>NC_090265.1:1171954530-1172597030 GCF_040414725.1 Anabrus simplex | reverse complement strand
TTAAGGCTTTATTACCACCACACAATAGCTCCCAGCCAGTTTTGACTATAGAGTATACACGGCTTCTCATTGGGTTACTATGGTCTATTAAAGTGATTTTCCATTAGTTTATAGAATTTGTTTTTACTGGATCTCTGGCTAGAGCTCCGAAGTTCTGTAAAAGCCTTTGCTTTCATATAAGGGCCCTCCAAGGGAATCGCCAATATAATGATATTGTTAGGGTGTGAAGGGATAAAATAGTTCATTCTCCACATTTCTATAATTTCAAACAACTTCCTATTCCAGTTTAAACATCTGGAGTTTCTGGTCAGTGTCTGCTTTGCTGTGATCATTAATGTCTCAGGGACGGACACTGAGGAGATTACAGATGCTGACTTGAGGTCGAGCTGCTTCTATCGTATCTTTCTTTCTCCTATGTAAAGGGTAACTCAGCTCATTTCATTTGTGCTGCCACCAGAAAAATCAGTATGTAGTGATTCCAAAAGCCCTACAATGGCATTGTTACAATCACCAAATTATCTCGGGCAGCACCAGGTATCTCAGCTAGTAAGAAAAGAAAAAAAGAAGAAGAGAGGATTAAACTACTGTTACAATGAATCAACCTTTTCTTCTGTTTAGGAATCAAAGATTACTGCTGTTATTGTTGTTTTGCATCTCTGTGTGTTAAGTATTTAAGAATTTGCTGATAAGCTGTCTCATTTTGGGGCCTAGGAGTGTGAACAAAGATTAAAGATCATACTTTAATGAATTACGGTACAATGGAAATAACTATTTTACAGCTTACCAAACAAAACTCTTTTTAACTGTGTTCATAAGTAACTGGATTGCTCAGTTGTACCAAATCATAAAAAGAATGTTGCATATATTCCCAGTCATTCAGCCCCCTTCTCTCTAAGACGTTTTATGAAGGTAACCTTAGACTTGTTGCGAATGCCATAGCCAGTCAGTAAGTCTTTATTGTTCTTCAGCTTTTGGCCTTCAAACAAAAAATAATTGGATCTCCATACATAACGCCAGCTGATCTTTGCTGAACAACGTTCACGAGCTAATTTCAAAGTCATGTGTCGACGGAAAGCACGTTTGAGATCAAGAACTGTTGCTTCTTTCTGAGGAATCTGTAAGAGAGAACACATATACCTTAAATAAGAAGCATACACAGGTTAACCAGATATTTTGTGATGAAGAATCTAATGTGGCCATTTTATTGGAATAGAATTGGAATAGCACTAAAGATTTCATAATAGCAGGCCTAGAATAGCAAGAACAATAAGTGAGTGAGTGAGTAAGTGAGGGGAATGGGATAGGAAGGGAAAGCTGTACAACAGAGATGAGAAATTCTTTACCACTAGGTTAGGTGAAAGGTAACAAATAATTATATTTCAAATACAAATTAAATCTATTAAATTAAAACAACCTTGTAGTTTTACGTGACTGTTAATACTGTGATCACAAACAGTGAACCTCCAGTTGCACATGGAATTCAAACCACAGGGATATTACATTTTGTTTTAAAAATCCTACACATTTTGGCCAAGGAACTCCATTAAACTACTATATTATACATTATTACATACATAGGTATATGTGGTACAAAACTTCTCCTATTACATTCAATAGTTGTGAACTGTAAGTATGAGTGTTGGACTGTTCTGATTGAGCCTTAACCATTTGCATTCAGTTTTCTCCATCGGAATGTAGGTGAATGATGAATGAAATTGAACACGATTCCACATGAGGCTGATACCAGGCAAGTTGGCCATGTGGTTAGGGGTGCGTGGTTCTGAGCTTGCATCCGGGAGATAGGGGATTCGAACTCCACTGTCGGCAGCGCTGAAGATTGTTTTCCATGGTTTCCCATTTTCACACTAGCCACTGGCCTGTACCTTAATTAAGGCCACGGCCTCTTGCTTTCCCACTTCTGGCCCTTTCTTCTCCCATCGTCGCCATCAGATCTATCTGTGTCGGTGCGACATAAAGCAAATTTGAAAAGAAAAACATGAGGCTGCAAACCAGCCCTGAAGGAAGAGGTTAAGTACAGGAAGTGCTATAGAAGAGGGGGAGGTAAGAGGAAAGGGAAATATAGAACAGAAGATAGAAAGAGGCAGGTAGAACAGGACTATGAACAGCCCAGGTAGAACAGGTAGGTTATGTCAAGTCCAGTAGGGAGGAGAAATCTAATGAGGTGGGTAAGGTAGAGGGTCTGATCATGGGGGACTCCACCATTAGGCTTGTGGGGAAAGTGTGTGTGGAGGAAAGGGAACCAGGATATAATATTATCCAGAATTAGGTCAAAGCAGATGTTGAGGGAAGTAGAAAGGAAGGAGAAGGGTAAGGAGAACGTGGTAGCTTTTCAAATTGGTATCAACAGGGTAAGGCAAGCAAGAATAGCTGGGGATGTGTGGATTCTGGAAAATACACCATTGGACGAGTTTAAGGGAGTAAAGACTGTTATCAGTGGAATAGTGTGTAGGAAGGATACTGACTGGAAGGTAATTGGGGATTTAAATGAGACTATGGAGTGGGTATGTGAGAAACTGGGACTGAGATTTGTAGATCTTAATGTGGGTAGAAGATAGCAATCTGCGCTCATACGGCCTTCACATGAACTGCAGTGATACACAAAAGTAATCCTGGTGAGGGTCCCATATACTGGAAGTATAACATATATTTGCAATCCTGTTAGCTGCCATAGGGGTCCAACTGGACCGACACCCTAGATAACTGTGAAAATTCCCACCGGTCTGAATGGGCTGGCAACAGCTGATTGCTCAGTGTTTAAAAATGTCTCTCCTGCATTGAACTGCTGGAGTCTAGTGGAGGTTATATAAACTATGACGGCAAGAGAGACTAAGAGCCATGTCAGTGATGCAAGACAATTGTCCGATGGGGTCGGCAAGACATTTTACAACACTTCTAGAATGACATCCATATGAGACATACTTGTGTGTGCCTGATCGGGTCGGCCATACAATTTTGCATAACAGTAACCAAAATATTAACAAACTGAAAAAAATACATGACAATGCAAGATATATTATTTCAAACCTACAGTTCTTAATTTTTACAGCCTGAGATAGAATAAATATGCATACCGGTAATTTATAAGTGGAAAATTACAGAATGTCTTTGAATTTTTGTACTTCTTTCTAAATGACCACTGCTTGATCAGGTCGGCAGCTCAATTTTATACACCCATAACGACCAAACATAAACATGCCGACCCGATCAACACGACAGTTTCATTCCCCACCCCATTTCAGATTTTTGCCATGTTTTATAGACATAATAGGGATGGTAAAACATGAAATACTGTGTTAAAATCAATTTGGCATTTAAGGAGAGGGAAGCCAAAATGGCTTGGCAGTTAATATGTTAATGTGGTTACCCCAATGAAGATCTTTCCTTATATTAACATCTAGGTACTTACAGTGCTATCCACAAAGTACGGTACTTCCACTCCTTCAACATAGTAGGGCCTAATTAAAACTGAGAACATTTTTCCTCTTGATGAAACTTAAGTTACAACATAAATTTTCATCCCATTTACCCTCATACCATTTGTCTGCTATTCATCCATCCCACAACATTGTCTAGGACTTACCTGTGATTCAAGTTCTTTACTCATATCATTCATATACTGCCCTGAGGGGCCCCCACTCTTAATGATTACAGTATCAGATAATGCTTCAACCTATTTTTCTGAGTCCTATTTTCTAGAAATGTAGATACCCATTCAATCATTCTTTCATCTAGTTCAATAGCCCTCATTTTTATCAGCAGTCTTCACTGATCTACTGTACCTTATCAAAAGCCTTGGATATGTCAATAGCGATACAATCCACCTCCTGAATCTAAAACTACTATATATTGCTGGAATCCTAAATGTTGGGCCTACCTGGAATAACCTTTACTAAACCCAAACTGCCTTCTATCAAACCAGTTAGTAATTTCTAAAATGTGTGTACTATAATCAGATAGAATGCTTTTCCAGAGCTTACATGCAACACGTCGAGCTGACTGGCCTATAATTATCTGCTATAACGACGGTTCAGAGCAATACTCTTGTAACTAGAATTTCTCATGTCTTATATTAAAGCAAAAGTTCCCGTGCATGCCAGAAATTGCCATGGGGACTTATGGCTGCCATGATAGTATTGCTCTGAACCATTGATATGTTTATGAAACTTTCCTTTGTACACATCATCTCTCCCTCGTGTCATAAAAACAGAAATCAAGTAAGTACATCAGATAAGGTACGATTTCCCAACCCACTGCCTTTAGGCCTAGTATATCCACAAAAATTTTATCAATCCTACCTACTAATCCATTATGAAAAGGTAGTCTATAACAATAAAACCTAATTATTAAGTTTTTTTTTTAAATATTGAATTTTGACAAGGTCAGCCATGATCCTAATGATCAAGGATGAGTAATTTTAAGCTAGAGGAGTTTTATTGCCATGATCACCTAAACCATTTAGCTGTTTCATTTTAGAGCTTGCAGTGCAATTTATGAATAACATTAAACATCATGGTAAGTATGCTCCATTCTATCTTCCATCAACATTTTTGGTTACCCCCATTACAAACTGAGTGACATATAACTTCCATACTTTAACTTATATAGGCCCTACAATTATGCATTGAAAAACACCTACAAATGAAAGCAGAAGCATGAGGATTCTGATTTATTGGTTTTTATTTCAAGGTGCAAAGAAGGATACACAAAATACTCTTGAAAGTGAAACACAGACAACATAAAGAAAATGAAGCCCAGAAAATAGCTGATCCAGTCAGAATAGTTTGAAGCTCTGAAGCAAAGTAGACTGCCATTACCACCCACCATGCATATAAAGACTTGGTAAAATATTTCACAAATATCCTGAATCCTGAGAGAAGTTTCACAGCCTTCCACACTCTACGACCACCCATGACAATCACACAATCTAATTAATGGGAAATAAATTGAAGAGACCATCACAGATCTAAAACTGCACAAAGCAGCTGGACCTGACAGAATCTTCAATTAACAAAGCATCATATTCACTATTAGCGAACATACGGGAGAAACTCCTAAGTAATTGTCATGATATAGCAGATCTACCGGACTACTGGAAGTAATCATCATTATCATTGTGCAGTTCCAGTTTCCCGGGTAATGTTAAGGAACCTCGTCCACTTCTTCCTGTCCATATACAACTTGACATGGAGAACATCATCCAATGTCTATCCTCTGGTAACTACATCAACCTTGATCATGTCCATCCATCAGGTTTTAGGTCTTCCTGCAGGTCTTTTCTCCTCCAGCTATCTTTCCAAATTTATTCTGGCTGTTCTTGTAGGCTCCATCCCCATCACATGCCCGTACCACCGTAGTCTGGATGTGCCAATTCGGTCTAATAAGGATGTCTTTATTCTGGTTTCTTTCCTCATCTCCTGATTTCTTAACTTGTCCATCTTCAATCAATCAATCAATCAATCAATCAATCAATCAATCAATCAATCAATCAATCAATACTGATCTGCATTTAGGGCAGTCGCCCAGGTGGCAGATTCCCTATCTGTTGCTTTCCTAGCCTTTTCCTAAATGATTTCAAAGAAATTGGAAATTTATTGAACGTCTCCCTTGGTAAGTTATTCCAATCCCTAACTCCCCTTCCTATAAATGAATATTTGCCCCAGTTTGTCCTCTTGAATTCCAACTTTATCTTCATATTGTGATCTTTCCTACTTTTATAAACGCCATTGAAACTTATTCGTCTACTAATGTCATTCCACGCCATCTCTCAGCTGACAGCTCGGAACATACCACTTACATGTAATAAATATCAAGGTGCAAAGAATAACTTAATGTTATTATTTCAATTCAACATACCACTTAGTCGAGCAGCTCTTCTTCTTTCTCTCAATTCTTCCCAACCCAAACACTGCAACATTTTTATAACGCTACTCTTTTGTTGGAAATCACCCAGAACAAATCGAGCTGCTTTTCTTTGTATTTTTTCCAGTTCCTGAATCAGGTAATCCTGGTGAGGGTCCCATACACTGGAACCATACTCTAGTTGGGGTCTTACCAGAGACTTATATGCACTCTCCTTTACATCCTTACTACAACCACTAAACACCCTCATAACTATGTGCAGAGATCTGTACCCTTTATTTACAATCCCATTTATGTGATTACCCCAATGAAGATCTTTCCTTATATTAACACCTAGATACTTACAATGATTCCCAAAAGAAACTTTCACCCCATCAATGCAGTAATTAAAACTGAGACGACTTTTCCTATTTGTGAAACTTACAACCTGACTTTTAACCCCGTTTATCAACATACCATTGCCTGCTGTCCATCTCACAACATTTTCGAGGTCACGTTGCAGTTGCTCACAATCTTGTAACTTATTTATCACTCTATAGAGAATAACATCATCATCCGCAAAAAGCCTTACCTCCGATTCCACTCCTTTACTCATATCATTTATATACATAAGAAAACATAAAGGTCCGATAATACTGCCTTGAGGAATTCCCCTCTTAATTATTACAGGGTCAGATAAAGCTTCACCTACTCTAATTCTCTGAGATTTTCTAGAAATATAGCAACCCATTCAGTCACTCTTTTGTCTAGTCCAATTGCACTCATTTTTGCCAGTAGTCTCCCATGATCCACCCTATCAAATGCTTTAGACAGGTCAATCGCGATACAGTCCATTTGACCTCCAGAATCCAAGATATCTGCTATATCTTGCTGGAATCCTACAAGTTGAGCTTCAGTGGAAGAACCTTTCCTAAAACCGAATTGCCTTCTATCGAACCAGTTATTAATTTCACAAACATGTCTAATATAATCAGAAAGAATGCCTTCCCAAAGCTTAAATACAATGCATGTCAAACTTACTGGCCTGTAATTTTCAGCTTTATGTCTATCACCCTTTCCTTTATACACAGGGGCTACTATAGCAACTCTCCATTCATCTGGTATAGCTCCTCCAACCAAACAATAATGAAATAAGTACTTCAGATATGGTACTATATCCCAACCCATTGTCTTTAGTATATCCCCAGAAATCTGACCAATTCCAGCTGCTTTTCTAGTTTTTAACTTTTATATCTTATTGTAAATGTCATTGTTATCATATGTAAATTTTATTACTTCTTTGGCCTTAGTCTCCTCCTCTATCTCGACATCATCCTTGTAACCAACAATCTTTACATACTGCTGACAATACTTCTGCCTTTTGAAGATCCTCACATACACACTCACCCTGTTGATTAATTATTCCTGGAATGTCCTTCTTGGAACCTGTTTCTGCCTTAAAATACCTATACATACCCTTCCATTTTTCACTAAAATTTGTATGACTGCCAATTATGCTTGCCATCATGTTATCCTTAGCTGCCTTCTTTGCTAGATTCAATTTTCTAGTAAGTTCCTTCAATTTCTCCTTACTTCCACAGCCATTTCCAGTCTGCACCTCCTTCTTAGTCTCTTTATTTCTCTATTATAATAAGGTGGGTCTTTACAATTCCTTACCACCCTTAAAGGTACAAACCTGTTTTCGCATTCCTCAACAATTTCTTTAAACCCATCCCAGAGTCTGTTTACATTTTTATTTAACGTTTTCCACCGATCATAGTTACTTTTTAGAAACTGCCTCATGCCTGCTTTATCAGCCATATGGTACTGCCTAACAGTCCTACTTTTAAGACCTTCCTTTCTATCACATTTATTTTGAACTACAACAAAAACAGCTTCATGATCACTAATACCATCTATTACTTCAGTTTCCCTATACAGCTCATCTGGTTTTATCAGCACGACATCCAGGATATTTTTCCCTCTGGTTGGTTCCATCACTTTCTGAATCAGCTGTCCTTCCAATATTAACTTATTTGCCATTTGTTGGTCATGCTTCCTGTCGTTCGCATTTCCTTCCCAATTGACATCTGGCAAATTCAGATCTCCCGCTACAATCACATTTCTTTCCATGTCATTTCCCACATAGCTGACTATCCTATCAAATAATTCCGAATCCGCGTCAGTGCTACCCTTTCCCGATCTGCACACTCCAAATATATCAAGTCTTCTGGATGGTGGATCTAAGAAATTTCATCTCCGATGCTTGCAGTCTAGATGAATCTCTTTTTGTGAGGGTGCACGCATCAATACCATAGATCAATATTGGTATGAAATAGGTGTTAAACATCATAAGCTTGGCCAGTTTTGGAATCATGTCATCCCATAAAAAGTGTTCTTACTTGTTGGTAAAATTCTGATCCCTTTTACACTCTGTTTGTAATTTCCTTTCTGATCAAATTATCACTGGAGGTTACACTTTCAAGGTAAGGAAAACTATCCACACACTCTAGCTGGTAGTCTCCAAGTTTTACACTTTCTGGACGCCCATCTCTGTTGACTGCCATCAGCACTGTCTTGGTCTCGCTGATGTTGAGGTTATATTCCTGGAAACTGGAAGTAATAAACAAAGGCAAAGGTGTAACTGATGACCAGAGGCATAGCCTTGGACAGCAACTCGTTCAACCACTATTCTAACATAAATAAGTCACTGAAGTCACAGACCCACAAATCCCCAAACAACGGTATGGATTCAGGGAAGGACGCTCCTGTCTACAAGCAGTAGAAAACCTACTAGATGACATCCTCGAAACTCTTCGCAAACTAAAGCAGAAGTTCTATCGGGGTCTTCAAAAATTATGTCAAGGCTTTTGATAGCATAGACACTTTCTACAAAACTACGGAAGATAGGACTAGATGTAAATACCACTACCCTGATAAGGGACATACTGAGTTACGGTACAACATTATTAGCATCAATGAGTCGGTCACATTGTCTTGCCTCCCTCCGCAAGTTGCTTTACGTTGCACCAACACAGATATGTCTTATCGTGACGATGGGATAAGAAAGGGGTAGGAGTGGGAAGGGAGCAGCCGTGGCCTTAAGGTACAGCCCCAGCATTTGCCTGGTGTGAAAATGGGAAACCACAGAAAACCATCTTCAGGGCTGCCGACAGTGGGGTTCGAACCCACTATCTCCTGAATACTGGTTACTGGCCGCACTTAAGCGACTGCAGCTATCGAGCTCGGTAGGTCACATTGTCAAAAGTAATAATGGTATCACACATAGGTCTACTAGAGGAGTTCTACAGGGAGACCCCCTTAACAGACTTCTTGCATTATTACTTTACTTCTCGCAGCCCAGTGCTCGCTATATTCAGATGCGCACGGAACGACTGTCGTTTGTTTACACGCTCCCGGCCTTCTTGGGTTTGAAGCTATGCTCAGAGCTGCCAAACTCTGTACTGAGGAACTATTGAGTGAGGTGCTTCGATAGCTGGCGGTGGTGATTATTGTTACACGATTGGTCTGGACTGGTTCTTTCCGTGCGGACGGTTAGGATAGGATCTGGAGAAGAACATTGGTCTGGACGGTTAGAAGCCGTGAAGCGGCCGTAGGCCCCTAGTTTCGCGAGGAAACACAATTGGTCTGGACGGTTAGGATTCTTGACGTGGACAAGACAATTGATCTGGACGTTTAGGAATCTTGCCGTGGGCAAGACGATTGGTCTGGATGGTTAGGATTCTTGTCGTGGACAAGACAATTGATCTGGACGTTTAGGAATCTTGCCGTGGGCAAGACGATTGGTCTGGATGGTTAGGATTCTTGTCGTGGACAAGACCATTGGTCTGGACGGTTAGGATTCTTGCCGTGGACAAGACCATTGGTCTGGACAGTTAGAAGCCCTAGGCCCCTAATTTCGTGTGGAAACACGACTGGTACGGACTGGTTCTTGCCGCCCGGACGGTTAGGATAAGATCTGGACAAGACCACTGGTCTGGACTGGTTCATGCTGTGCGGACGGTTTGGATAGGATCTGGACAAGACCACTGGTCCGGATGGTTACAAGCCGCATTGTTATTTTACGTGGTGTATTTTGTTTGTGCTTTTATTCATCCGGGTTGGTAACGCAATGTATTTTTCAGCATTGATGGCAATGACGTCACATTCTGTTCACGTTGACCAATGAGAATGCAAGAAGCTACTTTAGTCGTGGATGATGGCGGCTGCTGCTCTTTATTAGGTTATAAAAGAAAACGTACTTCTTGGGGCGGGATGGTGGGTTCCTAGATATGGCAATGAACACATCTCTTCCTTATAATGTTATAAACGTTGGGCTGCGGGATGTAAAGTTATACCGAATACTGGCCGCACTTAAGCGACTGCAGCTATCGAGCTCGGTAGGTCACATTGTCAAAAGTAATAATGGTATCACACATAGGCCTACAAGAGGAGTTCTTCAGGGAGACCCCCTTAACAGACTTCTCTTCAATATCACCACAGCTAACATCCTACAAATATGCCTACCTACAAAATCATTGTATACTCTGACCCTTGAACCAACAAGCAAAAATCGGTGGGACGAACGACGTAGCTCGCGACGACGCCAAGAATGTAAGATCACAACTTAAACATACACTAGGGAAGCTGACCCACACTAACGTTTTTGTAGTGAACGTGCCCCACAGGCATGATTTGAGTAGAGACTCGTGTGTGAATATTGAAGTGGACAAGGTCAATACAGATATTGTTAAAATTTGTAAACATTTTCGGAATACTCAGGTTATTGAATGCAGCAGTTTTGAGAGATACTGTTATACAAAACATGGCCTCCATCTAAACAATTCAGGTAAACGAAAGATAGCAAATATTGTTCTAGATTTTATTAATCTTAAGATATGTACTGTAAAACAGGCAACTCCCTTGAGTTATAATACTGACCAGGAAAACTAGTAGAAAGAGCCAGCTGTACTTCAAGCTGGCTCAGTCAACTAGAAAAAGAAACTCAGGATAGTAAGGAATTTCAAGTTACCCAATTGCAACAGTCAAGTTTTAGGGAGGAAGGGGGTCTGAGACTGCTCTTGGTAAACTGTCAAAGTGTAGTAAATAAACAATTAAAATTCGGTACATTGATGGAATCTTATGAGACTGATGTGGTGATAGGAGTGGAATCGTGGTTGAAAGAAGGGGTGGGTAATAGAGAAGTATTTCCAGAAGGGTACACAGTCTATCGTAGAGACCGAGGAGATAAAAAGGGAGGGGGGGTGTTTATTCTGGTGAAGGAAACTTACTGTTCACATGAATGGTTTACCGATGAAAGGGATGAAATATTAGGGATAAAATTAGTTTGTGATAATATGAAGGAGGTGGGAATTATAGGAACATACAGGCCTGGAAGAGAGGAAAGAGACATGGAAATCTTTGAAAAAATAATAGATTATACTCATAAAAACAATAATAATGATATGGTAATAATTGGGGGAGATCTAAATTTGCCTGAAGTTGAATGGAAAGGAGCTGCAAGTGAAGCCCATGAACAGAAACTGGCAAATAAGTTAATTTGGGAGGGAGGATTTACACAAGTAGTACAAGAACCGACTCGTCTCAATAACCTACTAGATGTATTCTTGGTTAAACCATGGGAAATTGTTGATAAAACTGAGGTAATTGAAGGAATAGGAGACCATAAGGCTGTAATAATGGATGTAGGACTCGTACCAAAAAGGCTTAATAAGAGGTTTACACAAGACAAGAAATTGTACAGAAAAACTAAAGTTGATGAATTTGGGACTTACCTTAAATCACAATTCAGTTGTTGGATAAGTGAAGGGAGTAACGTGGATACACTTTGGGCTAAATTTAAAGGAATTATTTGGGAAGGAGAGAAGAGATTTGTACCTGTTAAGAAGGGTAAAATGACCTCAGACCCTGTTTATTATACAAGGGAAATAAGAAAATTAAAAAGAAAATGTAGAATAGTAAACAGGAAAATCAAAGAGGGTAGGGAGAGTAGGGAAACTAGAAAACAGCTAATGAGGGAACTGAATAGAGTGAAAAAGGAAGCAAAAGAGAATTATATGAATGGCATACTTCAAGAGGGTAATGACCACAAAGGGAAATGGAAAAAGCTGTATTCATATATCAGGAATCAAAAAGGAAAAGGAGTCCAAATTCCTACAATGGTGGGAGAAGGGGGTGAACACTATTTAACAGATACTGAGAAAGCAAACCTATTTAGTAGGGAATTTAGAGATTCAGTAGATGATTGTCAAGAGTTGGAAACCGAAACAGAAGATAGAGAGGGAGAGAGACAGAGGGAAACAAGAAGCTTCTCATTCACAAACGAAGATATTTTCAGAGAAATCCAACTGCTTCAGCAAGGAAAAGCTGCAGGAAGTGATCAAATTACTGGGGAGGTATTAAAGACAATGGGGTGGTACATAGTGCCTTATTTAAAATTTCTCTTTGACTATGTCATAAATAATAGTGTAATACCAAAGGAATGGAAGGAATCTATAATAATACCAATTTATAAAGGAAAGGGTGATAAAAGGAAACCAGAGAACTACAGACCAATCAGCCTGACCAGTATAGTTTGTAAAATTCTGGAGAGTTTAATATCGAAGTACATCAGAGGGATATGTGATGATAAAAATTGGTTCATGAGGAGCCAGTATGGATTTAGAAAGAAATTTTCTTGTGAGGCACAACTGGTGGGATTTCAGCAGGACATATCAGATCAGTTGGATTCAGGAGGTCAGTTAGATTGCATAGCCATAGATCTTTCCAAAGCCTTTGATAGAGTGGAACATGGAATATTATTAAAGAAATTGGAGGGAATAGGATTGGACGTAAGGGTTACACGTTGGATAAAAGCATTTCTAAATTCAAGGGTTCAGAAAGTCAAAGTAGGAAATAATGTATCGCAGGAAGAGAAAGTTTGGAAGGGAATTGCACAGGGTAGTATAATCGGTCCGTTACTTTTCTTAATATACGCAAATGATTTAGGGAACAATATAACATCAAAAATAAGATTGTATGCAGATGACATAATTGTTTATAGAGAAATAAACAACATTGAGGATTGTTCAGAATTACAAAGGGACCTTGAAAGTATCCAACAATGGGTTGAAGAAAATAATATGAAGGTTAATGGAGGCAAATCAACTGTTACAACTTTTACAAACAGGAGCTTTAAAACTGAATTTGAATATACTTTGGATGAGGTAGTTATCCCAAAAGAAGGCAAGTGCAAATACTTAGGTGTGAGATTTGAAAGTAATTTGCACTGGAAGGGTCATATTGATGACATTGTTGGGAAAGCATACAGATCATTACATGTCATAATGAGGCTACTTAAAGGATGCAACAAAGAATTAAAAGAAAAAAGTTACTTGAGTATGGTTCGTCCATTATTGGAATATGCAAACAGTGTTTGGGATCCTCACCAAGAATACCTAATAAAAGAAATAGATAGTGTGCAGAGGAAAGCAGCAAGATTTGTAACAGGGGATTTCAGGAGAAAGAGTAGTGTATCAGAAATGTTAAAGGAACTTGGGTGGGAAACTTTAAGTAAGAGAAGGGAGAAAACTAGACTTACAGGATTATATAGAGCCTATACAGGAGAAGAAGCATGGGGAGATATCCGTGAGAGGCTTCAGTTGGAAAATAATTATATCGGCAGGACTGACCACAAATATAAAATTAGAAGGAATTTTAGCAGAAGCGATTGGGGTAAATTTTCATTCATTGGGAAGGGTGTGAAGGAGTGGAACAGTTTACCAGCGGTAGTGTTTGATCCTTTTCCAAAATCTGTACAGATATTCAAGAAGAGAATAAACAGCAACAGAGAAAATAAATGAAGTGTTAGAGGGCATTCGACCGGTGCAGGTTATTGTAAATAAAAAAAATGTGTGTGAATAAATTAATTCCATCCCCTGGTCTAAGGAGTTTGGACAGCCAAAGTAGGAGACTGCCTGTAGGGGTGAAGTACAGTGGGGACTTCGAGGGCCCTGGGACCGCTACGGTAGCTGTGAAGGCCCTTCAGGAACTCTGAAAAGTGGTGGCAAAAGGGGCTCTGGTTAAGACGCAGCAGGTCGTTATGCTACTTAGGATCCAGAACGGGTAAAAAAAAAAAAAAAAAAGTAAATAAATAAATGCAATGTAAATATTAATGTTATACCAGTTTTATAGTATCATTTGAAGCAATTCCACATACTGTATATCAGTTGACTATATTTGTAAGTAGTACAGGAGATATTATAATTAGAATTTTGTAAACAATATAAATTTATTAAGGATGAGCTGTGTGTTAATAGAAAACATTGTTAGCGTAAATTGTATAATATTGTATTATAGGAAAAATTTTCTTCTCTTGTTAATTTAATATTTAGTGCTTGACAATAATGTATTTTAGTGTACCATTTGCCACCGAGGTAGACACCTCATTTGCAAATAAAGAGATTTTGATTTGATTTGATTTGAAATGACCTCTAAAGATCACTCAAACTCTTGATAACAAGTCACACCGAAACAAACTTGAAATAAACAAGGAGAAAACAGTTGTGTTCAGAAAAGCAAGGAGAAGATCTCAGGAAGATGCTGCATTCAACTTGCATTCAGGAGATAGTAAGTTTGAATCCCACTGGCGGCAGCACCACTATCTTCCGAATGCAAGCTCACAGCTGCACGCCCCTAACCGCACGGCCAACTCGCTCAGTTTGTTATTAAGTTACAGTGATTTGGACTGTATCCTTATCTAACCTGTCATGTATATCAAGCTTTTTCTATTTCTGCCTCCTAACCTGTTTGACAATTTTTCCGTCATCTTAACAACTCACCACAACTGGTATCCTTTCTCCATCTAATCTTTCAATGAACACTGTTATTGACTGTCCGTGCTCTAGAGCAATTTGAGAATTCACTTCCTCTACTGTGACACCTTTCGGTAGATCACTAAGTACTGGATCACGACTAAGTATATCATTCAAAGTAGATGTCGTAATTTCTAAAAGTTCTTCATGAGACAACACTTCGTGTTCACTGTCAGTCTCTCCATCATCTGAATGACTAGTTAACATCGTGTTTTCACGAACTTGCACTTCATTAGCCATAACTGAAATAGTGATCTATTAGCAATAATCCTCCTTAATGACGGTTCAATATATCTGCACGTAAAATATAGCCAGTTTTGAAAACACTTGAAAGGAATACCACGTAATAAATTCTAACCCACGACAAACAAACAAACAAACACGCCGCCATAGCCTAACGTAACCTTCTTCTTCTTCCTCCTCTTTGTAGGATTTTCTTGGGCGCTGCTGAAAAGCCATTACCCAGTCACAACACTTCTTTTCTTTCTTTCTTGATGCTTATGGACTCTGTCGTCCAGCCACTATGCCAGTGGCGGCTGGTCGTATCCGAGGCTGGGTGTTGCACTAACATTTTCAATGTTGCAGTTTTAAATGAGAATCTAATAGAAATAACAAGAATCCCTAGTATCCGTATGTAATGAACTGCATTCATATTAAAATTGAAATATATCCAGCAATTAAAACACAGGAAATAAGAGTATAACTACAGTTATTCTTACCTCACTTGAATTGAAAATTCGCCCTCCTGTTTTTCATTGATGCAAACTTGTCAGTCACCCGTTGATTGAAGTCTGCGATTTCCATCAGCAGATCTCTTTCTATAGAAAGGATCGCCAAGGCCGACAACCTTTCCTGGGTCATAGAGTTCCTTAAGGAAGTTTTTATTTTATTCAAAGTAGAAAAACATCAACATCTTTCTGCTTCGACAGACGTCATAGGGATTGTAAGAATTAAATTTCAGCATTTTCAAGGACTCAGTTCAGTGAACGTCCTCTCTAGGTTGTTGGTTATTATAAACTCTGCTAAACTAACAGGACCCGACAATGATCTGAATTCTTGTGCTAAATAGGGGCTGCATGGCCGAGGCGGTAAAGGCGTGCTCGTTTCGCCCGGAAGGACGTGGGTTCGAATCCCCGTCAGGAAGTTGTAAAATTTAAGAAACGAGATTTCCACTTCCGGAGGTGCATATGGCCCTGAGGTTCACTCAGCCTACACCAAAAATGAGTACCAGGTTAATTTCTAGGGGCAAAGGTGGCCAGGCGTAGAGCTAACCACTCTACCCCATCATGTGCCGAGGTTAACAATGGTGGAAGCCTTTACCTTCATGCCTTCATGGCCTGTACGTAGGTGACTTTGCTTTGCTTTCTTGTGCTAAATAGATGGACGATAGTTCATGGCGTAGTTTCAGTTTGTCCAAAACCGTATACACTATTTGTTGAAACTAAAGTACACAAACACCGGCAGCTTTGTGACGAACTCTTACTCACAATTTAGAATCCATCAGTTTTAATAATAACGCACAGAAACTTATCTAGAACCAAAACATTCAATCACCTGAAAACACACCAAGACCTGCACGTGATAAATGTAAACATAACGTCTACATTAACACCAACAACTCCATGTCGCAATAGTCCAGCCGTTTACCAACATGTGACAATGTTGGCACAAAGCTCGTTTTACGGTTGGCAAATGTATAACATGAAGTTATGCTGATGAGAAAACGTTTCCTCCGAAAGTATATCCTCAAAACAAATTTTGGGATTTAATAAAAGGTTATGATTGCCCATGAAGTACCAATTTTGGTAACATTGTAAATGGTGCGGTGCAGCTTACCCTTACCCTAGTGGCGTGGAAAAAAAATTACCGTTGCGAGTGGAGAGAAAGCAGGGATGAAGTCATCTCTGCAGAGTGGTGCAATCTAATGGGGACATTTGGAGTTGTTTTTCGATAGGGGACTTGCTGGTCTCATGCAACTCCCTAGGACCGTTACTGGCGGGCTTGCTACCTGATGCTATACATCGTATACAGGCTTAGGCTTGACCCTGCTGAAACTAAATAGCGGCGCGCTGTGCGCTAGGGAGTTTGGCGTAGGAAAGTCAACCCCCTGAGTTTGATTTGAAGACGGCGGAGTTTAATGGTTCGTTACGAAGTATTAGTACATCGAACGACAAAAGGTGCTTGGTTTTAACACATTTTAGAGTACATGTTAGGTTTATTAAACTGCAAAATAGGAAGAAAAGACGACAAATGAAGCGTAAAATTATTGGGAGTTGTGCAAACCTGCAACAATACCACGCACCGCCCCTGCACTGTGCGAATAGTAAAACAAATCACACGCAAGGTAGAGTCGCGAAAGCACAGGATAAGTGAATAGTGAAGTTTGCACATATTAATGAAGGGGTGTAAAACTGATGTCCATGAAATCAGTCTAGATATTCACAGTTCACACACGAAAAAATCTTGCACTGAGTTCATAATGGAAACCGGAAACATACCAACCGAAGGTACATAAGAGAAGTAAGAAGATGACAAAAACATCAATCACCTGTAAATATGATCGAGCTGTGGACATATTACACAAATTCCCGTATGAAACGAAAAGTTTTTGAAGGTAGGGTGACAGGTGTAGAGAGGATCTTTCATGAGACTGTTGAATGAGTACAACTATGTGGTAAGGAAGGTGGCCTTGTGGAGTAAGCAAATAAGTAAAAAGGGGAGGGAGACATAGGAAAAAGCACAGGGTCACTAAGGTGCTAATCTTCACGCCGAAGTGGTCCGTCTTGGCGTCTTTTTACTACTCAAACATGACCGGGTCTACAATTGGGATAGACAAACATGTAGGACAGATTTATGAGGGGATAAAGTAAATAAATAAAGAAATAAAACTAATAGGAGGGTAAACATTGAAGGATTGAAGAAGAAAATGAGATAAATACCGGAGAGTGTAGTTTATAAATAAAAATACTAACCTAAAATAATAACACGCGATGTTTGATCTAGTTGACAAAAGAATGACGCACCGGAAATACGTATGATAGTTGCTTGTACTAAGCTGTGGAAATAAATCTGGGACGCTAAGGGGAGAAAATCCTGTCGGATGGAGTTTTTCTTGTGCTTCCTGGAAGGAAATATTGTCCACACACATCATGCGCTTGATTGCCATTTGTTGCTGATGAACTTCACATCTATCGGATCCTACACTGTGATTGAGCCCACAATGTAGGCATTTACGCATTAAATCAGAACATGTGTGAGTTTCATGAGTCTTAGAGCAGTTATCGCATCTTGGATATTTTGTTCTGCAGTTTTTGGCTGTATGCCCATATCGTTGACACTTCCCGCAGATAATAGGGCGAAAAATGAATGTCTGAACCTCTAGTATTACATGAAAAAATATTAACAAATTCAGGTAAAGTTTGGCATTTACAGGTTAATTTTATCGTTCCCGTAGGAACAAAGTTAGCTTGCCCATCAACTGACACACGTCGATTGAGCCGTTGGGCTTTAACTATAGGAACGGGGGATTCAATGTACTTGATAATGTCCTCCTCGGTTAATTTTTTATCGACTCCCCGAATTAATCCAATGCGATACAAGCTGGATTCCGGAATGAAAGCTTTAAGTTTATGAGAAGTCAAAATGGGGTGTTTGAGAAAAATGTTAGCATTGTTATTGTCAGCTGAGTCATATAGAATTTGAATGAACTTTGCACCTTTCGGTTTGATATATATTATACCTACAATTTTACTATCGTAGAAGAGCCTACCAAGCGCCATGGGATGAATATTTCCAGTGTTTTTCTCATCAGCTGACTCAACATAGATTACGTACGGACCGCGGTGTCCTGAATAGTAGTAAATCGGATTAGTTATAACAATCTTGTCAGATTGTATAGTGGATGAAGAGTTTTCACCACCGAGAGCTGGTGTGATGTCACTATTATTGGTTGACCGCACTGTTTCTTCATGATAAATATTACTAGAAATGTCCATGTCCGGTGAACGGTTAGTACCGCCACCCCCACTATCGAAGAGAGCCATACATATACCGTAATGCTTGCACTATGGAATACTTCACTTGTCACACACGACACAATTAGGAAAGTAGAACCGCACACGACCACTGTTCGAAGCGAACTGTTCTTGATGTTTGATTGGGCTTGGTATTTTCTTTCTTTCTTTCTTTCTTTCTTTCTTTCTTTCTTTCTTTCTTTCTTTCTTTCTTTCTTTCTTTCTTTCTTTCTTTTTCTTTCTTGATGCTTATGGGCTCTTTTACTGTTACCCAGTCACTATACTTGAAAATATAATGAAGCACACACAAAAGAGAGTCTGGAGAACATAAGACATGTAATTTTCACATATTAAAGAAGAGATATAGAACTAATGCACACTCAGGACTGGCAAGTTATTCATAGATCACACACACGAAAAGGTCTTGCATATAGTTCAAAACAGAAGCTGGAAAGTAGTGTCTGAAGGTAGACAAAGAAAGTACGAAGGGTACAAAAACTTCATCACCTGTGAATTTGTGCTGGCTTGGCACTTGTCACTATGATCCAATACATAAATCTTAAAAAACTTCACTATACTATTAACCAGAAGTTATGCTAGTGGATTAGACACTGTACCACAATTTCCGTGTGGGACAAAATTGTTAAGGTTTGATTAAAGAATGTATAGGGTTCTCTCATGAGAATGGTCAATGGGAGCAGCTATGTGAAGCACTAGGATGGCCTAGAACCTCTGAGAGTAGGGAGAGTGAGCAAATATGCAGAAAGCTAAAGAGATATAGGAAAAACACAGCGACACAAAGGTGCTAATCTTCACGCCGAAGTGACCCATCTTGGTGTCTTTTTACTACTCGAACATGACCGGGTCTACAATTGGGATTAACAAACATTAAAGAAAGATCTATGGGGAGGGGAAAACACTAATAGGAGGGTGAACAATAAAGGAGTGGGTTAGAAATATGATATAATACCGGAAATGTGTAGTGTGCGGATAAATGGAATAACCTAAAACCATAACACGCGATGTATGATCTGGTTGACAAAAGAGAAACGCACCGGAAACACGTTTGATAATGATTGAAAAAGGAGTACTGGGAATAACAAAAGACTGTATCGATGTTCAGTAGCGAAAAGCACAGTAGCAACAGTAGCAAAGTAGAATGGAAGGCAGAAGAAAAACTGACTTAAAACCAAAATTGATATATAATCTTACAGAGCAGGGGAAGTTTGTCAAAAAACAAGTCTTGAGCGAAGGGTGGTTATAGAATCAATTGAGCATCATCAAGAAATTGATTAATAACATTAATGATGGCGGGGGATAGATCAGATAACAAACAAGGAAGGCTAGTAGGAAAAGGAATTTTCATTCGTGTAAGACTAGTGAGTAACTTATGTCGAGAGACAAAATATACAGGGCATTGAAAAAACAAATGATTAAGATCCCCGTCTGAATCACCACGCACACAAGTAGGGTGATTAACCAAATGAAAACGGAACTTATATTGCGGAGTAAGGGCATGATTGAATCGTAAGCGAATTATGTTAGTAATATGTCGGTGTGTATATGTGCCCTTGGAAAACCAAGGTTTTGTTGGAATGTATGGTTGAAGCTTGTAATAATAAGCACCTTTATAACGTGCAGATTGGTTCCACTCATCTTCCCAGCACCGGTAGGCATTGTCTGTAAGACTAGGATAGAAGTCAAGAGGTGTTATAGCTGCTGTGAGAGGGGGGGGGGGGGGTGAGAAGACGGCTAAATTCTTTGGCGGCAAAATCAGCTTGATAATTACTAGGAATGTTACAATGTTCAGGTATCCATACAAGCGTTATATATATTCCTCCTGTTCAAGTTGGTAGAGTAGAGATTTGACAGTATATATATATATATATATATATGTTTAAGGAGGGGTAAATGACGATAATGCCTGTAAAACACTTCTAGCATCTGTATAAATGGTAACTTTGGAGAAGGAATGTTGTTGTGTATAAATTAAAGCTTGCGGATGGCAAACAACTCAGCAGAAAAAATAGAAAAAGTAGTCGGAAGATGAAATCGTTCTACCGTGTTGGAATCACTAATAAAGAAAGCAGCACCGACTCCTTGAGAATGCTTTGCTCCGTCAGTGTAGATGTTAACACCATGAGCAGTAGGGGTTATGCGTAGTTTTTTCGGCGTGGGAAATGGAGAATTAAAAGAGATGTCGATCCAGAGAATAAGGATTTATTAGAGAATATAATATTGGCGGTGTAGTGTAGGCTAGTAAAGGGAATGGAGTACATTGGAAGTGTAGGGGTCTTGAGAAGCGATGTGCGGAATCGGCTTAGAGTAATATAAGCAGTGTATATAGCAGGGAATCGTCCTGAACGGGGCGGGCATTGTTGATAATATTCCTGTAATAGCTGCAACTTCGGTATTAAAGGGGAAGATGAGAAAGCAAGACGTTTGAGCAGGTATTTTTGTGCGAGCATGTGCCGTCTAATTACAAGTGGGAATTCACCTGTTTCTACTAGTAATGCGTTGGTAGGAGTAGTTTTAAGGGTTCCAATACAGAGACGTGAGGCATGAAATTGTAGAGTATTAAACGGTGTAAGAGATGTGACTGATGCTATGTCTATTATGTGGGCGCAATAGTCCAGGTGGGAGCGGATAGTTGCTTTATGTACAGAGAGAGCAGTATTGGGGTCTGCGCCCCAACTACGACGGACTACAGTTTTAAGAATTGTGAGATACCCGTCAGCTTTGTGACGTATCGATGTAATATGCCGCTGCCAAGTGAGTTTTTGGTCATAGATTATGCCAAGATATTTATGGTGAGAAATAAAGGAAATACTATAACCATCAAACGTAAGTGGAGAGCGATCATACGAACGCCAGTGAGTAAAAAGCATTGCCGCACATTTATCAATAGAAAGTTGAAGACCATTATCGTGAAACCATGTTTGTACTTTACTCATGACGTCTCTCATTAATAGTCGTGCATCATCGATGTTATCATGGGATGTATATAAAACTATATCGTCCGCATAAATAAGCACTCGGACATACTGTGAAATGACATGTTCTAAATCACTAATATACAGTGCAAATAAAATTCCGCTTAATATGTTACCTTGAGGCAAGCCAGTACAAGAAAAGCGGCTAGGTAATTGATGATATGAAGATTTAATTGTTAATGAGTGATATGTGTATAATTGTTGTAAAATGATGACAAAGGCGGGAGGTAAGCCTTTCGCAGCGAGTTTTTTCCAGAGAAGGTGGAGGAGACAGAGTCGTAGGCACTTTTTATATCCAGAAATACTGAAAGTGTACTCTGTTTACGATGCTTGGTAAGGAGAAATCGATAGTAAAAATATTGATGGGACCATGTGTACTTTTTCCTTTAAGGAAGGCATATTAATGCTTGGGAATTAACTGATAATACTCTATAGTCCACAACAAACGTTGTAATAAGATTTTTAAGAAGGTCTTTCGAATACATGATCCGAGGACAATTCCGCGATAACTGTTTGAGTCTGCAGGAGGTTTTTTTGTTTGAGTATAGGAATTAAGAAAAAATCATTCCACTGCGGAGGAATATGTGTACTAAGTAAAATATCGTTGTAAAGATGAAGAAGTACATTCTGTGCGTTCAAAGCTAATAAACAGAGCATGTGGTATGTAACGTAGTCCGGACCTGGGGTAGATTTGGATGCTAAATTAAGAACAACTGTTACTTCGCTTAATTGGAAGGGTTTTAAAAGGGTGGAGTATTGATTAAGATAATTATAGGGGGGTAGTTCACATATTGGTACAGAATAGTCAGGGGTCAAAGAATGTAGAAAAGAAAGAATAATATCACGTGGTATGACCCGTTGTGCTTGATGGTGGGAGGCACGCGACAGCATTCGAATAGCGTTCCATAAATGAGGAGCAGACATGTGTGAATTGAGTGAAGATATAAACGACTTCCACGTGGCACGCCTTTTCTGATTGAAAATGAGTTCAGTTTTGGCAATGTGTTGCTTCAGCCGTAGATAATTGTGTCGGTTTAATGATCGGCGATACATGCGGAATAATATCTTGCGTGTTAGTATAAGTTGGTGGCACTCCTTGGGATAACACAAATCAGAGGGTTGTAATGTAGATATTGCTCAATGTGTATGTGAAAAGTACCAAGAACATGTGTTATTACGAACAACGTGTTACCTACCCTAAACCTTACCTACTGAATTTTGATCTTTCTAACAAAAGAACAACGCACTATAACACATGTGATAGAGTCAACAAATGACAGTAGCAGTGCGAACAAGGGTCCCAGTACCTGGTGGAGTTGTATATCAAACAAAACCGAAACAAATCTTAAATAGGCATAGTCGGCAGTGTGAAGTAAGACTTTTTTAAATGACACAACTATTAATGAAATCGCTAACCGGATGGAATTTCTTACAGTATGGTTTTCGTATCATCTAAAAATCTATTTAATATGTATATTACCTCCGGTGTCGGGTTGTAATCAAGGCAATCAACACTTGTTGGAAGCGGTAGTCGTAAACGTATTAGACTTGTAATTAACCATGTTCGAACCTGAATGTATAACGGACACTGTAGAATGAGGTGATTTGCATCCGCCTCATTTGAACCACACTGACATATTGGTTGGTTGGCAATGTTGAAACGATATTTATACATGCGCGTATTTATTATATGACGCCGTGTGTGTGTTGTTCGTTGATACCAGTGTTGGATTGGCAGAGAGGGTTGGGTTCCGTGATAGAATTTCCCTTTTATACTTGCAGTTTCATTCCAGAACTGTTGCCATATTGACTTTTGATGTTTCTTTAGTATTGGAATTACATCAGTTACTGGAGTCATAAATGTCATTGGAGGGGTGTTGAGCAGTGATGCTTCTTTGGCAGCTTTATCCGCTTTTTCAATACCGGGAATATTTTTATGCGCCGGAATCCATATAATCGTAATCTGTACATCATAATTATGTAAGTCATATAGTAGCTGCTTAACGTTATAAACATACCAGTTAAGCGTGAATTCAGAGGACTGGATCGATTGTAATCCTGATAGAGAATCTGTGAAGATATTGGCATTTGGAATTGATTCGTTTTTATATACATTAGTGTTTGTCTTATCGCTATCAGTTCTGCTGTGAATATAGAGAAATACGGGTGAAGTTTATATAGTTCAATGTGTTGTATTCGTTCATAGTAAAAAGCTGCGCCTACTCCGCAGGATTTCTTATATCCATCGGTATAGAAATTATGACCAATATTAGAGTATGATAAACGAAGGTTTTTCGAGGTTGATGAAAACGTAGAGGTTTTATACTGTAGCAAAGCAAAACTAGTAGTTGTAGCTTTGATAGTATCTGGGTAATATTGGACTACTTCATACGATACTGTATAATGGGGGATGTTTGCGCTCCTTATGATATTGGTTTTTAGTGTCAATACGTGTTGGAATACGCTTATTAGAGCAGGGGTTCTTTTATCTCTCATATTATACAAATTGTATCCTTCATGCAGTCATTGGAGTTTCGGTACAATAGGATTAGAAACTGTTATTAAACGTCGCAGTAGGTACTTGGAAGCAAGGTACTGTCGGCGAATATGGAGTGGTGGTTCACCCGTTTCCACTTGCAAAGCATACGTCGGTGTAGATTTTAATGCACCAAAACAAGTACGTAATGCTTGGTGTTGTATAGTATTTAGCTTATTCAGTGTTGCGGGATTAGCAATATCAATGATATGTGCGCAATACTCTAATCTTGAACGAATTGTAGCGCAGTACACTGACTTGGCTGTTGTAGGGTCTGCCCCCCCCCCCACGATCGTCGCGTTATAGCTTTGAGCAGTTTTATATAATTAGCAGCCGTATTTCTGAGGTAGTGGACATGTCTAGAAAAATTTAGTTTGTTATCTAGGATGATGCCTATATATTTATGATGTGTATTTATCGGTATCTCATAGGAAGCCACTGTTAGCGGTTCAGTTTTGTAGATCTGTTTCTGCGTAAAAATGAGTGTTGAACACTTAGATGGAGATAGTGATAAACCATGGGCACTTAGCCAGTTCTGTACTTCAAGCATTACTTTAGTAATAGTATCACGTGCACTATCAATATCTCGCTCTGATGTGTAAATGACTATATCATCCGCATAGAGTAAGATACGGGCATATTGTAGTACCAATTGTTCTAGGTTTGAGAGATACAAGGCAAATAATATGCCACTAAAAATATCGCCCTGTGGAATTCCATCCGTAAGCTGACGTGAAAGAGGTGGAGAATCAGAGTGTTTTATTATTAGAATTCTATATGTAAGGAGGTTTCGGAGTAGTGTGATGAACGAAGTAGGAATGCCTTTGGATGATAATGAGGCCCATAACATATGCAATGGGACGGAATCGAACGCCCCCAGTATAACCAGAAATATTGCAATTGTGTGGTATTTGCATGTTTTAGCAAATAATATGTCAGTTAGTAGTATATTAATGGCATCATGTAAACTGCGACCTTTAAAATATGCATATTGGTATTTGGTAACTAATTCATTGTATTCTAAGTACCATAGGAAACGTTGTAGTATTATTTTTTTTAATTTTAGCGTATATAAGATGCTAATACTATTCCAAGAATATTCTTGTAATCATTCAACGGTAGCCGTGGTTTGGCAATAGGTATTAAGAAAAATTTATTCCAGTCATCTGGAGGGGTAGCGGTTTGTAGGATTTGGTTGTAGTGATTAACTAGTTCTTGTAAGGCCTGATTGGGGAGGGCTTTTGTCATCGTGTAATTAATGTAATCCGGTCAAGGTATGGATGTTTTACATTTTTGTAACGTAACTGTGAGTTCACGTATGGTGATGTTCTGGAACAAAACTGAAGATGATCATGTAGAATCGTTGCTTTTAGGGACAAACTTTGGGACCATCGTATTCGAAGTTAATGAGTAAATGAATTGTTCCAATATATCGGGCTGAATTAAAGGTCTAGTAATTTGTGTGGAGACACGCGTCAGTGCTCTGACCGCGTTCCATAAACTTGTTACTGACATATATTTATGGAAAGAATTGATAAATGTTTGCCAAGCTTTGCGTCTTTTTTGGTGGAATATGCGGCGTAGTGCAGCAGTATGGTGTTTCAGCCGAATATATTTCGCTAAGTTTAATGTTTTCCGATATAATTTAAAAAGGAGTTTCCGTTTAAGAATTAAGTGGTGGCATTCATCATCCCACTATCTGAGGCCACCAATATTGTGGGACTGTGCGTTAGGTGTTGGTTTAAATGGGCGATAAAATTCCAGATATTGATATATCATTTGATAGAGAGTATTGTAATTAAAATCATCGGCTGTATATTTTTCAATCTGTTTGAGTATACATATCTTGAACGCCTCGGGATAAAACTTGTGTAAAGAGCGAGTTGTACTCGTTACTTTATGGACCATCGGGGTTGCACTATTGATCCGAAACCATGAGTGATAAATAATGGAAAGGGATCACTGCTATGAGTATCACATAATATACGCCAGGTAGTTGTGGATGCTATATTATAACTGCATAATGAAATATCCACTGCACTGGGAGGTGCTCCAGGGGGGGGGGTGTAGTCTAGTCGGTGACCCATCATTGAGAATGACTAGGTTACTTTGCTGTAGTGCATTCAAGAAGTTAGTTCCTCTAGGTGTATCAACTTGGGAACCCCATTGGGTATTGTGAATATTCATGTCCCCTAAAATAAGTAGCTCGCTGGTATCGGGGAATTGTTGAAAAATTGTTGCCATTGCATATATGATATATGTTGATCAGGTGGGCAATATATATTTATGACATATATATTGTTAGATATTATACCAAGTACATATGTGTTAGGTATTTGGTATTGCGGATGAAATAGCTGATATGTGAATGATTGATGTATGAGAAATGCTACCCCATCATACCCCGGGCCATCTTTGCGTTCAATTTGGAAAGAAGGTATAGAAAAAACATTATCGGGCGCAAGCCAAGTTTCTTGTAGGAATACTATAGCCAGTGTTGTTTCTTTTATCAATATTCGCAATTCATGATATTTATTCCGAATACTTCTAACATTCCATTGAATTATTTTCATTGTCTTGATTGAATAGGAGCTGGAGGCTGTCGCAGAATTGCCCCTTCATGGTTAACATATTAGGTTGATCCTTAAGTAATGGTGGTAGTAGCAACATGGGCGTATGTAGGCAATGTAGGACTTGGTCCTTTTGCGTATCACGTTGAGAGGGCAAAACAGCTGGGTTTACCGCTTGCTATGATAAGTGCTGTCTCGATGTAGATGGTAGCGGCTGAGGATGTGAAATGGTGTTTTTGCTGAGCCGGCATTGGTACGTGCCGAGGAAGTTGATAGTGTTGCAGAATTGGCATATGTCCCATACGATCAAAACCGGGAGTTGGTTTGGGTGTCAAATCTTGAACAATAACCTGTGTGAACTTCCGCTTACCCGGAGCTTCAACAACAGTTGGAGACGCATGAGTATGTAGGGGGGAAAATTTTGAAGAGTATCTTGTGGAGCTATTGGCTGTGGATATAGACGAGAAGCAGCCTCAGAAAAGGCTACATTCTCTAGGCATATTAATTTTTTATGTCGACTTGGCGTTTGTGTACTTCACAGTCAGTTGAACCCGATACATAATGCTTATTGCAGTGCAAACATTGTATTGCATTAGATAGACAATCAGCTGTCGCGTGATTTAATGCGCAATTCCTGTATCTAAACGTGGAAGATTGACAATTTCTTAGAGTGTGGCTATATCTTTGGCATTTCGAACAAATAATTGGATAAAAAATAAATGGAGTAACTTCTAACACAACTTGAAAACTAGAGACATATTTGGGAGGATGTTTCGCACAAAAAACAACTTTGACTGATCCAGTCGGCACATTTCTATTTTCCCCTCTTCTATAGTCTTACGATTTAGCCTTTGTACAGAATGTACCTTTATATCACTTTTAATTAGGGTTAATATGTCTGCTTCTGTAAGATTTTTCTCAACACCTTTAATTATACCAATCCGAAATAGGTTTGTTTGTGGTATGAATGCCTGTAAATTGTGTGAGGCAAGAAAATTACTCTGTAAAAATGAGTTACCATGTAGGGCTGATTGAAAAGTGATCTGAATCCTGTTTCTCCCTTTTGGTTGAATGGAGTGAACATGGAAATTACTTTCATGTAGAAGTCTTCCGAGTGCCACTGGATGTAGGTTGCCAACGTTATTCGTATTTTTGGCGGACACAAATACAATATATGGACCTTGATGAGTGGTTGGGTAGCTATATGAAGTACACTTATTGTTAGTGGTTTTAGTAGTTGAATTAGGAGCATTATTAGGTGGAGGATTATTAACCACAGAGGTACCCTTAAAGTTATTCGCTGAATTTTGATTCGTCATCACTGTTTCTTCATGATCTACATTTTCATTAGCTGAAGGATCAGGTTCTTCACCTCCGCCACTGTCACTATCTATGATGTCCCACACTGTGCACTCTACCATTCTTCAAGCACTAAGTAGAAAAATCTAGAACCGACCCGATACAAGCGCACGCGCTATACAACCGCACCACTCAACAGAGTGAACGAGACTGACCTTGACGTAACATTAACCAGCATAGCCAACCGTCCGCACTCAAACCAAGCTATAACCCAGTGCTGCTAACACCTAAGTTTAAATTCCTCCCACCCCCCAGATCACTACCAAAATCCATCTGAATGAGACAAAAGCCCCCAAATAATAATAATCCCTACGGTGTTTGCGTGGAACAGATAGGTGAAAGGGGTACGTCGCGCATTCCTATCTACGAAATGTCACTGTAAAATTTGTCACAAATTAATGGAACATAATAATTGCTTTTACACAGTTGAAGTCTAAAATCTGCTGTAAATTAAGAAATATTTTATTTTTGGAGAATATTATGTATAACTACTTTACTACTTTACAAGTATTTTTGGTGCTACGCTCACAGTAATACACGTATGTCTTTTGTTTTTCTTACACTTTCAACAATTTCGTGTGTGATGTCTGTGTTCACTGAAGTTCTTTGCTTACGTTTCATTCCTACAGTTGTCAATGACATCATTTCCTGAATTGTATCGCGATATGCAAGATTTAATAGGCGACAAAAAGCTATGGCCAATGTACATAAGAAGAATTCTGTAGACTAGTGATTTGTTGGTCCAGGGGCCTGTTCCACGAACGAACTTGCAACTTTTCAACTTTTCACTTTTCAATTCTTGCCAAGTGAAAAGTCTTTCTGTTCCACCATGATCTAGGTTGTACTTTTCAATTTCTTCGCAAAGTGAAAAGTCTTTGCGAATGAGTGATCCGATCGAGTTTATTCCATGGGCAAACTATATAGGCCTAATACTCTATGATTTTAATGCTTTACTTTTCGCGGCGAACTTGACGGTATAATTATGGTACCGTTTAAGTTTTTATCATGGGAAAGAAAGGTTAGTATTATGAGAAGCTGGCTGTGCTGAAAGTTGTCAAGGAGAAACGTGACATTCTTTTTGACAACTTTAAAGATAACCTCTCATATGATGACACACACATCTTCTTCTTCTTCTTGATATTTGGTTGGGCTAACACCCAGTTCCAATGTTTTGAGAATGAAACACTTCACGACATTATTAACCACAATTTATGATGATCAATAACACTTTATCTCACAATTTGCGTATCTGTGAAAAACTGTAAACTTCTTGGTAAGTACCGTATAGGTCGCACATTAATATGAGGGATTAATGCAACTATGCAGAAAGTACGTTAACATGATGATCACTAGCAGGAGGGATATCTATATAGTGTGGGTATAAGGGAGAACTAACACCCCCCTCTCCTCGCCTCCTCCAGTCCCGCCACCCACCCTACCCCCGCCACCTATTAACGTCCCCACTCCCCAACCCAACTTCCTCCTACCGACCCTCCCGATCTTGAACCTTCTTCGTTTACTCGCTACTTCCATCACTAACATGACCACAACCTTCTATTACTTCCTCTCTCCATACTACCCTACTCCTTCCTCCAACTTTCTACCGACCCCACTTATTGTACCAGCACAATATATGTAATGTAATTATGTAACTCTCTGTCATTCTATGTAGCATTGTCTCTTTCGGAAGGCGCGCCCGAGATGTTGCTATAAATAAAATTCTCCTCTCCATTCCCTCTCGTGTTCGCGGGGGTTTTGCCTGTGCGGGGTGCCTTGCGGGTCTCCCCGGGGTCCCGGCTTGTTGTCCCGGTCTCCTTACGCCAGTTCACTACGTCACTCCTTTCTCTGGTATGTACGACACATACCCCCTACGTTTTCTCTTCTCCACGGATACTTTCCTTTCTACGGCCGAAGAGCTCCTTAGTTGAGATGATGGCCCGCCCCCTCCTCGTATGAGGTGAGGGAATGAAATAACTCTTTTGATTGATTGATTGATTGATTGATTGATTGATTGATTATAAGGGAGAACGCAGACAACACAAGAACGATTACATCAACCACAAACCTCTTCTTGTGGACATCCAAATTTCCACATCAACGCTGCACTTTTTTGGCTGGCCGGGTGCCGCATCAACTCTACCTTGCACGTTGCCAGCGCCAATAAAGCACATCGGCCTGACACTGCAAAGGAAGTCGACCTTTCCTCCAATATTCTCGCCTGCGTTATCAACGGCGTTGATCCAACCATTTTGGAAGATGATATCACCAGCCACCTTCGCTCCGCCGGCATCCCCGTGGACTATGCTTACCGGTTGCTGGACGGCTACACCTCTTCAGCATCACCGAAGATCCTTCTATACCTACCTACGTTGGACTCCTGGAAGCGCCTCATCTCCACCGGAGTGACCATTCGTCACCGTTTTTACCAAGTGGAGCCTACTCGCAAACCCATACTAGCTCAGCTCTCCGCGGACCCAACTATCCTGTCCGTAGTAACTGCGCCTCCACTTCAGATCTCGTTACGGCCAACACCGCTTTCCTCTTCCTCTCACCACACAACTACCGCAACCTCGACTTTTACGACGTCAGCTTTTACCCCATCTCATAATCTCATCACTACAATAACGACATGCCATCCGTCGCCCATTATGATATCATCCCCTCCTCTTTCCACCACTCCCGAGCAATCTCATCTCCAGCAACTCCCTGAAACCCCCTTGGATTCCACTGCAGCAGCGCCGCCATCGCCTCCACAATCTTTCCACGAGAACGCCGCCGCCGCCGCCGATCTACCATCAACACATCACACCATGTATAGTTGCGTGCTCCACGGAGTAGGTCCTGCACTCTCAGCTCGCACAATTCTTCATCAACTTCAAGCAGAAGGTATCCCTGTCCGTCGAGTTTTTCGGATTAAGAATGCATCTGGCCCGAAATATATGGTCCGTGTCGAACTCCCGACGGCTCAAGTTGTTCAACGGCTGATTAAAAATGGCGCATACATCTACAACCACCGCTACAGAGTGGAGCCATCAATCTCTCCACCTCAACCAGTTTGACATTCCCCCAGCAACACTCCTCGACGCCCCCGGCCAGCCCCATCTTTTCAATCTAGTCCACCCCTTCCCATACTTAGTTTCCTTCCCTTCACACCTTTGACGCTAGACCTTCTCCTATTCCTCACCTCTTCCCTTTGCAATCTTACTAAAACCTTGCACATCCTCACTCTCCATCTCCAACCTGAAACCCTCGTATAAACTCCACATCTCGTGTGCATCTTATATGACTTTGTACCTCTTTACAGTAAAGCTTTGTATAAAATAAAATAAAAACAAAACTTAGGCATATACAAAATTCCGCTCCCATCTCCTACTTTTTCACATCCTTTACCCACCTCCTTCTTCCTTCACATCTCCCCAACCCGTCCGCATCTCTTGGCCAGAGAGAGGGCGTTACCCTCTAGGTGGCCCGACACACCCCTTCAGGGTGGGGAATGAAAGCATTGTTAGTTTGATAAGGGAGAATTAAACTAGGAGTAAGCTCGTGGACACAAGGTACTAATTCTTCACGCCAAAGCGATCCATGTTGGCGTCTTGCTACATTACGTACATGACCGGATCTACAATTGGGAAGAACATATAAATCAACAACTACAAGAGATAGATTTGTGGAGGGGATAACACAAATCAGAGGGTTGAGATGTAGGTATTGCTCAAGGAATATGTGAAAAGTACCAGTAACGCGTGTTATTACGAACGACGTGATACCCTAATTTTTACCTAATGAGTTTTGGTCAGGTTAACAAGAGAACAACGCACCAAAACATGTGTGATAGAACGGACAAATGTCAGTAGCAGTGCAAACAAGGGTTGCAGTAGCTATATATCAAATAAACGAACCGAAACAAATCTAGAATAGGCAGAGAAGACAAATGAGAAGTGATAAGTTGTTAATGACACAACTTTTAATGAGAAAGTTAAACTGTTGAAATTACTTATAGTATGATTTTAGCATCATCCAGAAATCTGTTTAATATGCATATTATCTCTGGGGTCGGGTTGTATACAATACAATCAACGCTTGTTGGAAGAGGGAGTCGTAAACGCATTAGGCCTTAAGGAAACGTGTTCGAGCAGGATTATATAACGGACATTGTAAAATGAGATGATTTGAATCCGCCTCAGTTGAACCACATTGACATACTGGCTGGTTGACAATGTTGAAACGATATTTATACGGGGGTGTAAGAGCATGGTTGAACCGTAGCCGAATAATATTGATTATATGACGTCGTGTGTATGTTGTTCGTTGATACCAGTGTTTAATAGGCACAGAGGGTTGGATTCTGTGATAGAATTTCCATTTTATACTAGCGGTTTCGTTCTAGAACTGTTGCCATAATGATGTTTGATTTCTCTTTAGTATTGGAATTAAATCAGTTACTGGAGTCATAAATGTCATTGGAGGGGTGGTGAGCAGTGAAGCTTCTTTGGCAGCTTTATCCGCTTTTTCGCTACCTGGAATGTTTTTGCTCGCCGGAATCCATATAATCGTATTCTGTACATCATAATTATGTCAGTCATATAGTAGCTGCTTAACATTATAAATATATCAATTAAGCGTGAATTTAGATTATTCGATAGATTGTAACGCGGATAGGGAATCTGTGAAGATAGTGGCATTTGGAATCGATTCTTTTTTATATACAGTAGAGTTTGTCTTATTGCAATGAGTTCTGCTGTGAATATAGAGAAATCTGGGTGAAGTGTATATAGTTCAATGTGCTGATTTCGTTCATAATAAAACGCAGCACCTACTCCACAGGCACTCTCAGATCCATCTGTATAGAAATTATGCCCAATATTAGTATATGATATGCCATTTTTTTAGAGGTTGATGAAAAAGTAGATATCCTAAACGGTAGCATAGCAAAACTAGCAGGAGTAGCTATTATAGTTGCTGGGTAGTATTGGACTACGTCATACGATACCGTATAATGGGGGAGGGCTGCACTCCTTATGAGATTTGTTTGTAGTGCTGATACTTGTTGAAATACACCTATTAGAGCAGGGTTTCGTTTATCTCGCATATTAGAAGAATTGTATTGTTCATACAGCAGTTGCAGTTTCGGGACAATAGGATTAGAAACTTTTATTAAACGTCGTAGTAGGTACTTGGAAGCAAGGTATTGTCGGCGAATATGGAGTGGTGGTTCTCCCGTTTCAAGTTGCAAAGTATTCGTCGGTCTAGATTTTAATGCACCAAAACAAGTATGTAATGCTTGGTGTTGGATAGTGTTCAGCTTATTAAGTGCTGAGGGACTGACAATATCAATGATATGTGCGCAATAATCTAGGCTTGAACGAATTGTAGCACAGTACACTGACTTGGCTGTGTAGTATGGGGCCTCCACGATCGTCGCGTAATAGCTTTTAGCAGTTTTATATAATTAGCAGCGGTATTTCTGAGATACTGGACATGTTTAGAGAAATTTAGTTTGTTATCTAGGATGATACCTAGATATTTATGATGCGTATTTATCGGTATCTCATATGAAGCCACTGTTAGATGTTCTGCGTTGTAGATCTGTTTATGCGTAAAAATGAGTGCTGAACACTTAGATGGAGATAGTGATAAACCATGGGCACACTGCTAATTCTGTACTTCAAGCATTATTTTAGTAATAGAATTACGAGCACTATCAATATCACTCTCTGATGTGTAAATGACTATATCATCAGCATAGAGTAGGATACGGGCATGTTGTAGTGCAAGTTGTTCTAGATCTGAGAGATACAATGCAAATAATATGCCACTAAAATATCACCCTGAGGAATCCCATCCGTAGCCTGACGTGTAAGAAGTGGAGAATCAGGGTGTTTTATTATGAGCGTTCTATATGTAAGGAGGTTTCGTAGTAGTTTGATGAAAGAAGTAGGAATATCTTTGTATGATAAGGAGGCTCATACCATATGTAATGGTACTGAATCAAACGCCCCGCATATATCAAGCAAAATGGCAACTGTATGGTATTTGCGTGTTTTAGCAAGCAATATGTCGGTTATAAGGATTTTAATGGCATCATGTGAACTGCGACCTTTAAAATATGCATATTGCTGTTTGGGAACTAATGCATGTTATTCTAAGTACCATAAAACGATGAAGCATTATTTAAAAAAATGTTTTGCGTGTGCAAGATGCTAATACTATTCCTCGAATATTCTTGGGAGCGTTCAACGATAGGCGTGGTTTTGGAACAGGTACTAAGAAAAATTTATTCCAGTCGTCTGGAGGGGTGGAGGTTTGTAGGACGTGGTTCTAGTGGTGAACAAGTTCTTGTAAGGCTTCATTTGGTAGGGCTTTTAGCATCTTGTAATTAATGTAATCTGGACCAGGTGCGGATGTTGTATATTTTTGTAAAGTAGCTGTCAGTTCACTCAGGGTGATGGGCCGTAGTAATACCGTAGACGATCGGGCAGAAGAGTTGCATTCTGGTATAAACTGTGGAACCACCGTACTCGGAGTTAATGAGTTAAGGAATTGTTCCAATATATCGGGCTGAATAAAAGGTAGAGAGATTTGTGTAGAGACACGCGTCAGAGCCTTGACCGCTTTCCACATACGTGATACTGATAGATGTTTAATAAAGGAACTGATAAATGTTTGCCAAGCTTTGCGTCTTTTTTGGTGAAATATGCGACGGAGAGCAGCATTATGATGCTACAGCCGAATATAATTCGCCAAGGTTAATGTTTTTCGATAGATTTTAAACAGTCTCTTCCGTTTAAGAATTAATTGGCGACATTCATCTTCCCACCATCTGAGCGTTAGATGTTGGTTTAAATGGGTGATAACATTCCAGATAATGATACATCATTTGATAGAGAGTATTAAAATTAAACTCGTCGGCAGTATTTATCTCGAACTGTTTGAGTATGAATATCTTGAACGTCTCAGGATCAAACTTATGTAAGGAGCATGTTATACTCGTTACTTTATTGGACCGTGGGTGTTGCAATATTATCCTGAACCATATGTGATGAATATTGGAAAATGATCACTGTTATGTGTGACACTTAACGTACGCCAAGTAGTTATGGATGCTATATTATAACTGCATAGTGAGATATCCACTGCACTGGGTGGTGTTCCAGGGGGGGGGGGGGGTGAGTCTAGTTGGTGACCCATCATTGAGAATGACTAGGTTACTTTGCTGTAGGACATTCAGGAAGTGAGTTCCCCTTGGTGTATCAACTCGGGAACCCCATTGGGTATGGTGAATATTCATGTCCCCTAAAATAAGTAGTTGGCTAGTATCTGGGAATTGTTGAAAAAATTGTTGCCATTGTATATATGATAATTATTGATCAGGTGGGCAATATATATTTATTATATATATTGTGAGATATTATACCAAGGATATACGTATTAGGTATTTGGTATTGGGCATGAAATACCTGATATGATAATGATTGATGAATGAGAAAGGCTACTCCATCATACCCAATGCCGTCTTTCCGTTCAATGTGGAAAGAAGGCATAGAAAGTACTTTATCGGGTGTAAACCAAGTTTCTTGTAGGACTACTATTGACGGTGTTGTTTCCTTTAGTAAGATTCGCAATTCATGATTTTTATTCCTTATACTCCTAGCATTCCATCGAAGAATTTTCATTTTCTTGAGTGAAAAGGAGTTGGAGGCTGTCACAGAAATGGCCAATCATAGTTAACATATTGGGTTGGTCCTTATGTAAGGGTGGTAGTAGTAACATGAGAATATGAAGACAATGTATGACTTGGACCTTTTGCGTATTATGTGGAGCTGGCAATGCAGCTTGTTGTACCGCTTGCTGCGGTATGTGTTGTCTCGACGTTGATGGGAGAGGATGAGTACCTGAAGGGGAGTTTTTCTGAGACTGCACCTGTACTTGCCGAGGAAGTTGATAGTGTTGCAGAATTAGCATACGTCCCATTCGATCATAACCTGGAGTTGGTTTGGGAGGCAAATCTTGTACAATCACCTGAGTAAATTTCCGCTTACGCGGAGCTTCGACAACAGTTGGAGATGCATGTGTATGTAGGGGGCGGGGGGATTTTGTAGAGTATCATGTGAAGCAATTTGCTGTGGATATAGACGAGAAGCAGCCTCAGAAGAGACATTCTTGAGACATATTAATTTTTTATGTCGATTTGTCGTTTGTGTACATCACATTCAGTTGAACCCGTCACATGTTGTTTATTGCAGTGCAAACATTGCAGTACATTAGATAGACAATCAGCTGTAGCATGGTTCAATGCACAATTCCGGCATCTAAATGTGGAAGACTGGCAATTTCTTAGAGTGTGTCCATATCTTTGGCATTTCGCACAAATAATAGGATAAAAAATAAATGGAGTAACTTCTAATATAACTTGAAAAATTGAAACATATTTGGGGAGATGTTTTGCATAAAAACAACTTTTACTGAGCCAAAAAGCATATATACTACCTTCCCATCTTGTATAGTCTTACGATTGAGCCTCTGTACAGAATGTACCTTTATGTCATAATTAGGGCTAGGATGTCAGCTTCAGTTCGATCTTTATCAACCCTTCTAATTATACCAAACCTAAAGATGTTGGAATGCGGTATGAATGACTGCAGATTGTGTGAGGCCAGAAAAGTGCTCTGCAAAAATGTGTTAGCATGCATAGCAGATTGAAACATGATCTGAATTTTGTTTCTGCCTTTGGGTTGAATAGAATGGACATGAAAATTACGTTCATGTATAAGTGTGCCGAGGGCCATTGGATGTAAGTTGCCAATGTTATTAGTGTTTTTGGCTGATACAAATACAATATATGGACCTGGGTGATTAGTTGGATAGCTAGAGGAGTCACACTTATTGTTATTGGTTTTAGGAGGTGAGTATTAGCGTTACTAGGTGTAGGGTTATTTGACACAGAGTTATTCTTGAGGCTATTTGATAAATTTTTAGCCGTCTTCACTACTTCTTCACGTTCTACATTGTCATTAGCTGCAGGATCAGGCTCCTCATCTCCTCCACTTTCACTATCCATATTGTCACACACTGTACACACTACCAATCTTCAAGAAAGAAGTAGAAAAGTCGAGAACAATACCGATACTACACAACCGTACGCGCTATACTACCTCACTACTCAATAGAGTAAACGAGACTCGGGACACACATCAATGTTAACGAAAGTACCGTCAACACATCCACACACAGAAGGAAATTCACCCTTCATTAGAAATCCCGTCGCTATATTATGTGGATTACCAGGCCAACGTACTGTTAGGAAATATGACATTTACTATAACATCTACGACTTTGGTAACAGTTCTGCAAATAATTGATTTTGAAATCCCATGCATTGGTGCTACACCGTGCAGCCGGGCACCATTTATTAACCAATGTATATAAGCATATAAGAATTTGTTCTTTTTCGGAAAGGAATTGACTTCTTTTTATTGCATGTTTCAATAAATGACCGATCATTTCAAGAATATAGTCAGCCTGTGTTGGGGTAATACGAAATCACTCGCGAAAGTCCGTCGAAGTGAGGTTATGAAAATTAATCTCGTCTTTGTACGTTCTCTTATTGGATTCTTCATCACTGTCCTCACTTGATGCTAACAAAAGCTCACGTCGTAACGTGTTAATATCAGTAAACAAAATTCTACGCCGAGAAACTAGTGTACATACTTGTTAATTAACAGATGAAAAGGGAATCATCTCTTTGCAAGATTTATGAAAACTTTTCACTTTATTTCTTTGCACTTTGCATTTTTGTACCAATGGAGGAACATAACAGGCTTGAAAAGTGAAAAGATTCCTAACTTTTCACTTTTCACTTTGCAAGCTAAATCTGAAAAGTGATGGTGGAACAAAATCTGAACTGAAAAGTGCAAAGTGAAAAGTGCGAAGTTCGTTCGTGGAGCAGGCCCCAGGGATCATGCTATTTTCGTTCGAACAAAAATAAAAAATAGTTATTGGTCCAGGGATCATGTTACTTTTCTTTCAACAAAAATCATTTTTGTGTTACTATATTTCTCTGTAATGTGCAGCACCAAGTTGTTGAATGCGTCCTTAGTTGTTTTTTCGTAGAGTTCCATCCACATCACTATAACATGGTAATTTGCCTCACTGAAGAACGAAATAACATCGTGAATGCTGTTGACCTCCATTTTGCTGTTTGAACTGGCCTCTCTAGTCATATGGACAAAGATAATGAGAATCCACAGACATGGCACTCCCACTCCTCGGTGCTAGCCCTGGACCTCAATAAATTAACAAAAGACGGTGCCAGCAGCGGAATACGACATAAAGGAGTCCTGTCTAGAGGCCTTAAGTATGTATTCTTGTTTCTCTAATAACGACGGTATTTCTTAATTTACCGCAGATTTTTCACTTATTTAAGTAAAAGCAATATTATGTTCCATTTGTGACAAATTTCACAGTGATATTTTGTAGATAGGAATGCGCGGCGTAACCGGTAAAAGAAGGTGCTGGCTTGAATGGATCTATCTACGAGAGTCATAAATTTAAAACTTTTAAAATAAAGGTGATATTTCTTTTCAGATATTAAATTTTAACAAAACAAATCGCTTGGTGAAGGAACAAGTTTACAGGTACAGAGCTAGTTTGGTATAAGGTAGAAAAACAAAACAGAAAAACCAATAGATGGTTAGTTACAATATGAGCTTCAAGCTCCCAATTTACAAAGCTCCCAACATCACTACTGTTGCGTTTACAGTAGTTAGATAGGCAAGGAGACGAATCTCCCAATTTTTTTTACAGGAAATTCAAATCACAATTTTCAAGAGCACCATTTTGTTCTAAAGGTTACAAGTAACGGCCTTCCAAAGGCACCATTCAATATTTACAGAAATGACAAGAAAGAGCCACTATGTTCTATAATTCTACCGAGGTGACTGCGCTCCCAAACCCTTACAGCCTACTCAAGGCAACCTTTAACTTTTGGGATTAGAGCGTCTTTGCTCAATATATTTTACTCTTTCAGGCCTCTCGAGGCACAACCTACATTTTAATGGTCCACGTCATCGACCCCGGCCAGCCCCTCTCTATCGACCTCCACCACACTCAACAGTTTAACAACTTAACAGGAAGGATTTTACAGTATAGAAATACTCATTCTACCGGGCCTTGGTGGGAAGAAAAAAAAAACAGTTTAAAGTTACTAACTCGAAAATCAAAATGATGCGGAGGCAGACACTTGCACTCCTTGACCCTGACACTTAGAATTTTAAAACCCTAGTAGGGCTCACTGCCCGACGTTACAGGGGTTAATCCCATACTGCTGAGGTGACTAGATGGAGGAAATTTGAGTCACAAGGCTACAGATAGAAAACGGTTATAAAAACATAGTCACCTCAAATATAAGTGGATAGGGAAGTCTAGAGGGTGTCACACTCTTTATTCCCGAATTTCAGTTAAGTACACTTGATTTACTCGAACTTTTACATGAGAAGAAAGAAATATTTTTATTTTAGAAAATTTACGGTTACATTATTAAGGACAGGAAACCTTCCCCTCGAGTCAGCTTGTGGAGATAACTACTGAGTTAGAAAGATGGTGGCCATTACCGTAGCTGATGTTCTGCCTGCCGATGGATGAGGCCTCCGCCTCCTCTCTTAGCACAAACACTCAATAACACGACGATCAATAAGACAAGTTAACTTAAAAAGGCGTCAGCTTTTATACCCGAGAGGAAGGTTCGAGAAGGCTCTGGACCAAAACCAGACACACCCTCTCACTTTATTGGTAGATAAAATAGGTACAAGATAAATATAATTGGCTGAAAAATAAATACACAAAATTTCTGCCTGGCCAGAATCCAAAGCTGGTGGGATAAGTTAGAAGTGTTGCAAACTTCGAAGTATCAAAGAAAGGAAAAAATCAATTCAGTTTAGAAAACCTATGAATACAAAAATTCTTTAAATTTTTGCAGTTCCACTTCACACCAGAGTACATGACATCAGTTTTTTAGAAGATACATCTATGGAGAAAAGTCCGAATGTCTTGAAATAGTTGTTGCAAACTTTATGTGTTATATAGTATTCTTCAAGGCGCTTCATTTAAATGCACGGGTTTGAGGTGTAGCTCCCGGTACAACAACAACAACAACAACAACAACAACAACAATAATAATAATAATAATAATAATAATAATAATAATAATAATAATAATAATAATAATAATAATAATAATAATAATCGATATATACATGTACGTATTTAGTATAGCTCTACATTTCTATTGTTAGCCTGTTATTCATACTATTTTAATTAGGATAGGTACGTCTAAGTAGCATAATTGTAGTGCAGTTATTTTATCAGTTTGTTTCTTGCTTGCATTATTGTCGTGATATCTTTTGTGGGAAGTTATAAGGTATATTATTTCCTTCCTGCGACATATATACTTCTATTCATTGAATACGATAGTTATAGTTCCGTTTTCATGAGTTTCGACTTGACGGTTAGCCGGAAGTCAGCCGGTGGTGCCAAATTGCTACGAATACAAACAGCTGATTTACGATACACAACACGAACAGAAATGTAAATACTGGAACATAAGTCCATAATCAGTTTTTCTTTGTAGCAACATACATGATTCACCTAAGATCAATAATACACAACACATTTAGGATAAGGCTACAAGAAAAAACTTGTCAATGCTCGAACAGATAAAACGTGAGAAAAATTAAATTTCTACTCACCATGTAGAAGATCTCGAGTTGCTGTTAGATTCAGTTTCCCATAACGAAGGAAATAATCGTACAAGGCGAATATACCACTCATTTCTGAGTCACTATCGGCATTGTCATCGTCTGTTGAGGTTTCACTCTCGCTTGACCCTAAAGAGATAATAAAGTCTTCAACATAATCGTCTGTGTGACTTTCTTTCTCCCAAGCTTTAATCATCTCGGATTTCGTGTGTCTCACAACGTTGAACCAGTCCTGGGCACTTATACGGCCTACGGCTTCGAAAATAAGTCTTTCAACTTCCGAAACTGTGAAGAGTCGGTTATTCTCAGCTACATAATCCTTTACCTGGGCCCAAATCGGTTCTATGGCGTTAAAATGGCAATGGTATAGTGGAAAGTGAACTACTTTGTGCCCGTTCCTTCTGGCTATCCACCACATAAACTGGGCACTGGGGCTTGTTTGGTTTCAAGAGATGCATAAGATCCCCCTTCCCCATGTCATCGCGAACCGAAATATTGTGCTCCTTCATCCACTTAATAAACTCATTCTTTCTAGCCGCCATTGTTGGTGCTTTGTCAAGAATGACTTCCTAACATTACAAACAATTTCCCGGGCCTGACTCCTTAGTGGAGTACCGCGTCCGAAGGGCTTTCTTCTCTTGGGAGCTACATCTTTAGACGTAGGCGTCGACATGACAGAATATCAAATTCACACACGGGCCTAAAATTAACCTACTATATAACTACCGAATTAAATATTGAACCAAGCTACTATATAAAATAGATCACCTGTTACACACTATTCACTACAATATAAATACAAAACAATACATTTATAAACTCTACAATACGAAATATAAACGAACAACAACCTAGCACAGACACACAAAGACCGCGAAAAGAACTGAGCACAATACATCACACAGCTGAGAGCACGTGCTTCCAGTAAACAACAGATCGACAACATTGCTAACCGGAACTGGAGTCTAACGCGCTCTATTGGAGCGATCGGCTGCCTATGATTTGCTGTTGATTAATTCACTTACCCTCCGCCAAAAGGCAGCGCTCAAACGTCTAGTCGAAACTCATAATAACTGAACTATAAGTTCCGTTGATATTTCCATTATTATTTCACACTTCCATAAATAACTAAAAGAATGCTTGAAAGAGGAAAGTGTAAGGACCATGGGTGTGACTGGGAACTAAGGAAGATGAGGGAGGACATAGCGTGTTTGAGGGAGATGATTAGACTTTTATTGGAGGACAGGAATGAAGACAGGTCTCTCTCTAGGCTCAGACGGCTTTCACTCGAACCGCAGTTGAAGATAGGCCTACAAGTTAGGGACTTCTTTAGAAGAGTTATATCTATAGGGAAACGATTTGGGCTATGGACCGATGATGACTGTATAGGAAGCATGAAGTCTGATAAAATTGTTAGTATTAAACTGTAGAAATATTTTAAAGAAAGGAACAGAGTTCTGTAAATTAATAGATATATATTTATTATATATTGTTTTCTTTGCCATTTGCTTTACGTCGCAGTCCATCAGCGCCCATATGACAGTTTGTAGGGGGAGGCCCAGACCTGGGGGTACGTAGTATTTTTAATATTTTGGAAGATAAATGGCGACTTGTATTCTGTGGTAGAATAACCCACGTTGTTCCATGCCTGTTGGTGGGGAACGGTACTACCGCTTCTACGTAATACTGACTTTTACTTCATTTTCTTGAAAGGAAAACACCTGACTAGACTAGATTTTTGCCTTTCCCTGAGAGCTGGGGGGGGGGGGGGGCGGCCCCACCTTGCCCCCGGGTATGGGCGCCCTTGCGTCGCACCGACTAGATATTGTAATAGGAATTGAATCATGTCTCAGAAGAGATATTATACATGCGGAAATTTTTCTCAAGGAACTGGAGTGTTTATAATAGAGACAGGTTAGGAACAATGGGAGGGGAAGTACTCATACTAGTGAAAGAAGAATATTTGTAAACTACATAAAAGTTAAGATTGAGAAACATGAAATTGCACGTGTAAAACTTATTTCTAAAGGTAATAGCTTGATGTGTTTGCGGTGTACAGATCTGGCAAGGCTGTCGCTTTCGCTGGTGCGAAATTATTTGATAAGATAATTAGCTGTGTGGAACGACACAGAAAGAAACATTGTTGCAGTGGGTGATCTGAATTTATCAAATGTTATCTGGGAACGGAATGCGTACAACAGAAAACATGACCAACAAATGGTGAATACGTTAATATGGGAAGGACGTGAAAGTGACAGAACCAACTTTATTTTCTTACTATTTTCTTTACGGTGCACCGACACAGATAGGCCTTATGGCGACGATGGGACAGGAAAAGACTAGGATGGGGAAAGAAGCGTCCTTGGCCTTAATTAAGGTACAGCTCCAGCATTTGCCTGGTATGAAAATGGGAAATCACGGAAAATCACCTTCAAGGCTGCCGATAGAGGGATTCGAACCCATTATCTCCCGAATACAAGCTGATGGCTTCGTGATCCAAACCGCGTAACCACTCACTCAGAACGTAACCAACTAAAGGAAAAAATATTCCAGACGCGGTGCTTATAAAACAAGATGAGCTGTATAGAGAAACTGAAGGGATAGATGGAATAATTGGTCATCAAGCTGTCATAGTAAAAAAAATGATGGAAAGGAATGTGGTCATAATAGGACTATAAGGCAATAATATATGGCTGATAAGAGGGGGAAATGTATAACAAGCAATTATGATCAACGGAAGATGTGAGGTGTAAGATGGTAAATAAAAATATAATTAGAGAATGGGATGGGTTTAAAGCAACTCCTGAGGAGTGTGAAAACAGGTACAGTATGTACCTTTGAAAGTGGTAAAGCATGGTAAGGGAAATAAATATATTAAGGGGAAACAGATAAGAAAGACATAGTGTTAGGAATGGTTGCGGGAGTATGGAGAAATTGAAGGAACTGGCTAGGAAATCGAATTTAGCGAAAAGTTCACCTAAGGGTACATGATCGTAAACATTATTGGTAATCATGTGAGTTTAAGGGATCAATCGAAGGATATGTACAGATACTAGACAGAAACAGGTTCCAGTAAGGATACTGCGGGGATTTTTAATGGACAATGGGAGTGAGTACGTTAGGACTTACAGAAGGCGAAAATAGCTTATGCAGTCAGCAGTATGTAATGATAAGATTAAAAAGACATTTACAAAAGATGTACAAAAGTGAAATCTAGAAACCCAGCAGGGATTAATAAGATTTCTGGGGATATATTAAAGGCAATGGGTTGGATATAGTGCCACATCTTAAATACTTAATTGATTACTGTTTGCATGAAGTAGAGATACCACATGAATGGAGAGTTGCAATAGTAGCCCCAGTGTACAAGAGAAATGCTGATAAAAAGAAAGCGATTAATTACAGGCCAGTCAGCTTGACACTCTTGCGAAATTACTAACTGCTTTGATAGAAGACAGTTCGTGTTTAGGAAAGGTTATTCCAGTGAAGCTCAACGTGTAGGATTCCAATAAGACATAGCACATATTTTAGATTCGGGAGGTCAACTGGATTGTATCGCTATTGGCCTATCCAAGGCTTTTAATAGGGTAGATCATGCGAGGTTACTGAAGAAAATGAGTGCTATTGGACTAGACAAAATAGTGGTTTAATGGGCCAATATATTTCTAGAAAGCGTAACTTAGATAATTAGAGTAGGTGAACTGTTATCTGATCTTTAATGATTAAGAGGAGGCGGGGGTCATCACACAGCAGTATTATTGGATCTTTATATTTTCTTGTATACATTTTATAAGAAAAAGGACTGGAACCACAGATAAGGCTATTTTCGGATTACTTTATTCTGTATAGGGTAGTAAATAACAGGATTGTGAGCGACTACAAAAAAAGACTTAAACAATCTTGAGAGATGGACAACAAATAAGGGTATAATGGAAAATGCCATGAAAGGTCAGGTTGTAAGTTTCACCAAGTTTCAATTACTGTGGCGATGGGTGAGAGCACCTCATGGAGATCACTGTAAGTATCTAGGTGTTAATATGAGGAATTATTTTCATTAGAGTAATCATATTAACGAGGTTGTAAGATCTCTTCACATGGTTATGAAGGTATTTAAGAGTTGTACTGAGGATGTAAAGAGAGGGCGCATACATTTAGAGTATGGTTCTAGGTTATAGGACCTACACCAGGACAACTTATTGCGGAAACTAGAAGAGATCCAGCGGAAAGCAGCACGATTTGTTCTGGGTGATTTCCGACAAAGGAGTAGTGTTATAAAAATGTTCAGTCGTTGGGCGGGGAATACCTGGGAGTAAGGAGGGGAAATGCTCGACTAAGTGGTTTGAACGTCATTGTTGGATGCGCTTGTGAATGGTCGGCTGTTAAGAGTGCTCTTGCATTATAGTAGTGACAAAGTAGTTAAAAACTATTGAAATTGTTTAATTTTGTGTGTTTGTGATCCATTTATTGCTATTTATATATTGGTGTTTTGTGCTTGTTGGTAGAAACTGGGAGTATTGATATTTATGTGAATTTGATAACATGTAGTTCAAGTTTGTGTTCAATAGATTACGTTATCTAGGTTAAGTAGGCTAGCTAGGTGTACCTCGTTTCGAATTAAGATTTAGGAAATACTTAAGGTGATGATATTAATTTTTTTAATTTAAAAAAATATCTGTAGGTTCGTTGGTATAATGCTTACAAAGGCAGTTTATCGTAAGGTGTTGTAACTTGCGCATCTTTTCCGGTAAATAAAAATGAAAATGGCGTATGGCTTTTAGTGCCGGGAGTGTCCGAAGACATGTTCGGCTCGCTAGGTGCAGGTCTTTCGAGTTGACTCCCGTAGGCGACCTGCGCGTCGTGATGAGGATGAAATGATGATGAAGACAACACATACACCCAGCCCCCGTGCCATTGGAATTAACCAATTAAGGTTAAAATCCCCGACCCGGCCGGGAATCGAACCCGGGACCCTCTGAACCGAAGGCCAGTATGCTGACAGTTCAGCCAACGCGTCGGACAGCTTTTCCGGTATGTCGTGTAGGTAACCGTTCAAACTATCATGAAGGTAATACTTTATTCAGTTAAATAACACGATACGCCTGTAAACTTCGATTTGAAAAGAAGTTAAAGAGAATATATATGATATTTCACTGAATAATTACTCAGCAGTCTTTGTATTGTTGAAGATTGTTGCTGCATTACGTCTAGATCAACGAGTACATGCACATGGTAGTTGTGCAAACCATTTCAGGTATGACGTATAGATATCCGTTCAAACTATCATGAAGGTAATACTTTATTCAGTTAAATAACGCGATTCGCCTGTAAACTTCGATTTGAAAAGAAGTTAAAGAGAATATACGGTATTTCACTGGATAATTACTCAACAGTCTTTGTATTGTTGACGATTGTTGCTGCATTACGACTAGATCAATGAGTACATGCACATGGTAGCTGTGCAAACAAATACAAAAATCAGCTGCTTACTGTATTCTGATAATTTGTAGTCTACATTCCCGGCATACTTTGTACTTTGCACGTTCGTTTATTCATCGAGTAAAAGTTATAACCAAACTCCTATATCTCCATTATATAGCAGTTCAAGCCCCCCGGCATAGATTTGACAGAAATTATTGTAGACAACCTTTTATTTTTCAGCATTTAAGGACACTTGTATTCTCCCTCCCGCGTAGTGTCAATCAGTCAATACTGATCTGCATTTAGGGCAGTCGCCCAGGTGACAGATTCCCTATCTGTTGTTTTCCTATCCTGTTGTTAAATGATTTCAATGAGATTGGAAATTTACTGAACATTTCCCTTGGTAAGTTATTCCAATTCCTAACTCCCTTTCCTATAAGTTAATATTTGCCCCAATTTGTCCTCATGAATTCCAACATTACCTTCATATTGTGATCTTTCCTACTTTTAAAGACGCCACTCAAACTTATTCGTCTACTAATGTCATTCCACGCCATTTCTCCGCTGACAGCTCGGAATATACCACTTAGTTGAGCAGCTCGTCATCTTCCTCCCAGTTCTTCCCAGCCCAAACTTTGCAACATTTCTATAACGCTACTCTTTTGTTGGAAATCACCCAGAACAAATCGAGATGCTTTTCTTTGGAAATTTCCAGTTCTTGAATCAAGTAATCCTGGTGAAGGTCCCATACACTGGAACCATACTCTAGTTGGGGTCTTACCAGAGACTTATATGCCCTCTCCTTGACATCCTTACTACAACCCCTAAATACTCTCATAACCATGTGCAGAGATCTGTATCCTTTATTTACAATCCCATTTATGTGAATACCCCAATTAAGATCTTTCCTTATATTAACACCCAGATACTTACAATGATCCCCATAAGGAACTTTCACTCCATCAACGCAGTAATTAAAACTGAGAGGACTTTTCCTATTCGTGAAACTCACAACCTGACTTTTAATTCCGTTTATCATCATCCCATTGCCTACTGTCCATCTCGCAACATCATCGAGGTCATTTTGCAGTTGCTCACAATCTTGTAACTATCTTGTAACTTATTTATTACTCTATACAGAATAACAACATCCACCAGCTGCAAAAATCATATAACCTCATTTCAGTTGAGAATTGTAGTGTAAATTCGGTATATTTAGATAGTACCGTACCTTGCCAGCTATATTCGTGTGCATCTTTGTGTGTGTTTCTTTCGTGTGTATCTATTAGATAATAGCAAGGTAAAATAGTACTAACAATAATAATCTGTCTACGCATTTAGTTTTGTTTGTAACCTTTGAGTAGGTCTTGCAAATTTCAAACAAGCAATTTTCGTTTCTATTTGTGTTTAGTAATAACATATTGTAATTAGAATACGTCTGAACGAAGTAAACAATTATTGTAGTGTACTGTGGTATACGAGTAATATCTTATTAGAAATCAGCGTGATTATTCTATTATTGTAAAATATTTGTGTAGTATAGTAGAGGTATCCGTAATAACCCTCTTTCTAGAATTCTGATGTTGTAATTATATAGGCTTAACTGCAGTTAAGATTTATGTATTTCTTGTGTATTCCTTTTGGTATTCAGTAATTTACGGCAGTTTTTAAACTGTTAGGGTGTTGTAGGATAAAAATAGAGTACGACTAAGTAGTATTGTAGTGTAGTAATATATTAATTACCTTATTGTCGTGTGATGTTTATGTAAAATATTTCTTTCCTTTCATCTTTTGCACACAATACGTTATTTAAGTTCTTTCCTTTTCATTTTTCCGTAAAGAATGGCTAGGGAGTGGAAGTGTAGGAACTGTGGGTGTGGCCAGGCATTAAGGAGTATGAGGGAGGAGTTGGAGAGTTTGAGGGAGATAATTAGGATTCTCTAAGAAGACAGGAAAGAAAGTAGGCCTCACACAAACAATGTACAGGATACAGTAGGTGTAAAATAGGGATGGGAGGGAAAGGGGGGCATTGTAGAAGACAGGTAGTTCAAAGGGGGAAGGAAATTGTAGGGTAAGGGCTCTATTCAATATCAGAATTAAGGAGATTTGTATGTGAGAAATGGGTACGAGTCACTGCAGGGAAAACGAGAAACAAGGAACTGTTGCTGAGAAGTGTGAAAGTAATGGGAAGGGAAATGGTAGGAAAGGGAAATGCAGAGTAGAGGATAGGAAACGTCAGGTGGAACAGGGTCAAGGGAGAAGAAAAGGGAGGAGGAAGTAGCTTCTGCAGCTGTCAGGAAAGATAGCACTGACCAGGAGGAGATAAAATGAGGTGGGTAGGGTCGAGGCTCTGGTCAAGGGGTGTTCCTTTGTTAGACATACGGGGAAAATGTGTGGAGGAAAGGGAACCGGGGTAGAGTGTTATCCAGGAATTTTTAGGCAGATGTTGAGGAAAGTAGAAGAAAAGGAGGAGGGAAACGAGAAGGTGGTAGTGTTTCACGTTGGTACCAACAACGTGAGGCAAGCAGGTATAAGTACTATCATAGTTGGGGATGTGTGGGATCTGGTAAATGCAACACGGGGAAGTTTAAGGTAGCAGAGATTGATATTAGTGGAATAATGTGTAGGAGGGATACTGACTGGAGGGTGGCTGGGGAATTAACTGAGACTATGGAGTGGGTATTTGGGAAACTATTAGTGAGATTTTTAGATCCTAATGGGTGGGTAGGAGATAGGGATCTGCACTCAGATGGCCTTAACATAAACCGCACTGATACATATAAGTTAGGAAATGTGTTTGGAAGGGTTATATGGAGGTACATTCAGGGAATCGAGGTGCTCTAGGGAGCGGTGATAAGGGTACAGAGATCTGGAAGTTAAGTAGGGATGACATTAAAATGTAAAAATGTTAGTGTTGAACTGTAGAAGTTCTGTAAAGAAAGGAATGTAATTAAGTAATTTAATGGATATATTGTAATAGGAGTTGAATCATGGCTGAGGAAAGATATAATGGATACAGACATTTTCTCACCGCACTGGAGTGTGTATAGTAGAGATAGGATAGGAATGGTGGGAGGCAGACTATTCATTCTGGTAAAAGGATAATTTGTAAGCTACGAAAAATTTAAAGATGAAAAACATTAAATTGTAGGTGTAAGTCTCATTTCTAAAGATAATAGGCAACTTGATGTCTTTGGAGTGCGAACCGAGAAAGGGTTGTGCTGACGCTGATTCAGAATTATTTGATAATATAATCAAGTATGTGGGAAACGACATGGAAAGGAATATGATTGTAGCAGGAGGCCTCAATTTACGAAATGTCAATTGGGAAGTTAATGCGAACGATAGGAAGCATAGGAAGCATGATCAACAAATGATGAATAAGTTAGTAAGGGAAAGACATTTCACTCAGAAAGTGATGGAACCAACTAGAGGGAAGAATATCCTGGTCATGGTGTTGGTAAAACCAGATGAGCTCTATAGGGAAACCGAAGTAATAGATGATATTAGCGATCACGAAGCTGTTCTTTTGTATAGTTAAAAATAAATGTGATAGAAAGGAGGGTCTTAAGGCAGGACTCTCAGGCAGTACCATATGGCTGATAGAGCAGACCTGATGGAGTTTAAAAAAGTAACTATGATCGGTGGGAAACGGAAAAATGACTGGGATGAATTTAAAGCAATTGTTGAGGAATGCGAAAACAGGTTTGTATCTTTAAAGGTGGTAAGGAATGGTAAAGATCCACCTTATCATACTAGAGAAATGAAGAGATTGAGAAGGAGGTACAGATTGGAAAAATGTCCCAAGATGGCGATTCCCTCAGATGGATGGGATACAGCAACATATCTGGCTGTGGAAGTAAGGGGAAATTGAAGAAACTTACTACGAAATCGAATCTAGCAAAGAAGTCATCTAAGGGTAATGTGGTGGCAATTATAATTGGCAGTCATACAAATTTTAGTGAAAAATGGAAGTGTATGTATAGGTAATTCAAGGCAGAAACAGTTTCCAAGAAGGACGTTCCAGGAATTATAAATGAACAAGTGGTGTGTGTATGTGAGGATCTCCAAAATATAGAAGTATTCAGTATTAAGATTGGTGGTTGCTAGGATATTGTCCAAGCAGAGGACGTGACTAATGCTAAAGATGTATTAAAATTTACATATGATAAAAATGTCATCTACAGTTAGTCACAAAATTTGAAAACTAGAAAAGCAGCTGGAATTCATAAGATTTCTGGGGATATACTAAAGGCAATGGGTTGGGATATAATACCATATCTGTAGTAATAATTGTTTGATTATTGTTTGCATGAAAGAGCTAAACCAAATGAATGGGAAGGCATTCTTTCTGATTATGTTTGCGAAATTAATAGCTGGTTCGATAGAAGGCAGTTCGGGTTTAGGAAAGGTTATTCCACTAATGCTCAACTTGTAGGATTCAAGCAAGCTATAGCAGATATCTTGGATTCGGGAGGTCAAATGGACTGTATCGCGATTGACCTGTCTAAAGCATTTGATAGAGTGGGTCGTTGGTGACTACTAGGAAACATTAATGCAGTTGGACTAGACAAAAGAGTGACTGAATGGGTTGCTATATTTCTAGAAAGTAGATCTCAGAGAATTAGAGTAGGCGAAGCTTTATCTCGCCCTGTAATAATTACGAGGGTTGTCCCTCAAGGCAGTATTATTGGACCTTTATATTTTCTTATGTATAAATATAATATATATATATAAATTATACGAGTAAAGAAGTGGAATTAGAGATAAGGCTTATTGCAGACGATGTTGTTCTGTATACAATAATAAATAAGCTACAAAATTGTGAGCAACTGCAAAATGACCTCGATAATGTTGTGAGCAGTTAGTAAAACTGAGAGGAATTTTCCTATTTGTGAAACTCATAACCTGATTTTTAAACCCGTTTATCATCATGCCATTGACTTATTGAATTGTTTTGCAGAGTGTGACAAAAAGGAAACCCCATTTTCTGAAGATGAAAGCAATTTGGGATTGGAATTATATCGTAAGTAGGTCAATCTATTTTATATATTTACTTTTACGAGAAAAACAAGCGTTGACAAGAATTGCGTTCTTGTCTCCGTTTTACAGGTCTAACTGCCGACAGGGTTTTGGATACCGATGTGTCAGTCGAAATGGATGGCACATTGGATATGTCAGATGATGACTTTGTTTTCGAGGAAGACAATATTGAAACACCGTTATTTGACCTCGTCTCCAAAAATGTTGCTCCTAACCCTGCATCCACAACAACGGTTGAACGATGCCTAATCCCAATAACTTATGAGAAGAAGGTCATCGAATATTGGCGAAACAAAGGTTGGAAACAGAGGAGCTTCGCATCAGTGAAACACAGGTTTCGTAAATTAAAGTGCCGGGAAGAGCTTTACAGGTGGGAGCGACAATTGGAAAACGGTGACACACAGGGATAAAAATGGTTATGAAGGAGACTTATCAAAAGTTCAAAGAAAGTAGAGAACGAAACAAAATTGTTCACGATATAAATATAATATTTAAACATGGGCCTTATAGTACGCTCGTCTAGTTAGCTACGACACGTTCCGAGCGTCTCATTCCTGGGTAATGAGTTTTAAAAAGAAATTCAAAATTGGATCAAGAAAGATTTGCAAATTCGTATCTAAAAAGTACCAATATGAACAAGAAGATACTAATTGTAACGCGACACTGTTTGTGGAAGAAGTGCCGCAATTAATAGAAAATCGCGGCCCAGAGTGTGTGTTTAATACTGATCAGTCTGGCTTTCGTGAAGAGTTCCATTCTGGCAGGACCCATAATGAACGGGGAGAAAAAGTCGTATTAGCGGAAGCACAATCTATGAATTCACTAACTCATTGCTACACAATACAACCAAAAATTTCGGCAGATGGACAACTTCTGCCGAAGTTGCTAGTGGTATTTAAAAAAAGGCCAATTTGGTCCTAACATAGAAAAAAAACTATTTACCGCACCATATGTGTAAACTTTGCCTTCAAAGTCTGGAAAACTGGCCAAAGAACTTGTGCAGAAATGGTTACGGGATGTTTATTGTGAGGTAGTGCCAGAGTACAGTGTTTTAGTTGTCGATTTCTGGGCCGGACAGAAAGAAGAAAATATTTTAAATGCTAAAATTGGGAGTAAGAAAATCATTAATGTTCAAACAATTCCGAAAGGAGCCACTGGACTTATCCAGCCGTTAGATATTTTGGGCTTCCGCATTTGGAAGCAATTTATACGTATTTTGTACGATTTAAGTTTGTTAATCTCGTTAGACATCAAGGTACATTTAAGGAACAACCTTTTAAAAGTGCAATCTTTGACGCACAACCAGTTCTCCTCTCCGCGTTTTCGTAGCATGTGGCAGTACAGTTGGTACAAATGTGGCTATGTTAACAAGAAACCTTCACAATTTGTTAATCCAGTCGATTATTGTTTCAAAGAAGAGCTTTCCTATAATCAATGTAATACTTGTGAAAGCGACCGCGCTGTAAGATGTGCATGGTGCACACAGTATCTGTGCCTTGTACAGTTTTTCGTAAACATCACTATTGCACTAATTACAACGAGTAACAAGAACTCGGGCGTGAATTCTTCAAACCTTATTGGCATCGTTGTTCAATCATCGTCCTTTGAACACTTGTTTCATGTGCTGTTTTCATATTTACGTTTTGCACATCTGATCGGGCAGTTACGGGGAACGCGCTAACTATACGCTGCCTGGCTGCTGGCGCAGCTCGACACAGCCCGCCCGGTTGGCTCACGTCCGCTGTTTCGCTCCTCCCTACCTCTCCGCCACACTCCGATACTCCCGCGGCACTTCTAATTTTACGACTATTTGTTTGTTCAATTTTGGCATTTAAACTTGCGCTGGGCACATGCAGTTTTCACCTTGCCATTCTACTGCCTCCCACGAATATTCCTACCAAATTTCGACCGAATACGAGTGTAACATATGTATGTGTTCCCTCGTTAGAAACGTGAGAATTTGTTTGCTGTGATCGTGCAGTATACCGGGTTGAAGTCGAACTGGGGCAATTGCTCTCATACAACAATTCTTACGTAGGTCGAGTCAAGTCATGGCAGCTATTTTTTTTCTCGCGAACAGGAAACAACACGGAAAATCTAAGATATGCATTTGGAAACGTACGGTATGTACTTGCGTATGATGCCACTAGATGGTGTATGTAAAGAACAGTGTGGGTCTAAGCATGCCTCAAATTTCAGTGTGTGAGTGAGAGTGTCACAAATTGGAAGTCAACAAGCAGGAGCAACGGTCGTAAATTAAAATAGCAGCTCCGTGGCAGAAATGCACGCCAATGCTATGCAGAGCTGCGGGAAACATTAGGTGTGCATGCCATGCCCTATAGAACAGTGGCGAGGTGGGTGGGACAACGGTTTGCTAACAAAGAGGACATCGTAACAGCATTTCGGAGTGAGGTGTCACACGTTAGCGATACAAATGCAGCGTATGGTGTTCAGCGGCTGCCCCACCGCTGGCAACGCACAGTGGAAATCTTGGGTGATTATTTCGAAGGTCTGTAACCAGTGGAGACCCGTCCTTTTTACGTAGTCTTGTGTATTTGCTGTCTATACCATAATAAAACAATGCTTATCAATGGCCTGTGTTCTGTCACTTTCTTACGAGAATCTCCTGCAGTCAGAATTTGTATTCAGATACTATGCATAAGTACATATCCTATATTTCCAAATTCATATCTTTGATTTTCCGTGTTGTCTCCTGTTCGCGAGAAAAAAATTGTTGCCATGACTTATGACTCGACCCTCGTAGTTTTTTTGAGGAATATAACATTGAGAGACAAATGGATTAGGAGTATACATCAGTAGTATAGCAATACGGGTTCTAAAACAATGGAAGCTGAATCAGCATTTTCCACGAGGTCATTGACTCCTGACAAGGTCATTGACACCATGTTGTCACGACTGCGTGCTATTGTTTACCAACAAGACCACGTGCTTTTGTTTACAAATATAAGCACGTGCTGGGCGCGGAATTTGAATAAGGGAATGACTCTAACGTCGCAGCTGTCATATTAACAGGTCCTAACCTCACGTTTGACCACGTGATTTTTTGTTTTAACAGGTGTGAGGCGTGGAATTTGAATAAGTGAACAAGGCTAACCTAACAGCTATCATCTTGACACGTTATAATCTCACACGACTTCTTTTAACAGGTATTGGGCGCGGACTTTTGAAAAAGCGAACGACCCTAACCTCACTGCTGTCATCTTGACGGGACTTAGCCACACACCACGTGCTTTTAACAGGTATGTGGCGCGAAATTTGAAAAAGAGGACGATCCTAACCTCACAGCTGTCATCTTGACGGGACTTAGGCACAGACACTACGTGCATTTGACAAGTGTGAGAGGCGGAATTTTGAAAAAGAGAACGACCCTAACTTCACAGCTGTTATCTTGACGGGACTTATCCTCACTCCATGTGCTTTCTTGATTGACAGCTCTCAACACAACAGCGTGCTGAGGCGCACAACAGCTTAAGGCTAACCTCACAGACGCTGGGGCCTAACTACACAGGGCCTAGTTTTACGGCCAGGTGCCCTTACCGACGTCGTCTTGCCAGATCTCCTTCCCGATACCATCTTGGAGGGACCTAACCTTACAGGGCCCTAGTTCAAGGCTAGATGACCTTCCCGATACCACCTTTGAGGGGCCTAACCTCACAGGTTCTCCTGTCGGATTCCCTTTCCCGACACTATCTCGGCGGGGCCTAACCTTACAGGCCCTAGTTTTACGGTTAGATGTCATTCTCAACGCTATCTTGCAAGAAGCCTATCCTGACGTCATCGTGGGGACTTATCCTCACAGTGCATAGTTTTACGGCCAGATGCCCTTCCCGACGTCATCTTGGAGGTACCTGGTTTTATGGTCAGTTGCCCTTCTCGACGTCATATTGCTAGATCTCCCTTCCCGACACTATCTTCGAGGGCCTAACCTTACAGTGCCCTAGTTATATAGCGAGAAGCCCTTCCATACGATATCTTAGAGGGGACTAGTTTTACAATCAGATGCCCTTCTCGACGTCATTCTGCTAGATGAGCATTCTCAACACCATAAGCCTGTCCTCACATGACATTAGTTTTACGGCGGGATGCCCCTCCTGACGTCATCTTGCCAGATCTCCCCTTCCGAACACCATCTTGGAGGCTTTGCGTCTCCATCGGATGGACAAATAACTATGATCATATCTCCTCTTCCTTTACCTAGAACGCATTTCTACATAGTTGTGCACGTGTGTTATCGTGAGGCCTGCTTAAGGCTTTATGTCCCCATCCGACAGATAGATACCCTCCCTCCTCCTCCTCATCGTCTGGCCCTAGTTTTACGGATATATGCCTTCCCTCCTCCTACTCATAGTCTGTCCTAGTTTTACGGATAGGCTACTGGATGTCCTTTATGATGCGGAAAAGATAAAAGATGAAATTAATGAAGCAAAAAACTTGATCAATCCTGTTTTTAGCTGTACCTATGCTAGTCGCTATTTTGTTGATGACATTTTTTAAGTTGTACGTCGCCATTCGACAGACTACTTAGTTATGCAGTCTGCGCATGGCTTTACGTTGCCATCCGACGGACGCTATTTTGGAGCGCGACGTCACGGCGTGACCTGCCTCCTCCTTATGAACAAGTCTAAACATGACAGCAGGGTTCAAGCAATCTGTGCGGGTTCTATCCTGTTACAGAGGACCGGAAATGCAGGCTTAACTTTACAGCGCATATTTTTATGGCGAGATGCCCTTTCCGACGTCATTTTGCTAGATCTCCCCTTCCCTACACTATTTTAGTGGTTTTCCGTTACTATCCGACAGACAAATAACTATGAACACTCCTCGTCCTTCTCCAAAATGCATCTGTGTTATCGTGAGGTCTGCTTAAGGCTTTACATCTCCATCAAACAGATAGATGCCCCTCTTTATCGCCTGGCGCTGGTAGATGTAATAAATAACATGTTATAAGGGAGAGGGTAGTAACACATACCCCTTCTTCTATCGAATAACATTTTGAGGTTAACACAAGGCTTTACCTCCCCATCCGAAAACAAATTTCTATGGACAGTGTCATCTCGCTGTGGAGAGGATTTTTTACAAACACACAGAACGGTATATATGTACTTACTCTGTTACGCTGAATGCCTCGGACAGCGCTGACCTTCTCGTTGCAAAAAACTGGTTCAATCCTCTTTTCAGCTGTGTGCGTAGAGGGAGGGAAGAGGGACTAGAAATATATTCGGTAGGCTAATTCGTATTATCAAAAAGAAGATCGTTCCCTATTGTTGCCTAAATATTTTAAAAATAAAGCACTGATTGTAGTTATAGTCTGCTCTTATTATAAAAATATCTATAAAATAATCTGTCGATATTCGTTTAGAATTTAAAACATTTGAAAATATTCGGCTTAATACAACAGCCTATTATCTTATTATTTATTTGTGTGATTATACTTACCATCTTCTACGAATATTGTTACCAGACAGTAAATAAAGTGAATCGAAATAGCATCTTCTGCCACAGAAATAAATTAGTCAGTTAAAAAATTATTGTACTTTTTTAACATAACTGAAAGCGATATTAACAATATCATCCCTGTCCTGACTGGAAATGGAGAACGTAAATACTATCTTACTTAGTTGTGCAACCACAACGCTGTAATAATTGACAGGAGGGCTGTGTGTGCAGGTAACCTGGCTAAGAATCGAACCCGGTCCCGCGAACTATCCCATTGTAAATACCAAGCGAATGCTAGGACTGTATGACACAGTAGCGCGACAATATTGTTCCGTCTCCTCAGTAAAATGATCAGCAATATTACCATGCAAATGCTGGGGTGGTATGTCTGTAAAAGATTAGGGACCTACCTACGATCCCTCTTCCTAAGCTATTGGAAATATTGATAAAATCTCTTTTGACCACATAGCCAGTGAATTTGAATAAAAATCTCTATCACAGAACCTTGAACTCTTTTTGAAGTAAACAACGGGAAACTAAATTACTGATTTTCTTTGTATGCCTCTTCTGTGTTGCCTACACATTAAAAAGCATTTTACTTACGTAGATTGCGGCCGGGTGTGAGGCAGCCAGAAAGAAGATCGTCCACTTTTGTTGCCTTAATATTTTAAAAATAAAGCACTGATTATAGTTATAGTCTGCTCTTATTATAATAAGTCTATAAAAGGATCTCCTGTCTATATTCGTTTATAATTTGAAACAACTGAAAATATTCTGGCTAACACAAAAGTCTATTGTCTCACTATTCATTTGTGTGGTGATACTTACCATCTTCTAACGAATATTGTTACAAGACAATAAATACGGTGAATCGAAATAGCATCTTCTGCCACAATAAAGAATTAGTCAGTTAAAAAATTGTTGCACTTTTTAAAGATAACTGAATGCGATTTTAACAATATCATCCCTGTCCTGACCTGGAATCGAACGGCTGAATACTACCTCACTTTGTTGGATAACCACAACGCTGTAATTGACAGGAGGGCAGTATGTGCAGTTAACCTGGCTAGGAATCGAACTCGGCTCCGCGAACTAGTCCATAGTAAATACCAAGCAAATGCTGGAACTCTATGACACAGCACCCCGGCATTATTGTTCCGATGTCAAATTGATTACATGGTGAAAAAGAAGAAGTGTCGAAGTATTCAGAATGGTTACGCATTGCATTGTGCCACAGTAAAGCATTAGTCAGTCAAAGAATTATTGCACTTTTTAACATGATGAAATGCGATTTTAACAATATAATCCCTCTCCAGACCGAGATTCGAAGACGTGAATACTATCTTAGTTGTGCAACTACAGCGCTGTAATATTCAGGAGGGCAGTATGTACATGTAACGTGGCTAGGAATTGAACCCGGTCCCGCGAACTAGCCCATAGTACACACCAAGCAAATGCTAGGACTGTATGACACAGCGCCCCGACAATATTGTCCCGATGTCAAATTGATTACATGGTGAAAAAGAAGAAGTGTCTAAGTATTCAGAATGGTTACGCATTATATTGCGCCACAGTAAAGAATTAGTTAAAAAGTATTGCATTTTCTTAACATAACTGAATGCAATTTTAATGATATCATCCCTGTCCTGACTGGGAATCGAAGACGTGAATACTATTTTACTTAGTTGTTGCAACCACAACACTGTAATAATTAACAGGAGCGCTGTGTATGCAAGTTACCTAGCTAGGAATCGAACCCAGCCCCGCGAACTAGCCATAGTAAATACCAAGCAAATGCTAGGACTGTATGACACAGCACCTCGACAATATTATTCCGTCTCCTCAGTAAAATTACCAGCGATGTTACCATACAAATGCTGAGGAGGTATGTCCGTAAAAGATAAGGGACCAACCTACTCTCCCTATCCCTATGCCATTGGAAATAGGAATAAAATCTATTTTGACCACACAATCACATAGCCACTGAACTTGAATAAATTATCTCTATCACAGAACCTTGAACTCTCTTTGAAGTAAACAATTGGAAACTACCTTACTGATTTTCTTTGTATGTCTATTCTGTGTTGCCTAGGCAATAAAAAGCATTTTAGTTATAAGCTTAGGACCGGGTGTGTAGCAGCAATTCACAACAACCACAGTCGTGTGGAATAAAAATAATTCTACGGTTTCCTACATGGTATTGTGTTAAGGAGATGGATTTCCTCCTATTTACGGTACGAATCATAATAAACACAGACATTAAACACATCACATAGCACACACATTGGACTACGTAGATTTGCTCCTATTTACGGTACTACAGGGTTATATCAAACACATGACACTAGCACATGCATTGGACTACGTAACAACATCTCCTAACGTAGTGAAAATATGAACGGAAAAATGCACACATTTTTACGGCTTTTATATACGTATTTTAATTCTGTACATACACTTCGATCGCATTTTTTGTACTTACCTTATAGCAGCATAATATATGTAAAAATAAAACGACGATTTATTCATATTTTGAAATGATGAATGTAATCTCTGCATTTAGGTGGTCTTGTGTGTGCGTTGCCTTATCAAAGGAATAGTTGTGCCGGTCTGCTAGCGCGTGTGTCTCTCTGCTGCCTACAACAGGAAACAAGATGTATCAATATCGAAAATGGCTTTCATGGCCGCAGGTCTTATATCACGGGAATAAAACCAAAAGCCATTTTTGATATTGTGACTCCATGGGGAGTACGTATTTTTAAACGGAGAATTCACTTCTCATTTAGCAGGTTAGCAGTCCCTATTTGCTAACACGGCGGGACCATCACTCTATCTACAGTATATGATCGGACCGGAATCTCTACCCGTCGACAGTCTCACGTCTACATATCAGGAAGTTTCTGGAAGTTACGCGATGAGTCCTTCACTGTCGCCATCACCTGCGCGATCACGTTCGCCGAGGTCGCCACCAAAGGACATGGAAACTACTCAAGTAAAACAACCTCGTCGTTTATCGGAGTCTGGTTCTGGAAGTCCAGATGGAGAAAGGAAAAGAATTTGTCCGACGCAATCCCTCGCACAATATTCTCCAGGCTCTGTCGAAACCTAATCGGGATCTAATGCTCGTCTGGAATCTTCTGGAATGGACCTTGGGGTCCATTTGCTGGGCCCTGGACCATCGACCGCCCACCAACTGCCCAACCTGTTGGACCAACCTGCACCGTACATGCCTGCACATGTACGTAGTTATGCTCAGGCGGCGCAAAATCCAGCAATACCACCTAATATTCGCCAGCGCAGTATTGTTACTCCATCGCTCCAGCCTATTGTTCAACCGCCTTTCTATCTGATAAAGCTTATAAACTTGGACATCACCAAAGTCAACGTCGGGTGCATCTATCATCTAATTGCAAAATTCACTCCAAATCTTCAGGATTATAAACTGGAAATCCAACGAACGAGGAATGCTTACAATCTTAAAACCTTCCAACCATTTTACCATCACTTCACGAGTAACATCGGAGCTCATCAACTGGGGCCACATGCACGGGCCACTAATGTCAACACACACAGCGTCCAGCACAACGTCCCGCACCGCCCACCCGACCAGCACCAATTCTATCTGTGGTTGCTTATGGAGTCGACCGAGACTACACCGTCGGTGAGGTGGCTGCTCAACTCCAACTCGAGGGCCACTACATCTACCGAGTCATCCGTATTCGGAATGCTCAAGGACCCACTTCATTGGTTCACATTCTGTCACGCGACGTCTCGACACTCGACGGCCTGCTCTTCAACGGTGCCATGATCTACGCCCGGCGCCATCGGATGGAACCCTCCAGAACATCACCACCTCAGAAGATCCACTGGGGGACGTGCCCTACGTTCGACCACGCCCCAGGGACACCGTGTATTCATTCGGAGGTATGTGCCATCTTGTTCACGTGAGGAGCATCCTACTCATTCTTGTCCCAATAAGTCGAATCCAAAGTGTGTTAATTTTAATCAAAATCATCCTGCTTTCAGTTATAAGTGTCGTTCCAAACCTGCTCCTGAACCTGATCACCCTGAAACCGTTGTCCCTGTTCAATCTCAAGACCTACCTACCCCTGTCTCTTCCTTCTCCCTCCCCTCCCCGAGTTCTGAGAACATCATTCGTTTTATTACGATGGTGTTACAGAACGTCCTCCCCTTTCATCGCCCACACATCCTAAATCAAATCCGGCTGGCGGCTCGATTGGTTTTGAACACCCATGTCGACGTGGCGTACTCGGGGAATAAGATGCTTTTCGCATTTTTTCCCTAAGTACTGTTCACTTTATGCGTTAGCGTATTGAAGCTTTACTATGCTAACATATAGATCTTTTAAGTCCAATCGGCCGCTGCTGGACACCTCCCTTTCCTTGTATGCCCCGGATATTTTTGTTCTGAATGAGACATTTCTAACGCCGGCCCAAATGCCTCAATTTCCCCTATAATAATTTCGTGTGGCTATTTCTAGCCGAGTGCAGCCCTTGTGAGGCAGACCCTCCGACGAGGGTGGGCGGCATCTGTCATGTGTAGGTAACTGCGTGTTATTGTGGTGGAGGATAGTGTTATGTGTGGTGTGTAAGTTGCAGGGATGTTGGGGACAGCACAAACACCCAGCCCCCGGGCCATTGGAATTAACCAATGAAGGTTAAAATCCCCGACCCGGCAGGGAATCGAACCCTAGACCCTCTGAACCGAAGGCCTGTACGCTGACCATTCAGCCAACGAGTCGGACAATTTCCCCTGTATACTTTCTATCGCACTGATCGTCGAACTCAAGGCCGTGTTGGCGTGGCTATCGGCGTCAGACGGGATTTTACTGTTATTCAGCATTACTTTCACTTCCCTACTAATTTCTATGAATATCTAATACTAGAATTGCTCCTCAGAAAACTATTACGGTAGCTACTATCTACATACCGTCTAAACCTTCAATTCCCTCTGATTTTATTAAATACATAGACGCTAAATTCCCTGAATATATTGTTGTTGCAGATCTTAATGTTCTTTCCTATACCCCCACTCAAATCTCCGAGTTCACTAATTTATGTACGTCTCTCTGTGGCATGCGCTTCCATTTTCCTTCCCACACTCCCCAGCTAATAATACCACCCATGATGGCCTCCTTCTTTCTCCCTCTCTTGCCACATCCATCACCATCCAACAGCTCGTTTCTATAGGTAGCGATCACGCCCCAGCCCTTCTGACCTTTCGTGGTATCCTTCCCCGTCAGACCTCACCCCCTCCTAGCCCTCACCCTACTCATCGTTTCAATCACACTAATTGGAATGCTTGTCGCACTACTCTCACTAACTTACTCAGTGATGATGTACCGCCTACTAATATTCCCACTCTATTCGCCCTAATTTCTAAACTCGAGCGAGCTATCACTACCGCTGATTCTCTTCATATTCCTCGTCACTCCTACCACCCCTCCAAACCTCCTATACCCCCCAAAGCTCTCCGTTTATTGCAGCTAGCTCATGATTACTTTACTGCATATACTCGAACCAAGGACTCTACTATGCTTCAACAACACCGCCGAACTTTACGCCACGCGCGCTCATACATTAAAGCTATTAAACGTAAATTGTGGATGGACAAGAGCACTGAGCTTGCTGATTATCACGACCCTAGACGTTTTTGGACGACTTTCCGCCAACTAACCAAGACTACCAACCCTCTTCCTCGCTACCCTATTACACATCCCCCCAATCATCCACAAACTGACCAAGACAAGGCTAATCTTTTCGCTGACTATTATCAAACTGTTTTCCCCCTCCCATACCCTTAAATTCCATCATCCTCATGAACCCACCATCATTGTTTACTGTTATCCTAACCTCCCTCAACTTTAACCTTGATTCCTTCATTTTTCTCATCTTGATTATACTCATCCATTAAATGCTCCCATTACACCCAATGACATCCGGTTTTTCTTGAAACATCAGATAAACACCTCCCCTGTTTCAGGTATCATGTCATATCATCATATTCAAGAAGCCCCTCCTATTCTTTTTCATCTTAGCATTATTTATACCTACATTCTCTATACTGGCGTGTACCCCGCTCATTGGGGTAACGCCAACCTTCTCTTATTCATAAAACCCCATAAACTCCCATCTGACATTCGGTCTTATCGCCCAATTTCCGTACTCCCTGTCCTCAACAAGATCCTAGAAGGGATTCTGAGTAGGAGACTTTTCTCCTATCTCGACTTTCTAGGTCTTATTCCATCCACTCAAGCCGGTTTTCGTTCCCATCATTCCACTCAAGACCAGCTCTTTCACATCTCTTCTCTCAATGCCTATCTTCGCCCCCGTAAAACTGCCGCCTTAGTTTGCCTCGATGTGAATAAGGCTTTTGATTCAGTCTGGCATGCTGGGTTGCTTTTTAAGTTACGCCATCTTCCCATTCCTATCGCTAACATTCGCTTTATTTCCAACTATCTTCAACATCGATCAGCACAGATCCTCATCCGTGGTACCCGTTCTTATTCCTTTCGTATGACTGCGGGCGTAGCCCGAGGTTCTCCACTTCCCCACTTTTATATATATTATATTCTTATGATATCCCACATATCCCACATATCTTTTATATATATTATATTCTTATGATATCCCACATATCCCACATATCCCACCTCCCTTTAAGAGACTATCAATATGCCGATGATCTGGCTATTCTTGCACTTACACCTACTACTGTTACTCTTACCCGCTATTTACAGATCTACCTCTCCCTCGAATCCTGGTTCGACGCCTGGCGTATTGCTGTTAATCCCACCAAGACCCAATTTATTGTGTTCTGGAAAAAATCCCACCTCTCTAGACCCCGTCACCGAGTTCTTTTAACGTTGTATAATACTCCACTAACAGAAACTAATACCCTAATCTACCTTGGTATTCAATTCCAGAACAACCTTCAATGGAAATAGCATTTAACACAAGTCTACAAACGTGCCCTTCAACGTTTCCGAGCCCTACGAATTCTTACTGGTAAAACGTGGGACCTCCGTCCTTCCCAAATCCTCGCAGTTTATAAATCTTTTATCCGACCTGTCGTAACATACAGTTCATTGACCTGGCTCACAGCTGACAGACAACAATACGTGACCTTGCTTGGACTTGGCAGACATGCTATGCGTATTGCATACCATCTCCCCTTTGACACCCCTTCTGCTGACTTCCAACCTCTTTATTCTTTCCCCACCATCCTTACTCATGTCCATGATCGTCTCAAATACACTCTGCCCTAGCCATAAATCATTCTGCGATTAACGAAGGCCTCAACTTTTCTCCTCTTGCCACCGCTATCCTTAATAATGACCGTTCTCCTGCTATCTTTTACCTTTTCCCCACCCCTATCACGTTACTTTCCCCTCTGTCCCACTGCCTTTTTATTCTAAATGTTTCTTTTACTGGATATTATGATACTCCTTGCGGCAGTGGTACCGGCCTCCAATATCTGTGTCCGAGTTCTTTACGACACCACCAGTGTCATCTCTATCCGTGTTCATTTTCCATCATTCTGTGTTTTTCGCGTCCTCATTGTTTCACTAGTGTTCGTTCATTTCCTTCTGCTTCTACCATCGTGTTTTTCGTATCGTACGTCAAGATGAACTGAAGACATTTTTCTCTCAGTACGATGTGTTGTGTGTTTATATTTTGTGTGCCAACCGAAATCAATGAAAAATAGACTGACATGGAAGAAATCACATAATATTTCCTTGTTATATACTTGTGTATGTTTTACTTTTTCTCTGTCTCATTCTGTATTTGACTTTATTTTGTTTTCAGTATGTACGAGACATACTTCTATGTTTAGGTTCCAAAATTCTACTTTTTATAACTCACTCACCGGCCAAAGAGCTACATATTTAGCTATTCAAATAACTATTTGAATAAAGAACGCTTGGTCTGCTACTGATAAGCAGAGTCCTGGAGGGGCGTGCCAATCCAGCTGATGAGCCCAATGGCGTCTGGGCGAAACTCTGCAAATGCACACGGCCTAATCACCCAAAAGCTGGTTCTATTCCCGTGATCATAGGATGTATCGCATTTCTGTGATAACAGCACATACTTACTTGTCCAGACCGCTGTGTAACATTCACTGTCATACAGTAGAGAAAGGGAATTATAAAAATTAAACAGACACGGTTTAGAAAAATGTCGCACAGGCCGTGTGGTGCAGAGGGTTGAATTCTTACTTAGAGGCTTCGGGGAGGATGTCGATTCCCAGCTAGGTTAGAGTTTTTACCTGCATCTAAGGGAATAGTTCGTAGCCGGAGTTTGATAACCTGTCAGGTCAGAGATATTTCTGAGTAGTCTTCTCCGCTTCCCCTCTAGGCAAATGCTGCGGATAGTACCTAACTTAAGGCCTCGGCCTTCTACTACTCGTAAAACTGGGGTCTGGCAGGCTGTATTACTCAAATAATTAGCAGTTTACTATTTCAAAATGTTTTAACAATTATTATTGCTCTAACTCCTTGGTAAATAATTCTCCGTCTCCTCGGCTGAATAGTTTCTGTTATTTGTAACCTCCTACGGTATTCCCTGACTGTGGTAAGTGTCGAGTATAGCATTTTCCATAGAGGAGAAGCGGGGAATCCACTTTACAGGTAGCTTTTGTTGTAGACGACGTATTAGAAGACCTGCATGTCTGTAAAAGGATAATGGACCTACGTAGCCTCCCTCCCCCGTGCTATTGGAATTAACGGTAAAATCGCCTCCAGACCCTGACTGGGAATCGAACCCGGGGACCTACACAAACGTCAACACACTAACTGTTTTAGCCATGGTGTCGAACTAATCAGAGAGTAAACCTTTAAGATTACTCTGTGAATCAAATTCCACGCTCGGCAAAGTACGATGATCCATGCGCGCGATTGTGTTTGTTGTGCTGTTGCTGTAGAATGACGAAAATCATCAAACTATGTCCAATTCATAAACATAACTGCAGAATAAAGTGAAAGGCAGATTTCTGCATATTCATCTCAACAGTAATGCATTATGATTACTCTGTAAATCCAATTCCACACACGGCATATTTTTTTAAGGATCGGTTTCCGAACAGGTCAGGGATGGAATGAACCCCCATCTAGCGGCGAGGAAAACATGGTGTGTTCCATGAACTTTGGATATTGCATACATGCAGATAAAAATTCTGACCTGACCGAGAATCAAACCCGGTCCCGAACTATCCAATGTAGTCTGTATAGATCACGAAATGGCCCTTAGATGCAGGTAAAATCACTAACCTGACGTTTAACAGACTGTGGATTTTTATCTCAACGCAGTATTCCTAAGTTGACGGTCGTTATTCACCGCTTTCTAGACCGGGATAGCCGCTTTTACGTTGCACCGTTACAGATAGGTTTTATGTCAACGATGGGATAGGAAGGGACTAGGTAATAGAAGGAATCGGCTGTGGCATTAATTAAAGTACAGCTCTGAAATAAAAATAGTAACAATGTTTTCTCTAACCGCACAGCGAAACACGCAAAACTGATTACCTCTGTTGAAATCTTTACACCCTTGCCACATGTCATTATACTCTGTGCCGCCTCCGGGGTGTGAGCATTATTCTAAAATCACTGATAATGTTCATCAATTTTTAATTTCTAATTCAAGTACATATTAAATATGTGTACCGGGCGGTACACCTCCACGCCGCTAATTTAAAATGTGCGCCAGTTGAAACTCCTCTGCTGGAGGAAGTCTGAACTTTATTGACGGTATTAATTTTCAAGTTTCTCAGAAGATGTCACTACCTGGAAATTTTAGAGTTTTTGAACTGTGTCATTTTCGACGTATTTTTGTTTCGCTTGTAGTAAGAAGTGTGAACTTTCTCTTCTAGAGGACACTACTGAAGATCAACAATAGTGCACCCTAGTGCGGAGTGAAAGAACTATTTTTTTTGGAGAAATTTTTATTTCAAAAGTTTGTTTCTTGTTAAATTTCTTTCTGTTATTGTTTAAGTTGGCTGTATACCCCTCTCTTTCTCCTTGTTTTGTATTTAGCCTATCCCTAATTTCCTTTATTAATTTCCGACCAATCCGATGTATCTTCCCCCAACTTGAATATGTTGCTGTATCCTACCCAATAAAGAGTTTGAGGGAGGGTGTTCTCATTCCTCTAACGCCTCGAACCTTCCGCGAGAGGATATAAACTGCTGATTTTTGGGTTTCCGGGCCACTTCTGTTCCATCTTTCTGTGTGTAAAGTACATAGCAGGGGGCGGGAAGCGCCTCTTTCTCCGGCAGCGGTCAACTACCAGGTAATGGCCGATTAATTACTTCTTTTCTTGCTTGCTCAGCAGTTTAACTCTCGGGGCGGGTCCGAAGTTTTTCCATCATGTAACCTTCCTTAAAATGTATCTATTCTATCTTTAAAAGGCATATCGGGATAGAGAGTGCTTAACCCTCTCGAGCTCCCAATCATATTGTTTTGAGGTGAACTTACTTCTCACAACCGATTCTTCCTTAACGTAATGTAAATTTGTTTCTTTCTTAAGTCACCTCTTTAGTATGGGATTAGCCCTTGCATTTGCGGCCTAGAGCCAAATTAGGTTTTAAAAACAAAATGTATTAGGAGTGCAGTTCGCCTCCTCTCAATTTGGTGTTTTAGAGGTCATGTAATTATCCCTCTTTTCATTTAATAGACCTCAGTAGGTTGGGTATTTTACCCCTGTGTATATGTCCTTAGAGGACAACTTGAAGGTGGAGGTAGGTGTGGCCTTGTGATAGGCTTAAAACCTTGAGAGCGGATCGCTCTTTTGCAATTTGTTTCTGCGTGCCTCTAGGAGGTATTACTGTGTAATTTGGGGCAAGTACTCCTGGGCATAATTGGGGTTTTCTGCCCCTTTGCTGAACCTTATGTACATGTAAATTCGGGCTAACTGCTCGAGAATACGAAGTTCGGGGCCTGAAGCCCAAAACCTGTAAATACTATTGTTGCTCTTTGTTGCCTTGCTACTCTGTACCTGCCATGCTTGTTATTTCTTTATTTTGAAAGAAAAATATAACCTTGTTAAATTTTAAATTAATTTTACTTTCGTAGCTTGAGACCTATTCACCACCCCGCACCTTCTTTCACGCATAACTACCGCAAAAACACGGTAACAATATGTAACATTATATATTTGAAATATGACTTTAAACAGGGTTCAAGATGGCGACTGCATACCTGCCAACTTTACAAAACCAAAAATCAGGAGATTTTAATATGAAAATCAGGAAAAATCAGGAGATACAATTGATCAAAACTGCTTATTCTACATGTCTTGCACAATACAGTACTACAATATATTTATAATACGTATTGTCTCAAAGCCCGATTGTAGCTATACGAGGCTACAAGGCTAAAAATTACACATCTCTATTCCCTCACAGAAAGTATGTGAGTGAGATGATCGGTTCCTGATAAGCCTGCTGAAAATAGTATGAACGCATGTGTGAATCAGTCATGCACTTAGATGCCATTCGGCTACTTAGCAAATGTATAGATTAATATATTGCACCGTGTGCCCGTGCGATTATGCAAAGCGCAATGTTATTTGGATCAAATAACTAGCTGATGAATCCGTGCTTCGCTACGGAATTCTCAGAAAGACTGTCCTTATAGCTTTCCCAACTAAAGTCAACATAGGTCATTACAATGACGCCAGTATGAATGTTGCGATAAAAAGCAATGTTGTCATAATTATGAAATATCGATAAAATGAAAACAGCACATTTTCTCACTTTTAGCGAAATGTACCACGGTGTCGATCTAACAGTTCAAAAGTTTCAGAGCTAGATTAACCAGGCTGCAGACAGCCGCGAATACTCCTGTGTAATTATTCTGTTTAAGTATGCAAACTGCTCATTCCAATCACTGCCTCAGAGTAGGGATTGAATAGCTGGAATACTATGCTAATCCAGTGTGTTACGTACCAGTAGTATCAGAAAATTTATGAACCAGAGGAATGGCATGCTAAAGAAGAGAGAGATCCAACTCCCCAGCTACCTCCCGCCAATATTCAGGCAGGCTGTTATACTCCATACGCAGCAGTAATCCTATCTATCGGAGATAAATGGCAGCAGAATACACAAAGCACATCACAACAAACAATGGTCAATGTAATGTTATTGCCAATCAATTTTATGAGCTTTCTATATTGGGGGCCTTCACACTTAGTTTTCTTCAAAATCTGTGATTTAGAGCATCTAATGTCAAGCGAGTCCACCTTTCTTTCATGACAACCTCTTGTGTTATTTAAGCAATTGTTCCTTCATGACCTTTTTCTCATTCTTATAATTATCTTCACAATTTAATCACCATCACCACCAATATTATTGTAGTCGGTACGGTAAAACTTAATAACACATAAATAATCGGAAATGGTATTCTCTGTAACTTTTGTTATGAAGTACTTTTCAATATGACCAGTAAGATAGGTAATTAAAAATTAAATTTTTGCCACCTTCCCCTAAACTACCATTTTGAACAGAGTGAATAAAATTATTTATAGCGTAGACTGTAGTTTCTTATTCTGCGACTTTACATAAAATTCTGTTCACCCATTTCCACGTACCCCGGCGCTGATATGGACTTAGCCAAAAAAAATCCGAATCCATGAATATCTCTATCACCATAGCCGGTACGGTAAAAATGTATAAGACGTAAATGATAGGGAATATTATAATATATAGCTTTAGTTATGTAGTATTTATCGATAGGGCCAATACTAACACAAATATAAAAAAAAAATCAAAATCTCTTTATTTGCAAATGAGGTGTCTACCTCGGTGGCAAATGGTACACTAAAATACATTATTGTCAAGCACTAAATTTTAAATTAACAGGAGACGAATAAAATTTTCCTAGAATACAATATTATACAATTTACGCTAATATTTTTTTCTATTAAACACACACATCATCCTTAATAAATTTATATTGTTTACAAAATTCTACTTATAATATCTTACAAACATAGTCAACTAATATACAGTACGGTATGTGAAATTACTTCTAATAATACTATACAACTGGTATAAGATTAAAATTAACATTGAATTTATTTACATATTTATATTTTACCCATTTTGGAACCTAAGTAGCATAACGACCTGCTGCGTCTTAACCAGAGCCCCTTTTGCCACCACTTTTCAGAGTTCCTGAAGGGCCTTCACAGCTACCGTAGCGGTCCCAGGGCCCTCGAAGTCCCCACTGTACTTCACCCCTACAGGCAGTCCCCTACTTGGGCTGTCCAAACTCCTTAGACCAGGGGATGGAATTAATTTAATCACACACATTTATTATTTACAATATCCTGCACTGGTCGAATGCCCTCTAACATTTAATTTATTATCTCTGTTGTTGTTTATTCTCTTCTTGAATATCTGTACAGATTTTGGAAAAGGATCAAACACTACCCCTGGTAAACTGTTCCACTCCTTCACGCCCTTCCCAATGAAAGAAAATTTACCCCAATCGCTTCTGCTAAAATTCCTTCTAATTTTGTACTTGTGGTCAGTTCTACCAATATAATTATTTTCCAACCGAAGCCTCTCACGGATATCTCCCCATGCTTCTTCTCCTGTATAGGCTCTATATAATCCTATAAGTCTACTTTTCTCCCTTCTCTTACTTAAAGTTTCCCACCCAAGTTCCTTTAACATTTCTGATACACTACTCTTTCTCCTGAAATCCCCTGTTACAAACCTTGCTGCTTTCCTCTGCACACCATCTAGTTCTTTTATTAGGTATTCTTGGTGAGGATCCCAAACACTGTTTGCATATTCCAATAATGGACGAACCATACTTAAGTAACATTTTTCTTTTAATTCTTTGTTGCATCCTTTAAGTAGCCTCATTATGACATGTAACGATCTGTATGCTTTCCCAACAACGTCATCAATTTTACGCCTTCCCCTAAACTACCATTTCACTCAGTGTGAATAAAATTATTTATAGCCTAGACTGTAGCGACTTATTCCCAGACGTTATATGCCGATTTCCATTAAATTCTCTTCAGCCGTTTTCTCGTGATGAGCGTGCGTACGCACGTACGGACAGACAGACAGACAGACAGACAGACAGACAGACAGACAGACAGACAGACAGACAGACAGACAGAAATTACGAAAAATTAAAACGTGCATATCCCCTTGTTACTATGGATGATCGCGACCGGTACGCAAATATCATTATTTTTAAATTCTGAGCAATGTACGGACAAAACTCTTGTTTTATTTATATTGAGATAAATAAAAATTAGTCTGAATTGTCTCCAAATGGCTCGTAAAATCTCTAGAAAAGTCACTAGTAGTTATAGTAGTCATCATTGAAATTCTGTCACTAAATTACTAAGAAACACTCAATATCTAGCGACGAGTCTCTAGAATCGAACAAAGATAATGGAATCGACTAGACTGATGTGAACGAACACCAACATAGAACGCGAGAACGGGAGATTGACAATAGATACACGCGTCGCGATCAGGACGAATAGGTCGCGATATAAAGGTTTCAATAAACATCGTACATTCGCGAACATTTCTCGCATTCATAAACTTCGATGTTTCGTTTGAAAGCGGCCAATGAGTGAAGGACTTCTGGCCACTGGCGTAAAAAAGTCTGAAACGGCGGCATTTGAAAATAAATGTTTGAAGTTCACCAAAAAATAAGCTAAAATCTGGAGAAATAATAGAATAATTGGGAGGCGGGAAAACTGTCGAAAATCGGGAGTCTCCCGCTTAAATCGGGAAAGTTGGCAGGTATGCGACTGTGTAGTTAGGCCCTCCAAAATTGAGGAAAGAAGGGCAACTCACCGCAAAACCGGGATAGATAAGGAGGGGGGAAGGGCATCTGGCCGTAAAACTAGGCCAGCATCGCTGTTCACTCTTCTCCTTATAGACTGTAGTTCTATAAGAAAAGGAAAATGTGTTATTACTTATAATTACATGACAATCAGTTCTACTTATAACAGACAGACAGTTGTTGTAATGGTCGGTTGTAGTGTAAAACTATACATCATATCTAATGTTTATGTGTGATCTTTGTAGTGTGATTCTTTTAAGACGACATAAAGATGTAAAGCATAACTTCGGAATATGCATGCAAACAATGTACTGCTATATTCAACAGACGTGATAATCTCACACGACATGTGAATTCTAAACACATTTGTTTAAGTAATCTACCAGTACAACGCTTAGAAACTTTGACTAAATGTCGAAAGCGCGATATAAAGAAGGTGATCGAAACGATATGACATCGTCTCAGCCTACTATAAGTTCTGTTTTTATCCTCACGCCACCAGACAAAGAGAAGCAAGAAGAGGAGATGTACAAGGAAGAAGAAGGAGAAGAACTTAACGTTTCTTTACCATCAGAGCTTTTTCATTCTATTTTATTCTCTAAGCCGACTGCACGTTCTGTTACTGTGCAAACAGTAGTAGTCAACGAGCTAGAAAGAGGACTATAGAGTGGCTATTGGACCGCCATATTTGAATCTACTTGAAAGCCACGTCCACCATATTGTAAGCGATCAAATCGAGTGGGCGTGTGATGAAGCAAGTACAGAAGCTGCGGGAATAAATACAGTTTCACAGTTTTCTTTATTAGAGAAGCACTCAAAGATGCATAATGCCTGTTTAAAAGGACATTAAAAATACAAGGTACAGACTACATACTTACATTTTTTTTGCTATTGGCTTTACGACGCATCGACACAGATAAGTCTTATGGCGACGATGGGGCAGGAAAGGGCTACGAATAGGAAGGAATCGGCCGTGGCCGTAATTAAGGTACAGCCGCAGCAGTTGCCTGGTGTGAAAATGGGAAACCACAGGAAACCATCTTCAGGGCTGCCGATAGTGGAGTTCTAACCCACTATCACCCGAATACTGGATACTGGCCGCACTTAAGCGACTGCAGCTATCGAGCTCCGTCTTACATATTGTATAAAGAAAGAAAATTAGTGCATTTCCAGTACGGTAGCCCTAATTACAAAACATATCACAATAGTACATTGCCATTAAACAAATTTAGACCTACATACAGGGAATGAAAATATAGAACAGAAAACCTTGAACAAAGTAATATAACAACATCGAGAAATAATTCATACAACTTTAATGAATATGAAAACCTACAACCTGTTTTCCAGTCATTGACCGGGTCAGGAATGTAATGAATGAACCAGATGTAGGCTGTTAGTGCGATGGGGTCGCCACTCCCAAAGTGATTTACTAATGACTGATGGATGCTATGAAATGAGAATGGAGAGTGTTGCTGGAATGAAAGATGACAGGGAAAACCGGAGTACCCGGAGCAAAACCTGTCCCGCCTCCGCTTTGTCCAGCACAAATCTCACATGGTGTGACCGGGATTTGAACCACGATGTCCAGCGGTGAGAGGCCGACGCGCTGCCGTCTGAGCCACGGAGGCTGCTATAACTTTAATAATAATAATAATAATAATAATAATAATAATAATAATAATAATAATAATAATAATAATAATAATAACTGGTTTTTGCCAGTTACCTGGATTTGGCATTTGTATGGATTTAGCCTAATTCTACGATCGGATACCCTTCCGGACGACGATGCCAACCCTAGGTGGAGTGATGTATTTACTATTACGTGTTTCTGTGGTGGTTCGTAGTATGTTCTGTTGTGTGTAGATGAAGAAGGTTTTCCAGTCGCCGATCCAGAGGAATTAACTGTCAACTACCCGGTAAAAATCCTCAACTCGGTCGAATCCGGGACCCTCTGAACCAAAGGCCAGCACGCTGATCATTCAGCCAAGGAGCCGGACACAAAGCAACTTGGCAGGTTCGAGCCTAGCTCAATACGATGGTATCTGACGGTGCTCAAATCCCTCAACCTCGTGTCAGTAGATTTACTGGCACGCAAAAGAACTCCTGCGGGACTACATTCAGGCAACTCGGCTTATCAGAAAAAGTAGTTAGTAGGACGTAAAACTAATAATAATTTACGAAAAATAAGTATTTGTTCACATTACTTCTTTTTCAAAATGCTGGGGAAATGTGCTCTGTAGGATACAATGTAATAATAAATAGTGTTATTAGTTTTTCGTCCTACCAACTACTTAGTACGGTCTTCGGAGACGTTGAAGTGGCGGACATATGTCCCGCCGGAGTTCCCTTACGTGCTAGTAAATCTACTGATAGAAGGGTGACGTATCTGAGCACCTTCAAATACCAAATATGCCAACTTAGCTCAGAAATCCAGCGCTCTACCGTCTGAGTCACTCAGCCAGGCAGGATGCAGTTTATCATGTCTGGCTATCTGGTCAGTTCCTACAAGAAAATAAAAGTAGGCCTACCCTACACGTGCTGGATTGTGCTACACAGGCAACGTAATTCTGCTAATCGCCCATAACTGTGTACATTAGTAAAAAAAAAAAAAATCTTATTTGAAATATGATTACATTCGTCGTGTTTTTCCTACAATTTATGCATTAGCTTGCCACACACGTAGAGAGCATAATTTATTCGATCTAATCTATTAAAAGTAACGCATCGTAAGCGGAAGAAAGGCGCTTAAACTATGGAGTCGCTATTTCGTCTTGGCACCACCCAGAGCGCTGTAGCAGCCATGTTAGCCACTCTATAGTCCTCTTTCTAGCTCGTTGGTAGTAGTGGTAGTAGAAGATAAGTAGGCCCAAGATTCGCTATTCGATGCGCGCGCATCAACTATCATGAAATTTCGAGATGAGTTAACACTTTCTTCTACCATAGCGCGCAACTATTACCAGTCGATGCGCGCGCATCGACTATCGTAGAAATTCGAGATGAGTATACATTTTCTTCTACCAGAGCTCGCTACAATCATCAGTCGTTGCGCGCACATCGAGTATCGTAAAATTTCGAGATGATTTTATATTTTCTTCTACCAGAGAGCGCAACAATCGCCAGTTGATGCGTGCGCGACTATCGTTAAACTTCGAGATGAATTTATATGTTCTTCTACCAGAGAGCGCGACAATCGCCACTTGAAGCGCGCACATTGACTATCGTAAAATTTCGAGATGAGTTTACATTTTCTTCTACCAGAGTGCGCAACCATTACCAGTTGATGCGTGCGCGCTTGACTATCGTAAATTTCGAGATGAGTTTACATTTTTTCTACCAGAGAGCGCAACAATTGCCAGTGGATGCGCGCGCATTACCCTTTCTACTGCTCGCGGATCCGTGCACCCCCATCCACTCAACGATGCTATAAATAGATGTTCGTGGCAGAAAACACTCATGCCACGGCAATATTTTTGGTAGAGGACTCACCGCCAAGGCGGTGGACCTCTAGGGGGGGGGGAGAGAGAGAGAGAGAGAGAGAGAGAGAGAGAGAGAGAGAGAGAGAGCACATCTCTCACTAATCCATCCTCTATTTTTAAGGGGTCTAGGAAGGGATGACTACCCCTGTACATTCGCCCCCCCCGAAATCAACAAAGCATAAAAATTCTCTGAGGTTAGCGCTGCACTCCTGCCGCCTCAGCATGTGGCTAAATTCCGTCATGATGACGGCTGTGAGGATAGCCTCGCCCAATTATTGAAATTCTGTGCCTCACACTTGTTCAAAGCACGTGATTTGTGGCTAAGTCCCGTCAAGATGACAGCTGTGAGGTTAGCCTAGCTCACTTATTCAAATTCCGCTCCTCACACCTGTCAAAACAAGTGCACGTGGTCTTTTTTGTGAACAATAGCACGTGGCCGTGACGTCATGGGGTCAATGACCTTGCTAGTGGTCAATGACCTCGTGGGAAAAAGCTGATTCAGCTCCCATTGTTTTAGAACCCGTGTTGCTATACTATTTAAATCGTGACTATTTTGAAGTCGATGACAAAACAGTACTGAATACACGATTTCGTGAATAAGTCTGATCAAAATTCCAGCTTGTGACTTCCAATATTAGATCCTCGGCTCCGCGCGGAGTGACTGTCTTTTGTTTTCTTCTCGTGGCTTTCTTGCGGAGGACATGGTCGTGGTGGTCGACAAGGCTGCCAAACTCTCTCCTTAAGAACTAAGGTGAGGAGGGGTAAACCCCCAGGAGAGGAAAGAATGGAAGTTAAAATAATACAAGACCGTTTCCTGCTGTGCGAACACCATTGGTCTGGATAGGTTAGGAAAGGGGTGAGCAAGACCAGTGATATGTGGACAAGCAAAGCCGCGAAGTGGCCTTAAACTTCTAGTTTCCCGTGTTAACACCATTGGTCTGGACTGGTTAGGGTAGGACACCTGGACAAGACCATTGGTCTGGATTGGTTAATGTAGGCGTAGACAAGATCATTGGTCTGGATAGATTAGGGTAGGGCCTGGAGAAGACCAGTATTTGGGGACAGGCAAAGGGGGTCTGGGGAAGTAAGCTAGTGGCTGGTTCGATCTTCGTTCAGTCTTATAGTACTCAAAGGTGCTGAAATAAGTCAGCCGCGTTTCGTTAGATTTCCAGAACTCCCGCAAGACTAAATTCCGGCAACTCCACTTCTCCAGACGCTGGTTTTCGGAGCTGAAGTTAACAGGCTTGATCCTAGCTGGGTCCAGTGGTATTTAAAGGTGTTCAAATACGATAACCTCGTGTCGGTAGATTTTGTAGCACGTTAGAGAACTGCTGCGCAACAGCAAACCGATACCTCGACATTTCCAGCCGCTGGTTTTCAGAACCTAAGTCCGCAGGATCAGTCCTAGCTCAGTCTGGTGGTATTTCGTCTTTTTCTTCTTCTATATGCCCTGCGCAGTTTCCCGGACGTTGGCGATCAATGCGGAGAGTGCTTTTCTACTTTAAGCAACACGATAGAGTCCTTCAGTGCTTTTTATGCCTATCTAGTCTTTAATATGCAGGGTCTTTATTTATGCTTGGCAGGGACTTTATTGCTCGAATTTGACCGGCGATGACAGTCCCCTACCAGCCGCTGGCGCGCGCGGTTTCCGGCACTTCTGCAGTTGCTGAGAGGTGAGCTCCGAGATAGTAGGGTGTTCAATGAAGCTACTGCGTGCTGTATGTCGTATTGTATAGTGTTTTATCGTGATTGTGTATAGTGCTGTAATGTATGTGAAATATTCGTTACGTGAACGTGTATATTTGCACAATACTTACATTAAGTGCAGAAATCGTGCTCTAGGACAGGACAAAAGTTTCGAGCGAAATTTTCAGGGAGACCCATTCCTATCAATCGGACTATAAAACAACTGGCCAAGAGATTCAAACCTACAGGTTTAGAAAACAATAAAAATAGACGTAAAGGTCGTTATCTCCTTACTGAAGCGTTTAGTACGAGGATCATAAGTAAAATTCTGTGGCCCCCTTGTAGCCCAGATTAAACGGCATGTGATTTTTATTTGTGGGGAATGTTAAAAAATATAGTTTATGAGGACAACCCTCACACACTAGATGAACTTAAAGAAAATATAAGAGTTGCAATTGTATCCATCAGTGCTGAAGAACTTGGTAGAGTAACCGAAAACTTCATTAGGAGATGCCGATTATTTTGGCAGCGCATGGGGAACATTTTCAGCATAAACTGTAAAAATGGTGAGTAAAATGCATGATAAAGATTTTTAAGCATAAACTGTAAACATGGTGAGTAAAATGCATTATAATGATGTTGAGCACCGTATTCTGCCGTACATACGCACGCGCGGTAGCCGGCAACTGAACCGTCACTGGCGGCCAAGGTCGAGCGAGAAAGTCCCTCCCAAGCATAAATAAAGACCCTGTACTTAAGGCATGTTGTTCTCCTCCTGCCTACTCCTCGGCGCTCTTCAATTTTACCTTTCAAAATTAGTTGTAAAACAGTGTATTTTTCATCACGCAAAACATGCCCTAGGTGTGCGATTTTTCTGTATTTGATGGTGGTTACCAGTTTTTTTTTTTTTTTTTTTGCAGTTTACTCTCTGTAAACTTGTTCATTAGTGGCATTGTCAATTCACGAGAGACTGAGCAATCTTCTATGAAGCCGAGGTTCTAAGGCTTCCAGTCTTTTGATGGTGGCCTCTTTTAACGTTCAAGCTTCAACACCCTAAAGGAGAGTAGACCAAATATGACATTTCACCATACGCTGCCGAAGTTTTAAATTTAATGCATCATCACACAATAATGTCTTCATCTTCCTGAATGTTGATCTTCCCATTTATATTCGGCTCTTAATGGCTAGGCCTGGGTTCAGATCATCCGTTATCCAGCATCCAAAATATTTAAGTTTATTTACTTGTTGAATTAAGTTTCAGAGTAGCATTAATTCTTTTTCTGCTGAAAACCATCGGTTTTGTTCTTTGATGTTGATGTTTAGACCCATCTCTTCCCAGACCACATTAATTTTATCTAGAAATAGTTTCAAGCTTTCAACACTATTAGCAAGAATGAATGTGTCATCTGCAGGTTATGTAGGCGAAAAGTATCTACGAAATATCACTGTAATATTTGTCTCAAATGGAATATAATAATTACTTTTACACAAATAAAGTAAAAAATCTGCGGTAAATTAAGAAATACCGTCGTTACTAGAGAAATATCTAGAGAAATATGTATACGTACTTACGGCCTGTAGACAGGACTCCCTTATGTTCTATTCCGCTGCGCGTGCTGTCTTTTGTTTCTTTCTTGAGGTCTAGGGCTAGCACCGACGAATGGGTGTGCTATGTCTGCGAATTCTCATTATCTTTGTCCATATGACTAGCGCGGGCAGCAAAATAGCATGATCCCTGAACCAATAAATATATTACTTTTTTGTTGAAAGGAAAATAGCATGATACCTGGACCAATAAATATATAATTTAATGAATGAGTTAGGGCACAAAAAGAATGAGCAGCATGAAGAAAACGACACCTAATTAATTCAAATAGCTTCAGGACCAAAGACATCACACACGAAAGTGTTAGACAAACAAAACACATACGAAAGCGCTGAGACGTAGCAGAAAAAATAGTTGTAAGGTAGCAAAGTATTAATATATGTCCATATTATCCTATGAAAGTAAACTATTTCGTACTATTTCTTAATTTACTGTGCATTTTACAGTTTATTTGAGTAAAATCAATTATTATCTTCCATTTGGGACAAATATTACAGCGATATTTCGTAAATACCTTTCGTCTACATAATCTCATCTGCATATCGCAAATTACTTATTAGTTCTCCATCTACTTTAATTCCCACTTCCAAATCGGCTGATGCTGCCTTAAATATGGCATCTTAATAGATGTTAAACAGTAACGGAGGCAAAACAAAGCCTTGACGTTTTCCTCGTCCGATTTCTATGTAGTCCGTTGTATCGTAGTCAACCTTCACCACAGCCTTCTGATTCCAATACAGGTTTTCAATAATTCTTATATCTTTATCATCAATTCCAGTTTGATATGTTTGGTATATGTTTTACTCTATGAAACGCCTTTTCATAATCTATGAAACAGGCGAAGACATCCTTTTGTTGATCCCAACATTCTTGAAGAAGAGACAAACTGAAAACAGCCTCACGAGTTCCATATCCATTCAGAAATTCAAACTGGATATCATCCAGGTTTTCCTCACATCTCTTCCTTATTCGAGCATGGATAATTTTCAAGAAAGATTTTAACAAATGGCTCATTAGACTAATGAGACGATATTTACCACATATTGAGGCTTTCTTTTGGAAGGGGAATGAAAGTAAAGGTTAGCCAATCTTGAGGTAATTCTCCGGTGTCATAAATGTTATTAAAAACGTACACTATCTTATTAATTTGCTCTTCATTGATAAGTTTCGTAACTTCAGCTGGAATTTCACCTGGGCCTAAAGCTTTCCTATCTTTTCATTGACGTATCGCATGAATTACTTCCGATATCAAGATGCTTGGTCCATTTGAGCATTCCCGATTTTCATTTAATGTTGGTCGATTACCATAGAAGAGTTCTTCTATATTGAACCCTTTGGTCCACTCTGAAGGATACCTACCTTCCTTACCTATCAGCAAAATTTCATGAGACCTGTCTCTTGGGTCGTTTCGGGTTCTTCGTCACTTGCTGAGGTAAAGGTAGGGTTCAGTAATTCTAATCTATCTATTCAAATGAAAGGTCTATTCATAAAATATTTGTATTTTATTTTTGGAGAAAATTACTGAAGAAAGTAATAATTTGAAATCCATATATTCTATCTTGTCCACTTAACACCACAATCATTTTACACTGATCGGCCGACCGCTGGTTTGAGCCTTTGACTTAACAGCCAGATGGGCATCCTTACTAGAAACCATTGTCTCAATTATTAAATAAAGAAAGGAAAGTCTGGAAATCCTTAAATTCGGCTTCCATGTGAGACTACATGTACCATCATAATGATTCTTGGTAGTCCAGCCCTCGTAACACGAACTCTGGACTCTGGGTATAATTAAGGCAGTCCAATCGGTGTGTGCCACACAGTGGTTATACGGCATGGACCCTTAATTGAATCGATGTGACCTGCGACTACTGTATGTCATGGGCCGACCTCTAAACTTCTAATTTACTTAAAAGTCATTGTGGATGATGACCGCAAGGAAAATAATGCTACAGTGGCATATGGCCCTAATCTAAGTCAGTGAGGTTGATGACCCCATGACCATTCAAGTTCCTAAGCTGAAGGCTAAACACAGTTAAATTACATCGGTTGATGACCAAAGTTTCCATTTTACTAACCCCAGCACATTTACTGCTCAATCAATTAATGTCAAATAAGGCAACAACAACAACAACGCTCACAATACTTTGTGGCAGTAAAATCCATTACCTTCGGATATGTCCCCTTAATCGTTACGTTAACATTTAAATATTCCCAGAAAATAAACTAAGATTTCCAGAATGCATCTCCAAGTTATTCGCTTGCTTTAAAGTTATTTCACAAATACGGTTCCACTGAATTTAACAATTAAATGAATTAAAAAAACGATTTAACAACATCTTAATGAACAACAAATTCTATCTCCACGGACGAATGGTTTCTTTCACAAGTCCCTACTCAAATCCTGACGCAGTTATATTCAGTTCATGTTTAATGTTTATCATCTATTGTTATTGTGAAGCTGGAAAAAAATTACGTCATTTATTTCCAGTATTATATCTTGTTTCATGACATCATCCTTTAATCTAATCTAATCCTAACCATTATTAATAATTGGATAACCCTAATAATAAGTACAAACCAAAAGTAACTCGCCGTATAATGTAAGCCGATTACGATGTCATATATTGTCATAACATTTCATACAGTTTTTGTGCATCCCTCACAAACAAAACAATCATCACTACCACCACTCTATATTTTGTACAACCCTGAAATTGGCTAAACTCGCTCATTATACTCTAACTTTAGTGTTTCAAATATACATTACGATCTCAATTAAACAAATTCACAGTATCTAATAACCTACATGTTATTTCCGGATGATATTTTTCAACTAGTTCCCGCAGTTAATGACCTCCGTTGCCAAGAATGCAGTCTCAGTTTTAACACGTAGCAAGCGCACAACCCCGTTATCTTCGAGCGGCGAACTCCGATCAGCTGGGAGCATTGAGCAAAAATGACCCTCACCCTGTCTGTCAGTTTTAATATGAAACACATGTCTATCGCCACGCTTGACTGGCTTCTAAGAATGAACCCCTTTGACTTCGCAAAATAGAACAAAATACGATATTCTGACCAAACAATTATGCACATATATTTACTTTTAAATGTCCTACAATAATTGTACACGTCGCAAATTAATACCGGCGCGGATTCTCGCACACTACTTTCCATCCCAAACCTTATCAAATCTTCCTCAGGCTCACACAAAAGTCCCGGGTTCACTACAGGCTTCCAATCACCTGATTTACAAATCCTATCTCAACTCATACGGCAAATCTAACTCTTGCCTCAACTCGACGACTCTCACTGACAAAAGAACTGGAATAAAAATCCTTACTAGAATCCACGACGCCTAATAACGCACCATAATTTAATAATGAACAACTTCGCATAAAATGATCTCGCATTTTAAAGCTGGATTTTCACAAAAAACGACTGACAATTTTTTCTGTTATTTATTGTCACTGTAGACACGGTTTAAACGGACATAGAATACGTTACACTTCGTGACAAAATTCACCGATCTGCATCACTCAACACTATATACAGCGCTTCCGTCCGATTGAAAATGGGTAACCACTGATCCCTTTTGCACCAATTCCATCAAAATTCCAACAGAAAATTTTATGTCGAATAAACATCTTAATTTGACATCACAAAATATAGGCAATAAATTCACGGAAATGACGATCTTCTTTGGATGTGATATCACTTCGAAACCCTCATTAATAACTTTTTACAACGTTACACGGCGTTCGCAATACTTTAAAAATTTATCCAAGCAGGAAAAAAATGACCTTTTCGTCATATTCTGACATTCACAAAGAAACATATGGGTGTCCAACTGCGTCATAAATACCCACTTTAAATACATATAAGTTTGACATCATAAAACAAGATATAGTAGGCGGTAAGATGGCATGTCGCCTACCTTCGGTTACGTCAGTTTCCATTTTTGGGCTCACCTGCGACCCTCTGTCATTTATTTAGCCATTTTTACATTTCTGGCTGTACATAGCATTTTTCCTGTTTCTTGGAAATAAAACATAAAAAAAATGCCCTTTACTTGTCGTTTTTGTTGATCGCACTCGACTGATTGTATTTATTACCCGCACACGAATTACTTCCTTTATCACACAAAAATTTATAAAAACTTCTTCGGTATCTTGACTGTCCTTTTTATACAATTACTTCTACTCAAAAAACTATCTCCACATGGAGTCAAGACCCCAGCCACATCGGCTAAAATCTGTTGGTTGGACTTAGTCTACTTCTTGTCGATCGATTTACAGAACAGTTCAACCCTTTGTCATCAGCCTCAACGATCCAAATGCAGGGGTTTCAACATGGCGTCCCTTCTTATTTATAGACAGAGCCCCCTCTCTCCAGGCATTTTCCCTTTGCCGCCAAGAAAATTTGCGTAACTTTTTCTACTTAAATGAACTGTATTTAAAAGAGTTTTTGATGTAACCACATACTTGGTACATTGCTAGCGGTAGTGTTCCTGAACCTTTAAAATTTATTCTTATTAAACTAACTGGTTAAATGAGCTCTTTTGATAGGCACTATTTTTTGTCGACTTAGCGTGGGTAAACTATACACGCGCGTCCAACTGAAATAATCCCCAGAAATGACTTAGCAGTCTCAAATCCGTCTTACTGAAGACCAAGTGTCTTATAGATAAATACAGGACCCTCATTATACTGCGTTCACCACTAATTCTTTCATTTAAATATATTTATTCAACATAAACTTTCTTCTGTACCCTTTCACATTCGACACGTGCGGATGACGTCACGTATCATCGTGTGGGAATGAAGGTATCCACTTCCTTTCCACGTGTCACTTCCGTGATATCAAGAAATGTTCAAGCTCCTCATCACAATTGACATGGGGCCTCATGTAGTAACTTTCATACTTAAAATTCTTAGGGCACAAAGGTCATGGGTTGAATATATTCTTCCCATATCTTAATTTTGTCAAGATGATTTATAATAGGTTTCTTTGAATTATCTTCTAGAAGAAGAGGCATGTTTCTTCTGAAAATTTCAGTTACCTCTTTTACAATTTTGTGCATACTTAAGGTATCGTGTTTTTCTTCCAAATTCTCAATGTTTCTGCATTTTTCAATCATCCAATTTTGTTTTTATTTTCTAATTTCTCTTCTAATTTGACCATGTATCTGACAGTATTGAGCCTTATTGTTCTTCGCTTTTCTACGTTTTTCCATTAAGTCCAAAATATTATCCGTCATCCACTACTTCTTCTTTGTTCTTTTATGAGAGTGAAGGTATTTCTTCTTTACTTTCTGTATAGTTTCTTTTACTTCCTCCTACTGGTTTTCCACCTGCTGACTATTCAATGATATTTGACTTAGCTCTTCATTGGTTACTTTACCAACTTATTGTTTTATTTCACTGTTTACCAATTTTCTTTGGTCAATTCGGTTGGAATGGTTTGTTTTCTGTAAAACTTTTAATGAAGTTTCTGAACCTCTTATTTATGAGGATGGAATCAATTTGGTTCCTTATAGAAACATCATGTTTACTGTCACCAGGTGAAACCCAAGTGTATAATCGACGATCAGGAAGTTGATACCATGTGTTTGTAATAATTTTCTTCAAATTTTTTTATAACCTATCCCTACGTTCATTGGATTCTCCGAGTCCCCAATTTTCTACCAAATTTCCTCGTCGGCCCTTGCCGATCTTAGCATTGAAATCTCCCATTATTATGATTATGCTATCATTATTTGTTGATTTTTGAATGTTTTGCATGCTTTCATAGTATCCTTCTACCTCAGTGTCATACATTTTATCTGCTGTTGGAGCATATACTTGTATTAAATTGATCTTGAAGGGTTGACCATGTAGTTGTAAAAGCGTGAGTCTGTCTGATATTGGGACAAACTTGGTGACATATTTCACGAATTCCGATTTTTACAAATATTGCTACACCATTTCTGTGACTTTTGTCATTTTCAGGACTGCCAGAATAGTATAGAATTCCATCTTCTCTTTGACGGATAGCTTTACCTGGCCACCTTAGTCCATTTATCCCAAGGATACAAATTTTTAACCTCGTCATTTCTTTAACCATATTATCAAGTTTGCCAGCCGTGAACAAACTTCTTACATTCCATGTTGGTAATCTTGTGTTGGACTTCATTACTTTGAGCCGCGAGTTACTTCGCACCCGCTGCCCACTAAAGGGCTACCTGCCACTAGGGGCCATTATTTCATTAACTCTCTTCATAATGATATCCTGGGGAAAAATATACCAGAGTGGTTTTCCGTTGCCTTCTCTGGTTACTATGCAGCCTCCCCTAAGCCGGGGTGCAGACGCTGTTGGTAGGTGTCCCTAACATGGGATACAGCCGCTACCGAATGGGATACAGTGGCATTTCCTCCACTTAAGGACCGTACCCACCTCATCCTCCCTAAGATCTTGGCCCCTTTAGGGTGGTTATTCCCCGCCACCCAACACTCAGCGTTGAGACGCTGGCTGTACGGTCTACTCCATTACCGTAGCAGAATAACCTGGCCAGACAGTTCTGGTGGTGTTTGAAGGTGCTCAAATACATCAGCGTCGTGTCGGTAGGTTTACCAGCACATAAAATAACTCCTGCATGACAAAATGTAGACAACTCGATGGTTTAAGCTTATGAAAGTAATGTCCCTTGGAAGTCCACGTTTTCAATACATTGTTTTTATTTATTAGAAATCAAAAACGAAATTACATGTTAACATTGGGATATGTTCCGCCTATAATGTAGGCTTCATCAGCCAAGGTTATAACTATATATATTATATTATATTTCGTGTGGCTATTTCTAGCCGAGTGCAGCCCTTGTAAGGCAGACCCTCCGATGAAGGTGGGCGGCATCTGCCATGTGTAGGTAACTGCGTGTTATTGTGGTGGAGGATAGTGTTATGTGTGGTGTGTGAGTTGCAGGGATGTTGGGGACAGCACAAACACCCAGCCCCCGGGCCATTGGAATTAACCAATGAAGGTTAAAATCCCCGACCAGGCCGGGAATCGAACCCGGGACCCTCTGAACCGAAGGCCAGTACGCTGGCCATTCAGCCAACGAGTCGGACAAGGTTATAACTGAGTAAGTGGAAATGACTTAAGGCTAAGCTTAAAGACATTACATGCAAAGGCTTATAAAATTTACAAATAAGATAATCACACTTATTAAATAAAATTAAATAAATAAATGAATAAATAGAAGAATGAATTTGCAACTCGATGCCTCCAGTCTTCCTTTAACAGCAACACCTAGCACATCTGTCAAAGCTGACATTTTTTTGGATCCTGCCTCTGATTTTTTGTATCGTGCCACAAGTAAGTAAGCTCAATGGACGAATAATTAGTCATCCCTGGAGAAATCATTACAAGCATAATTTAAGGGAATTTTCCAATAACAAAAAATATGTGTTTCTATAAAGTAGATTCCTAATGCCAATGTTTAAGTCTGTAAACTGTTAAGTTTTCGAGATATAGATGCACTCATTTAAACAGTTCATCCCCCTTTATATCCCCTTAGCGATGGAATATTCACCAACCCTTCCTTAGTGAGCACCTACATTTCATTTCTTTATGTCGCGTAGGTTTGGCTGGGCATTGATTACAGCCAGTTGGAGTTAGTTTTATATATACAGAGATAAATGATATGAGTAAAGAACTGGAATCAGATGTAAGGCTTTTTGCGGATGATGTTATTCTGTATAGAATAATAAAAAGTTACAACATTGTGAGCAAGTGCAAAAAGACCTCGACAATGTTGTGAGATGGACAGCAGGCAATGTTATGATGATAAGCGAGTGTTGCGAACGACGAAACAACATATCGGCCGCACATAACAAAGTTCAGTTCCATAGGCGCACAAATACAATTTTGAAACAAATCAAATGGAGGACCAGACTGCCCCAAACGAGCAGACACAAACACATCACTCACAAGGTGATTCAAACATTTATTACACATGAATAAAACACTGCATATTTACACATTATGTACAACAAATTCGGAGGTACACCAAAACACGTGTACTGCTGCCGGTCGCCATGTTCAGTGTCTGTGTATAAAACAAAAACGCAGCAGCACATTGCCAACTGTACAAAATGAAATGCGGCAGACGAGTACCAACACAAAAGCCGCAACAGCAAGCTTAAAAGTCAAGTTGTGACTAACGGTGGTAGGAAATTCTTGGAGCAGAACTTGGTCCGCCAAGAAGCTGTAATAAATGGAAGAATGTACTGACGTGTCAGTAGTGAGAGGAAGTCCACTTCAACGACAGACAGGACAGTGAGCGATAACAGAGCAGAAATGACTGAGATAGTTGGAAGTCGACGAAGTAATGACATGCTGGAACGATGACTTCGGGACAGAAGTCAAGACCAGCTGTAGGCGCAGATGAGGAAGGGGTTTCCAGGTCGTACGATGTCACGACAAGGAGAGAAGAATATAAATTCAAGGTACCATTCAATTTTAAAGAGATCTGGGGTAAAAAGGGGATGAGGAGTACAAGTAAAGCCAGTGAACAGAGGACGAAATAATTGGCTCCCCAAGCAGAAACATTATACAAATGAAAGACACGAGTCACTAGTAGTCGAGCTGTAAGTATTGTGGATATACCGACGAGTAAATAACTAGTTTGGCACATGAGTTTTGTAAATAATAGCGAACATATTGAATAATATGGGAAATGATCAGGTGAGGGAATTAATGTGTGAAAATGAGATTGCGGGAATGATTGAAAGATCGTTCCCAGTGGGACGTGAACTAGAGATACCAGGTTATAACATTTAGAGTAAAAGGAAACACAGGATCGTACGTAAAGGTCGTTGTCCGGGAGTGAAGTCTATGTTTGTAAAGGTTGCTAGTTGCTTTACGTCGCACCGACACAGATAGGTCTTATGGCGACGGTGGGACAAGAAAGGTCTAGGAAGGGGACGGAAGCGGCCGTGGCTTTAATTAAGGTACAGTCCCAGCATTTGCCTGGTGTGAAAATGGGAAACCACGGAAAACCAGGGTGCCGACAGTGGGGTTCGAACCCACTATCTCCCGGATGCGAGCTCACAGCTGCGCGCTCCTAACCGCACGGTCAACTCGCCCGGTTGTTTGTAAAGGAAGCACTATGCACACAGGAAGAACGAGTGGAATCAGACTTCGTTGAAGTAGTGTGGGCGAAGACACTGAAAAGAAGAGAGACATAAATTTAACAGAGGATAGTGTTTAAATTACCCAGAGGGATCACTCTTTGCAAAGATGAATTTAGTGAACATGATACAGTCTACTTCAGCACATTTCCATAAAATATTTAAACCATAAACGGCATTCGGAATCTTTGTTCCATTCTTAGTGCTTACCTTAAAATGATTTATAAACGTAAAATTCACATGATTGTGTCATCTAAAATTTAAAAAAATTATGATTTCGCTGTAAAGAACAAACGAAAAACACAGAATACCAGTGAAAAAGTGAACATATTATGCGCTACCAAACAATGCTGTGATGAAGACATACCGGATAAGTCGAGATTGACAGAACATTCTGACTCGACTATTACTTGCTTCCACTGCGTGTGCGGTTAGTTGAAGCTTGCCCTATGTCATCCAAAGTTGTGTAAAGAATTTTGTCTGCAATGGTTTCTTAGGATATAAAAAAAAAATCTGATTCCGTTTTCTGTGCTAAAACGATTTCAATATTATCGTGAATGTTTAGCCCAAACCGTAATTAGCTTGATAAATTAATTCCATATCTTCTTCTATTTCCTGGAAGCTATGAATATTGTTATAGATGTGTTTAGCGAATACGTATTGTATTGTATTGTATTGTATTGTATTGTATGGTATTGTATTGCTTTTACGCGTTCTTTGTAACGATGAATCAGTGTTCTTACAGTCTGTGCCGTGTAACATTTTTTCAGACATTGCACATCACTCAGTATACTTCCGAATAAGAGTATCGATTTTTATTGTTAACAAAAATAGAGTCGAATATTTTTGTGATATTTTATTTTGAGTTATGATTGGCATTTTAATTAAAAGTTCTTAAAAACGTTTAGACTTAAATGATTTGTACTAAACCATCAGCGCTGTGAAAAATGGGTCTTATCTATGACGATAATTTTGGCTCAAAGAAAAATGTCTTTGATCTAATTGGAGAAGCAAACCTCATCAAATTCAAGAATGAAGAAGCAGGGATAATACTATTTGGAGATTTTAACGCAATGATGGGTGAAGAAAGTCCGGTATATGATTAGAGAAATGTTAATAGAGTGAATAAGATATCAAGACAAATAATTCAATAAAGGAGAGAAGTTATTAGAAATGTATCTAGTAAAAAATACTGAATGGTCGGTGATCGGTGGATGAAACGGGGAATTTTACTTATATATCGTATTCTGGAGGGAGTACTATCGATCTGACTATCGCACTAGATAGGCACTGAATTGCATTAAAGGCTTAAAAGCAAAGAACTGGGCAGTATCTCATCATTTTCCCGTTGAGAAGTGAAGGAAAAACAACAGATTACTAAGGTACAAAAACAGTTGGTAAGGTATGGATGGAGAGATGAACATAGAGATAAATTTAGGGAGTATTTTACGAGGTGGGGGTTGAGCGTGTTTGAAATTTTGAAGCTAGGTATTGAAAATGTGTTGAAGAATAATATCATCGATGAAGCAGTACGATTGTTGGAAAGATAAATAGTAATAGCTGGCACTAAAGTGGTTATAAGAAAGAGAAAAGAAAATAATCAGGCCATTTAGTATAGGGTGAGTGTCAAAAAAGAAATCTTTCGTGATAAGGGCACAAAAACGTACAGAAATTAGGGATCATAGGGGTTAAGAATAGAATTCTGCAGAAACAGGAAGGAATACAAATGTTTACTGAGTGAAAATAGAAAGAACTGGCAGCCCAAGGAGGTTAAATGGATATTGTAAAAAGTCGAGAACAAAATAAAGAATTTGTAAGGAAAATAAAAATAGTGAGCAAGCCAATATAAGAAACGATGATGAATTTCTATGGATTACTACGGGGTCGTGATGAATGAAAAGTAAAAAAAGTACACTAACTTTAGAAAGCTTTTCAGTCTGTCGAAAACACTAATTATAGCATAGGCCTACATAACACTATAACATACCAGTAAAATACACGCACTAATAAACAAAATATTAATACATTGCGCAAACTTGTGAATGATTGTGGTTGGTGACGTTTTATGGACAAGTGAGACAAATTATGATTGTAGTAGACCTCCGCTGTCACCTTAGTAACTTTGAGAACGTTTTCTGTTCTTAATCTAAGCTGTTAATCATTCATTACCTCCAGCGACTACCTTTGGACTGACGCCAGTTTCATTACTCCGATCGTGGTGAGGGGAATGCTGTGGGAACTAACTGTTCAGGGGACAGGGGAGGGAAAGTGTTGTCTGGTCATCTTATAATGTCTTTTTTGTGTATTAGTGAGTAAATGCTTGGTAGTGATTTTGATGAAATAAAAGTACGGCATTGAATTAAGGAGTATCTTGGAATACAGTACATTATTTTTAGTGATAAATAATAATGATGGCGCGCGGCCTCCGGGGAGGCCTAGTGCAGGTATTTCAATTTGACGCTGTATAGGCGACCTGCGCGTATGTGAGGGTGGGGCCCTATCTATGATGAATTCTAATGTTGAATTAACCAACTGGAATTAACCACATTGTTACCGAGCTCGATAGCTGCAGTCGGTTAAGTGCGGCCAGTATCCAGTATTCGGGAGATAGTAGGTTCGAACCCCACTGTCGGCAGTCCTAAAAATGGTTTTCCGTGGTTTCCCATTTTCACACCAGGAAAATGCTGGGGCTGTACCTTAATTAAGGCCACGACCGCTTCCTTCCCACGTCTAGCCCTTCCCTGTCCCATCGTCGCCGTAAGACCTATCTGTGTCGGTGCGACGTAAAGCAACTAGCAAAAAATAATAGCAATTAATTGTTAAATTCCCCGTTCCGGTCAGGAATCGAAACCGGGACCCTCTGGACTAAAGGCCAGCACGCTATTCAGCAATGGAGCATGACAAGTGATAAATAATAACCTACCAACACGTCTTGAGTGGCGAGGGTGCTGTCTAAATTCAGAGAACTGAGTAGAGACAAGAATATCCTTACGCATATTCCAGACATTCAGGGTCAGAGCAGACTCCTGTGGAATTCATTAAGCGCTAAATGCAAAAAGTGTGGAATGTTGTTCGACAATTAATTAAGTAGCGCGAAGAAGGGTGATTTTTATAAACGTGTGTGAAGGGCAAGTTAAATGTAGATATAACTATGTCTGATATAGATCGTTGCCATCGTTTAGGGGTGCTAAAACGAACCACAGCTCAGGTTGTTGCTTCGGGTAAGCGCCCTATAATTATAAAATTCGTGCGTTATCATGACCGCGACAGAGTTTGGAGGGCCAAGCGGCTGTTAAAAGGAACTGGCCTTCTACTGACTGAATCCCTGACAGGTATCAGAAAAACTATTCTAAACAGGGCACGTGATCACTTCGGACTCCGACGGGTGTGGACACAGGACGGCCGCATTGTTGTTTTGAAAGACAATGGACAGAAAATGTTTGTTAGCAGCATGGCACAATTAATAGGCCTTATGTGAGCGACGAGATTGACTAGGAAAAACAATGAGTGATATAATAGCGTATAATGTTTGTGTATTTGAATGTGATTGTGTGTGCGAGAGTGATTGTGTAAATATTTCTGGAGGTGTTTATGAAACAACTAGGGTGAGTAGTTTGAATTTTTCTGTTGACAATGGCTAACGTAAATGAGTCAATTATTTATACCGAACAGCATGTCCGTGATGTCATTGACCCTATCCCTCTTCATTGTCGTCCGCCTTCACCCTTACCTTCCCCTTCACCAGCCGTGGCAGGAGACATTCTTAAGGAAAGGTTAGCTCCCCACCAACAATATTTTCAGTGTTGTCATATCAATGCACAATCGCTTCTTTGTCACTTCGACGAAATACAGGCTCTATTTAGTAACAGTAACTTGCATTGTATTTGTGTAACAGAGACATGGTTACAGCAGTCACTCAAATCTGATCTCGTAAAGCTGAATAACATGACGTTACATCGCCTAGATCGTTTAAATCGTGTACGGGGCGGTTGCGCTATATATTGCCGTAGCGACTTAAAAAGTAAAATAATTATGACCTCAGATCCTAAGACTCCATTTCGACCTGAATTCATGTTTGTTGAACTCTTGGTTAATAATCAAAAACTACTGATCGGAGTGGTATACAAGGCGCCGGGCATACGACATATATCTGACCTAGAAGTGGCATTATCGAAGTTAACTCCGCTGTACGAAAACATTATCATTCTAGGTGACTTCAATACTAATCTCCTAGTTACAAGTAACGAATCAACATACTTACAAAACTTATTCCATGGCATGGATTACAATATACTGACACTAGACGCGACTAACCATGTTCACAGAATAAACCACACGTCTCACACACTGATTGACCTTATTATAACAAACAATCCGCAGAAAGTGGTAAAACATGGACAGCTTGCTGTACCAGGTATTTCGACCCACGATATCATATACTTATGTTACTCTCTCAAGGCACCAAAGTACAAAACCAGGTACATAATGCGAAGGGACTTCAAGCATTTTAATACTGAGATAATACGAAATGAAGCATATCAATTGCCGTGGAATGACATTCTACTGACTAATGACATTGATGATAAGGTTGACAGACTGAACTCTTTAATATTAAGACTGTATGACAAACACGCCCCGAAGAAGCAAATTCGAGTTTCTCACCCTTAGTCTCCTTGGCTAACAAATGAAATTAAGTCGGTCATGGCAAATTGTGATGCTTGGTATAGGCGATTTAGGCGAACTGAAAGCACTAGTGATTTCGAAAATTAGCGTATTCTTCGTAATCAAGTTAAGAAATTAATTCGTAACAGCAAGTATAAATATATTCAAGAGATAACAAACAGACGAAATTCAGCACTAATATGGAAACATTTGCATCAGATGGGTATAGGTCGCAGCCTGACCATGCAGACACCCAGTATACCACTTGATGATCTAAATTCTCATTTTACGAAAGCAGCATACACTAAAAATGATATTACTGACAATAATGACTATGATGCTAACTATACTAATAATGATAATAATAGTAATAATAATCATCATCATCGACCAGTTGATGACCTAACTGATGATGATATTAACGCCATAAATGTTCATTCCCGAGTAAATCAAGTAAAATTCACTTTCAAAAAAGTTGGTGCGAACGATGTGAACCGTGTAATTTACTCCCTCAAGTCAGATGCTCCGGGTAATGACGACATACCATTATCTTTCATAAAAAATATTATTGGTGCCATATTACCTATTCTGACGCATATATTTAATCATTGCCTCGTACAGGGAGTATTCCCAACTGTGTGGAAGCACGGTATCGTCATTCCTACTCCTAAGAAGAATTCTCCTAGTTTACCATCAGATTATCGCCCTATATCCATTCTCCCACCCCTTTCCAAAGTACTAGCACGCTTGGTACACGAACAAGTCCTCACTTACTTGACTAACTTCTCACTGCTTGACCCTTACCAATCTGGTTTCAAGAAAGGATACAGCACAACGACTGCCCTACTGAAAGTAACTGATGATATCCGACAGGCAATGGACACTCGACAAGTGACTGTACTGGTTCTACTTGATTTTTCTAGTGCTTTTGATACTGTTGTTCCTCAACTGCTACTTTCAAAGTTGGATTCATTAAATTTCAGCAAGACGGCAATAAACTTTTTCAGTTCGTACCTCAAAAATCGCCGTCAGTGTGTCAAAGTAAATAATAGCAGATCTGAGTGGCTTAACAAACCCCTCGGTGTCCCCCAAGGGTCTGTACTTGGACCATTGCTGTTTGCAATTTACTTACATGATGTTGCCAAATCGATTACACATTGCAAGTATCATCTTTATGCTGATGATCTGCAGATCTACTACCACTCAAGAACTGATAAAATTCAGAGTGCTGTAGAAAAAGTTAATGCTGATTTAAGTCTCATAAGTGATTTTGCACTGAGTAACAATCACAAAATTAATCCTCTTAAAACGCAAGCAATAATCATTCGTACTTCGAAAAACTTACACGTCTTAAAACAATACGAAATTCCTCCTGTAGCACTAAACAATACCATTATTCCATTTTGTAAAACAGTTATGAATCTTGGTGTGGCTATAAGCGAAACATTGAACTGGTCGCAACATGTGACGAAAGTGTGCCAAAAGGTTTAAAAATATATTTCCTTGGTCCTTGAAAATAAAGCTCATTCAATCACTCTTGTTTCCAATTCTCGAATACTGTGATACAGTTTTTATTGATATCAATAACGAGCAAAGCATGAGACTGCAACGTGCCCAAAATGCATGCATCAGGTATGCATTCGACATACAACCATACGCCCATGTATCCCCATTCTATACACAATTATCTTGGTTACGACTGAATGGCAGACGTAGACTCCATGCAACTACTTTGGTGTATCAAGTGCTTTCTGAAAACACTCCTCCTTACCTATCCACCAGATTTCGCTACCTTAGTTCCCTGCACCTGTTCAATACCCGGTCAGGCTGTACGCTAGAAATTCCTGTGCATCGAACCGCAACCTACAACAGTTCGTTCACGATCACCGCCACGAGCTGGTGGAATGAACTCCCCAATGACATCAGAGAAGCTAAATCTAAGACAAAATTTAAAATCCTTTGCCAGCGTCATCTTTTAAGCACTTCCAGTCTTTCTTGAGTGTGAATGGGATGCATGAATGACAGTGAATATGGTTGTTTATTGCAATGTGTTCCTGTATCTAATTTAGTTATACTTTACTCACCTTAGTTTAGTTAGTGATACTTTAGTTGCTTTAGTTATACTTTAGGTTGTAAAAATTTCATATGTATAAATTTTATGTAAAAATTACATTGTATATACATGAAGTGGTTAAGTGTAAGAAAGGGCCGGGAGCCCTAACTTCGCCATAATAAAGACGCTTTAATAATAATAATAATAATAATAATAATAATAATAATAATAATAATAATAATAATAATAATAATAATAATAATAATAATAATAATAATAATCGTTAATGTACGCCAGGTTTGGTTGGCTATGTAGTGGGGTGAAGGGAATGCTGTAAGCAATAACTCTGTTCAGTGGAGAGAGTAAATACATGATCATGATTTTGACGAAACAAAAGTGCGGAATTGAATGAAGGAATATCTTGAGACATTGTCTTTAGTGATTAGTAATAACCGACTAAAACATCTCGAGTGGAGAGAGAATCGAGAGAATTTAGTGCAGACAAGAATACGCCCTATACTAGAATACTTCACACCTGTTTGGAACTCTTCTCATCAGACCTCTATCCATAGATTAGATTCAGTACAACATAAATTTCTTCGTTTATATTGATTTAGAGCAGGGTTCTCATATGATAATGTTAATTATACATCCCTACAACAGTCTTTAAATCTGCATAGCCTGTCACAACGCCGTGAATTTTTGGATACACTCTTCATTTTTAAATTTCTTCATTCCTTGGTGAATTGTCCACAACTCCTTGCAAAAATTAACGTACATGTACCAGACACGCACAAGGTTCAAGAATACATTGTCTACAAATTGGCATAGAACTAACTACGCATTCAATGGGCCAATTGAACGAATGTCAAGATCTCTAAACAAAGTGGATATTGATATATTTAACTGCTCATTATCAAAATTTAGAAATCACTTACATAATCTCCAGAATTGGCTATTACTTTCCTGTGATTACTTGTAATATAACCTGTGTATATATCTGTACATATTTTTCTACTTATACTCCATTGAACTTTCTTTTTAGTGTGTTTTGTTCTGTTTATTCTTCTCTACTGTTATGTAAAATGGTATTACCGTTAATAAAGTATTATTATTATTATTATTATTATTATTATTATTATTATTATTATTATTATTATCCTAAGCCCGTGTCACAGTAGCCCTTCTATGCGATTCACAAAAGACATAAGATGACCAAACAACACTTCTCCTCCCTTCTCCACGGAACAATGTTAGTGCCTACAGCATTCCCCTCAATCTCCTACTACCCCCTCCCCTCTCTACTGAAGAGAGTTGGCGCTTATAGTATTCCTACACCCCCTACATAGCAACCACGAGCGCATTAAGGGAATTGGCTTCCTTCCAAACGTAGTCGTTGGAGATAATGGACGATTAGCTGTAAAACAATAGTGAAGTCGGTATCATTCAGTGTACTTTAAATTTCTCCTTAGCCTGCTATTTTTCTGACTTTGTAGATATTCCTGTACGGTACTTCATCTTTCTGACTTAATAAATTGGAGGTGGTCGAATTTCTGTGAATACATTCTTGTAGGCAATAGATTTTCACTTGGTACTGCGATTATACAGGCACAAGAATGATGTCAATAACTCTTCCAGTCCGTTTATGGCGGTATAAAGGTGTCACATTTGGAGCACTCGTACATTACATGTTACGACTTGTGATGGAATATCCGTGACACTTGAAAAATGACCTCAATTAAAAAGTCCTTAAACCTTTTGTCTTACAGCTGGCACGTTCAGTGGTGTTGGGACCGTGTTCTGTGCTGGTTTAGTACAATCTACAAGTCTCAGGTAACACTATCTAGCCGTCTACCTGTTGTTAATATGAAGAAACGATCCTATAGTTGCAATGTAAGCTTTATGTAGGACAGATGTACGTCTTGTGGCATGGGCAGGGTTTTCTTCTATTCGAATTATTTAAGTTGCTTCAGTACTGTCCTCTCACACCCTTTAATCTACTTTTAGGGAGCTAATTTCGAACATTCCTTGTTTCTGATTCAAATTCGGGTCACCACCTTATGCGTTGTGTAGTAAAGTGTACAACTGCAGTTGACTGAGCCTTGGTTTGGGATAGGTCCATCAGTACTTGAAACAAAGTACAGTCACAGCATTTTCACCGAATGCCTGTGGCGAACTCAAAACCACGCAAGATAGATAGCCACTGTCAGAACAGGTTTACCGAGCAAGTGGCTATGTAGTTTAGGGCACGTAGCTATCAGGTTTCAATCGGGAGATAGTGGGTTCGAACTCCACTGTCAGCAGCCCTGGAGATAGTTTTCCATAGTTTTCCATTTTCACACCAGGCAAATGCTCGGACTGTGCCTTAATTAACACCATAGTCGCTTCCTTCCCACTCCTAGCCCTCTCCCATACCATCGTCCACATAAGACCTATCTGTGTCGGTGCGACGTAAAGCAGCCTGTAAAAAAAAGTTAATATTTATTTTTAAATATCATAGGTAGTAAAGCGTCCACCATTGTGGTGTAGTGGTTAGTGCAATTAGCTGCCACTCCTGGAGGCCCGGGTTCAATTCCCGGCTCTGCCACGAAAATTTGAAAAGTGGCACAAGGACTGGAAAGGGCTTCACTCACCCTCGAAGGTCAACTGAGTAGAGGAGGGTACTATTCCAACCTCAGCCATCCTCGAAGTGGTTTTCCGTGGTTACCCACTTCTCCTCCAGGCAAATGCCGGGGTGGTACCTAACTTAAGGCCACGGCCGCTACATTCCCTCTTCCTTGCCTGTCCCTTCCAATCTTTCCATCCCTCCACAAGGCCCCTGTTCAGCATAGCAGGTGAGGCCGCCTGGGCGAGGTACTGGTCTTCCTCCCCAGTTGTTTCCCTCGATCCGAAGTCTCGCGCTCCAGGACACTGTCCTTGAGGCGGAAGAGGTGGGATCCCTCGCTGAGTCCGAGCGAAAACCGACTCTGGAGGGTAAACAGATTAAGAAAGAAAGAAAGAAAGAAAGAAAGAAAGAAAGAAAGAAAGAAAGAAGGAAAGATAGAAAGGTACCTAATTTAAGGTTACGGCCGCTTTCTTTCCTCTTCATTGTCCATCCCTTCCGATCATGTACTGACCCTCCATCTCATTTGTATCCCCCGATCCAAAGTTTCGCGCTGCAGAACACTGCCTTGAGGCGGTAGAGGTGGGATCCCTCGCTGAGTCCGAGGGAAAACCAACCCTGGAGGGTAAACAGATTAAGAAATAAATAATTATTTCTAATGGACAGGGGGTTTATAGCAAGATCGAAACAGTGATTTTACACTCCCAGAAAAAAAAAAAGTATGATGGAAATCAACCAGACTTATTGGAGATCAATTTCTAAAACATTTTTCTTATATGCACCTTTTCGATAGGAGGTTTAATACGGGAGATATCATTTGCAGTTTTGCAGTCTAAGTTCCATAGGTCATAGCCCCAAAGCGGGCGCGTGTAAAGCATATTTCTTATAACTGGAAAACTACTGGAAATATTTTACTTGGCATCCACATGTACAAAGGTAGGTTTTAAGGTCCATATCATTTCAAATTCCCGGAACTGACTAGGGCTTTATAGAAAAATAAAACTGATTATACTCTTACCCAAGACCAACTTCAATGGACATCTAGCAACTTTAATGGAAATCTAGTTCAAAATCTTTTTTCTCATGTGCACCTTTTCGATAGGAGGATTAATAAGGGAGATAATATTAACATAGCCCAAAAGATGTGGAACGTGGAGCAGATTTGTTATCGATATAAATAAAATCATAATGACCGTGTGACTGTGCATTGAAAATTTGGCAACATTTTCGTACAGTTATCCGTTTCAAGTGTGATAATGAGCATCTGCCCTTATTTTTTAGCTCTGGTATTTGTTTGTCGGCTTGTCAGTTTGTCTGTTTGTCTGAGTTCGTATAACTGGAAAATTACTGGATACATTTCTACCACCGAGCTCGATAGCTGCAGTCGCTTAAGCGCGGCCAGTATCCAGTATTCGGGAGATAGTAGGTTCGAACCCCACTGTCGGCAGCCCTGAAAATGATTTTCCGTGGTTTCCCATTTTCACACCAGGCAAATGCTGGGGCTGTACCTTAATTAAGGCCACGGCCGCTTCCTTCCCACTCCTAGCCCTTTCCTGTCCCATCGTCGCCGTAAGACCTATCTGTGTCGGTACGACGTAAAACAACTAGCATTTCTACCAAACTTCATATTTAGAATCTACCTGTCCGTGGGTAGGTTTTAGGTTCTAAAACTCTGAATGGACTGGGGATTTATAGGAAGATCGAAACAGTGATTTTACACTCCCAGAAAATTTGCAAGACCAACCTGAATAGAAATCAATTTCTAAAATGTTTTTCTCGTGTGCACCTTTTTTTTATAGGACGATTAATGAGGGATATATCATTAACGGACTGTTTTGCAGTATATCCCAGTAGACTTAGCCCAAAAGCGGGTGAAATTTGTAAGCTACTCATACAGGATTGTGTTATTAGGTGCATATGACGTCAAGGTATCACTTAGAGTTAGCGTTTGTAGAAAGATTATTCCCAATAGACGTATATTCGCTAAATTAGGTCTCTCAAAGGACTGTATTTAACAAATGTCTAAGAATATCTTATTTCCGTTATTTTACGCCGTATGCGTATTTTTCGTACGACAGGTAATAACCGAGATGCTTATGAAAAATTGGATTTTTAGTTCAAGTCCCGTGGAACACTTGGTAGATGTAACTTTAAGGTTGGTTAACGGGAAGAAGTAAACAGCAATTTTACTCCTTTCGATAGAACATATAATAAGGGAGGTTATCATCAACGATGGGTTTCATTAGTCTTCAGCCATAGCGACACTCCAATGGTCAGAGAGACAACAATATGTAACTGAGAAGCAGGGAACTGTACCGTACAATAAACTCTGAAATCGTCCTCAATCTGTCTAAAATTTGTTCAGCTTTATCGTACTTCACGTTACTCGTAGAAATATATCAGTTTAACTTTCGAAATGCTAGTAAATAAATAAATAAATAAATAAATACATAAATAAATAAATAAATAAATAAATAAATAAATAAATAAATAAATAAATAAATAAATAAATAAATAAATAAATAAATAAATAAATAAATAAATAAAATACATTGACTTTCTTAATATGTTTACCCTCAAGAGTTGGTTTTTCTCTCGGACTCAGCGAAGGATTCCACCTCTGCCGCCTCAAGGGCAGTGTCCTGGAGCGTGGGACTTTGGGTCGGGGGATACAACTGGGGAGGATGACCAGTACTTCGACCAGGCGGCCTAAACTGCTATGCTGAACACGAGCCTTGGGGGAGGGGGGAATTGGAAGATTGGAAGGAATAGACAAGGAAGAGGGAAGGAAGCGGCCGTGGCTTAAGTTAGGTACCATCCCGGCATTTTACTGGAGGAGAAGTGGGAAACCAAGGAAAACCACTTCGAGGATGGCCTCTACTCAGTTGACCTCCCGAGGCTGAGTGGACCCCGTTCCAGTCCTCGTACCACGTTTCAAATTTCGTGGTAGAGCCTGGAATCGAACCCGGGCCATCACGAATTCCCGTGCGATGAACGGGTACAAATGCTAGTAAATAAATAAATAAATAAATAAATAAATAAATAAATAAATAAATAAATAGACTACGAATATTCTAAAAATTCACCTTCTAGTCTTCTTATACAGGAGTTTGTAGACACTCTGTATACATCAACGATTTGCTGATATAATTTGGCTCTTAAAACTAGAAGATACTGTATTGAATGAGGAAGGCTTGGTCAAACATCTAATCAAGAAATGTGTTGTGAATTCAAATAAATTCAATTTGTATAGAGGTTTATTTTCCTATTTAGTAACTTAGCATATCAGAAATCAGGATTAATGAATCACTCAGTGGAAGGAAGTATGTGGTTTCTGATAAATGAAACATCATTACTCTAAAGGACGAACGTGGACAAAATTTAAACGTCATACCTAAAGCTGCCGCACTCCAAGTTCGGCAATCTCTGCGTATTGAGCGCGGGGTGGAGATTAAGGACTGATGAGCTTCAGTTGAACAATAAATGCACGGCGCCTAAGTACTTCTGACAAGGAAACTATCAATACGGTCGTTTCGAAACCGACAATGCAATTTCGCTGAGAGGATGTGTGGACCATAAGAAAGCAATGTACAAGAAATTAGCTGTCATTTAGACCTGTAAGATCCCGAAATCGACACAGAAATGTCTAACAAGATTGCACGCGTTAGCATATAGCTGGACGTGGACAGTTCTGGTGACCAGCTGAGGCAAGCGGGTACCTTGAGCTTTTTGCTGTTTGTTTTACGTCGCACCGACACAGATAGGTCTTATGGTGACGATGGGATAGGAAAGGCCTAGGAGTGGGAAGGAAGCAGCCGTGGCTTTAATTAAGGCACAGCCCCAGCATTTGCCTGGTGTGAAAATGGGAAATCACGGAAAACCATCTTCAGGGCTGCGAACAGTGGGGTTCGAGCCCACTATCTCCCGAATACTGGATACTGGTCGCACTGCAGCTACCGACCTCGGTTTGAGCTTTCTGTGACAGGTAGTTAACACATGTTCCTTTGACAGAGCAGTCATGAATCACGCTAATTTTCTAGAGTATGCAATACGTTAATTGCGTAGAAAAGGTTTCTCTTCTTCCCGTGAAATAACTTCGGAGAAAGGGAGTTGGTTCGACAAGTGATCGAACTAATTAAAAATCATCCCATGTGTGCGAGCATTTTCTCGGAGAGGAATAGTGATAGGAAAAGTAACAGCCGTAGCAGCAAAACCTCTTCTGCATCATCTGAAAGAGAAGACAGCACATCATTGGCAGGTACGAGCCCGAGTCTGATTCCCGTCAGTCCAGAGAAGCGGCACTGCATTCACCTAACAAATCTACCAGTTCAGGCTACACTTCCAGTCCACAGAAGAAAGTGAAACACACTGTAGATCTTGCGTATTAGACGAAAGCTGTAAATTAATGGTTAAATAAGAGGGGATGAGAAGAAATTGTATAGGTGACATCACTAGACATGTGTGCATGTGGAGAAACCAATTAGAATCTACAATCTATGTCAGAAAGTCCCGTGGAACACAGGAAATTGATGTATAAAGAATGATTTTCTCGCTTTGCAGAAGCAAGAAGTTTGAAGCAGAATGTTTGTAATGAAGACCTGCGGTTGTTGGCCTTGGATAATTCAAGAGAGATTTCAACTAGGCAAACAGCGATTTCAGCGCACCTACTGGTTGGTTGAGTTGAGTTGCCGAATGAGAGTAGGAAAATCACGAAATTTGTATCCCGTGCGTATCTGAAAGAAGAAGAGGAAGACAGGTAAAGTCACACAGAAATTTGTGGAAGCAGCTAAAGAGCGATTTTTAGATTACATCCCTTCTTCAAAATACAATGCAGATCAGTGTGGTTTCGTGCACGAACTGAAAGCAAAAAGGACTATCGTTTGTTGGTGATAAACGTACAGAAGCAGTTGCGCAATCAGTGCATTCACCCATCCGTACACAATTAAGCCTACTGTTCGAATGGCCAGTACATTTTTCCCGAAATTATTTATTGTACCACAGGAGGCAACTGGAACTTTTGGTCCAAGAGTTCTCAAAGAAATGTTTCGTACCGAAAATATAATTGTAACAGCCACAAGATCGGGGAACATGTGAGAAAAGGAATTAATGTATTGGTTTAAAGAAGCCTTATCCCCATTCGAGAAAGACAAGTGTTGCTACTATTAGATTCCTGGAGTACCTAGATAAATGTCGCCTTGACTAGAGGGAAAATACAGCCTTTGGATAAGGTTTTCGTCTTTTAACAGACATTGTGCCCTGTTGTGAAGACTTCCTGTTTGATGTTTATCAAAGAAACAGCATACTGAAAATGCAATCCTTCATTTATTTTCCGTTTTCTTCCTCACGGTTCAAGGACCTGATAAAAAAAAATCATGGTTCGCAGCCAATTACACCTAAGTATTTACGTTGTTACGTATTTTCACTCCATCATCAACAACAACCCCATGGCACTACAGCCCTTGAAGGGTCTTGGCCTACCAAGCGACCGCTGCTCAGCCTGAAAGCCTGCAGATTACGAGGTGTCGTGTGGTCAGCACGACGAATCCTCTCGGCCCTTATTCTTGGCTTTCTAGACCGGGGCCGCTATCTCACCGTCAGATAGCTCCTCAATTCTGATTACGTAGGCTGAGTGGACATCGAACCAGCCCTCAGGTCCAGGTAAAAATCCCTGACCTGGCCGGGAATCGAACCCGGGGCCTCCAAGTAAGAGGCAGGCACGCTATCCCTACACCACGGGGCCGGTAGTATGATCACAGTACAGCAAATTATTCTCAATTGACTAGAAATTTCAGCCCATCACACTGAGGATGGCAATACATTTGTATTGAAACAAAACGGTACGCATGGTAAATCATGGCAATAAAATAGTTTGATTTGAGATTTGACATACTGTACTTTCAACAGCACGAAATATATAATACAGCTTCCTGCAGAGGCGTTGCTATATATAAATGAGGGTCAAAATCTGCAACCTCACCAAGATATACATGGAGAAAACAAAGCAAGCGCACAAACAACAAAATGAAAACCAACACAATATTTACCGTAAGGGCAGTAGCACAAAATACGAAGCGTGGAGGACAAAAACATGAAGGAGAAAGGGCAGGATCTTACATTAACGTTTGACAGGTTGCCAGGTCAATATTACTAACTACTAAATAACAGACAAGATTAAATTTAAAATAAGGAATTTTTACTTAATAAATTAAATATGAAAATAAAAATAAAAGTACAGTTAAATATATATTTTCTTGTGAAAACCAAAACGCAATTAAAATCAAAGGGAGAAACACTATTTTTATAATGAATTTTGAATTAAGATAAAATGAAGCTGATATCAACATAGGTTTTCTCCAAAAATCAAATTTGGAAAACACATAACTGATACCATTCAATAAAACAGTCAATTACGTTAACTAAATGTACAGCAAGATTAAAATATTTAAAAAAGAAAAAAATTGGTTGCAACCAAAATATTTGAACGATAAACAAAAGGTAATTACCACATGGAAATTCATTTAAAAATTAAATAGTCAGATGATCATCAGTATGCGGGCCCGCGACTATTAATACTGCTTAAAATTGAAATTTGCTACTCTACCAAACAAATAATAAGTCAAACGCAAAAGTACAAAGAATTTAGTGTCTTCAACTGCGAATTAAAATGACATAAATTAATCAAACAAGATTAAATTATAAGAAAACAATAGTGGAAAGCAATTCCAACAAAATGAAGAATATCAAGGGAAAAATACTATAAACGTTCCCACATAAAAACAGAACACGGAGGCGCACAACGGAAACAACCATTTACCGACGCCAAGCCATCATCCCATAATAGTCATCAAAGCCCCAAAGTTTATAACGTGCCCATCAGATAAGATTAGAGGAGAAGACCGATTACGTAATAATAACAAAGGCAAGGAACCCCAAACAATGAGTAGTATGTGACAAGAAAACGTTAAGAAAATAAAAAATATTAAGTTAAATATCGACCAGCAAATTTCAATTTTTCACAGACTTGACGTAATTAAAAATAATAATTATTATTATTTATCCAATAAGTGATAGTCGAAATTACATTAGCTTTTGTTAAACAGTTCGCCTACAGCTTAGATAATTTAGAATAGAGGGGGATTTGGATTACACTAGGATACGTACATGAGGTGTCATTAATTAAAGTCCCGAACAATGCAAATAACGATCACATCCAATTAATTAGCCATGAAGTCAATAGGAACACAATTAGAAGGCAAATACAAACAACGAAGAAAAATTAGGAAGGATAATTAACACCAAAATAAAATAACAGCGTTAAATAATAATAATAATAATAATAATAATAATAATAATAATAATAATAATAATAATAATAATAATAATAATAATAATCACGACGATAACAATGATAATAATACTACTAATAATAAACATCTCAAAGAATAAGTAGGCAAACAAAGTACGCATGACAACACAGTAAATTTAAACAACTCATACAAAATACAGCCTCATAGACGCATAACTAGCGATTCCAAATTCCCACATAATTTAGTTACATACATACATACATACATACATACATACATACATACATACATTATCATTATAGACTGTTATGCCTGTTATGTTCAGTCTGCAAGCCTCTGAGAATTTACTAAACGTCGCCACAATCCTCGATTTGCAACTAGTGTTGTGGCCTAATTTAGTTCTATACCTCTTCTTTAAATCGTTAGAAACCGAGTCTAACCATCGTCGTCTTGGTCTCCCTCTACTTCTCTTACCCTCCATAACAGAGTCCATTATTCTCCTCGGTAATCTATCCTCCTCCATTCGCCTCACATGACCCCACCACCGAAGCCGGTTTATGTGTACAGCTTCATCCATCGAGTTCATTCTTAAATTAGCCTTTATCTCCTCATTCCGAGTACCCTCCTGCCATTGTTCCCACCTGTTTGTACCAACAATCATTCTTGCTACTTTCATGTCTGTTACTTCTAACTTATGAATAAGATATCCTGAGTCCACCCAGCTTTCGCTCCCGTAAAGCAAAGTTGGTCTGAAAACAGACCGATGTAAAGATAGTTTCGTCTGGGAGCTGACTTCCTTCTTACAGAATACTGCTGATCGCAACTGCGAGCTCACTGCATTAGATTCACTACACCTTGATTCAACCTCACTTACTATATTACCATCCTGGGAGAACACACAACCTAAATACCGGTACTTGAAATTATCGACCTGTTCTAGCTTTGTATCACCAATCCGCCATTCAATTCTGTTGAATTTCTTACCTACTGACATCACTTTAGTCTTCGAGAGGCTAATTTTCATACCATACTCATTGCACCTATTTTCAAGTTCCAAGATATTAGACTGCAGGCTTTCGGCACAGTCTGCCATTAACACCAAGTCGTCAGCATAGGCCAAACTGCTTACTACATTTCCACCTAACTGAATCCCTCCCTGCCATTTTATACCTTTCAGCAGATGATCCATGTAAACTACGAACAGCAAAGGTGAAAGATTACAGCCTTGTCTAACTCCTGTGAGTACCCTGAACCAAGAACTAATTCTACCATCAATTCTCACGGAAGCCCAATTGTCAACATAAATGCCTTTGATTGATTTTAATAATCTACCTTTAATTCCATAGTCCCCCAGTATGGCGAACATCTTTTCCCTCGGTACCCTGTCATATGCTTTCTCTAGATCAGGGCCTCTCAAACGCCCAAACTCTCACGCGTGCAGAGCGAGGTGCATAGGCTCTGTGCACTGTGCATCGGTACGCTTCGCCTCAACTCGGCTTGACTCGGATGGTGTAGTGTGCTGAGAGCGACGAAGCGTTTGATGGTAGACGACGTGTTTATCAGTGAAATAGATAAGCGCACGACTACAACATAATAATGGAGCAACCTGTTTCGAAGAAAACAAAGACTTCCGAAAGTCCATTTCAATCGAACTGTGAACTTTCGTTTTTTTTTTGTTTGTTTGTTTGTTTGTCGTGACGATAACGCCAAATGCTTAATTTGTGGGACGATAATTAAGTGCGTAAGAAAATCGTCTATTGAAAGACACTACATTCGGAAAATTATTGTGAAATCATAGGAGACGCCAGAGAGAAAGAATTAAGGAAGTTGAAACATCTTGAAGAAGAGCATTCTATATCCACACATGAGGTTTGTTCCAGTGCTGTAGCATTTTCATTTTGGTTACAGGTTCTGCATTTTTTAAATTATGTTTACATTCCTCTCAAACATGTATGTGTATTTCTAATTCACTTTTTTAATTTTTTTAATAACACTGGTAACCTTGTCCCATACAACTGTGCGTCTCTGCTCACCACACGTAAACATTTCGCAGTGGGGGAGAAACAGCAGTGAAGGTGAGGAACGCGGAGACAGGCCGAACGCGGAGACAGGTGTAGGGAGAGAGGAGTGGGGGGTCTGCACTCTGGTCAACCAAGCGAAGTCGTCTTTTGCACCGTGCACAGTGCATGCACCACGCGCATGCACCCTGAGAGGCCCTGCTCTAGATCTACGAAACATAAACACAACTGCCTATTCCTCTCGTAGCATTTTTCAGTTACCTGGCGCATACTGAAAATCTGATCCTGACAGCCTCTCTGTGGTCTTAAACCACACTGGTTTTCATCCAACTTCCTCTCAACTACTGATCACACCCTCCCTTCCAAGATGCCAGTGAATACTTTGCCTGGTATACTAATCAATGAGATACCTCGATAGTTGTTGCAATCCTTCCTGTTCCCTTGCTTATAGATAGGTGCAATTACTGCTTTTGTCCAATCTGAAGGTACCTTACCAACACTCCATGCTAATTTTACTACTCTATGAAGCCATTTCATCCCTGCCTTCCCACTATACTTCACCATTTCAGGTCTAATTTCATATATTCCTGCTGCCTTATGACAATGGAGTTTCTTTACTATCCTTTCCACTTCCTCAAGCATAATTTCACCAACATCATTTTCCTCCTCCCCATGAGTTTGGCTGTTTGCAACACCACCAGGATGATGTCCTTTCACATTGAGAAGATGTTCAAAATATTCCCTCCATCTCTCCAGTGATTCCCTGGGATCTATTATGAGTTCACCTGAATTACTACATACTTTCACGAATAAATTCGATAACCGATATAACAAATTTTGTTACCAGACGCTTACAGTTTTTAATTAACGAACCGACGTTTCGAAGGATGTGCTCCTTGGCTGTACGAGATCACTTGAATAATATATACTTTCCAGTACTTACTTGAGTAGAGTTATCCAATACTAAGACTTACAACACATTTAGAACTTGCCATGCTGTTAACGGTTAATACACACCCAAAGTTTTCTTCTTACACCAATGAAAAATTTAAGGTTGGAGCACACTGAGAAGCATTTAAAAAGTATAGGGCATAACCCTAACGTCTTCGGACTTATCCTCCAGAGTCAGGCTCCATTACTAACGCTCCCCCTTTACGCCAAGATGTCTCTTTAAGAGCTCTACTTAACGCAGCCATGTTGAACGGTGGCAGCAAACACACTGTCCTTGCTCACACGAAGCAGGCGGAAGAAGGAAACTTCCAGCATTCAAAGTCCCCACTGCGCAAGCCCGCAGCAATCGAACGATAATCGAGCGAATCTGATTGTTCCAGGAAATACGTAACAATAGGAGATATAGTTTTTTAATTAAATGTGCACGGTAAATTCCACAATTAGACAACAATCCCAAACAATTGCCAATAATGTTAGATAACGTCTCGATTCACAAGTAGACATGCCAAATAAATAAATAAATAAATAAATAAATAAATAAATAAATAAATAAATACTCGTAGATGTTTTCATGTTACAATTCCATTATGCCAAATAAATATTTGTTGACATTTTCACGTCACAAAATATATTACAGTATTAACATACTTAAACAGTTCTGTCACACTCTTTTCTATGTTGGAAACTTGAAAAATGGCAACATTTATTTTTTCTAGATACTGTACAAACTAAACTATATGTCACTGCACCCGTGGGTGTTTGCAGTAATAGGACTCCCCTGCTCGCTCTGACACGCTACTGCCGCCTGACTAGCTCTTATATCATAACTTATATCATAACTTATAACTTATATCTTAACTTATATCTTAACTTATATCTTATATCTTATAACTTATATCATAACTGCAGCCTATGCCCGTGTCAATATTCAGTATTATTGACAGGAGGAGTGAAATATTTATTCTTTTAAACTACCATAAAGTTAAAATTTTCGGTGGAACTGAGGTGATTGCGTTTTCCGGAGTATTATATATAAAATATATTACTGTTTCTTACCAATTAGCGTAAATTACATATATTATATGCCTTGCTTATAAAGGAAGATTTCTGAGGTAAAAATTATCACAAGAATGGAATGGATTAGTTCTTTGGAGAACGGCTTGTTGACTGTGTAATCTTACTGTAATACTTGCCTTAAAGCTGGGCGCCATTTGTAACTTTAGTGCAACCATGAATGATATATTGCAAAAATACGGGTATTTGAGCGCCAGAATTCACCAGAGGATCTCTCAAATTAAAATTAAATTAGTGCTAGAAGAAATGAAAATCTCATCCCAAGTCGCGTTTATGAACCGCAAATCTGGTATTCTGGTAAACATACAATTGTGAAATAGCAAGGCACAAGGATTTTTGTACGAGGAATCGACAAGTAAACTCGGAAAGTTTAACATATTCAAATAAACATCTCAGACAAAATACCGAGTGAAATACTCAACAAAATCCTATCAGAACGACATTCATAACATGTGTTAAAAATTTATACACGTCATTTCCCCATCACAGTTACCTTAGTGACTTTTAGTTCGATATTTTAATAGGACCACGTTAGTACTCCCACGTTTATCATCACTTAATGAGGTTCAGGTCGTCTCGTGGATTTGTACCACGCCAGATGCGTAATAGTTAGCATCACGTTCCACCTGCATGACTCGAAAACTTCCGATGGAATTCTTGATAAACTCGACTTCAGCTCAATGAATAAATTACAGAAGATTAATGGCATATACTGAATGCCGTTGCACTGTGCATATCTCTAATTGAGAACAGTACGGTGTCTGGTAGAGTGATAATCCTATTTTACTTTAAACTTTGAACTTTAAGTAGGTCACTGACCTACAGGACAGGATGTAGGTCAGGTGTTGAGGTAAGTCAAGTGTTGGGGTAAGTTGTGATTTGGGTTAGGTCCGTGGTGGCCATTTTTCCTAGACGCCACGTGCCTATGGCAACGACCTTGCCATGCGCCAGTGGTGTCCATCTTGCCTAGCAACCAAGCAGCGTCTGCCTGGGTCGGGGCCTACATGATTTTATTGTCGGATGCCCTTCCCTGTAGTGGGATAGGTCACTGCTAGGTCCGTGAGTCTTATCTACCCACGCAGCTGCCAGCTCGGCCACCACGTGCACGGCAATCGTCTCGGGTCGGTGGCGATGTCTAGCAGCGAAGTGCTGCATCAGCCAGTGGCGGCCATCTTGCCCCTGGGTTACATACTGCCACTGACAAAATATTCACCTTTTTAGTTCAGGATTCGAATCTACCGCAGTATGCATCATGCATGTGACCGCAGCTTCAAAATCAATTGAGCTAAGAAGGCAAAGGCGAGTAGGATTATTTGTGATCACTTAGCAAACATGCTCTGGCTTGAGACAGGTAGGTGGCAAAATATTCGCTCAGGATTCGAACCCTGCTGTCGAATTAGACATAGACATAGAAGGAAAAGACTTCTTGTTGTTGTGAAAAACATGGTTATGGCGATATTGAATGCCTAGCAGCCATATGTGGAGGTTGGTGTTGCCTGGTCACGGCTGGGTTACATAGTGCGTGGTGTTAGCCTATTTCGGGAGCCTGCGCCATGTGGCGAGTCGCATGTCAGCAATATTTTCGCAAGCCTTTCATAGACGGCTGTAGTTGTCACATCAAACATACACGGGTATGAAAGCTCAAGTAGACATTGGATGATGAACGGTAGTATAAAATAATTGATGGTGATGAAACACGAAAATTCAACAGGATTGTTCAACGGGCGTTCAAAAAACGTTCAAAAAGCGTTCAACGGGTATTCAACAAGCGTCAATAGACGTTCAACAACCGTTCCATGAGCGTTCAATAACGTTCAACAAGCATTACACGAGTGTTCATCATGCGATCAACAAACGTTGAACACAAGAAGAGAGTTCAACGTAGGGCTGAGAGAAATTCAAAGGATGTTGAACGCAAGAGGAGGAAGGGCGCTATCAACAAGTTAGAAACACATAGAGAGGTGGAAGCGCTGCATGGTTGAAGCTAATTCAACGAACGTCCGCCATGTTTTCTGTGGTCACAGAAGCAAGAGGGAGCGGCTGTCGAATGACGAAAAATATCGATAATACGAATTTTAGAATCACTGGTGCAAACTTAAAGACAGTCGAAAGCTTAGAGCATTAACAGTCACAGAGTGCGAATTGCGTCACTTCATCCATGTTACGGTGCGACCACTGTTGTACTTTTGTATTATAAAATTATCTTCCTCGATGTGTTTGCATATTTTTGGCATATCGTTTGATTTTCTTGTATATCCTGCTTAGTACCAGTACTGTCCGGCTCCATGACTAACTCGTTAGCGTGATGGCCTTTGGACACAGGGATCACGGTTTCGATTCCTGGCAGGGTCGGTGCAGCACCGTGTAAAATGGGCTTGGGATTAATTGAAAGTAAAATTACCCAATAGAGTACTTATGATTTACACAAAAATGCTCGGCGCTTGCATATCCAGGTGAGGGAGACACTACCAAATAAGAGTGAAACTTGGAACCTATTGGACTACCTGTGAAAAACTAAGTCGTAAAGCCTACTATTTCAACAGCTTTGTTAACACACATCCTACTCGGGAACTTACTCACTATTTGAAAGATTGTGAACACTTACTTTTCTTTCAGTCTTATTATATGTGGACATCTTTTGTCTATTGATTTTAACATCCCTATAAATACCACTATTATCAGTTGAATTGCGTTAGAAAATAAACATGTCTCCGAAGGACAATCCTAGGATAAAGGCTTCTCCTATCTGTAATGACTTCGGTGGGTTGAAACAAAGTCAGTTTGTACAAAATGCATTATTACGCTTACTTTTGTGGAAAATGACGGCTACAAGTCAATACATCAGAATGTATTTACATCGATGCTATCAGTGTGTGTTTAAGAGATAATGGGTCAACAGCATGAGGGGTTGTGCTTAAATGATAAATTGTAGCTAACACAACAATTAACATACAAAACTGCAAGTGTGATTTCTGCTTGCCTAACATCAAGCCTGATGCTTTACGTGCTGTTTACCTCCCCGCTAGTGAGTGATGCTATTATGAAAAAAGAAGGTTGCTTTATATGCCAAAGCATCTGGTTTACGGATTTACCACCTGGCCTTTTGTCAACGTACGCTGCTTAACATCTAGATTTGGTAGTAAGATGCATGGAGGTTTCAGCATGCAGACGTTGACAGCAACACTACAAATATCGGGATGACGGTCGATATGATGATTTTGATGGTCCAAATCCAATTATAAAAGACTGTAAACTTTGTAAAGATGAAAATATTAGTGTATTTAAAAATGTAAATAAAACTATAAGATGTTTCTATTGAAAAACATAGTTAAGAAGGAAACCATGTTTTCCAGTGTCGACTTAGTCGAACTTAAAATAACAGAGAGTACACGTATGATATCCTTTGACATCACCAACGTGTACACCAACATAACCAACATACCGGTAGCTGCATCCATTACAATGATCGAAAATCTTCTTAAAGAAAACATTTTACTACAAGAAACCAAAGAAATAATTAGCCTTATTAGGACAACGTTAAACCAAAATTGCTTTACATTCAACGACAAAATCTATTGTCAAAAGGAAGGGTTAGCCATGGGCTCACCATTGTCAGGTACAATAGCTAACATTTTTCTTAATAACTTCAAAAACTTCTTCTTAACCGGCCAACTTTCAAAACGAATCATACACTGGAGCAGATACGTAGATGACGTAATATGCATATATGATAATGACATCACTAATGCACACCAGTTATTAAACACATTAAATTGTTTACACAAGTCTATCAAGCTCACAATGGAACCAGAAACTAACAAGAAAATAAACTATTTAGACATCATAATCAGTAGAAATAATGAAAACCTGTCTTACAAAGTATACAGAAAGTCCACTCAGACGTCACACATTACTGACGAGTCGAACTACCCATACGCACACAAAATAGGAGGACTGAATACAATGATACACAGAGCTACTTCCATACCGATGGGCACAACGGATTTCATTCAAAAGATACAAATCATTAAAACCACACCCCGGGCACAGTAGATAAACTTTTAAATACACATAAGAAAAATGCCCGGGAAACCACGACACATGACAGGGAAAAATACGTGGTTCTCAACTACGTTAACAAGAACACATACAAAGTTGCTAATATTTTCAGAAAACAAAGTCTAACAGTAGCCTTTAGAACGAACAATACACTACAGAGTCACGTGAGCGAGTGCAACTTAAACAAAAAAGACCCTTTCTCCATGTCAGGAGTCTATGAACTCAAGTGCCAAGAACCTAACTCCAATGCCGCATATATAGGACACACAAAAAGGAATTTCCACACAAGATACAAACAACACAAAAACGCGATAAGGTATAATCGTCACTCAGCCTTCGGAGATCACATATACGACAGTTCGCACTATTTCACTGATATTAACACAGACCTAAAAATTGTAAATTTCTAAAATAAAAAGTAAATCTTTGAATATTAAGGAAGCAATCGAAATTTACGTCGCAAAAAATCTAACGAAACCAACCTAAATGAGCATACCCATTTAAAGAATTCCGCGCTCTTCGCTCTACTCACATAACATCTGTTTAAATTAGCTCTTAACGGCTCTTTTAGTATGGTCTATCGTAAAAGTAACGTCTAATAGATACTCTCCATTTCAATTACGCACTTTTTTCGATCATTAACTTGCACTTATCCATAATACATAAATATATTATTACATGAAGAAGGTTAATAGTTCCCCCCCCCCCCGCCGTGCCCAGTAGATGAAGGAAGGTTCCACAACACTCACATCGCCCCGCCCCTACTTCCACATCCCCTCTCCACGGCACAGTATGCTAGAATATAACATGGGGAAAGTACTGACCTGCTCTCCCCTATCCAGTAGGAAGGATCCACAACGTTCCAGTAGCCCCTCCCCTGCATCCGGTCCTCTGTACGCAGAACAACATGCTTTGCCCAAAATCTTCTTCTAGCATTTCGTTGACCACAGTAGTGAAATAGTGCTTGGTGACAACGGACTAAGCTTCGGCATTCCCGATAAGTACAAAAATATTGTTTTTCATTATATTAATACGGCGTTAGTTGAGTACGGTACTTATAAAATCATCATTTGTTAATACTTGTTCATATTGTCACCTAACTCTGTATTATTGACAAGTTTATGCAACGTAAACAATTCTGTACATATTTACGCATGATTTAAGTGATTTGAGAGAATCTGAGGATGTTCTTGTTGAATGAAACATGTCATTCTTTGTGTATTAGTGTGTATTTTTTACAGGTATGTTTATAGTGTTATAATTTTTATCGACATTTTGTGTGTCTGAGAAAACTTGTGAACAAATATGCCCTATTGAAGAACTATGCATTACATGCAACCTTAATAAAATTCTCATCCCACATGCATACAGATAAGTTATGTGTAGGTATTGCGCAATCCAGCAACGTACGACCATTGCATTAGCTGCTCTGCGCTTGGTTTAACAAAATAATGCAAGCTGAAATGTTCATTAATTTTTTATTTTAAATATGCCATGTCAAAATGTTTTCTCTGAACACAGTGTTTTAACCATCTCGGTGTACAAAGGAAAATCCGTATCATGGCAAAATACAGTGTCCCTCTTCCTCATCTATCTATTTTTATTTTTACATCGCACTAATGAATGTTGTTTTTATGTCGTGCCACAATGATTTCTCACAACGCAGTGTGTTTTCTTTTACCATGCTAATGTTCATTCAGTCATATCTCACACGTTCGTGTTTAGCATATTAGTATACAGACATACTAAATACACTGCCTGACAAAATAGTGAAGCACCCAGGAGGGCAGGAGGAAACGAAATAAAACTTCACGTGTTGAGAGGGAATGTGATGTTATTTCAGAGATCACAAAATCGAGTTCTATTTACAAAGAACTTGGCAGTGCGAGCTCACTTATCAGTATGACGTTGCACCCCCTATGGCCTGGATGAATGCGGTGATTCGGTTGGGAAGGGTGTCATAAAGCCGTTACACCCTCTCCTGAGGCAAGCCGGCCCACAACTGTTGTTATTGGTCCTTGATATCCTGGATACCGGCACTGGGTTTGAGTTTTGACGTCCGAGCTTGTCCCACACATGTTCTATCAGGGACGGATCTGGAAATCTTGCTGGCCACGGTAGTACCGCTACATCTTGCAGGCAGTTCATAGAGACAAGTGCCGTGCGTAGACGGAAAATGGCACTACTATACTGTTTCATGAAAGGTAACACGTAAGGACACAGGATGTCCGTGACGTACCGTTATGCCGTCAGAGTTCCCTCAACCACTACCGCCGTGATATCTGAAGCCATACCCGATGGCTCTCCACACCATGAGTAACACCGTTGTGCCTCTCTAAAACATTGGAAGAATGGGATCTCTCCCCAGGTCGCCGCCATACTCGCAGACGATGGTCATCTGGGGTGGTGCAGAACGGCGGTTCATCGCTGAGCATAATGTGACGCCATTCATCAGCAGTCCATGTTTCCTAGTCACTGCACCACTCTAAATGCAGCCGTTTGAGTTGTTGTGCTAACAGTCGCCTGCGCATGGGACGTCAATTCCCTTGTCCGGCTGCTGCTAATCTCTGACCAATGGTGCGGGATGACACAGAATGTTGCATTGACTCCATTACTTGTTCTCGGATGGCATGCGCCGTTGTGAAGGGGTACTTCGTGTACAGTACGGCGATCCTCCCTTGTAGTGGTCAGACGTGGTTGACCGGGACCATGACGTCGAGTTTGCCTGTCCTTACATTCCCATGCAGTCCAACCTCGGGTCAGTGCCACTTCCGAATGCCCCGAGTTTCTGGATATTGCATGATTCGACCAGCCGGCCAAATGGAGACCCACAATGAGGACCCTTTCAAACTCTCTCATGTGTTTATAACGCTGTCTCACACGAGTACGCGGCATCTCCGTGTCCTTTACAGCGATCACTCAACATCTGGCGCTGTTCATCCCTCTTACATACTCTACGAGGCCTAGTAACAACACCAATGCACACTGCTGGCCGTTATACTTGTCACAGAGAATTGGAACTCTGATCATTTACATACCGCCGATAGTGCGTACGTGAACGAAGTTACATTAACATCTGACCACTTCTTCTGAGTGCTTCAATTATTTTTTTCGGGCAGTGTATTTTACCAACAAAATCCTCTGCTAGATAAACTATCGCAAGACCAGTCAATGAATGTTTTCATGCGGTGTAGAAACAGCGTAAAACGTTCCGGTGTGTTTTTAAATATTATCAACATTTTTCCTGTTAGTATACTGACAGAAATGTTCATACACACTACTGGTGTGTTTCTGTGTATGAATTTCGTCTCAAGCGGTTTGTGTACGTGTGCATATTTTGTTAACTTCATACTAAAGAGTATAGTTTTCTTTCTATACTATGTCAAAAGTTTTCCTCCCAACGCAGTGTGCTTTATTACCACGTTAATGCAAAATGCTAAAGCTATTTATGTTGTCTGTTGTGCCCGTTCGCACGTCCACGACAGATTACAAAATGGCGCCGACCGAAGGTATGGGCCATGTAATCTATATCAAGCAAGGAATAGTCACCTGTTATGATGACTCAGAGGGCCATATACGTCATGGAATGGTCAAGTATTCGAGTAAAACGGACAGTGGACGGTCTACAATATTGTTTTAAAAAAATAGAAAAAACATTATTATTAAAAAAACTTCATCTTGAATTTTCTCGACAACGAGAGCGGACGCAATCACCGACAGCGGAATAATTCTTTAGTAGAAGCAAAGGAATCGCGCATAAGAAAAGAAATATTTCAACGATTGACAAGAATAAGAATAAGTTTTCGTCTAGATTCAAAAGCAGTTCAGACGAAAATAGACGTACTGAAGTCGTTACATACGAAATTGCAGATACATCGAAGAGCTACGGAGAAAAATAAAAATAAATAAAATTAAGGATTAAAGATGTCAGAGAAGAATAGCATAAATGGCTGTATACTGCAATATAATCTTCAACTTTGAGACTGACAAGAAGATGATCAAGATGATGTGCTAAATTCACATGATGGACCGACCTGGGAACAATTCATCTTACCATACGACCAGACAATGACAAGGAAGGCAGTGGGTAACCATCCAACCGAGCCATGACGGAGGAAGGCAACGGGAATCCTGATAGTACTTCCAGAACGAAGGAGCGGATGACGTACCAGATGTCTGACCCGTGACCGAACCGAAGACCCAACTACATCCATTGGGAACGGAACAGCTGGACCAGGGACAATCACGAGCGAGCTAAGTCATTCATAATATTTTATTGCATAATTTTTGGTTTGCCTACACATGTACCTTAGGTATGTGCCGATGGGCTAATTGTAGACCGATAAATATGGCAATGCAAGTGAGGATTACCAACGATGTGTGAGATAATTAAGTTCGTAGTTACGATTTAGTAATATAGTGATAGTTTATGCTATATCGACCAGAATACTTGTAGGAAGCGTGAGGTTTGAAGAGAAATGTGAAACAGCTGATTGAAATGACGTACTGGGAGATTATAGAGATTTCATTGAAGTAATGCTTAAAGTTGACGTCACGAATGGTTGTGCGCGGTGTAGAAAGAAACAAATGGAATTACGCATTGTTTGGTTCATAGAAAGGGCATTGAACTCGTCCGTAGGTTATGAGAAGCTCTGACTTGTAAATATTATTAAGTAACTGTGTGGTATTTTAACGTAGTCGTGAAGTTGGGAACGCGATATATTATTATGGAGGCTACGGTGTTAATATTAAATGGATGTTGTAATAAGAATATGATTATGGTAATTGGATGAAAGTTTCGAGTTATATACATATATAGTGATATGAGATGGTTTTACGCGATGCAGGACCATCGTGTACCTGCAAGTTAAGTCATGCCACACTACAAGTTTATTTTATGATTTATTTGCGTAAGAGTGCCCACACCGCTGGAGCTACACAAGCCAAGGTACGAACTGGATTTTCTATTATAGATGTATGCTCGTGACGTAATCGTATGTCAGTGTAGATGATTTATAATGAACATTAGAATACTACGATACTTTGAATAGCTGTAGTTAACCAGATACATTACGACACCGACGTATATGAGATTATGTTTCTAAACCTCGCGGCATAGCGCTTCATAGTAACTGCATAAGAGAGAAGTAGCTTGCATTGTAGTTGAATGTTATTGGAAGATAACTATAGAAAGGGACATTGAACCTAAAAGGACATGTGTAAGACAGCCAAAGATTATGTTGGAATTAGATAGATAGCTAGATCGATTAATATTCTCCGTCTGAACGTACATTTCTTTCACGAACTTCAGCTAGGGACAGGCTAGAGTAGGAGCCGTATTTAACTGGCACTAGGAAGGAATGCCTTAGTTCGTAAGTAGTTATCCATGCACAACGAGATCGATGCAACAAAATCATGACTTCGGATTTAACTCAAAATTATCTTGATTCCTTAGAACTATTTTCGATTTCCTTTAATTTATTCATATCTATTTAAATGTACTCCAATTTATTCAGACTTAACTTATTAGTGTATTTGAGAGGCATTTCGGCTGGATATTATGTCCAAGTGAGACTGGTTTAATCAGACTAAAGAAAGTGAACTATCGGAAATAGTTATTTGTGTCGATGTTATACTTACATTGCAATTGCGAGGTGGACCTCAGATGTGTCCAGTGATCTATTGTAAAAGTGTAAATATTGAACTTCTACTTCACAAAGGAACTGATCTGCTTAATAATTTAAATACTAAATATTATTTTCGTTTATTTACGAGCCAGCGCTGACTCATTCTCCAGACGTATTTTCAGTCAATTTTAAATAATGCGTCGCATAATATGGAAATTTAATAACTTAATATTTTATTAATAAATATCTTGTTATTTTTCTATAATTGCTGGTGTCATGAATTATTTAATTACTGTCTAGTTTGTAAGTTAATTAATGGCTAAAAAAGGTACCGTGTAATTAAGTGTTCATTTAACTATGGTAAGTTCTCTCGAAGTCAATACTCTGATAAGGTTGTCGGCGATGATTATTATTATATCGTGAGTAACGATAGGTGTCACCCGTGAGTTGGAATTCTCTTGAACTCACGTAAAGCGAATTCTACAGTAAGATTACATGTCTTACTTGCAACAAGAAAACCCTGAGGTATCCGCTGAGCGACTCCATTTCGTCAAACTAGGCTGCCCAACGACGAGTAAAAAAATGGAGGTATCGGGTAAAGAATGTTAATCCGTCTGCGGTTACACTGTGAATGAGGATTATGTTGAGTGTTAATGTACTTTATACGAAAATGCATATGCCACCAGAGAATTTCAGATCGATTCTCCTATTGAGAGACAAAGATTATCTGGAGTGAAACAGATGTATTATAACAGTTATGAGAGAATTGAAATTCGTGACAGGGTTATGTTTCTAATAAGTTTCTTGAATGGGTTAAAAGCATATGGTAATAAAAAGGTCATTCAAATAAATGTATTTCTAAAACAAGTATTGATTTTAGGAAGAAGTATTACGGACTGGAATAATTTACCAAGGGTGCCCACTACTATATCTACACCATTTTGATACATTTCCAACTTCTTTGAAGTCATTTAAGACAAGACTAGGTAAACAATTGATACGTAATCTGCCACTTAGCCGTAAATTCAGATCATTGGTGATTGACTGAATTGAATTTAAACTGTCACTCTTTGAAACGCATCAGATATTCACCCCAGGACTGTTATTTTAGAATGAAATCCTATCTTACCTATTTCCTCGACCATGCTAGTTGAGAAAAAAGACATAATCTGAATTTTCAACATATTGCTTGTCCGGATATAGATATTCCTAGATGGAATTGGTTCTATTATCCAAATTAAAGTACTCTGTACGTTATTATTACAATTTAGCAATTCAATACGATAATCAGAAGGTTATGTTTATGTAACACAGGCTTGTATACTTTCAACCGATGCGTCGGCCATGTTGATTTTGTACTGTATTAAGGTCTGATACTATTGTAGATGGTCTTGGACCTACCCCCAACACTTGACCTACCTCAAAACCTGACCTACATCCTGAACTACCTCAAGGTCAATGACCTACTTAAAGTTCAAAGGACCGGGCGAGTTGGCCGTGCGTGTAGAGGCGCGCGGCTGTGAGCTTGCATCCGGGAGATAGTAGGTTCGAATCCCACTATCGGCAGCCCTGAAAATGGTTTTCCGTGGTTTCCCATTTTCACACCAGGCAAATGCTGGGGCTGTACCTTAATTAAGGCCACGGCCGCTTCCTTCCAACTCCTAGGCCTTTCCTATCCCATCGTCGCCATAAGACCTATCTGTGTCGGTGCGACGTAAAGCCCCTAGCAAAAAAAAAAAGTTCAAAGGTCAAGTTGGATCACCATACTCCCATTATTATTATTATTATTATTATTATTATTATTATTATTATTATTATTATTATTATTATTATCATCATTATCCCAGATCTCCTACTTTAAACTGCTAGTATCAAACTAATCTCCACACTTTGGAATTGGGTTACCGTATACGTAAAGAAGCTTCAAAAAGCAAGATCAATTTACAATTCGTAACTATCAGACGTGATCACCGTCTCACATTTATCTGTACTGTTTCACAAAGAAAAATATACTGTACTCACTCATTCACTGCCGCAATATCTTAAGTCCCTTCCTACCAAATGGAGCAGTGATTTTAATTGTGTCCCAGTACCGGTGTCGCTTTAGCGATCCTCACCTGAGCTGTTTAGAAAAAATAGTATAAAGTAATAGGTATAGATTGTTGTTGACAATAATAATAATAGTTGTAATAATTGTATTGGCATTCGTATGAAATAGACTATTGATGTGGTGTTATTTGGCACGATTTTATCTCGCACCGTGGTTGGCTATGGCTGGTGTGTTTGTTTTCCTGATGTGTGTGTTTCAACAACAGGTGGTGGGTCCGGGTGGTTACCCATCCAGGACTCAATCATGCCCGATGTTGCTTAACAGCATGTGTGGCTGTGTCAGCTTCAGCCGGCCCTATTGTTGTTTCTCAAGGATATTGATATTCCTCGGGTGTCAGATGTCATTGACACTATAAATTTACGTCGAAAAGTAGCGAGTGTTCCCTTGGTACCTTGCATTCAGGGTGGCGATGAGGACCACCACACCTGTTGCAGCGGGTTTTATTTTTATATCTGGCGGCATGATGATTGACTTTCAAGCAGTTATAACAGAGGATTGTGAGTGAGGGGTGTGGTGGGCTGGGTTGAGACTTGGTTTTGAAGTGTGGTGGAAGAGTGGGTGTTTTGGGGTTATTGGTCTGTTGATGAGGTTGGTTGTGCTTGCGGGCAGGTTATTTGTGGTTGAGGTTTGTGTGATTTTTGATTTGGTGGTGGAACTGGTGGTTGATTGGGTAGATTTTTTGTTGAGTAACGGGGGCGGGAGGGTTGGGGAGTGGGTATGGTTTGAGTATGAGTGTCATAGGCTGAGGGGCTATTGTTCGGATTTATCTTGGGTGTCTGGGGTAGTTTGGGATTCTTGCTGGCTAGTGGATGGAGTTGCTTGAGTGGTGAAACTTGTGGTAGGGTGGGCGGGGGGTCAGTATGAGTATTTTTCATCTTCTGTTTTCTTCTGATCGTTGCGGTTTGACAGCTGGCATCTTTTTCTTGATGTAGTGTGTTGCTGTAGTCTGAGTTTCAGTTTCGACTGTTGGGGGTTTAATTTAAGATGTGGTGGTGGAAAGGGTTTGGGTTGCTTGGTTCATTGTTTTGAAGTCCTTTCCTGATTACATGTTCCTACTTTTATATGTGTAGGCCCGGCACGCCCTAGGTTCGTAGAGCTAGCTAGTGCAACTTGTTCACTGCTAACGGAGGACATTTTGAACATTTAATGTAGACAGGGTTTCATCTGGTTCGTTCTGTTCTTATGTGTTTCTCGTTATTAATGCACTATGTAGAGTTGTAGAAAATGAATTCTATTGTAGAAATAAAGCGTTTCCGGATCCATGTCTACTTGTACGTGTGCGGAATGCACCTTATTGTTATACAAAGCATATGCCGTCTGATTTCAGTCAACTACAATATTTTAATTGATTCTACTACGTACTGTATTTATTCTAAAAAATTATCCACTTCATAAAATAAACACATATCAATCGTAATTTATAGCGGCTAAATTTCATAAGTTTACAGGTTGTAATATGAACATGTTACAACTGTTCTAGTAAAGACGTGGTCACAGCTATGTTACACTGGACGCTGGCGCTACTGTTGACGTTGCCCTTGCATACTACGACTTATTCTGCCCTAGACGTCCCGGAAGAGTTGGGGGACCCACCACCTGACTTTGAACGCGTGCGAGGGGCAGGATACTACAAGCTGATACGCCTGAAGCGCAGGTGGAGCGCAGCCTGGCGGATGTGTTACGAGGCAGGAGCTCACCTGGCTGTGGTCAACTCGGCGAGGGAGGCTGAGGCACTGCAGATGATGTACGCTCGCTACCCTATGATTGCACACAAGGCTTTCGTGGGCTATCATGATATCATGGACGAAGGCGAGTTCATCACTGTTTTAGGTAAGTGATTCGGGCTCAGTAATTAACAATGTTTTATTAAAGAATAGGGAAAAATTAATGGATGGATGAAAAAAAGGGTGAAACATATTTTGCTTCCATAACCGCACTGTATTTCAAATAGACTTTCAGCCTATTAGTTTTGTCAACATAATAAAGCACATCCTAAAGAGATGTTATGTACAGACCAAAACCATCAAACCGGATACAGGTGTAGAACCGAACCCACAACCTTCGGATTTCTCGGGAGATATTCTACCATTAAGTTAGGATGGCCTTGTCATTTTCCTTCTGTTGGCCGGCATCTGAGCTACTGTGTGTCTTAAAGCTTATAGCAGATGAATGAATATGCCTTTGCTGGCAAGACCTAGTGTTTACAGTGCTCTCATGTCTTTTTGTATGGACTAGAACAAATTACTTTCATTGACATGCCTCAGTCTTATCCTTGGCTTTGACAACATGAAAATGACTGAGGTATGAGTGATGCTAGTAATGCCATTCCTTATCCAGCCAATCCCTGTTATGAATGGTGTGAAAATGTTGCTCATAGGGTCGGCTGATGCGGGCATTTCAGTGCGCTTGCGGACTGAGATGTAATAGCAACGTCTGCCGCAGTGAGGAAAGCAACGGGACACTATTTCACTCCTCATTTCCCTAATACACCTCCTCAGTGATGCCTGGGCAACCTAACGGCTGATGGTTGTGCTGTTCAGGTCCAAACCAGCCTTAGGGTGGAGCACTTATCATACATAGATGAAGGGATGGTAAACATATTATTATTATTATTATTATTATTATTATTATTATTATTATTATTATTATTATTATTATTATTATTATTATATTTGGGAAGTAATTCAGTAGAAGTAATCGAATTACTTGTAACGAACACAATTCTAGTCCGACACATTGGCTGAATGGTCAGCGTTGAGGCCTTCGGTTCAGAGGGTCCCGGGTTCGATTCCCGGCTGGGTCGGGGATTTCAATCGCCTCTGATTAATTCTTCTGGCCCGGGGACTGGGTGTTGTGTTTGTCCCAACACTTTCCTCTTCATATTCACACAACACACTACACTACCAACCACCACAGAAACACTCAATAATGATTACATCCCTACATATAGGGTTGGCGTCAGGAAGGGCATCCAGCCGTAAAATATGGCCAAATCCACATGTGCGACACAGTTCGCACCGACGACCCCACAGATGTGGGAAACGCGGTAGAAAACGGAGAATAAGACTTGTATTCGTTACTTTTTTTAATTTCTTGAAATAAAATCGTAATCTTCACATTCTCGTAATCATTACATTCTAGTGACCGATGTATCTCCCATGGAAACAGAAACGGGATGATGAAGATAACTTTTTCAATACTACTAAAGCAGAAGCAGTAGCTTCATCCTGGCTGGATGAGGTACAGTATTTTCTTTCTCATCAAACATCCTACAATATTGAAAATAGCTGCGGATCTTCTTCAGTACCCATGTACAGCGTTATTTTCAGCGAATGCATGAGGTCGAGGCTCTGCGACAGTTCCCATTATTGTGTAAAGTAAACGAGATTATTATTTGAAATGCTAAAAGTTACTAACTAAAAAAAATATGGGAAAACTCATATTGAAAGTTCCGAGGTATTGTGTTTAGTCTCATTTAGTGATGCTACTTACAAGGGATCCTCACAAGTGCGATGTCTAGTAAGGGGCATTTAAAAGTGTTGTAACAATTGTGACGGGAAGCAATATTAGTTGCTAATGACTCACCATGTGCACAGGAGGGCGACGGCAGATGAGTGTCCGGGTGGTGTATAGATCGACCTTCTGAGGAATGTATGTGTCACATTTCACAAAATGGACTTCATCAACCTTCATAAAATGTTCAAAACAAACCTTAAACTTGCACCATGAGCACCGAATGAAAGATGACTATCAATCAATCAATCAATCAATCAATCAATCAATCAATCAATCAATCAATCAATCAATCAATCCTGATCTGCATTTAGGGCAGTCGCCCAGGTGGCAGATTCCCTATCTGTTGTTTTCCTAGCCTTTTCCTAAATGATTTCAAAGAAATTGGAAATTTATTGAACATCTCCCTTGGTAAGTTATTCCAATCACTAACTCCCCTTCCTATAAATGAATATTTGCCCCAGTTTGTCCTTTTGAATGCCAACTTTGTCTTCCCTCAAACTTATTCGTCTACTAATGTCATTCCACGCCATCTCTCCGCTGACAGCTCGGAACATGCCACTTAGTCGAGCAGCTCTTCTTCTTTCTCTAAATTCTTCCCAGCCCAAACTTTGCAACATACTTGTAAAGCTACTCTTTTGTCGGAAATCACCCAGAACAAATCGAGCTGCTTTTCTTTGGATTTTTTCCAGTTCTTGAATCAGGTAATCCTGGTGAGGGTCCCATACACCGGAACCATACTCTAGTTGGGGTCTTACCAGAGACTTATATGCCCTCTCCTTTACATCCTTACTACAACCCCTAAACACCTCATAACCATGTGCAGTTTATAATCCCATTTATGTGATTACTCCAATGGAGATCTTTCCTTATACTAACACTTAGATACTTACAATGATCCCCAAAAGGAACTTTCAACCCATCAACGCAGTAATTAAAACTGAGAGGACTTTTCCTATTTGTGAAACTCACAACCTGACTTTTAACCCCGTTTATCATCATACCATTGCCCGCTATCCACCTCACATTATCGAGGTCAGGCTGCAGTTGCACTCACAATCTGGTAACTTATTTATTACTCTATACAGAATAGCATCATCCGCAAAAAGCCTTTTGATTCCACTTCTTTACTCATATCATAAATATAAGAAAACATAAAGGTCCAATAATACTGCCTTGAGGAATTCCCCTCTTAATTATTACATGGTCAGATAAAGCTTCGCCCACTCTAATTATGTGAGATCTATTTTCTAGAAATATAGCAACCCATTCAGTCACTCTTTTGTCCAGTCCAATTGCACTCATTTTTGCCAGTAGTCTCCCATGATCCACCCTATCAAATGCTTTAGACAGGTCAATCGCGATACAGTCCATTTGATTCCAGAATCCAAGATATCTGCTATATCTTGCTGGAATCCTACAAGTTGAGCTTCAGTGGAATAACCTTTCCTAAAACCGAACTGCCTTCTATCTAACCAGTTATTAATTTCACAAACATGTCTAATATAATAAGGAAGAATGCCTTCCCAAAGCTTACATACAATGCATGTCAAACTTACTGGCCTGTAATTTTCAGCTTTGTGTCTATCACCCTTTCCTTTTTACACACGGGCTACTATAGCAACTCTCCATTCATCTGGTATAGCTCCTCCGACCAAACAATAATCAAATAAGTACTTCAGATATGGTACTATATCCCAGCCTATTGTCTTTAGTATATCCCCAGAAATCTGATCAATTCCAGCCGCTTTTCTACTTTTCAACTTTTGTATCTTATTGTAAATGTCATTGTTCTGATATGTAAATTTTTATACTTCTTTAGTCTTAGTCTCCTCCTCTGTCTGGACATTATCCTCGTAACCAACAATCTTTACATACTGCTGACTGAATACTTCTGCCTTTTGAAGATCCTCACATACACACTCCCCTTGTTCATTAATTATTCCTGGAATGTCCTTCCTGGAACCTGTTTCTGCCTTAAAATACCTATACATACCCTTACATTTATCACTAAAATTTGTATGACTGCCAATAATGCTTGCCATCATGTTATCCTTAGCTGCATTCTTTGCTAGATTCAATTTTCTAATAAGTTCCTTCAATTTTTCGTTACTTCCACAGCCATTTATAACTCTATTTCTTTCCAGTATGCACCTCCTTCTTAGTCTCTTTATTTCTCTATTATAATAAGGTGGGTCTTTACCATTCCTTACCACCCGTAAAGTTACAAACCTGGTTTCGCATTCCTCAACAATTTCTTTAAACCCATCCCAGAGTCTGTTTACATTTTTATTTACCGTTTTCCACCGATCATAGTTACTTTTTAGAAACTGCCTCATGCCTGCTTTATCAGGCCTGATAGACCTACTTTTAAGACCTTCCTTTCTATCACATTTATTTTTAACTACGACAAAAACAGCTTCGTGATCACTAATACCATCTATTACTTCAGTTTCTCTATAGAGCTCATCTGGTTTTATCAGCACCACGTCCAGGATATTTTTCCCTCTGGTTGGTTCCATTACTTTCTGAATCAGCTGCCCTTACCATATTAACTTATTTGCCATTTGTTGGTCATGCTTCCTGTCGTTTGCATTTCCTTCCCAATTGACATCTGGTAAGTTCAGATCTCCCTCTACAATCACATTTCTTTCCATGTCTTTTCCTACATAGCTGATTATCTTATCAAATAATTCTGAATCCATGTCAGTGCTACCCTGTTGCCTATTATCTTTAGAAATGAGCCTTACACCTAGAATTTCATGTGTGTCATCTTTAACTTTTTCGTACCTTACAAATTCTTCTTGCACCAGAATGAATACTCCCCCTCCCACCATTCCTATCCTATCTCTACGATACAAACTCCAGTTCCGTGAGAAAATTTCTGCATCCATTATATCATTTCTCAGCCATGATTCAACTCCTATTACAATATCTGGTAAATACAGTATATATCTATTAAATTAATTCTATTCCTTTCTTTACAATACTTCTACAGTTCAACACTAACAATTTTATGTCATCCCTACTTGATTTCCAGTTCCCTGTTCCCTTATCACCGCTCTCTAGGCCACCCCGTTTCCCTGAATATACCTCCCTATTACCCTTCCAAACAAATTTCCTAACTTATACGTACCACTGCGGTTTAAGTGAAGGCCATCTGAGCGCAGATCCCTATCTCCTACCCACCCATTAGGATCACTCCCAGTTTCCCACATACCCACTCCATAGTCTCATTTAAATCCCCAATCACCCTCCAGTCAGTGTCCCTCCTACACAGTCTGACCCGCCACAGTGATGACAAACGTTAGCGTCAGTAAGATTAAAAGCGAACGGAACACCTTGGGAATTACCGTACAGGAAGACTAGCTAGGTATCCACTCTTACCGAATGCATAGATGTTCATATTGATATAACGTGGTGACGAGGACTGATGGAAAGTGATGGCAAACAACCGAATGTGATCCTGTCTATCGCGCAGTTTACAGTGAAACTGGCTACCCTTTATGGCGTAGCTGCAGATAGTGCGATAGAACTTTTACAGGCACAGAGAAAATAGGCATCCAGAGGTTGAATTTGTTCCATGGTCTCAGGTGGTATGAAATGCAATGTCACATACTTTTCAGGAGGGATGGTTTTCTCTAACAGAGTAGGGCTTATCATTTTTATAGGTAGACGAGAAGTCAAGCAACAAGAAGTTATTTTCATCAGCTATGGTCCAAAAGCAGTGTTCATACCATAGCTGTAGTTCTGGTAAGCCAATTTTCCCACTCTTGCTTGCTGTGAAGAAAATATTCCTAGCCAGTTAATCATCCAGACTAACAGTACGAATGCGAGGATGCCTTTCATGAGCATTTCCTCTTCAAATTGCGATTGGTCGGTGTTGGAAACGAATTCCTTACTGAACGATGGGATAAGGATTTTTTTTACCTCATCTACAGTACGTTCATACTGCTGCGGACCTATTCGAAACCTGTTAATAATCGTTTTTTTTAATACTATGTTATGGATAGTCATTCATGAACGTAATTATGCCTTGCACTCGCCTGCCGGACAACGATTTTCTTTACGACACTTTACTGGAGTCGGGAGCTGGGGTATTTATACAGAGTGAAGCGAAATTCGCGCACTCGGGCGTCGCAGCGCGACTCCTCACATGCCAGCAATAAAAAAAATGTCACTCACAAAAGTTCGTCCTTCGAGTATATCCGGCTGAAAAAGGGCGTTGAAGAGTGGCATCTGGCAACACCGTAACCACATGTAGGGTAACTACCTGTGTCAGCACATGTTATTCGTGCTGTACAGTTGGTGCAGTGGAAAGAGCTTTTTGGGTTAGCATGCATGAGGTCGAGGGGTCGATCCTGGTTGAACCGTATATTTCTTATTTCGTAAATGTAGTCCAGGTGGTATGGTACCTGGCAACTTAATCGTCAACATCGATTGCAGCGCGTCCTCTAGAAACCATTTGCATTTACATAGGCCTACTACGTTCCTAGAAATGGACGAGCAATCGCTTTCATTGGTCAGCTTTGAAAGACGCCCTTTCCACGTCGTGGGCGTGAATTTATTCGCACCACTTCATAAACTGGATGAGAAACCTGTTTTCTTTGTAGCCTCCTCCAGTGGTCTCATAGATTAGTACCAACTATTATTCTTGCCTCGTTCAGGTCCATTACATTTCGTTAGGGCCTTACGTTACCAGTAGGCCTAGCAAAGTATTTGTTGTGTTCAGCGTTACAAAATGTTGTAAATGTAGGATACATGTGACCTAAGAAACGGTGTCTTACTGTGTTACAGTATGAAATGTTCGATGGAAATTAGCAAATAAAAAATGCCGCCTTAACCCAGGATCGAACCCTCGACCTCCAGCATGCCAACCCAAAACTCCATCCACTGCACCAACTGTACAGCACGTATAATATCTGCCGACAGAGGTACTTACCCTACATGTAGTTACAGTGTTGCCAGATTGCCATTCTTCAACGTCCTTTTACTGCCTGATATACTCGCAGGACGAACTTTTGTGAGAGACATTTTCTTATTGCTGGCATGTGAGGAGTCGCGCTGCGAATTTCGCTTCACTCTGTATATCACTTCCACCCGTATTGCCATCAGAGCACTCCACATGTACAGTGTCTTATAAACCCAGTCCGAGCGCACTCTGCGCTACAGCAGCTGCCTCAGCGCGGCTGCCCTGCTTTAAGCGTGTATACAATCTCAGCCCGAAGGCCTGCAGATTAAGAGGGGCCGTGTGGTCAGCACGACGCATCCTCTCGGCCGTTATTCTGGGCTTTCGAGACCGGAGCCGCCATCTCACAATCAGATAGCTCCTCAATTCTAATCACGTAGGCTGAGTGGACCTCGAACTAGCCCTCAGGTCGAGAGAAAAATCCCTGACCTGGCCGGGAATCGAACTTGGGGCCTCCGGGCGAGAGGCCGGCGATACTGCTACCCCTGTCTCAGATATTAAACTGATACTTTCCTTTAATTGAGAACAGATATCTTTCACTCTTATATATCCTCGAGTACTAGGATGTCTCTTCCGCCACCTAAACTGTAGCGAAGTCCATCTCACCACTGCAGTTGCCGTTGAGGTCTTGAGCTTGGGTACTCCATATTTACAACCCCTGGAGAAAAGGTGTCCCGGTATTTTAAAGCCTCCAGGAGTTGGGCTCCCTGTTATTCCGCGGGTTTCTTTTCGTGGTCTTGCTTGTTGTTTATTGTTTAAAGGGGCCTAACATCTAGGTCATCGGCCCCGAGGTCTTTCAACCAGCCTAATTGTCTGTAGGTCCTCTAACCGCCACTTGGGGACGCGCCTTCAAGAGGTTTCAGGCTCCTCCGAGAGACTTGTAACAATGGACACAAACCAGTTCTGTCTGCAATTATTCATATAACTTCTGCGTCTTGGAATTGCATCTGTGTCAGTTGGATCCGTAGAAAATACAAACAAAATTATTTTTATCTAAATTCTCAAACAAGAAAATAGCACAATGAATCTACGCTCCCCAGCGAGTAACGACCGGAAATTTTGGAAGGGTCACGCCTGTGGTTTCTCTGTAGTGAACAATACGACTCGCGGCTTTCACCAGAATTTCCTTCAGATCAAAAATGAACTGATTCGCAATGTCGTATGCATTCCTATTGGATTCGCACAATCTGTGAAGAGCAGGGGCCAAACAGGTTATATTATTTAACTTGGAGAACAACAGCTTCAATTGGTTAACTGAAGAAAGCGTGTGCGGAGCCTCGTCCGGAACCATCAGAACATCATTTTCGATCTGAGTGCCACTGGGGCACAACTTTTGACGGCATCAATGACGGCATTACTATACTGGCATTGGCTTTCTGCAACTCAATCAACTTTAATAACGTAGGTTTAATTTCCTCCCCTGCGTGCCTGCCTCTCGCCCGGAGGCCCCGCGTTCGATTCCCGGCCAGGTCAGGGATTTTTCTCTCGACCTGAGTGCTAGTTCGAGGTCCACTCAGCCTACGTGATTAGAATTGAGGAGCTATCTGTCGGTGAGATGGCGGCCCCGGTCTCAAAATATATCGATCCACTGAGTCTGTGGTTTCATCCAGTATGATTACCCTGTATCCTTAATTCTTTGTATGGTTTCTTCATAAATAGGCTCAAGACAGTCTTTCTTAAAGTACTCTAATCGGGCACTGATATCCGTCTATATTTTTCAAGACATCCTCCAAACCCCGGATTCCCCGGATGCTTCACGTTATTGAGCGGAATTCCTACCTGTCTTAAAGCTGCACACAAATCAGTGTTAATGCCCGTTAAATTTTGATCTTCATAGTACACTCTTCCAAGGAACTTTATAATAGAGGCTGTCGGGAATTACTTGTTTGAAGAGTCTTGTTTTTTAAATGCGTCGAGCTGGAAATATAATGTTGGATGTGGTTTCGCTGGTGTTTTTCATCCAACGTGATTCCTAAATCGCAAAGAGTGCATCGTATAACATTTCCACAAGTTTAGATTCAATCAATCAATCAATCAATCAATCAATCAATCAATCAATCAATCAATCAATCAATCAATCAATCAATCAATCAATCAATCAATCAATCAATCAATCAATCAATCAATCAATCAATCAATCAATCAATCAATCAATCAATCAATCATGATCTGCATTTAGAGCGTCACCCAGGAGGCAGATTCCCTATAATTGTCTACCTAGTCCTTTCTTAAATAATTTCAAACAACTTGGAAATTTTTCACACATTTCCCTTGGTAAAAATTATTCCAATCCCTAATTCCTCTTCCTATAAATGAACATTTATCCTCTTGAATTCCAGTTTTATCTTCATACTATGATCTTCCCTAGTCCTGCCCTGCGGTGTAAGGGGCAACGCGTCCGCCTGTCACCCGGCGGCCCCGGGTTCGATTTCCGGCCGGGTCAGGGGTTTTTAATTGTAAATGATTAACATCCCTGGCCTGGGGATTGGGTGTTTGTGTCGTCCTTAACGTTCCTGTCCTCACATTCAACACTCTACACTTGCGAAATTTCAATTACGCGCAGGTTTATAACACATGGTGCAAGTAGTGGCAAAAGATCTACAGAGGTCGACGCCGCGAACAAATATCATTTTGAAAAAAAAATCCCTACCTCAAGTTTATTCCTCTACTAACTCCACGCAATCTCTCTATTGACAGCCCCGGACATCCCACGTAGTCGAGCAGCTTGTTGTCTCCTTACTCCCTAGTCTTCCCAGCCCAAAGTTTACAACATTTTCTTGTCGGAAGTCAGCCACGACAAATCGTGCTGCTTTCCTTAGGTTCTTTTCCAATTCATGTATAATGTAATTCTGGTGTGAGGCCCATACACTGGAACAATACTCTAATTGAGGTCTTACCAGGGACTTCTACGCCCTCTCCTTTACATCCTTACTACAACCTCTGAATACCCTCTTAACCATAGAAAGAAATCTGTAACCTTTATTTATATATATATATATATATTGCTATTTGCTTTACGTCGCACCGACACAGATAGGTCTTAAGGCGACGATGGGACAGGAAAGGCCTAGGAGTGGGAAGGAAGCGGCCGTGACCTTAATTAAGGTACAGCTCCAGCATTTGCCTGGTGTGAAAATGGGAAACCACGGAAAACCATTTTCAGGGCTGCCGACAGTGGGGTTCGAACCTACTATCTCCCAAATACTGGTTATTGGCCGCACTTAAGCGACTGCAGCTATCGAGCTCGGTGTAACCTTTATTTACAACGTCGTTAATGTTATTCTCCCCCAATGAAGATCTTCCCTTATATTAACTTCTAAGCACTTAAAGTGATCCGCCATCAACATAGTAATTAAAACTGAGAGGACTTATCTTCTTGTTGAAAGTTACAACTAGACTTTTCATCTCGGTTACCATCATACCATTGTTAGATGTCCATCACACAACATTGTCGAGGACATTTTGCAGTCACTCACAATCCTGCAACTTATTTACTACTCTATACACTATAACATTGTTGCGAAACTATGTCATCCCTCCGCCACAGGAACCTAGAGGGCAGCAGCTGGACCTCGTCACACTAGGCAACGCCGGTGAAACCGTGTAGACTGCCAGTCTTCTTTATGATTTCCTTGGCAGCATTATTGAAACAAAATATAGTAAACGAATACATCGAGTGCCTTTTTATACATATTGTCATCTATGGACGGCATTGTAGGAAACGGCAATGTAAAATTCCGTACAGAATAAATAGGCAGTTCTATTTAAATGTTGTGTTTACTGTAGCTTGCAAGTCAGTAAGTGTAATGTTCCCCACATTTGGTGACAAGTCAGTGCTATTCACACGCTAGTTACCGCCGTCGCTATGGAGCAATTACAACAGCAGCTATAGCAATTACCAGAGCAATATCGCCTCCGACAACAACAACTTCAACAGCAAACGCCGCAATCACCTCCCTCTGAGGTTAGTACTGTAGTGAATCATGTTGGAGTTAAATCACCTGTTTTCTGGCCAGACAAGCTGGCGCTATGGTTCGCTCAGGCAGAAGCGCAGTTCAATGTATCTGGTATCACGCAGGACGCAACAAAATACGCGTACATTGTTTCCCAGCTGGACAGTCGCTATGCCGCGGAAGTTGAAGATATTATTACCAACCCTCCGGCGCAAAATGCATACGCGTATCTGCGTATTGAACTCATCCGGCGTCTTTCCCTATCGGAAGAGCAACGCGTTCGTCAACTGCTCAATGAGGAGCTCGGTGACCGAAATCCATCCCAGTTCTTACGACACCTTAGGTCTCTCGCGGGCAGCAGCCAAGTACAAGATAACCTCTTAAGACAGCTATGGATACAGCGCCTGCCGTCACAAGTACAGGCCATTTTACAAACACAGAGTGAGATGCCGCTAGATAAGGTTGCCATCTTGGCACACAAAATTCTTGAGGTTTCACCCGTGTCACTTCCCGCCACTGTTCACGCCATGAGTACACCACCAGTTAGTGAAGTGAGCCAGCTCGCGAAGAGGATAGATTAACTTTCACACCAGGTGGCAGCACTGCGAACTTCCTTCTGCGCACGTTCTCGTTCCCGGGATCGGCCGAGCCGTCCTAGCAACAGCCGCAGGTCTTCTCCGACAGCCGGTGCACAAGGTATCTGCTGGTACCATCGCCGCTTCCGTGAAAAGGCACAGAAGTGCGAATCACCTTGTAGCTTCCCGTCAAACTCCAACGGCAACCAGTGACGGCGGTAAAAGGTTGCCCAACAGATGGAAACCGCCTCTTTATCGCGGACAAGAGCAGTAAACATCAATTTATGATCGATACTGGGTCGGATATGTGTTGCTTCCCACATCAATTCCTGAAGGAGCGTCGCTATCAGACCAGTTACGAACTAGCAGCTGCCAATAATTCCACAATCCACACAAACGGGACTAGCACATGAAACTGAACCTCGGACTCCAACGAGAACTTTCATGGAAATTTGTTGTTGCCGACGTCGCACTTCTCATCATAGGATCAGACTTTCTCGCCTATTATCATCTTCTGCCAGACTGTCGTAACAAACGCTTGGTCGACGACATCACAGGCTTATCAGTGAACGTCCAAACTGCTAACTCTGTACAACTCAGTGTGAAGGCTCTCAATGTACCGACTACGTTTCATGAATTTTAAAGGAATTTCCTGAACTTACTCGTCCATCTGGAGCCCGGCGAGAAGTACGCCATTCTACGGTACATTTCATCCGCACTACACCAGGACCACCTGTCTCCTGCTGAGCTCGTCGTCTCGCCCCGGATCGTCTCCAGATTGCTAAGAAGGAGTTTTATGCCATGTTTCTGGAAGGTACAGCACGACGCTCTGAGGGTCCTTGGTCTTCACCGCTCCATTTGGTACTGAAGAAGGACGAAGGCTGGCGGCCCTGTGGAGATTATCGTGCCTTAAACTCACGGACCATTCCTGACAAATATCCACCTCGGCATCTCCGTTTCAGCCATCAGCTACGCGGATGCACTATTTTCTCCGTTATCGACCTAGTGAAGGCCTACACCCAGATTCCCGTGAACCCAAGTGACATTCCAAAGACCGCAATTATAACGCCCTTCGGACTGTTTGAGTTTCCTTTCATGACCTTCGGACTACGCAATGCTGGTCAAACCTTTCAAAGATTCATAGACGAAATACTATCAGGCCTGGATTTCACTTTTGCGTACGTCGACGTCATCTTGGTCTTCTCTAAGAGTCCTGAAGAATACAGACGCCACCTGCGAGCTCTCTTCCACCGCCTCTCTGAGTATGGCATCCTCATCAATACTACCAAAAGTGTCTTAGCATAGCCAAGAGTCACCTTTCTCGGATACGAAGTCTCCGCCGCAGGGACACGACTATTGCCGGAACGCATCACAGCTCTGCAGAATTTTCCTCTCCCGAAAACTGCACGTGATCTCAGACGTTTCCTGGGAATGATCAATTTCTATCGCCGATTCCTTCCCTCGGCGCCCCAGTACCAGGCTCCACTCCACGCAGCTGTATCCAGTTTACGTGGTTCTCAACAGGTACCCTGGACACCACGCATCTTTGCCGCCTGTAAGGAAAGCCTTGCTCAAGCTACCCTCCTAGCGCATCCCGATACGCAAGCACCATTGGGATTGTTCACAGATGCATCCAGCAGCGCTATTGGAGCTAGCCTCCAGCAATACGTGGACGATGCCTGGCAGCCTCTAGCCCTCTTCTCTAGGAAACTTTCTCTGAAGCAAACCGAATGGCCAGCCTACTACCGAGAGTTGCTTGCAGTTTATGAAGCAGTGCAGCACTTCAGATACATTTTGGAAGCCCAGCAGTTCACAATCTATATAGACCACAAGCCTCTGACTTAGGCTTTCCAGCAACGTCGCGACATACTTCCACCCGTGCAGCTGAACCAGTTATCGTTCATCGCTCAGTTCACAAAAGTCATTCAGCACATTGAAGGCTACTCCAACCTAGTCGCAGATGCACTATCTCGCATCAACGGAATTGCCAGTAGGATCTTGGACTTCAAGGCTTTGGCACGATCACAGGAAGGGGTTGCAGAACTCCTTCATCTGTTGAACCGCGAATCAGCACTTCGGTTGGTGCAAGTCCGGATACCAGGAACCAACACCACTTTGTTCTGTGACACTTCAACGCGTCGACTCAGACCATTTATCACTGCACCTTTTCGCAGACAAACTTTTGACTCTCTTCACGGTCTAAGCAATCTGGTGCCAGAGTGACCGCCCGTTTAGCATCAGAACGCTTCATATGGCTCACATGCAAAAAGACTGCCGTACATGTGCACCAGCCTGCCAGGCATGTCAACGCTCAAAGGTCACGCGCCATAACAACGCTCTAATTGGCAACTTTACCCCAGCGTCTGCTCGCTTCCAGCACATCCATCTGGATATCATCGGCCCACTCCCTCCTGCTGGAAGTTACCGATACTGTCTGACAGCAGTGGACGATTCACTCGCTGGCCAGAAGTCTGGCCACTGGAACGCATCACAGCTGTAGACGTCGCCGGAGCTTCTGTGGCATGCTGGATCTCTCGCTTTGGATCACCACACCGTATCACGACCGAGCAAGGCAGACAGTTCGAATCTCAGTTGTTCCGAAACCTGAGGATTCTCACCGGAACCTCATGCTCCCGAACAACCAGCTGCCATCCTTTTGCCAATGGAATGGTTTAACGTTTCCACCGTCAACTCAAGGCAGCCATCATGTGCCATCCTGATATGTCTTGGCTGCAAGCATTACCAATTGTCTTACTTGGTATCCGACGTGCGCATAAAGAAAATCTTGGCGCTTCCTCGGCAGAGCTAGTCTACGGAGAACCAATTCGACTTCCAGGAAAAATGCTTTGTGCCACGACAGACAACCGCCTTGAGGGCACTTCAAGCTTCGTAGTCAGACTCCGCCAACAAATTAATCGACTATGTCCTTTGCCAGCATCACGGCATGATCAACATGACACCTTTATCTTCAGGGACTCGAACACTTGTACTCATGTCTACCTACGTGATGTCACGGTCCGCGGCGCGCTACAGCCGCCATACACCGGCCCACATCTAGTGTTAGATCGAAGTGATAGGACACTGACTGTGCAGATAAGAGGCAAGCCTGTCCGTGTCAGCATTGATCGCATAAAACCTGTTTTCCTCCTGGCTGATAACACACCATTACCTGGACAAAATGCCACTCAAGATCATTGCAGCAGCCCTGAGAACTGTCTTCACAGTGACAGCCGCAGCATCACCGGCACCTAAAAGTGCTCCACTATCCCGCGACTTGGCACCTAGAACTCGCTCCGGCCGAAGAGTTAGGTTCCCGGACTACTTTCAGCCGCGACTACCTCGACTCCGTTGGGGCCTGGTGTGGCGAAACTATGGCATCCCTCCGCCACAGGAACCTAGAGGGCGGCAGCTGGACCTCGTCACACTAGACAACGCCGGTGAAATAGTGTAGACTGCCCGCCTTCTTTATGATTTCCATGGCAGCATTATTGAAACAGGATATAGTGAACAAATACATCGAGTACCTTTCTACATATTGTCATCTATGGACGGCATTGTAGGAAACGACAATGTAAAGTTCCGTACAGAATAAATAGGCAGTTCTATTCAAATGTTGTGTTTACTGTAGCTGGCAAGTCAGTAAGTGTAATGTTCCCCACAACATCATCTGTAAAGAACCTTATCTGTGATTTAAGTGTTTTACTCAAATCATTTATATACATAAGAACACATAAAGGTCCAAAAATACTGCCCTGTAAGACCCCACTGTTAATCATTACAGGGTCACATCATCCTTCATCTACTCTAATTCTCTGAGTTCTATTTTCTAGAAATGTACACACCCATTCAATCACTCTTTTGTCAATTTCAAAGGCCCCATTTTCGTCAGCAATCTCTCATGATTTACCCCTTCCAAAGCCTTGGATAGGTCAATAGTCCATTTGACCTTCTGAATGCAAAAGGTCTGCTATGGGTTTCTGGGATAACCTTTCCGAAACCCAAACTGTCTTCTATCAAGCCAATTAGCTAGTAATTTTGTAAAGGTGTCTAATGTAATCAGAAACAATGTTTTCTCAAAGTTTACATGTAACGCATGTCAAGCTGACTGGCCTCTAATTATCCACATTACGTTTATCATTCTCCTCCTTGTACACTGGGGCTACTATGACAACTCTCCGTTCATTTTGTATGGCTTCTTCATGCAAACAGTAATCAAGTAGGCTACATATTTCAGATAGGCAATATATCCCTTTAGTATATACCCATAATCTTATCAATCCCAGCTTTTTTCTCCTAGCTTTCAAGTTTAGTATCTTTTTGTAAATATCTCTATTATCACAGGTAAACTTCAGTACTTCGTCAGTATTAGAAACCTCCTCTGCGTTTACATTATCCTTATATCCAACTACCTTTATATGCTACTGGCTGAATACTTTTTTCTTCTGTAAGTCCTCTCATATGCACTCCCCTTCTTCATGTTCCCTCGAATGTCCACTCTGGAACCTGCTTATGCCTTAAAGTACATGTACATAAATTCTTCACTATAATTCATACACTGCCAATAGTTTGCTATCATTTTATTAGTTGAATTCAGTTTTCTAGTTTCTCTTAATGTCTTCTTATTTCCACAACTTTCCTACTTTATTTCCTTTTAATATCCTTAGTTCTCTGTTATAGTGGGTCTTTCTCATTAAAGCTGCATACCTATTTTCACACTTCTCTACAATGGTTTTAAACCCATCCCGTAAGCTGTTTATTTTTTATTTACTATTTCCCAATGATCATAATTATTTTTCTTTACAATTTCCCCCAGTTGGTGGTGATTATTATTTTAAGAGGAAGTACAACTAGGACACCATCCTCTACAATCTCCCCCATGCCTCTCTTATCAACCATACTAGCCTAATACTCCTATTTTTACAACATTTCTTTATATCACATTTGTTTTTAACTATGACAAAAACAACTTCATGAAATTTATAGCATACTAGCTGATGTACCCGTGCTTCGCTACGGGATTCTCAGAAAGACTGACTTTGTGGATTTCCTAACTAAAGTCAACATAGGTCATTACCAAAATGTCAGAAGAAATGTAGGGATTAAAAGTTATGTTATAATATAAAATGCTCGATCAAATGAAAAACAGCACATTTTCTTTAACGAACAGTACTACTTTGCCGATCTAACAGTCCAAAGTTCCAGAGTTGGGATGACCAGGCCACAGACAGCCGTGAACACTCCTCTCCCATTATTCCGTGAAATATGCACACTGCTCATTCCAATCAGTAACTCAGAGTAGAGATTGAATAGCTTGAATGCTATTATGAACCAGTGTGTTACGTACAGTAGTATCAGAAAATTTATGAAACAGAGGAATGGCATGCTAAAGAAGAAAGTTATCTGACTCTCCAGCTACTTTAATCTTCAGCTCTGACGATGCTATTCCTCGATTTCCCATTTTCACACCAGGCAAATGCCGAGGCTGTATTTTATTTAAGGCCAAGGACGCTTCCTTCACACTCCTAGCCCTTTCCTATCCCATCGTCACCGTAAGGCCTATCTGCGTCGGTGCGACGTAAAGCGAATTAAAAAACTCGGTACGCAGCAGTAATCCTATCGGAAATGAGTGGCAACAAAAGACACAAAGCACATCAGAACAACAATGGTCAATGTAATGGTATTGTGGATCAATTTTATGAGCTTTCTATATGGTAGGTCTTCACATTTAGTTTTCTTTCGACTCTGTGATATTAGGACATCTTATAAAATTATTATAGCGTAGACTGTAGTTCCTTACTCTCCGACTTTACATACCGATTTTCATTAAATTCTGCTTACCCATGTTTCGTGACTCGGCGGTGATATGGACTTAGTAACAAAAATCCAAATTCATGAATATCTCTGTGATCATAGTCGGTAACAATGTATAAGACATAAATGATCGGAAATTTAATACTATATAACTTTAGTTATGTAGTAGTTATTGATACGACCACTAATAACATAAATATTTGAGAATTTTTTTTTTTTGCTATTTGCTTTACGTCACACCGACACAGATAGGTCTTATGGCGACGATGGGACGGGAACGGCCTAGGAATGGGAAGGAAGCGGCCGTGTCCTTAAGTAAGGTACAGCCCCAGCATTTGCCTGGTGTGAAAATGGGAAACCACGGAAAACCATCTTCAGGGCTGCCGACAGTGGGATTCGAACCCACTATCTCCCAGATGCGAGCTCACAGCTGTGCGCCCCTAACCGCACGGCCAACTCGCCCGGTAATTAAATTTTAGGCCTTCCCTTAAACTACCATTTCCTTCAGGGGGAATAAAAATTATTTATGGCCTAGATAGCGACTAATTCCCCGACTTTGAATACCGATTTTTATTAAGATAGGACGACTAATAACGTAAATATTTGAGAATTAAATTTTCTGCCTTCCTCTAAACTACCATTTTTCTCAGTGTGAATACAGTTATTCATAGCGTAGATTGTAGCGACGTATTCCCCGACTTTGCATACCGATTTTCATTAAATCCCCCTTAGCCGTTTTCTCGTGATACGTGTACAGACAGACAGACAGACAGACAGACAGACAGACAGACAGACAGACAGACAGACAGACAGACAGACAGACAGACAGACAGACAGACAGACAGACAGACAGACAGACAGACAGATAGACAGACAGACAGACAGACAGACAGACAGACAGACAGACAGACAGACAGACAGACAGACAGACAGACAGACAGACAGACAGACAGACAGACAGACATTACGAAAAATTAAAAAGTTCATTTCCTTGTTACTGTGGACACGACTGATACAGAAATACCATCCTTTTTAAATTCTGAGCAATGTACAGACAAAACTCTTATTTTATATACTGTATATATAGATGTCACTTATGTTTCTGCATAGAGCTCGTCTGGCAACAGCACCGCGTCTAAAATATTTTTCACTAGTTGGTTCCGTTACTTTATGATTCAGTTGTCCTTACTAGAATAACTTATTTACCACATGTTGATCACGATTTCTGTTGTTCTCATTGCCTTCCCAGCCGGCATTTGGTAAATTGAGGCCACCCGCTAAAATAACATTCCTTCCTGTATCGTTCTCCACATAACTGATAAACTTATCAAATAATTCGGCATCGGCGTTAGGAGACAGGACGAAATATAGAGATTTGGACATCTCCGGCATGGCTAATTGTTGACTGAACTTGTCAATATAAACTAGCGAGGAAACATATTATTTTAAGAGCAGTTTATTGTTCGCCGTTTTTCCTTACGAGCAAGATACCCATGATTCGCTGCGGTTTTAAACTGAAAGTGATTATTCAAAGTTTTACATTTTGGAGAGTCCACTGTCAGCTGAGCCTGTCAAAATACACCTTCAGTTCGTACGTCAAACGGTTTTGGTGGAATGATTATTTATTTTCTGATCTAACACTCATTTGAACTCCATACGGAAGAATTGGAATGTTTTAAACCCTATCTTATTTAACATCTAGGACGTAAAACTGACCAGTCTGTGAAATTTTGATTTTATAATGGAGGAATGAATAATTTTTAAGGGGTGAATGTTTTTAATATGCATTAACATCTAGGATATAGAAGAACACCCTTCATAAAAAAATCAAGTTCGTGCCTGAAACGGTTTCGGAAGAATGAATATTGTGTTTTTGAGAGTCAACCACCACCTATACACCTCAAGGGAGAAATATTTGAAGTGTAAGATATTTTCCAATAGGACATAAATGAAGACCCTTCTCCTTAAATTACAAATATATACGTCAAACGGTTCGGGAGGGATGAATAATTTCGTTTACGGAGCTAACCTCATTTAACACTTCAGGGGTGGAACGTTTAAAAGTATTTCCTATTTCACTCCTAGGATTTAAAATAAATAATGCTATTTGGAATTTCGTCCTTGTACGTTAAATCATTTCGGAGGAAGTAATGGCTATATTGTATTTGTTTTCGGACCTTAACCCCCATTGAGCTCTCTGAGGGGTCAAATTTGTTTCAAACCTTCTGTTATTTAACACCTAGGATATCATTTGAAATTTTGACTTCCTAATTCAAACCGTTTCATATAAATGCATATTTTTGTCACCCCCCCCCCACACACAATACGTGTTTCTTTATTATTAAAGGAGATTCCAAACACTAATTTTCAAGTCTGTAACATCCTTCGTGTTTGAGATATAAGTACCCTCAAACAAAGAAATCAAATATGTTTTCAATTCATTTATCCCCTCGCCCCGGCCCTTGATTGGATTTTCCGAAAACAAAAGAATACGTGTTTATTTTTTAAAAAGAGATTCCAAATACAAATTTTCAAGTCTGTAACAATTCAGTTTTTGAGATATAAGTATCCTTATAAAAATAATTCAACCCCTTTTCAGTCCTCTGTACAACTCTCCTCTTAAGTGTTTATTCCGAAAACAAACAAAAAATGCGCGTTACTGTATTTTTAAAACAGATTAAAAATACCAGTTTTAACGTCTGTAATATGTTGAGTTTTTGAGATATACTGTAGATACGCTCATTTTAAAATTCACCTCCCTTTAACACTTTACTTTAAATAGATTTTCAGAAAACATATTATGCGTGTTCCTTTACTTTTACAGGAGATTCCAAATACCAATTTTCATGTCTGTAACGTGTTACGTTTTTGAGATATACTCATTAAAAATCCATCCCTTTATTATTCATGTTTACCCCACAACCCCTTAAGTAGATTTCCTTTATTTTTAAATGAGATTCCAAATACCAATTTTCATGATTTTTTTTTTTGCTAGTTGTTTTACGTCGCACCGACACAGATAGGTCTTACGGCGACGATGGGACAGGAAAAGGCTAGGAGTGGGAAGGAAGCGGCCGTGGCCTTTTCATGATTGTAACATCTTCAGTTTTCAGATGGGCATATCCTCATTAAAGGTATTCAACCCCTTTTCCACCTGTTACCTTCCCTCTTAACAGTATTTTCCAAAAACAAAAATACGTGTATCTTTGTTTTTAAAGGAGATTCCAAATACCAATTTTCACGTCTTTAATTTTTTTTGAGATATAGATATACTCATTTTAAAAATTCACCCTCCTTTTCAACCCCTTAGCGACGGAATATCTGAAAATCCTCCCTTAGTGAGCACCTACTGTACATTGTAATATAAATGTATCCCTAAAATTTAATTTCTTTATGTCCAGTAGTTTTGGTTCTGCGATGATGAATCAGTCAGCTAGTCAGTCAGTCAGTCAGGACATGCTATTTTATATATACCCCTCCCCCACGGCACTTAACACCCTTGAAAGGGCTCTGGCCTGCCCAGCGACCGCTGCTCAGCCCGAAGGCCTGCAGATTACGAGGGGCCGTGTGGTCAGCACGACGCATCCTCTCGGCCGTTATTCTGGGCTTTCAAGACCGGGACCGCCATCTCACCGTCAGATAGCTCCTCAATTCTAATCACGTAAACTGAGTGGACCTCGAACCAGCCCTCAGGTCGAGAGAAAATCCCTGACCTGGACGGGAATCGAACCCGGGGCCTCCGGGCGAGAGGCAGGCATGCTACCCCTACACCACGGGGCCGGCATTTTATATATACAGTATAGATTATTGTCACAGATTTAAATTTCAGGGTGACTAAAACTCGACTGTCAATGGATCATTGTTAACTTCATGAATCCGGTAAATACCGGTACACTGTTCGTAAGAGTTGGACTATTTCTCATTGTTGCAGGTATGCTGTATTTCTGTTTTCAGGCCTGCGTTCACTGAAAGCAGACGGGTTCACTATTCTCAAATTGACTGTACGCTGAGGAGAAATTATGATAATTGCTAACTTACATTTTTCTCTTGGACACTGGAAAGTTAAGTAAATCATGCACTAGAGAAAATATAGAAAAGTAGCGTAGAAGATTAGAAAAAGTGATTAAGGTCAGAATAGTTCTAAAAAAGGATAAAGATCACAAAAAGGGGAGAAAGGCACTGGAAAATTACCTCTATTCTCAATTTGAGGCAACATGTCACACAATTGTATCTTTCAAGGAGTTCTAATTTGCTCCTACGAAGGTAAGGTGCGCCCCTAAATATTCTAACCCTAGAATAACCCAATTCGTACAGATTTCTAATTTACAGATGGGCAGATTGAATATAATATATCATTACATACAAATCCTACCCCTAATGTTAAATTACTTTCAAGAAAATGGAAAATCCTGATGAAACGGTGGAAAAAATGCAACATCCAGAAATAGACCTTCATGGTACTAATGACAAATCCAGTTCAGTGACTTCCTTTTCGGTGATTTAGAAATGACCACCCTAACTAAGACCGTCGAGACAGAATATGGCAATTCAACAATCACGTTATTGGCACTGCCTAAAGAATTTTGAGAGATTTTTGTTTCGAGCTTACAGTGCGGTTATAGTCGAATCAATTGTCAACATCGTAACTTTAGCTCAACAAAGATGAGGTCGTTATTACACGCTATAAAAGGATCGTTTGCAGTTTTTTTAATTAGTCTAATTGCTGGATGTATAGGCTACATAATGACCGTAATGAACTAAGAATGGTTATGGTACTTCGCATTTTGATGGGTGAATCTCACTAATGATTGTCTCTCAATAGCGCAATTCAGGTTACGTCGTATGCTATCAGGTCGCCGTCCTCCTCCGTAGCGTAACGGTTAGCTGCCGTCCTTGGAGGCCCGGGTTCGATTGCCGGTACTGCCAGATATTTAAAAATGATAGGAAGGCACGTGCAGCTCACCTCCATTGGGGTGTGCCTAAGAAGAGCTGCACCACCTCGGGATGAGGACACGAGTCTAGGTCACCTGTTGTTAACCTCAAGGCAGACCCTCCAGTAAGATGGGTGGCGTCTGCCATTGGAAAGAAACTACATACCTTTCTTAGTGTAGGTAAATGTAGTGTGTATGGTGTGTGTGTGTACTTATTACAAACACTTACAGTTTTCTAGAACTGTAAGTTGTGAGTAGCTATGGTCATAGTTCACTTCATTTATGTGTGTTTTACGAAGGTTCATTTTTAGCGCACGTCAGTAGAATGGCATCGTCACTGGCTTCTCGTCAAGGCAGTTTCATTAATCCCGGTCAATATTCGTGGGATTTTTGAAATGCAAAGTTTCGTCCCTGTGGTTCGGATTCTACGACAAACTGGATGTCCTGTGGCTTCGATCACAATATCAACAGTCACGTAAAGCTTCAATTTTCTTTTCTTTTCCTTTGACTTTAGTATATTCTCTCTTTCTTTCTTTCTTAATCTGCTTACCCTCCAGGGTTGTTTTTTCCATCGGACTCAGCGAGGGATCCCACCTCTACCGCCTCAAGGGCAGTGTCCTGGAGCGTGAGACATTGGGTCGGGGGATACAACTGGGGAGTATGATCAGTACCTTGTCCAGGCGGCCTCACCTGCTATGTTGAACAGGGGCCTTAGTGGGGGATGGGAAGATTGGAAGGGATAGACAAGGAAGAGAGAAGGAAGCGGCCGTGGCCTTAAGTTAGGTACCATCCCGGCATTTGCCTGGAGGAGAGGTGGGAAAGCACGGAAACCCATTTCTAGGATGACTGAGGTGGAAATCGAACCCACCTCTACTCAGTTGACCTCCCGAGGCTGATTGAACCCCGTTCCAGCCCTCGTACCACTTTTCAAATTTCGTGACAGAGCCGGGAATCAAACCTGGGCCTCCGGGGGTGGCACACTAACCACTACACCACAGAGGCGGACTTTAGTATATTCTTAGATTAAAATACTACATTCTTCCCTCTTTCCTTTCTTTTCTTATGTATTGTTTCTTTCTTTTTCTTAAACTTATTCGTGAAGAAACTCATCGCCAGAGATCATTGATTACGGTTGATTAAGCTGTGCATGGTGATGTCGCCGACGTTGCAAGGGGAAGCGTACATCCTGACAGGCTCCGTCGAGGAAACAGGGAACCTTTCACCGATCACTTTTCTGGCTATCAACGTGTATGGCCCAGATATCATTGCTTGCTGATGATGATGCTTGTTGTTTAAAGGGGCCTAACATCGAAGGTCATCGGCCCCACCCAGATATCATTGAACGGACATACTGTGGATATGAGGGCTAAAGTGTTACCCTTGGCTTTCCTCATAGAGCCTGAAAGGTCTGTTATATATATATATCAGTATTCCAAGCCCACTGAAATATACTCGGTTAGAGGCGCGCGGCTGTGAGCTTGCACCTGGGAGATAGTGGGTTCGAATCCGACTGTCGGCAGCCCTGAAGATGGTTTTCCGTGGTTTCCCATTTTCACACCAGGCAAATGCTGGGGCTGTACCATAATTAAGGCCACGGCCGCTTCCTTCCAACTCCTAGGCCTTTCCTATCCCATCATCGCCATAAGACTTCTCTGTGTCGGTGCGACGTAAAGCCACTAGCAAAAAAAAGAAATATACTCACCAACTGACCCTGTGAATGGCATCCTCACACCATTCGTCACAGGGAATGATTGCAGAAGGAATGGTCTTACTAGCATTACTTAGTCCCTTGTCGTTTTCAAATTGCTGAAGCCAAAAATGAAGCCCGAGGCAGATCAGTGAAAATAAAAACTTCTAGTCGAGAGCAGACGACACATTGACAGTGTAATGCTATATCTCAGTGTGATACGACAACAAACAGTTATCCAGAAGTTGGTGACATTGTGGTACACAACTGGTTGCCCCGTTTCACATGTAATGTCACGAAGAATAACAATAGATACAGCGCCTGATGTTACTGAAGATATTCGCACGCACACTGAACGCAGTCCCTCAAAAATAAACGAGGAATTTGGCGCAGCAGGTCGATGTTAGCAGACGAAACATGTTGACGCTACTGAAACTACCGCACATGGAGCCATATCGTGTGACGGTTGTGTAGCAATTAAAAAGATCCCAATGATGGTAAACAAAATTAACTCATTTGCTCCATCCCACGCAATGGTCGCGTACTGTATCCCTTGCTTTGGTAGTGGCAGTACTAACAGGCTTCCATGAGTGACAAGTGAAGAGTGGTGAGCGGCTTATACGTGTGCCATTCTGAACGTCCATTGATATGCACACGATATTTGAGTGTATTATTTCGTTCTTTATGGATACTTCAGCACCAAAAATACCCTCAATTTATTTATAGGAGAATTAAATCTGTTCCACAGTCAGCAATGAGGTTACTGAACTATGACTTGAGTAAGTTGAAGAAGGAAGCCACCACTTCTTTTCTGGATAAATTTACACGGGAGAGGTCGCGCGAAGGCAAATTGCTCACGCTTAATATTTTAATGAGCTGCTATTTTCCTTTGGCGGTGAATGCTCTGATAAAAATATAAATATGTACCCTGTTTAACTGCCCTTTCAATTAGTACTAACATAATTACCCAGTAACAATATTTTCTCAATGTAAAAATTAATGAATATTTTCGAAAAATCTGGTAAAGTTACGAGAGTTTTTAAAGAGTGCGGGAGGTCGCGTGTTAACAAATTGCCTCGTTTCCATTTGTACATTTCAATGAATGATTTGGTCACAATTCAAGATAAAACTACAGCACCACACTTCACTGAAAGCCACCATAAACCTCATGAACTTTACTTAAGAGACCTTCTTGGAAATGCAGTCATGTAAGAATGCACTACGCGAGGGGTCGCACGAAGGCAATTTGCTGTGGCAGATGCGAGAGTGAAAGAAACCTTAAGCTACTCCGGAACGCAACAGGCAATACAGTGACGATAATCAACGTCAGGCGGGAGAGAGGAGAGGGATGAAACGAGAGCCCTAAGCCCTACAGCTGCTAGCAACGAAATTATTAACAAATATTTAAAAAGTGCGGCAAACTGCCACGGGTGCGACCTCTTCCGTGTTAATACCTATCCCCAAGAAAGCTCACAGATTTTTGGTTAGTCAGTCATTTTATTATGGAATGACTTTTGAAGAGTAACCTGTATACGGTTTGTAATCCCATTACTTTATTCCTTAGAATAACAATCACCATTGCTCTATTCGTAGCGATCCCGACTGACTGACCCGGGGGCCCCGGATACGATTTCCGGCAAAGTCAAGAACTTGTACACGGATCTGAGGCCTAGTTTGAGGTCCACTCGGCCTACACGTGAACAATTGTGGAGCTATCTGACTGTGAAATAGCGTCCAAGGTTTAGAATGCCAATAATTATGGTCGAGAGGCTGACCACGCAAATCTTCGGGTTGAGCAGAGTTCACTTTGTAGGCCGGGGCTCATCAGAGCTGAATCTCCATGATTTTATTTATCATTACTTTTGCACTGTCTCTTTCTTGCCTTTCTTGGTCGTAATTTGTTTCCACGGTCTAAGCTCCTCATTCTCGGAACATTATAGAACTAATTTTCCAGTGTTTCTATTTCCTTTATTTTTACCATCCACGTAACCAGTGGCTGACATCCACGACCCTGAGTTCTTTAAAGTAACAGTTATCACCTCAGCTGTATTCATACGTAGTTGTGTCATTTTCCAGGTGAGATGGCGAGCTCTCTTAACTACAGCAAATGGGTTGAAAATCCTGGTCCTGGCAACTGCGGAGTAATAGATCGCCGAGGAGTACTAGGGGCCGAAGATTGTAACACGGAGCTACCCTTCTTCTGCGAGTACGAGAAAGGTCGTGAACCGAAGACCACCGGACATGAACTGAAGGGCACGTTCAACGGGGGACACAAACAGCTCCATAAGGTGGCTAAGGGCGCTACCAAGGCTGTTCACAACATGTTCCGCGGATAGCTGAGATGCTGTAATCATATCTGAAGTATTTATTAAGGAAAGTAGCGCGTACATAAAATGAGCTGAAGCACGATTAATACTATCATGCATTTGAAAGTTGCCTTCCTCAGTTCAAGCACAGCCGATTTGATGTGTCGCTGTTGCTCCTTTACTGACCTTAACAAATGGTTCCCCATTCTGTAATCACACTAATTTCCTAGCTGGACACATGGCGCTGGCCGCCAATGATTGCGCGGTAGAAATAATCCTCTTTCGAAAAGGTACTGATTTTGACTGCTGATTTATCTTAATTTGGAAGTATGGAGATTGTTGCGTAGGTTAATATTCTGAAAATTGTACATCCTTAAGGCTAGTTTTATTGATATTCGCAACAATAATATCGTGTGTAATTGTTAAGAGATGGAGCAGTCAGATTTACATTTCTTAACTGTGAGTAATAGTAGCAATCTCTTTAATGATCTATAGTATTTAGACACATAGTATAACTTACCAGTTGTCTTCTGATATTAGGAAAGTAATAATATTGAGATTAAGCGTCATTGTTCAATTAGAGATGTAAAATTCTTCAAGTGCTACAGTTGGCAAGTGGGCGTAGTCAAAAAGTAAAATTCTTATTTTTGAACTCAAATATTCAAAGAATCTGCTGGATAAAGGGGCATGTGGGTAACAGAAATATGTCAACTCAAACATGTTTAAACTTAAATTTTAATATACTGTTGTAGATTACAGTTTATTCATATTTTGCACCAGAGTTTTACGTAAACATTCACTGAGGGAAAGGTATTTTGAGTAGACACTTATTGGTGTTCATTACAAAGTAACGCTGAGTTTCATATACTAGCCGTTCTGTCATAAGAGTAATGATTGCTACATGTGTGTGTTTAAATACTTAACTTCAGGTTATCTTGGATAAAATTGTGTTATGTGCCTTTAATGTGCAAAATTTGATTCAGTCTACGTTTATGGGACACCAAAACCTGCTCTAAAATTCCATGTAGGAAGTATCTTTTCGATGTCATGAAGTTTAATTTGTATCATTGTCAGTTCTTACTTCTTATATTGTGAAGTGCTGTTCAGTCGTGTTACTTTCACTCAGTATCTGAGGTATCAGTCTGAGTGGATGTATAGCTGATCCCTATGTCAATTTTAGTTTCAACATTTTCCTTACCTGCATTATTTGGATATAAACAGCTTGCATCGAGATTTTGGTACTAGTCACCATATAACTGGGATAGTTAGGGAACAGTGATGATACAGAACCTTTTTTCCTTAGTTTCCTAATTGTGCTTACAAATGAGTAATCATATTATTTGAAATGAAGGCTGAAGACAACAGAAGAAGGAGATTTACTGTTGGGACAAAGTTATAGCGAAAAATCACTTTGAGCTACTCTTTAGATTTGTGCCGGTCTACAGGAAATTCACGAAATCATAGTGTCACTTTGCTCCCTTTTTCTGTAGTAAGTACAAATAGACACACACCAATATGACATGTCCGAATATTATCTTGTAAGCACAACTCAATAAAACTAAATCACTACACTGCACAGCAAAAAGCGCATAAAGGAGAAGTATTGCTTTGGACGAAGTTATCGCGAGGAATCGTTTTCATTCATTAGATTTGTCCTTGTCTGCAGAAAGTTCGTGGAATGATAATCTACCTTTGACTTTTTTCCTGTTCGAAGTACAAAACGGCACACAACAATGTCATATGTTCGAGGATTTATGAACACTGTTAAAAACATACATCACTACACTTAGGTACAATAAAAAGAATCGAATTAGCGCATAACGATCAACTCTCAACAAGAATCATCTTATTATGGACCCATTAGTAACACTAGCAACAGAAAAACAATACATATGACACTGGAACTACGATAATTACGGTACACAGCTTCCTGTCAGTATCGTTGGCGGTCAGCGTCCCTGAGGCATAACGGAGAAACGTCCCAATTTTAGCTTTACGCTAGGCTTCAGATGCGATTGTCAAGGCCGAAGAAAAGAGCGCGGCGCAGATATAGTTAAGATATAAGCAGCACCAATTCCAAAAATCGTTCTACAGATGAGTTGTGTGTAGTGTCCAAACACCGCCCCGATATTTAGTTTCAGATACCATGGTGCTGGTAGTATGAACATAGCACCCACAGGTCTACAGTATATTCAATAAATGGTTAACTTGTCGAAATACTTTCCAGCTTTCAAGGATATTAGAAACTCTGGCACGATGAAATTGTATGGCACGATATTCATGTCAGTATACCACTGTAGATAAATATATACCTACCTAACTTAAGAGTGGTTATTACCTGGTCTGCTTCTTTATCTATAGCCTTAGTTTTAACAAGGGTGCGAAAGTCAGTAACTGTCGATTATTACTAGTGATGGTTCACGTTCACTGGGACTAGTAGCGAAAGTTGAATATTTATAATATAACATTTCTTAGTGAACGTCAACCATCACTAAAACGCCTAGGTGAAAGTGAAATATTATTAAGTACTCTCTGTTTGCTCGATTTTCAAAAACACAAGTTCACATTGTGATAAATTATGTTATTACTTCAAACCATTCAGAAAAGTGAATTATTAAAACATCATATTATTTGAAGTTGACCTCAGATGATAAATAGTTATTCTGTAACAACTGTTGTAACTGTTCTATATACATCTAAGTGTGTTAATTCGCTATTGTCCTATAATAAGTGTCAAACAAAAACATATGCCATTTCATGAGAACAAATTAGTTGAAAGTTAGCAAGTTACGAAGTTATTCGAAACTTTCTTCTGATGATGCCCAGTTATAATTTAATATTTAATATATTCTTGAAGTATTTGTCTAACAGAAGTTGTTAAATTGATAAAATCAGGTTTAAAAATATAAAAAAATATTGTAACGTGATAATATTTCTTTTTTTCCATCCAAATGTCCATTTAAAATCTTTAACATTCCCTAAACCTTAGTAGGAAGGGTCAACATTCAATAGCAATAGTCCATCCTTACGAGTGAATGTTGATTATAGCAGTATTTGGAATTGAAATATTCAACTTACTCTAAGAGGAGCAGTGAACATCGACAGTCACTAGAAAAGGTTATTCTTCACTGAGCTTTCATTTTTCACAGTAACATATTTGTGTAACGTGCAAGCTGCTAATTACCAGAGTTAGTCCTCCAATCTACAAAAGTAAAGGCAATTTGAAATAGAATATCAAATTTTTAGATCATATCGAGTGCATTTATACAACATGGCAAGGAGATGTTTAGTACGGAGAAAAGTTGTCCAACTGGAAACTAGTTTCGGATTTTGCGTCCGATGCTCTACCATTGAGTCACAGTGGCCTGATAATTCTTGTTTTGTTGGCTGGGATCTGAGTCAGAATTGTCATTGTCACTATACTGAACATCTCCTTGAAATGTTCCAAGTGCACCCGACTCGACCTAACAAGATGGAAGTTATCGGCCGTGACACGTAAATATTCAAAAGTAAAGGCACTTTATCTGTATTTAGATGCACTTGTGTACTGCTTTATTTTTGAAGTTTAAAAAGTAATTCTCCACCTTTCTCAGACATAGAGATAATAGTGACAATGCGTTTTTTGATATTTAATTGAATGGGTGCTCGCAAAAACGGGCTAACCAACAAATTTGGAAAAAAATGAGTTATGTGCTGCCATCAATTGCAGAAGGTTCAAAGTATCTTCTGTGAGTTGGGCTAACATGGGGCAATCCTATGTGATGAGATACAACGCTTTGAATTTTATGCCATTTTATTTAGGTCAGTTCTGTTATTGCAAAATCGGGCTAACAGACGTTTACGGAGGAGGCCGTAAAGATGGCATTGCTGTATATGTAGGTTAGCAAACCTTATCCCCATGTATACTAGAGGCTGTGGGTGTTCCTTGTGTTTTTGTGCCAGATGAATAGAAGTATTTAGTAAAAAGAGCTAGAGTAAGAAAGCCATTTCAAGTAGTAAAAATGACAAGTGATAAGTTTGCCGTGCCCTTGGAAGGGCTCTGGCCTGCCCAGCGACCGCTACTCAGCCCGAAGGCCTGCAGATAACGACGGGTCGTGAGGTCAGCACGACGCATCCTCTCGGCCGTTATTCTGGGTTTTTGAGACCGGGGCCGCCATCTCTCCGTCAGATAGCTCCTCAATTCTAATCACTTAGGCCGAGTGGACCTCGAATCAGCCCTCAGGTCGAGAGAAAAATCCCTGACCTGGCCGGAAATCGAACTCGGGGCCTCCGGGCGAGAGGCAGGCACGCTACCCCTACACCACGGGGGCCGGCATCTTTATGTCTAGTTTACTGTATAAAACACTTTTTTTGTATTGTATGATCATAAAATAAAGTTTGGTTACGAATCTAAGGTAAACTACCAACTATAGCTAGGTCAACGCAGAAGTCAATTTTCTTCCATTTTTTATATTCCTATTTTTCCAAGCACTTTTCATTTTAATACAGTTCCAATATATGGTATTGATAATTTAAAGGTACTACATCAAGATAAAATAATGAAACAAATATTATTTTTATGGTATAATTTTTGTTTTTTGACATTTGCAAAAGTTGATTTATCTCTGTTCTGACAAAATGTTGGTTAGCCCGTTTTTGCGAGCACCCATTCAATTTAGATTTTTATACTTATTTTCAGTATAAACTTACTTTGGGACCAAACTCTTGGTTTCCCGCGGTTTCGAAATTTCTCAATAAGGGTGATGTACACTGTCTAGTGGAACAATACCCGATATTGTGTTACTTTATTTCTTGTTCGCAGTAAATATATGTGAGATGTTTTGTCTACGTAGCACTAAGAATCCGAAATACACTCTCTCCTCTGATATTTAGTTCATCGTGCTGTATAGAGTACTGCTGTTTTTTCTCAGGAAGTTGCTAATTCAAACTGAATACAGTCGTTCTTTCTTAGCACAAAATAGCTCAGCAAATATCTCCAGCTAACAGTCGACAGAATATTTTGACCGACTGCGTACTTGTTCAATCAGTCACTACTGATCTGCAATTAGGGCATTCACCCAGGTGGCAGATACCCTATCTGTTGTTTTCCTAGCCTTTTCTTAAATGATTTCGTTGACATTGGGAATTTGTTGAACATCTCCCTTGGTAAGTTGTTACAATCCCTAACTCCCCTTCCTATAAACGAATATTTGCCCCAATTTGTCCTCTTGAATAACAACTTTATCTTCATATTGTGATCTTTCCTACTTTTAAGGACGCCACTCAAACTTATTCGTCTACTAATGTCATTCCACACCATTTCTCTGCTGACAGCTCGGAATAAACCACTTAGTCGAGCAGCTCGTTTCCTTTCTCCCAAGTCTTCCCAGCCCAAACTTCGCAACAGTTTTTTAACGCTACTCTTTTGTCGGAAATCACCCAGAACAAATCGAGCTGCTTTTCTTGGGATTTTCTCCAGTTCTTGAATCAAGTAATCCTGGTGAACCATACTCTAGCTGGGATCTTACCAGAGACTTATATATCCCCCTCCTTTACATCCTTACTACAACCCCTAAATACCCTCATAACCATGTGCAGAGATATATACCCTTTAATTACAATCACACAATCCCATTTATGTGATTACCCCAATAAAGATCTTTCCTTATATTAACACCTAGGTACTTACAGTGATCCGTAAAAGGAACTTTCATCCCATCAACGCAGTAATTAAAACTGAGAGGACTTTTCCTTTCCGTGAAACTCACAACCTGACTTTTAACCCCATTTATCATCATACCATTGCCTACTGCCCATCTCACAACAATTGAGGTCACGTTGCAGTTGCTCACAATCTTGTAACTTATTTATTGCTCTATACACAATAACATTAACCTTAAAAAAGCCTTATCCCTGATTCCACTTCTTTACTAATATCATTTATTTATCTAAAAAAACATAAAGGTCCAATAATCAGTGGCGAAGCGTGAACTAAGAAAGGGGGTAGACAGATTTTATTTATTTAAAATACTTTAATCATATATATTTAATTTTTATTTCGACGCATACTGATCTGTATTCATCAATATACGTATATTAATGACTCAAATTATGACAAACCCTATAAGCCTACGTGCACTCGCTTTATTTTTAAATATAGACTAAACAGGCAGCGGGGAGTTACATAACAGCAGACTTTTAGAATATAAGGTAAATAGCTATATAATAGCAATATAATTCTTTGTTATGTAAATTTAATCAGAGAAATAATAGATTTTCGTACGTCACCATAATCAATATTATATTGTAAATGAGTTCAATTCACCTGTCTTTCATTTCAGAAAATATATCTAACTTATTACTCTCGGCATGAAGTCAGGCGTCTTGCAAGAATTCCCTCGTTGGACAGTTTCTGGTTGGTCATCGAACTCCTTTGATTCGTTTCAAGGCACTCATAGCGCGTTCACTAGAAACTGATGTTTAACGGAATAGACAGCATCAAGTTAAGCGATTTTGTTGTTTTCGTGTGCACACTCTGGAGTTCATTATTAAGAATGTAAGCCAATAGTTGTTGGGGTTATAATACTGTAACTACTATTGGCGGGCAAGAAACTGCATGTGCTTGAAGGGCTTTCATGCTATCATTCATATATTAGGTGTAAATTTACTATACTTCGTATTTGAATATTTTATTTTTAAACGTATCTTACAAAAAAGTAAATTCATATTAATTACAATAAAAGTATGCCTGAGATAGTAACCAATAAGGGCACCTTTATACCTGAGATCCAAATACTAGCCAATGGAAGCAAGGGGAGGTGCTGTTAAGTCTGTCTACTGGGCGGAGAAATATCGCTACAGGAAAGTCATTTCCATAGTCAGCACCTAGAGATAGCGTTAGTGTTGCTCTATACGAAAGCCTTGAAAATCAAAGGGAACATACACAGAATGGACAGCGTCTACTTTCGCCTACAGTACGTGCTTCTTGTAACTGACCCGTGCCCTAGTGAGACGAAAATCAGTAAAGCGGGAAATACAATAATGTCATGTATGTGGAAATAATTAATGTTCTAAAAATAATTGGATTAACTAGACAATATTTCGTTCACCCTGTCTCACCTGACGCTTCGCCCCTGCCAATAATACTGCTTTAAGGAATTCCCTTCTTAATTATTACAGGGTCAGATAAAGCTTGTCTACTCTAATTCCCTGAGATCTATTTTCTAGAAACATAGCCACCCGTTGTCACTCTTTTGTCTAGTCCAATTCCGCTCATTTTTGCCAGAAGTCTCCCATGTTGGGCTTCAGTTAATTAAACTTCCCTAAACCCCAACTGCCTTCTATCGAACCAGTTATTAATTTCGCCAACATGTCTAGTATTTCTGTCTACGGTAGAAGACCAGTTCGACTGATTTTTCCATACAATTTGATTAGTTTCAAACAGAGAATCATATAGCCTGATCAAATTACAGTCGTATTAGAGTATATATCTCCAGGATACTACAATGAGAGCAGGCATGGCCTGTAGAGTGACCTGGTTATAAACCAAACGAACTCACATTACATAACACATTAGCGCTGCACGTGTTTACGTATCTGCATCATAGATGGTGCTACTAGTTCCTCGGAATCGATTCCGGAATCGGGTACCCGATTCCCGAGGCATACGGAATCGATTGTCGCGATTCCAGTCGCAACCCATCACTAGTACTGTGCTTCCAGGTTCTTCCAGATTTTCCTTGAGCTGATTTTCAGGATTTGAAAAATGCTGTTATTTAGGCGTTTCCATTTTACTCCGGTTTTTTATTGCTGCAGGCGAGTTACGTCCTTGCGGATTCTGATGATGTATTCTTTCAGGCGTTTCACCCAAGGCGGTTCTCTCAATTTCTTCTTGACAGATTTATTGTTCGGCAAGATTGGCTTTCCATTGTTCAATCGTACTGCGGCAAGTACTGCACTGTATATAGAAGTGTGTACTTCAGCGAACGTCTGATGCTCTTTCAGATATTCTGGCAAGACTTTCGAATTAAGATCTTCAATGATATTTCCAAAATTTTGGGATGATTGCTGCTCTAGCAGTATGGGTCATTGTGTAGGATCGATACCAGAATATTCCAAAAGGACCTTGTAGAATTCAACATGAGTCTTGCCGTGGAGGTCAGAGTTATCTGAAAGTATTACTTCGGGAGTACTTGTATGTACTGCTACATCAGTTTCAGGTAGCGTGTTAATAGTTGAGTCAGATTCGGTACTTTGAAGATGTGGATACTGATTCTACTAAGAACAGATCCTGGGATCAAATTGTTATTGATGATTGGTCTTCGTTGATGCGCAATGCGCTGTTCAGTAACTTTCACTGTTGGGTACTGGTTTGTAAATGTTGTGTGTAGTTGTTGCCTATATTCTGCAATTTCAGTTTCAAGAGGAGTTATTCGAAGATATGCCCGCATGATAAATTCGTTCATATCATTGTTCCATTTAATGCGATTTTGGGCTTATTGATACGAGAGGTTGTAGTTGGCACAAAAGCACTCGCACCAGGTGCGGTATGATAATCAGGTTCTTGTGTTCCACCGTGATCGTCTTAAGCTATTGTAGTTTGTTCGGGTGACCCGGTGGGAGGCCAGCAGCTTACGCTCCCACCACCACCGGCTCGCATGCTGTCATCCCTAGCGGTGGTTCCAGAGATGCCCTGGCGTACCCCAGGCAGCGGCATTTTCCGAGACAGTTTTAGAACTCCTCATAGGTGATGTGATGTTCAGCTGCTTAGTTGGAGACAGATGCTGACCACTTTGCCGCTTGCTGCAAGTCAGACGCAAAGTGGATTTGGGTCGGTTCTTCCCCCCTCTCTGCCATTGGGATATGTCCTCTTCTGCCGTTGAAGCCGATGACCATTTTTCTTGTCACCTCAGTTGATCCGCGGGTGCTTATTTGGCTAAACCTTATTCACACCTGTCTTGCATATCTACAGGAGCTTCCCCTATCAGCCATTGGGACGCGCCGTGTCGTGGTTGACGGCCTCAACCTCAGTGTCTTACGCACGTCTATGTCTAGCTCTTACTAAATTCAGAGCTAAAAACCCACGCAAGCTGACCGGGTTATTATTATTAATAATATTATTATTACGAAGGTAATTCCAAAAATAAGGTCTCCTACTTTTTTTATAAATATATAGACATGCTTATTTCTACAATGGTTTACATAATTTTACAGCTTGAACATTGACCTATTTTTCTGCATAATGACCATTTCGGTCGATGCATTTTTATAGACGCTGTGACAGTTTTTGTATGCCCATGTCATACCAGCTCGCCGCCATGCTGTTCAGGAAGTGTGGTCTTCAGTCAGCATGCGTGGCATCCATCTTGAGCACATCTCCTGGTATTTCAACTTTTTCGTTACAATTTTGTGAGCGGCGCTTCGGAAAACCTCAGGAACCAAAGTGCAGAGATCATCCAGGGTGATCCGCCGATCTTCAGAGATGTTTTGCTCAACCTTCACGACTGTCTCGACGGAAACTGACGGTCTCCCGCTCCTTTGTTCGTCAATTGGTGATGGATTTTAATCAGTTCAATACTTTTTACGTTCAAACATCGAATAACTGCGCGCATTTCGCACTTGGCGGTAACATCCAAGGGGAGCTCCGTTCTCAACGGCTGCCAAGCCAAGACTGAGTGCCTCAGCGCGGCGTGCGCATGTTTATATGCGAGCGCGGGAAACACTCTTCAAAATATTGTGACCAACAGCCACACGAACAGAGTTCTGTATTTATAAAAAATAGGAGACCTTATTTTGGGGATTACCCTCGTATAATACAGCCTCGGATACAGTGTTCAGGCATTTTTATTTTACGCTATATATGCCATATTTCGATGTTCCAATTTACTCTATCAAATAGCTGAAGAACAAATTCATCTTGGGCGATTCATGGCTGGATTTTATAGTAAACATCGCATGTGTTACCAGAGATCTTTTACATGTCGACACTGCACAACGTGGAGTGCCAAACTGCCTTTCTTCCACCCTTCAAAGATCTGACTATTTCTAACGGGTTTTAACCCAAGATCTTGGGATCTGAAGATTGACATTCTACCAATGATCCACTCATTATTATTTGTTTATGCAATCAACGTGTAAAGTGAATTGTTTCCTCACGAGTACTCCAGTCACCCACCATTTAGCCATGGAGCCACGAATAATAATAATAATAATAATAATAATAATAATAATAATAATAATAATAATAATAATCTTCTTCTTAATCCGTATACCCTGCAGGGTTGGATTTCCCTCGAACTCAGTGAGGGATCCCACCTCTTCCGCCTCAAACGCAGTGTCCTGGAGCGTGACTATGTAAGTGAGTGGATGACTATGTTGAAATATTTTACATATAAGTTGCTTACAGTTCGCTTCATGTCCTTACGGTACCATAATTTAATGCACAAAATCAAATTTACTAAGAATTAAAAGGAGTTATAGGCGTGAAGTCCTATAATAACCGAGTGATATAATCACTGGCTTCTCACCAAACTGGCTACGGTTCGAATCCCGGTCAATATACGTGGGATTCGTACTTCTCTATGGTTCGAATTTCATATAAAATTTGAGATCCCTCAGTTATGATGACGATATTCAGAGTTACTTTACATAATAGGAATACTTTTTGGTCTTATATTATAAGTTGTTAAATCTTTTGTGTATGGTCACTAGGAGAACAGGTGAGATTAATCATTCATAACGAAATAGATATGACATACAGAGAAACGGCTTCTAAACAACGAGATCACTACCAATCAGGCCATGTTAATGTAATAAACTTAAGAAACGTCAAGGTGTCTTTAAATAAATAAACAAGGAATTCTGCAATGTACTCGAAACTTATGTCTTTGCTGGCGGGACCTAGTGTTTACAGTGCACTATGTGTTCTGGTATGGGCTAGAGCAATTTTGTTACTTTCATTGCTCTGTCTCAGCTGATCCTGGGCTTTGAAAATATGAAAGTGACTGAGGTATGAGTGATACTAGTAATGCCATTTCTTATGCAGCCAGTCCCTGCTATGAATGGTGTGAAAATATTGCTCATAGGGTCGGTTGGTGCATGCATTTCAGTGGGCTTGGCAGCCTGATATGTAATAGCAACGTCTGGTTCGGTGAGGAAAGCAACGGGAAACTACCTCACTCCTCATTTCCCTAGTACGCCTCTTCAGTGATGCCTAGGTCATCTATGACAGCTGATGGCGGAGCTGTTGAGGATCCAACCAGCCTTCGGGCTGAGGACTAAACACACACACACACACACACACACACACACACACACACACACACACACACACACTCGAAACTTCGAAAACCTCCCTACATAGTGTACATGAGGGCATAACATGTTCCAACACGGGTGAGATATGAAAAAATGAAGAAAAATTTGCTTAAACACGCTTTACAAAAATATTTAACTTACTTTTCCTTATCCTCACAGTGGCCGAAAAATAACTCTATAGGGCAATTAAATAAACGATCACGCGTTAACGGAACTTGGAAGAGGTCCTCTCTAACACGGGAGATCCGCTTTACGTCAATACAGTGTACAAATCATATTTATTTAACGATTTAGAGATTATATTAGAAAGATCACTCGTGATACACGTTTGTTCGTTTTCTTGATTCGACGTGTGCAGTTGAAGTATTGGAGCTTCGAAAAACTTCCAGATGTTCCTGAAGCTTGTGTTCTGCGAAATTCCTGAGCCGTCCCCTTGCTCGTTGGACTAATTTCATCAAACTCTGTATTGCGGGTATTCTGTATTCCAGGGGCTTCTCGGGCAGATGAAACTCGCAAAAGAAGGGACGAAGTTCCTCACAATCTTCCACTGCTAGTTTACCTATAACAACACGATTAACAATTGATAATCCCTTAGAAGAGTCTCAGAAAGAGGATTTCTTACATCTTTTACCTGGAAACCTTAGACATTGACTAGTTGAGTAACTCTGATGTTGTTGCCTTCTGTGCATGAAATAAAGGGGTCCTTTGACAAATAAAGTGTGTTTGAATGTGAGAAGGTTGCATGGTACATTAAAAAAACCTCGATTTACTCAATAACAGCGTCTCAATAACAGCTAAAGGATTATTATTATTATTATTATTATTATTATTATTATTATTATTATTATTATTATTATTTGACATGCCCAGTGTAGTCAGAAGTAATTCATATTCAACAAGAAATATACAACAGGCTCTGGAAAAAACGTTATTGGCAATTTTTGAAACTGAAAACCGAAAATGTGAAAGTGGTTGTAGTCTTCCTAATGCAGGAGGTATGGATTTTTCCTGTTTTTTCCAATATTAGATTAATTTGCAATTTTTATGGGATTTTTTGGCGTTTTCTTGTGTCTTGGCATGCATCATTCATACGAAAGGACACTCTACGTTGGAGGATTTCTTTATATACAATACATTTGAAAATATTCTATCTGAATGGGAAGTAACTTACCGTGTTATGATTCGTGAACAGTTTGAAATTTTACGTCATCAAAACGTTGTACCCTTGACAATGAAATATAAATCCCGCGGTGACCAAATACTGAATCAGAAAGGTACGTTTTGCGCTCGGAAAAGGAAACCACATTTTGCGTACCACCCACTCAATATATTACAGATGAATAAGCGTGCGATTTATAAAAGGCACATTTAATAAGACTGCTGAATGTCGGCGCTGCAAATTGCTATGCTTCTTTCTTTAAAGGTGGGGTACAGGACCGGCGTCCTGGACACAAAAACAAATGAACATAACCCATCGTGACGGTTTGTTGTTATAACAGTAACCTTGACGTGATAAACCAGCCCTACGTGGTGAAAATCTAATCGCTTACTTGTCAGCCGCTGTCAGACTGTTGCTTATTATTACTATGTGCCGTGTCCGGCCCCATCGCTAAATGGTTAGCGTGCTGGTCTTCGGTCACAGGGGTCCTGGCTTCGATTCCCAGCAGGGTCGGGAATTTTAACCATCATTGGTTAATTTCGCCAGCACGGAGACTGGGTGTATGTGTCGTCTTCATCATCATTTCATCCTCATCACGACGCGCAGGTCGCCTACGGGAGTCAAATCAAAAGACCTGCAGCTGGCGAGCCAAGTATGTCCTCGGGCACTCCCGGCTTTAAAAGCCATACACCATTTCATTTTTTCTTTTACTATGTGCCGTGCTTCCTAAGTAATTACAAAATGAAAATTATATCAAACTTTCCAAATAATAACCTAGCCTAGTGATATTTCTTAACGAATTTACAAATCTCAATTGTACATTTTCATGACACTTCTCTAGCTAGTATATTTTGTTTGTTCTGCTAAAAATTCGTCGTTTAATTTCCGTAATAGCATTGCCAGTGGATTCGGATGCGTGGGATGATTTCCACCTTGATATGAATTTCAACCAATAGTAGCTCATGCTTTGTTGCTCGTGATACAACGGCAGTGCTTCAGCGCCACATGTAAACATTCGTATGTGAAGCTCGTTAGTATCAGTGCAGCTGGCGGAAGTGACATGTATGATAGTCGCGCGGCCAGACTCAACGAAAGTCGATCCATCCTTCCGTCTCGCCTTGCCTCCTTTACTGACACGCAAGCGAGCTGAATCTGACGTGGAAGAAGCGTGCGTGATTTCTTAATCACTTCCTACAGCGACACTACTGATCTAAAATACATGTTGTATTATATATCTTCGATCATTATTAAATTCCGCTCCATATTGTGTAAGTAGATCATTTTCAGGAGATTTCTGAGTTTTTTACAAGAGAGAACTATGCCTTTTACCTATACTTTTTCTGACTCTAATTTGTACGTGTGAACAATCTCGGCTGCTTGCTTGAAATGTTCTTTTAACAGACTACGTAAAAATGCAATTTTTGTGACAAATTGTTAAAGTTACGAAGAAAGCGCATATGAGCCTAAGCCTAACAGTTCGCTCGTATTTTGTTTTGTTTTGTTTTCATCGTATAAAACATATACCAAAACACAGAAGAAGATTTAGAGTTAGTAAGAAAATATATAAAAACTTAAGAAACTTCTCGAAGGCTTCTACGTTAATCAAAGGTACCAACTAAGAGTTTGCCAAATTTGAGTTCAATCGGTCGAGCAGATTTTGCGTGAGAGTACGACAAATAGACTAACAGACAAGCTATTGTTCATATTTAAGTAGACTATTAGTAATTTTGTATACGGTAGTATAACACACAGTGCTAAACATATTTTTCAATAAAGTTTAAAGCTGTATACTTGTTTGTTTATGTTGACGACGTAGTCACCTCCGCAGGCAACATACCATTGTGGTTCCGAGCTTGGCTGTCATGTCCCAGTTTTCAAAATTAGAGGTATAGAGGACAAGTACCTGACGCTTCAAAACGTTAGTAATACAGAACAGAAAAATGTCGGTTATAAACGTGACTATGCCTTTTATGAAATAAGGCGCGAACAACATAATATATTACTGGGAGAATTACTGTTCTCCCAGGGTTTTCCTGTGAGAATTCAATCCTATTTGTATAGAAGGTCGTTTGGGATCTCTGATGATGAGTTTGAAGGCCACTGGTTGTGCTGTTATGAACTTGAGCACGTCAAAACGAGGAGTAATGATTCACGTCAGTACTGAGAACGTGTGTGTAGAATTTCGTGACATTAGTTGCAATGATGCGGAAGCGAATTAACCTTTACTGGGAGGGTCCACAACAGCACTTTCCGATGGTTTGCAATCCAAGGAATGTGCAAGAAGCGTGATTTCTTGATATCAAAGGACAGGATCAGAGCCATGTTGTATAAAAAAGGCAATGGCCGACTGGTCTTAATTCCAGAGGATAAAAAAACCCAGGAAAATCCACGACCAGCCACCAGCCGAACACCAGAGCTGGTGAGGAAAGTGGTGGCCCTTACCTCAGGTGGCATCCCTGCCCCGCAAAGAAATATCGCACGTAAGTTGGGAATGTCTGTCTCAACAGTCAACACCATAATCAACAAGGAACTGCAATTATAAAAGCGGCATAAGCACCGAGTTCGCAAGCTGTTGCTTCGTCACATTTCGGAACATCGCACTAACCTACGGCTATCTGGCAGGGGGCAGATGAAAAACTGTGGTGACATTAGACAAGTATACGTGTATCTTAGAGACAAAAAATAAAATCTATATATATAAAATAACTTGTCCTGACTGACTGACTGACCGACTGACTGACTGATTCATCATCGCCGAGCCAAAACTACTGGACATAAAGAAATGAAATTTTGGGGATATATTCATATTAAGATGTAGGTGCTCACTAAGAGAGGATTTTTGGATATTCCGTCGCTAAGGGGGCGAAAAGGGGGGTGAAATTTTAAAATGAGTGTATCTATATCTCAAAACTTTTAAAGTTTACAGATGTAAAAATTGGTATTTAGAATCTTCTTTAAAAATAAGGAAACACGTATTTTTTGTTTTCAGAAAATCCCAATTGGAGGGGTGAAATAGGGCTTGAATGCCTTTAATCATGATACCGGTACTAATATCTCAGAAATTGAAATTATTGCAGACCTAAAAATTGGTACTTTTGATCTCTTTAAAAAATAAGGAAACACGTATTTTTTGTTTTTGGAAAATCCAATTAATGGGAGGGTGAAAAGGGGGCTGAATTTTTAAAATTAGTGCATCTATATATCAAAACTTTTAAAGTTTACAGATGTAAAATTGGTATTTAGAATCTTCATTAAAAACAAAGAAATTCGTATTTTTTGTTTTCGGGAAATCCCAATAGGAGGGGTGAAAAGGAGTGAAAAAGCTGTTGAATGCCTTTAATGAGGATACTTATATATCAGAAACTGAAGATATTACAGACCTGAAAATTGGTGTTTGGGATATCCTTTAAAAATAAAGACACACTTATTTTTTGTTTTTGGAAAATCCAATTAATGGGGGTGAAAAGGGGTTGAATTTTTAAAATGAGTGTATCTATATCTCAAAACTTTTAAAGTTTGTTAGGCCTTTCCTGGCAATATGTAGTGTTTACAGTGCTTGTTACTTTCATTGACCTGTCTCATTCTTATACTTGGCTTTGACAATATGAAAGTGGCTGAGGTATGAGTGACACTAGTAATGTCATTCCTTATGCAGCCAGTCCCTGCTATGAATGGTGTGAAAATGTCGCTCATAGGGTCGGTTGGTGCACACATTTCAGTGGGCTTGGCAGACTGATATGCAATAGCAACTTCTGGCTCAGTGAGGAAGGCAACGGGAAACTACCTCACTCCTTATTTCCCTAGTACGCCTCTTCAGTGACACCTAGGCCATCGATGACAGCTAATGGTGAACCTGTTGAGGATCCAACCAGCCTTCGGGCTGAATACCCAACATACAAACATAGACGTAAAAATTGGTATTTAGAATCTCCTTTAAAAATAAAGGAACACGCATTTTTTGTTTTCGGAAAATCCCAACAGGAATGGGTGGAAAAGGGTGAAAAGGGGGTTGAATGCCTTTAATGAGGCTGCTTATATTTCAGAACCTGAAGATATTACACACCTGAAAATTGGTATTTGGGATCTACTTTAAAAATATAGAAAAATGTATTTTTTCGTTTTTGGAAAATACAAATAATGGGGGGTGAAAAGGGGGTGATTTTTTTAAATGAGTGTGTCTACATCTTAAAACTTTAAAAGTTTACAGATGTAAAAGTTGGTATTTAGAATCTCCTTCAAAAATAAAGGAACACGTATTGTTTTGTTTTCTGTAAATCCATATAGGAGGGGTGTAAAAGGATGAATAATGGGTTGAATGCCTTTAATGAGGATACATATATCACAGAAAATGAAGATATTACCGAACTGAAAATTTGTATATGGGATCTCCTTTAAAAATAACCACGTGTGTTTTTGTTTTTGGAAAATCCAATTAATGGCGGTTAAACAAGAGTGACAAATTGGGTTGAATTTTTTGAAAGACTATATCTACAGAATATCTGAGACGTACAGACGTAAAAAGTGGGTATTTGGAATCTCCTGTAAATGTAAAGAAACATAGGTGATTTGTATTTGGAAATTCCACTTAAGGGGAACTAAAAAGGGGTGAAATTTTAAAATGAGAATTTCTACAGTATATCTCAAAAAACTTAACATGTTACAGAAGTGAAAAATGGTATTTGTTATCTCTATTAAAAATAAAAAACGTTTAGTTTTAGTTTTCGGAAATACCACTTGGGTGGAGGGGCGGGGGGTAAAAGTGACTGAAAATGGCATTGAATTCTTTTAATTAGGCTACTGATATTTCAAAAATGAAGATGTTACTGACGTGAAATTAGATATTTGGAATCACGTATTCCTGAAAAATCCAATGAAAGGGGGGGGGGGTGAAAGAATTGAAAATTTAATTTACTTAATTGTATGAGAATACATACATCTAGAAAAAACTGAAGTTGTTACAGACGTGAAAATTGGTATTTGGATCTCCTTTAAAACAAAGAACAAAAAAACAAAAAAACGCGTTTTGGGGGGAAACCATTTTGGGGGGCGGGAGTGAAAAGGAGTTGAATTGAGGACACATAAATCAAAAACTGAAGAAGTTAGAGTCGTGATAATTGGTATTAGGAGATCCTTTACTATTAAAGAAACAAGTATTTTTTGCCGGAAAATTCACTCAGGGGGGGGGGGAGTGTGAAAGGAAGTGAAAAAGTGAATTATTTTTATGGGGATAGTTATATCTCAAAACTGAAGGTAATAGACGTGAACATTGGTGTTTGGAATCTCCCTTAAACATAAAGAAACACGCCTTCTTTTGATTATTTTTTGGTGGTGGGGTGTAAAAGGAGGTGAGATCTGTTGATTTTACTGTTCATAATGTACTTATAAGGAGCCTCCATTGCTCAGGCGGCAGCGCGCCGGCCTCTCACAGCTGGGTTCCGTGGTTCAAATCCCGGTCACTCCATGTGACATTCGTGCTGGACAAAACAGAGGCGGGTCAGGTTTTTCTCCTGATACTCTGGTTTTCCCTGTCATCATTCATTCGAGCAACACTGTATAATATAATTTCATTTCATTTGTCATTCATTAATCATTGCCCCAGAGGAGTGCGACAGGCTTCGGCAGCCGGCACAATTCATATTGTCACCGCTAGATGGGGGCTTTATACATTCCATCCCTGACCCTGTCGAATGACTAGAAACAGGCTGTAGATTTTCGATGTACTTATTCTGATCATAAACCGATCATTTTTAATCTCTCCTGGGTTCGTTTTCAATAATAATAATGTTATTTGTTTTACGTCCCACTAACTACTTTTTTAAGGTCTTCGGAGACGCCCGGGTTCGTTTTCAACAGCCACCTTTTCCTTCGGAGGACGTTCTTAGATTACAGTATTCTCCTGGCATAAAATTAAAATTTAAACACATTTGAAATAAACGATAGGTATGAGATTGACCGTAAAATTGTTCACCTCTGTAATAAGGTCAATAATGCATGGAAGTATGTCATTCGTATCGCCAGAAATCCCGCAAACTTGCCTACGCGCGACAATGGTGCTGGTCACATTGTCAATATTGACAATGGCAGCAGATGTACTTTACCGCCAAGTAGCGAATTGCATCTTGCTGTGGGGTCCAGAACATCTACAATAATAATAATAATAATAATAATAATAATAATAATAATAATAATAATAATAATAATAATAATAATAATAATAATAATAATAATAATAATGTTCTGGACCGTCGTCAAATGTGCGGCCCGCGCTGGAAACGGGTCCTGGACGGGTAATGACTAAGAATACAGTCCGGCCGCGGATTCAGTACCGCCAAGGCACCCAAGACGACACCACGCCGGATCTCCTGAAGGATTTGATCCATATTAAAAATGCTTATAGGAAAAGATGGCTAAGTTTTAGGGACCCAACTGACCGGGTGGAATACCTGGACCTAGCCCGGGAAGTACAAAATAGATTGCTGGAAAGAAAGATTGAAAAATGGGAGGAAACTTGCCGTAATCTATTAGAAAACGAGTCAGATCGCGAATTTTGGCGGATTCTCGCAGAAAACGAGTCAGATCGCTAATTTAGGCGGATTATATATTGTACTATTACGTTACATTTGCGTCGATAACTGTTATGGAAACAGTGGACAAATGTGGCGTAGAACAGCTTCAGGCAATGTACAAATGTACAGAATAGAGATAGAATAAATCGATATCGATCGGTCGCAAAAAAAAAAGAGTTTCTAGATTAAATAATTATGGAGCGTAAAAAAATTGAATTGGACTGATTCTTGACTACCTTGAAAAAAATTACGATTTGAAGAGGATCAGCACGACCTACTGGCAGAGAAGAAAGGGATTGACGTGATATTAAATATTAAAGTAATATTATATATACTTCGTTGAAGAGTTTAACTGCTAATATCTGCAGGATAAACATAGAATTTAAAGAAGAACATTTATTATTGTGTCGGTCAAATACTGAAGCAGAAATAGACTACAGCCGGGTCGAACATTGAAATGAAAGTGGCCGAAATCAATATCATAGCGGCCAGTTTATGCTAAGAAAAGCACAATTTGTTGTTTTCAAGTTGGAAACAATATCTGTTTAGGCAATAGAATTAACGAGAAATAGGCTGAGTTAAGGATATTAACAAAATTAAGAGAGATATTTATGACCGATACGAGAATCATATAGCAAATTATACGCATTGAATAACCTACTGTTCACCAGTGAAATATGCATTCTACCATGTATTTGTTGTTTTATCATTTCATGATAACTGGTGACAAGGTTGAATCAGCCTAAACAGATGGAAAGATCGCTCAAGATGAAAATTAGCTCAAGATAAGATTACCAGCCGAAGCCGGATATGACGTAACCTGTGGACTGCGATGGCTGCCTGTTCCAAGATGCCCTAGGCCAGGAGGAATTCAGCAGCAGAATCCCGTTACGAGATAAGTATTATGGTTTGCACCGTATTGAATTTGAAATAAATTGGTGGAAAATATTTCGTTTGAGTGCAGGAGTGCTAACAGTAAGAGATTTAGTGCCAATGAACGGATACTAGAGTGTGAATTTCAATTATTAACCGATGATATGTGCCATTTTCTGTAGAATAACTGTAGTGCTTGCGAGATGATTTTAGGTTATGGAAACAAGATCAGAATGAGCATAAGTACATGTTTAATGCCAATCTATATGAACAGACCGTGTAACGTCAGATCAGTTGTGGTTAAAGGAAATGCATGCGAGATATGAAACGTAACCTTGTAATTGTGGTCAATGTGAGCAGCAGACATGGCCAGTACGATAATTGCATTGTATGGGAATGTTGAAATATTACGGAGTTGCAGTTTGTGAAAGAATATTCAGGTTATGGATCATTTCTACCGTAACACAGAGAGTATTTAAATGAAGTTAAATGAATATGTTTTTTCTTAAGTATGGAGGTATATGAAGGAAATGAAATATTAGTATGGCAAAATGTTGTTATTATGAGGAAATATGATTTGGTTCGTCGCGTGAGTAACGGATAGTTGAGAGAGAATTGTGAGTTCCTCTGTTACATATAGTATTTATATTGTAGTTAGCACTGCAAGCGAAGGATTCAGGCCATGTTCAGTTGAATGTATGATTTGATCCAAACATTAGATGTTTCGTAGTGACTTTCAAACTAAAGATATTGCTAGGTTACTTGCTTATTATACGTCACGCAGTGTAAATATACTAGAGTAAAATGGAATCTCGCATAAATATACGAGAAGTTCAGCGCGTCAATGCTGATTTGTAGAACGGTTTTTCTTTTGACAAAATCTTGGCACAGCGATGAGATATTTGAGAATGTAAGTAAAAGAATTGGCATATGATCAGGAATTCACGTGGCACGATTTTCGCAGGTTAGACTGATTTATTATTGTATCTATGGCACTCTGTAGTAAGGATATTTGGTTTATCGTGTACATATAATGGTGTACAGTTTTTATTTACTCATTTTTAGCAATGATAGGAATGTTTATAGCTGCATTGGTGTTTCTGAAACCATAATTAAACAACATAATACTTATCTCGTGACATAAAGAGTCAGTAGTGAGAATCCAAACAAACAAACAAACCAAAAGTAAAGATGAGAATCCAAGTGATGCCCCAAAGACATTCCCAAACAGCAGTAACAGGAAGATATTCCACTCCCTCTTGATGAATAAAGTTATGATCCCTACCTTTTCCCATCAATTAATTTAAAATATTGAAAAATGGTATATTATTGGAGAATAATGTAAATGTACTCAATTTAACGGTGACAATTTAAAGATTTACAATTATGTTTATCACAAAAAAATCAAGAATCCAAGAATGTTTTTGTATTTTCATACGATTCCTTTTCTCCATTGCCGATAACTGAATTGATATTTTTATTATATATATATTAGCATGCTAATAAACTAGATATAGGGTTATTATTGCGTTTCTGTTATTCAAGTAGCCGATAGTGCATAGTAGTAAGATTATATGGGAGTTAATTGAATTTATTATGCCATAAAGAAAGGATTTTACAGTTGATTACCAAAATATTAGCGAACTGAGTGATGGATTGAAAGGATAGCCTTACTTCAACGGAGCCTACGACTTATTTGGAGTATTTGAGGATATATTTGAAGTAATTTACCCTGAGAAACGACTATACACCTTTTATTATTGCACTTGTTCATGCATGACACCCTCGTTTTCATGTAAATCATCCATGAATGGTATAGTTCGGAGTAGAGGTATGATTCTTTCCCCTATGTCGTGAATTTCGTGGCCGGAGCAATGCGTTAACAGGTGTAATATCTAAAACAATAAACATTAAATTATAAATTTTAGTACCGGTATAATACCGTAGCGAAGCACGGGTATCTTGCTAGTAATAAATAAAATTAATAAAATTGAACATTGTATAAAGAATGCCAGGAAAGTTTTCGAAGGGATTTCACGATCATCGCTGGATATTTTTACAGTGGCAAGTTACCCTTCGCCATGTCGTTAATAATGTGAAAGTGGACTCTACATATTAACAGCAAGAGGTTTTAACACAACACAGATATCCCAGAGTCAGGTATGGGTACAATAAAATAGAGCATCCAGCCACACCTGCCGTTCGACTCGTCTGTTCTTAGAGAGAATAGATATGGAAATTGGAATCCGTGCAATTCCTTTTATTGACATTCTGGTGAAGGCACCCGATGGGTCATCCATGGACTTCTGTTCATTTGGATTCCTAAAATGGGCCTTAAGAAATAGACGTCCACGCACTATCAATCGCTTCTGGAAAGCCAATCACGAGGAGTAGGAAAAGGTAGACATGCTAGCTCTGCTGCAATAGAAATGACATTGTCGGGCTGTAGCTAGAAATGCTGGCTTTCCAACTGAGCATGATCGTTTTTGGAGACATGGCTTTCCATAAGCTAATTATTCTTCAAACATCGTCCCCAGAGATCCCGAACGACCTTCTGTATAATAATAGCTCTCGGAGGACGTTACCTGACTGTAATGGATAGGCAGGTGATAATTATACAGTATCCCTCAGAGTAAACTTCAAACAGGTGAATATTTATACAACAAATTAGTTTATAGAAGAGGAATGTATCCAATTACAGTGCAAAAGAAATACTCGCCTGAGCGGCTGAATGACACGCAAGAGTGGGTCGGAAGACGAACGGGTTTCGTTTCCCAGAAGATGTAATGTCTAATCCGGAAAGGTTCACCTGTGGAAAAGAAAATGTGTTTCGTTACAGTGTTCATACTGTACTTAATTGTTAAATGTAATGATGCTTCTATTTCCATTGAGATGTAGGGATTATTGGGAAGTGGTTGTTGGTGGTGATGATTTTATTTTAAGGAGAATCACAACCATCCAATTTCGCCTGAATACATTTCCATCTTAATTTTGGTTTAAATATCCGGACGTTGACCTTTCGTCAGCTACAGTCACAAACTAACACACCATGCAAGCAAACTAACTAAATAAGTACCAAACAAACAAACAAACAAACAAACAAACAAACAAACAAACAAACAAACAAACAAACAAACAAGCAAGCAAGCAAGCAAGAACCAAATAAGGTATCCAATGCATTTCCTTAAGCAATGACCTACAAATAATTAATTTATTAAATAATAATAATCATTATTATTACTGCCATACAAATTGTTCCGGGGTTACCCGTGGAACAGAAAGAGGTTAAAGAAGGTGCCGGGGTGAATGGGTCTATCTACAATATCAAAGTTGAGTTAAAACTTTAAAAGTTTATATTTCTTTTCCAAAAACAAACTTAACAATATTTTTCACTGAGTGAACATAACAATGTATCAGGTATAAAAGCAATCTTGAAACAAGACTAAGAAAGTCCAAGATTAGTGATATTTACAGATTCTGGGCTTCAAGCACCTAGTTTTACAATTTTACAAAAGGAAGTGGTATTATTTAGTTAAGGGCAGAAATCCCCTAATTCAAGAGAACTTGATCCCTAAATTGCAACATATATAGCCTCCCAAAGGCACACTTTACTGTTACAAAACTTTGAAAAGAGCTAACAGGCTCTCAGTTTCTTCCAGCCTACTCAAGGCAACATCAAAACTTTCAATCTCTGGCCTCTCAAGGCACCACTTACAAATAGAGAATAATTTTATACAGGGGTATCTAGTACCCAACCTACAGGGCCTTTGCGACAAAGAACAGGTTAAATAAATGGCCCGAACACAAACTGAATGGAGGCGTACACTGCGCTCCCAGATAATGAAAAATTAAAACCTACAGGGCTCTCAGCCGATGAAACAGGGGCTAATCCCAAGCTATTTAAAGTGGCACGTATGGAAATAACTGTAATACATTACAAAAAACGGTTGCTAAATCACAGACACTTCAAATCAAGATGAAGGCGAGCTCGAGAGGGTAACTCACTCTCTATCCCCGATTTACAATTAAAGACTTTATGAAGTTTTTACATTAGCTGAAAGAAAAGTTACATTTTAGAAAAGTATGGTTACATAATTAAAGATTCGGACCTTCACCTCGAATTAAAGGTGCGGAGATAGCAAGAAAGGATTAAGTAATGTGGCCATTACCTTGTAGATGTTCTAGCTGCCGACGAAAGAGGCCGCCCGCCTCCTGCTCAAACATACACACTCAGATAGACGACGATCAATCGGCCAGAAAACACAAAAAGCCGCAACTTATATACCCTCAGGGAAGGTTCGAGAGAATTCAAGACTAAACCAGCCACACCCTCTTAATTTAATTGGTTAATCTCAAAGTTACACTCAGAATCGTACAAGAAACCTGTGATAGGTTGAAAATAAATTACAGAAATTTTTGATTGGCCAGATTCAAAACTGGCGGAAAGAAAAAGGAGGGTTGCCAACCCAAGAATAAATGAACGTAGATCAGTTATGAAAACCTCGAAATACAAAACTTCTTTAAGTGATAAGTTCTTTCCCTTTGCACCAGAGTGCAAGATCATAGTTTTTAGTAGTGTCGTCTGTAGAAAAATTTCCAAACTTCTTGATGTATAGTAAAACAAAACGAGGAGAAATTTAGTCAGTTTAGGAAACTGCACAACAAAACAATTACGTAATTTGTCAGTGGTGACATCTTCTGATTAAATTTCCAAGTTCGTGTAGTTTCACTGATTGACAAATAGAGGAGTTCATTTAGGCGCTAATTTTGAATGCGCGGCGTTGAGGTGTACCTCCTGGTACACAAATAATGAGAGAGATGCCAGGAATTGCATTCACTTATTATGTAACAATAGACAAGAAGCACAATAAACACTGGAATGTTTACATGAAATTTCTCTCAAAACAGGTCTACTGATATATGAGAAAACACAGTATGTGGAAAGAAAATATAACAATACACAAACCAAGCACACAAAATATGGAAAGATCACAAGAGTAGAAAAAATCAAGTAATTAGGGGAATATATACAAATAGGAGGATCAAATAAGGCATCTAACACAGACAGAAGAGACAAACTTCAGACAGGGAGAAAGCGTACAAACTCACATGGACACACTACAATGAAAGAAACATATAAGACAGGCAAAACTCAGGCAATACAATACAATTGTACTACCAGAAACCCTTTAAGCTTCAGAAACAACCACAATTGAAAAATTAGGTATGACAGAGACAGAAAAAAAAATAGAAAGTAAGAGCCTCAGAAAGACTTTTTGAGCAATACACACAGATGGTATATGGATAGAGAGGCCAACTAAAGAACTGTACGAATACACAGATAGACTGACAAACATGATCAGAAAACGTGACTAATGTTCTATGGGCACCTACATAGAATGGACGGCAGCAGATTCACAAAGAGGATTTTGGACGTAGCTAATAGCTCAATAGAGAAAAACAGTTGGCTGAAAGAATTAATAGAAAAAGATCTACAACAAGCAGGTTTCGACAAGGTAATGATAAATGAAAGAAACATATTCAGAAATAAAATTTTGAATGCGAAATTTGAAGTAAAAGAAAGTTAAAAAAAACAGGTAAAGTATGGACTGAACAAGGGAAACAAGAACACAGTCAAGGAATGAAGAGATTTTGGGAAGAGAAAAGGAAAAAAAAAAGACGAAATTGAATAATCATGTAACATTCAAGTTCAACCACCGTCTTAATGGCAATAATAATAATAATAATAATAATAATAATTGTACCGGTTGGTACACCTATACGCCGCACATTTGAATGTTCCGCCTTAAAGTACTTCTCTACTGGAGAAACTCTGAATTTTAAAAACCGAATCAACTCAACTGTTTCTCAGAAGATGTCACTGTGTGTATTTCGATATGTTTTGTTTTTCATTGATCAAGAAGTCTGGACATTCTCTCACAGATGTCTCTACCACAAACTATGATCATGCACCCTCGTGCGAAGTGAAGGAACTTTTCTTGAAGAAATTTTGTATTCAGAAGTTTTTGTCTTTACTAAATATTGTTCTTTCATCTATGGGTTGGCAATATTAATCTTTCTTTCCGCCAGGTTTGAACTTAGCCAATCCCGAATTTCTTTAATTAATTTTGGACCAATAGTGTCCTTCTTCTCCAATTTTAATGTGTAAATTTTGGGCAAACAATAAACGCCTGTGGGTGTGTCTTAATTATTCATGAAAGGTCTCGAATCTTCCACGAGGGTTTAAAAACTGCTGATTTTCACGGCTCGTGGCCACTTCAACAACATCTTGCTTAGTGTATGGAAGTATAGCAGGGGGCGGGTTGCGCCTCTTCCTTCGAGCAGCAGCTCTTCAGCAAAGGTAATGCCCTTTTAACATCTTTATTTCTTTCTTGGTCAGCAGTTTAACCCCCGGGGAAGGTTCGAAACCTTTTCAAAGTATCCTACCTGTTCAAAAATGTAACTTAGTGCCGGCTTATGTAAACATTTTCTGATTACTTTAACTGTAAATCGGGGATAGAGAGTGCCTTACCCTCTCGAGCTCCCCTTCAATTTGGATTTGAGGTGACTACGTTTACATAACCGATTTTCTTCTCTTCATTAATGTGTTAAACGAGTCACCTCTATAGTATGGGAATAGCCCCTGTGTATCGGCTTAACGCCACTTAGGTTTTAACAAGCTTTCATGTAGGAGTGCAAGTACACGCCTCCATTCATCTTGATTCTTTTTTGGGGCCATTTAATTAATCTGTTCCTTTTCCACGAAGGCCCAGTAGATTGGGTACTAGATACCTCTGTTTCTTGATAGGTGTGCCTTGAGGGCAGTTGATAGTAATGTTGGTTGTGGCCTTTGATAGGCTTGAAAGATTGAGAGCGGTCAGCTATTTCTGGTATTTTGAAAGGTGCCTCTAGGAGGCTTGATATTACTAGGCGGGAGCAAGTGCTCCATGTAATTAGGGGTTTTCTGCCCTTTGGCATTTTGTGGTTGTGAGCTGAGAGCTCAAGGATTGTCAAATTGGGGCTCGAAGCCCAGGATTTGTAAAGACACCGTAACTTGTGTTTTCGCTTGTACAGTTATTATTGTACCTGAATATTCATTGTTATTTCACTTAGTGAAAAATTGTTAAATCTTGTTATCTGTTGAAAATATAACCTTTATTTAAATTTTAAATTCATCTTTAGGACTTGTAGTTAGACCCATTCCAGCCCGCACCTTCTTTCACCTCTGCTGATCCACCAAAACACGGTAACAATAAAAATAAAAATGAAATGTCGTATGGCTTTTAGTGCCGGGATATCCCAGGACGGTTTCGGCTCGCCAGGTGCAGGTCTTTCTATTTGACACCCGTAGGCGACGTGCGCATCGTGATGATGATTATGAAATGATGATGAAGACAACACATACACCCAGTCCTCGTGCCATTGGAATTAACCAATTAAGGTTAAAATCCCCGACCTGGCCGGGAATCGAACCCGGGGACCCTCTGAACCGAAGGCCAGTGCGCTGACCGAATAATAATAATAATAATAATAATAATAATAATAATAATAATAATAATAATAATAATAATAATAATAATAATAATATGGCCTCAGCTACCGCACGCAAGCATTTTGAATTAAGGCCGTTTAAGCTACCTGCGTGCCAATTTTGACGTTTTGTTTTATTCTACTAGATGGCAGAGAAACTGGAATACAGTTGGGGACCTATGGCTGAGTTTTGATGAATTTTGATGGATAAACACTAAAGTATCACCGGAGATCTTTTACATGCTGACATCGTACGCCATGGAATATCGAATGCACTAATTTATCCTTCATTTAGAATTAGGCTATAGAACGGCTTACAAGTCGAGTGAAATAATTTCGTCCTCGAGGGCAGCGACATTTCCGATTATTACTGCCGTACATATCACAACAGAGATGCAAGGAACTGCTTTCACTCATTATATTATCTGAGTTCATAGATTATCTTAGCATTCACTAACATAGACTTCAGCACGAACTCTGTAGAGCTGTGTTTCAAAGTGAGCATTTCACAAAATGGAAGGAGGGGAAACTTACACAAAAGAATCACGCTTTCCGGATCTAGGAGTCTAAAGGAGGATTGGGGCGCAGGTTCTTCAAGCGCTGGCATACCATCTTTTGATAGTGATTGGTTGTGACCATTTGCAAGAATGTTAGTTGTGAGTGATTGCACCTGCTAAAGGGTTATTTAAGTGATTGGCTGAAGATTTTCATCCATCGTCCCTTTTTCCCAAAGAGATCGAATCGATGGGGCCTAGACGAAATTTTAGCAGAGTTCTGAAAAATCCTTCCGAAGAAGGCCATTTCGTTCCTATTTAATTCTATATTTCGCTTCGCACATTTTATGGAATCCTGGAAAACCCCAATTTGACATGACGTTCGTACAGAACTACTGGCCTGTTTCTATCCTCTCAATGATCTAGAAATGTTTCTCCCATCCCGAATTCAATCTGTTATTGATGAACTCAGTCTGGAACCAGATGAACTACGATTTGGTTTTAGAAAAGAGCACGTTATGACCTACCAACTACTGAGACCTTTGGTAGATATAACCAAGAATGTTCATGACGATAGGTAAACAGCAGCTTGTTTTCTGGACATCTCGCGAGGTTTGACGTGAAGGACCTCTCTTCGAAATGAAACAATGTTGCCCCCCCCCCCCCGCACTATCTTACTTCTCTCTGAAAGGAAATTCCACGTTAGTGTTAGGAAAGCACTATCATTTGCCCGTCCAACCACTGCAGGCATACCACAGAGTAGCATTTTAGCGCATACTCTGTACTGTAGGCATGCTACAGGGCAGCCCAATTTACATATCCGATATGCTAATGCCTCCAAAGGCTAAGGTCTATTTATACCTGACGACACAACTCTCTCTGCGGTCTCATGGCAGGCACCTAGAGTTGAACAGTAACTTCAATGGTTCTGTATGAGTTGCGCCGAGTAAAATTTGCGCCGTGGAGATTCCCCGCTGGGAGTAGAAGTGGTTTGGCAGCTGTCTTAACCATCTGCTACCTGCGCAGCACCGCAGGGGCTTATTTCTAAGTTCAAGAAATGTCTGTGAATATCTATAGTACTGAGATTTTGAAATTAATATATAAAAATATTACTCACTCTATCTTTTTTTTCTAGTTGTTTTACGTCGCACCGACACAGATAGGTCTGACGGCGACGATGGGACAGGAAAGGGCTAGGAGTGGGAAGCATTTGCCTGGTGTGAAAATGGGAAACCACAGAAACCCATTTTCAGGGCTGCGGACAGTGGGGTTCGAACCTACAATCTCCCGAATACTGGATACTGGCCGCACTTAAGCGACTGCAGCTATCGAGCTCGGTATTCACTCTATCAATGTTGGTTTCTTGCACATTTAGAAAACCTGCATCGTATTTATATCAGTGGGTGAAATGTGTATAACTACGTAGTTTGACTTAATTTACAAACCAAGTGTGGAAACATGTAATCAGTCTTTCAGTCTTATGAAGAATATCCACAGCCTGTTTGTAGCTAACTGACAGGGTCAGGAATAGAATGAATGAAGAATGAAATACTGCCGAATGCGAGATCTGAAGTGCTTTTGCGGACAAAGATTAATGGATGGCAAATGAAATGTAGCGAATTTGTTGAATAAAGAATGACCAGTGAAAACAGAAAAAAAACTGTCTCACCCTACATTTCCCCGACATGCACCCCTTATGAAGTGATTGGGCTCAAGAATGAACCATAGCTACTGCCAAAGAAAGGGAATTGTGTCCCCTGGCGAGGCCTGTCGCATTCCCCTGGGTATAAAAGATTAATAAATGACAAATGAAATTGTTTCAAACAGTGATGCTGATATAAATATGAAGAAATCAGAAATAATATTTTGAACGCCAGCTTTGTCCAGCAAACGCTATCTAAAGTGATCGTAGATTTAACCCCCGGAGCAGTGATGGGAAGCACGTTCCATCAGCGTCATGAAGAAGCTTTTTTAATCTTAACAGTAACTGAAATTTCCAGTTTTCCGTCGCAAATGTTCATTCTATCAGCGTTGTTTCATTCCCTGTGGAATTCCCAAACAAGACCTCTAGTTCCTAGAATGATTAATGACCACGGCGCAAGTTTTATTGATTTTAACACGGCGCAACTCATACGACACCACTTCAACCTCTCCACTCTCGAGCCCTGGCTCGAAAAGTGGAGAATCAAAATGAATGTCAACAAGTGCCACGCCAAACTTTTCACTAAACGTAAAAGAAGACTCGAGGGCGTTCTAAACTTCTTTTGAGAAGTAATTAGACGGTCCTCAAATGCCAAATAACTAGGAGTCACCCAGACCCGCGGATTTACTTTTCGTCAGCACATACAACAAATGTCGGCCATGGCCCATAGCAGGGTCTCTAAACTATTCCCCTTTTAAACGCCGAAAATAACCTCTCAACAGAAAACAAGCTTCAACAGTATATATCACTAGTCAGACGCTGCTGGAGTACGCCTGCCCTATATGAGACATTGCCACCGATTGGCACCTTTATAAGGTACAATCCGTTCAGAACCGGGACCTTCGCCTTATTACAGGTGCCGACTGGAATGTATATAATGACGATATCCACGACGAGTGCCATATAGTCACTCTTACGGAAAAAAGGAGAAAGTTACCCTGTCAGGTAACCCACTAATTAACACGTTAGGTCAATATGATACCCAAGGCCTCAAGGACAAGGGGCCAAGGTTCATTCTGAACTAAATAGTGCCTAGCGCAAGGTCACACACTGATTAACCATGATTAATTCCATGTTAACACACATAACAAAACTATTCAGTCAGGGAATTCAATTATTAAGATATGGCATTCAAGACCGGTGCCGGTCGATGAGCCACAATTTTTCACTGCCCTGTGGCTCATGCCACAATGTCGATGAAAGAGAGGATGGGTGTGAGCCTCAGAGCGAAAATAATATGCCCGTTCACTCGCATCGTCCCTAGTTCGACCATACATCTAATCTCTTCGTTCGTCACGGTTTCCTTCTTTGAGATTCTTGTACAACAATCATGCCATTCATATATTAAACAAAATGAAAAATAAAAAAATCCAAGCCATTTCCGTAGGAGTGAAAGGTAAAGGATTCTACTACCCGTAACCTTGGCACTGAATGAGATTGAGTGGTTCGCCCCGTGCCCGACCTCCTTTACCTCCAGTAATTAATCTATTACTCATTTTTGGCGTAGGCTGAGTTAGTTGGTTTCAAACCATTTTAGAAGTGACACTTGAATTGTTTCCCGAACAGGGTCAGGACAGAAACTGGTTACCCAGTAAACAACACTTTCCTTCCCATTTTTAATAATAATAATAATAATAATAATAATAATAATAATAATAATAATAATAATAATAATAATAATAATAATAATAATAATAATAATAATAATTAAACGACTAAAGAACAGCAGAAGCTCAGGAGGAGACGGGATTGTTGCAGAATTCCTTAAGAATCTTGGTCCAAATTCACTCAAGGAACTTACAGAAATCATACAGAAAATCTGGAAAAATGAAAAACTCCCAGAAGACTGGAAATGTGCCTTGATTCACCCACTTCACAAAAAAGGAGACAAATCTGATGTGAACAACTATAGGGGAATCTCCCTCCTTGAAGTCGGCTACAAACTTTTCTCTGCATGCCTGTTGAAAAGAATACGAGAGCAACTAGAGCATAAAATTGGTGAATATCAAGCTGGGTTCCGCCCTCATAGATCATGCACTGAACAGATCTTCAACCTCACAACCGCTCTAAAATTCAGGGCCCTCAGAAACCTTCCAATCATCTGTACCTTCGTAGATTTCAAGAAGGCTTATGATTCAGTTGATCGTCAATCTTTGTTCAGCATCCTGAAAGAACAGGGACTAGACTCCAAAACGCTAAACTTGACCAAACAGACCCTCACTGACACGAAGTCAAGAGTGAAATTCATGGGAGAAATCTCAGACAAATTCCTGATAAAAACTGGTGTCCGGCAAGGAGATGGACTATCACCCCTCCTCTTCAGCCTCGTACTAGATAAGGTGATGAGGGAATGGGAAAACGAACTGAAAGCACAAAATAGCTGGAACCCAGTAAACATCGGGACAGAAAAGAACAAGCTTGAAATTCCATGCTTAGCCTTCGCGGATGACCTGGCCCTTTTGTCCAGCGATGAAGTCACAGCAATAAAGCAAGTTGAAATTCTCCAAGAATGTGCCAGAAAACTGAATTTTTCTGTGGAAAACTAGACATCTATAGTTTCAATACAAAATACGGACAAATCAACAGAGTCCCTCACTTCAAATACCTGGGCGAAATCCTCGAACCAACCGGACAAGAGAAAATAGCCCAAAACAACCGTGTCCAAAAACTCAGAAGAGCTTATGGGAGAACAAGAGAAATCTACAACAAAAAATGTATGTCTCTCCACGTTAAGATTAAACATTACAATACTGTAATCAAACCGGAGGCTTTATATGCAGGGGAAACTCTAACGCTTCATAGAAAGGGCGAACTGGAAAATATCCTAAAAGAAGAGCGAAAAATCATGAGGAAAATTTTAGGACCAAGACACACGGGAGAAGGGTACCGCCTCCAAACCCGGAAATCCACAGAAAAATTATCTAATATTGCGGCAGACCTCAGGAAAAAAAGGCTAAAATTTTATGGACATGTTAAGGGGCTTCCAGAAACTAGACTAACCCACCAAGTTCTTGAAAGAGTTGACAAACTGAAGAATTTTCCTTGGATACAACAAACAAAAGCAGACATGAAGAACGCACAAATTCTCTGTGAAAACATTTTGAATCGAAATATACATAGAAAGAAAATTGACAGGTGGGAAGTTACTCCAGAGAATGAAGTACCAAAAAGAGCAGGTACCAAGTGGACGGAAGAAAGGAAAAGGATCTTTAGTCAACAGATGAAAGCATCCTGGATCCTCCGCAAACGAAATCATAAATAAAGCTTCGTGTGTTCCGAAAGGGACCATTCACGCATCCGGGAGATAGTAGGTTCGAATCCCACTATCGGCAGCCCTGAAGATGGTTTTCCGTGGTTTCCCATTTTCACACCAGGCAAATGCTGGGGCTGTACCTTAATTAAGGCCACGGCCGCTTCCTTCCAACTCCTAGGCCGTTCCTATCCCATCGTCGCCATAAGACCTATCTGTGTCGGTGCGACGTAAAGCCCCTAGCAAAATAATAATAATAATAATAATAATAATAATAATAATAATAATAATAATAATAATAATAATAATAATAATAATAATAATTGGCATAAACTCGTACTAATGAATGTTGCCGGTTTTCATACATAGCTGCCTCACAATCATCTCCTGCTCAATCAGTGACGCATCATTTTATTTCTCCTTTAGAACACAAACAGCGCTGTACAAGAATAAGAAAAGCATACACCGTGCCATATTTAAGACCATGCGAGTATATAACAGAACTTCATGGTTTTAAAATGGAGGCGAAGTGTCCCCTGCCTTCTTTTGCATAATTATGCTTACACACTTAATTCCTAACTGCTGGACGTCACAAATGCAGTGCTGCTGTCATCCTCGTTAGCAACTGTGATAAACTGTAAGAGATGGCTCCAAACCTGTTCGTCCGTATAAAAGACAACATCCAAAGTCTCATGCCTTTGGTGAATAAAGAATTGAAGAAGCAGACGCTGCCGGAGGAACGTCTGGCCACGTCTAGAGCTGGTGATGGACGTGACAGTTTACAAATCACCAGTGGCAAGTTCTTGATACAGCAGGCACCTATCGGGTCATCAATGCTGATAATCAACAACAACATCGCATTCAAGAGGCCATTGATCAAACCATCCCTGTTGAACAAGGTGGCTTTAGGAAACATCGGAGCTGCTGCGACCAGGTTTTAACATTGACAACTCTAGTTGAAGCTGGATTTCAACGAGGTCTCCGATCAGCTGCAGTTTTTGTGGACCTTACAGCATCTTATGACACTGTGTGGAGGGATGGCTTGATGTCGAAGTTTATTAAAATCATCCCATGTCAAAAGCTGGCGTTTCTAGTGAACAACATGCTCTCTGACAGACGCTTTAAGGTGTTTCTGAACGGACAGTCTAGCAGATGGAGGACTCTAAATAATGGCCTACCTCAGGGATCAGTTCTGGCCCCCATTCTGTTTAACTTGTATATTCATGATATGCCAGACACTGACTCATTGAAAATCCAGTATGCAGATGACCTAGCGTTAGTCTTCCAGAGTAAAGGTCTTATGCACTGTGAGAATGTACTGACAAGTGATCTGACGAAATTGAATGACTACTTTCATAAATGGAGACTTCAACTTAACCCAAATAAAACTGAGGTTACTGCATTCCATCTAAATAATAAGGAAGCCCATAGGAAGCTACATGTGACTTTCGACGGAACCGAAGTACCGCATAACTACAATCCCAAATATCTAGGAATCACTCTGGATCGGTCCTTGACATTCAAACAACAGTGCATCACGTTATCTAAAAAACTTGGCAGTGAATCTACTCCGCAAGATTGCCGGAAGTAGCTGGGGTGCGGACGCCAATACCCTACGCACTGCTGCACTCGCTCTTGTGTATTCTGCTGGTGAATACTGTGCTCCTGTATGGCAAAACAGCATTCACACAACAAAGATTGATGTCCAGCTTAATGAAGCCATGAGAGTGATCACTGGTACTGTCAGATCTACTCCCATTCAGTGGTTACCTGTCTTAGCTAATATTGCCCCGCCAGATCTAAGGAGGAAAGCAGCTAGGGTAAACTTGCTCAAGAAGATCTCTTCTCATAAGAACTCTCCCTTGTACGATGCCCTACAACACCCACCAACAACTCGTCTGAAATCACGCAAACCACCCTGGACTGATTTTAAAAGTATCAGCTCTTTCGACATGACCTCTGAGTGGCGACAGCGTTGGCATGAACATCCACCCAACAACGCTCACTTGGTTCAAGATCCAACAAAGAAGGTTGAAGGATTCCAACTGCCGCGTCAAACCTGGTCGAAGCTGAACCGAATTAGAACGAGTCAAGGGAGGTGTGGCTACATGTTGAAGAAATGGGGTTTCCGTTCGTCTGCTGACTGCGACCGTGGAGCGAAGGAGCAGACAATGTAACACATCGTTAAGGAGTACCCACTTCTAGCATTTAATGGTGATCTGAGGCTTCTACATCAAGTGACTCCCAGTGCTCTGGACTGGTTGTCAAATTTGGACATTTCCATTTGATTTTTTTTGTGTACTTGTAAAGCCATACGATATATATATATCAACAACAACATGTCGGCACCACCGAAAGTGATTTTCAGAATTCTTCTGCAACCACCAAGGCTGGCCGCAGTAGAAAACACTTGAGATGAACTCGAGAAATGAATACAGACGTCATGCATTTCGATTTCAATGCAACGGACATGGAGAGAAACACGACTGATACCGAACTATTCTCCATCAGTTGTTTACCAATAAATGCCCATTTTTAAATGTATCCGAAAAACGAGCAAGTGATCAGTAGGGCCCGGATTTAAAAAAGTACATATGCGCATATGCAGATCCATATTTTGAACGTTAGCGCATAATTTGAATGTTAGTGCATATATAGGCCTAAGTATATTTTTCTCTTATGGGTGATCGATTATCTAAGATTTCTGAATGAAATGAAAAATATAATGGTCTCTATATATGTTGTGCATCCCTCGGCAACACGAGAAACCTTCCCTGATCAAGGAAAGTGTTTTTAGTGTCGCAGACGGATAATAACCCTTTTCACAACAGTTATTTCCTTCTTTCTGGGATTCAGTCCATAAGCAACTACATAAGTGGAGTCAGGCAGTCTTTGCCAGAAGCAGTCAGCATCAGAGTACAAGTATTTCCCAGTTACGTCCGTCGACGTAGAACGATCATTTTCAACGTATAAATTAATTCTGTCCGACAACACAAAGTCATTGACCCCAGAAAACTTTGGAAGAATCTTAATAACATAGTGTCATGCATAATTTTGCAAGGAATGAAACATGTTTATCAATTTTACGCTGAATTAAAATTAAATACTGCGTTTGGTAAGTGTATTTTGTTTTATTTTAACTGCATATTTTCATTCATATTTTCAACATTTTTAGTGCATATGTGCATGCATATTTTTGGAGTTTTTAGTGCATGTGAATCCGGGCCCTAGTGATCAGCGTAGAACCATAATACGAAATAGCCTTATAACGGATTTTGAAATAAATCAAAGAGGAAGTACACAATGAACTCAAACCAATGCTGGAGAACTTCAACGGAAATCATCAAACAATTGATATAAACACAACACAAAATCGGATAAAAATGGTAATAGTCAATCCCCACATTTAGAAACAAAACAAAGGAAAACACACCAGAGGAACACGGAAAAATAATAGGCATTAAGGAGGCAGCATTTATCAAATGGGAGGACAGTGATCCTAATTGCAGGACCTTTATCTCAAAGCTGAGATCAAATCATAGCACTAAAAAGATTATTGAAGATGTTAACTAATGTCTGCCATCATTTTTTGTTAAAGTAGAGAACCTTACAGATTTTCATCTACTCATATACTGCGCGGCTGTTACTGTGTTAACACTCCACGACCAGATTCCCACTGATCAAAACGTTAACCGCAGTACGAAAAGAACACCTCAGTGGGAACGACAGATACATAATAAAATAAAAAGCTTGCATGGAGTACATACTAGGCCTGCTCACACAGTATGCTTCTGGTAATAAAACTAGCAAAAACACTTCCAAAATCACGAGAAAGATACTAAACATAAAAAAACAAAGGATACCAAGAAATCCAAGTAACTATAGATAAGTACAAGCAAAAACTAGCTGTACAGACGACAACATTGAGGAGATATAAAGAAAACCATCAAAGAAGGACGCAGAACTGTCTCTTCAGGGTTAATGAAAATGCATTCTACAGAAGTCTTGATAAAAAAAGTTGAATTAGCAACTTCCCAAATACCAAATGAGGAAGAAATAATCAATTTTTGGAGTAATATGTGGTCCAAACCTGTACATCACAGTTAAGATGCGGAGTGGATCCATAAATACATGAAGCGCATTCAGACATTGATCCACTGAAGAAGACATACAGAGGGTTATTAATAAGACACACAGCTGGAAAACTCCAGGACCAGACAAAATACAAAACTATTGGTATAAAATATTCACCAGCACACACAAGAAACTGCTTGATCTTGTGACTCAGATAATTGATAATCCTCGAAATTTACCACAATTTCTCACTGAAGAACGAACCTACATACTGCCAAAGAATGATGAAACTGCTAACCCAACCAATTACAGACCAATAACCCGTTTAATCACACTACAAAATCATCACATCGGTCATCACCAATGTCATCTATGGATACATACTCCAGTATAACATTTTCACAGATGAATACAAAGGCTGTAAGAGGGGCGATCAAGGCTGTAAGGAACAGCTCACCATCGATCGTATAATCCTACAGCAGACGCAGAAGCAGAAACGCAATCTCTTGATGATCTATACTGAATGAAAATCCACAGCCTATTTCCAGTCATTCTCGATCGGGTCAGGAATGGAATGAATGAAGCTCCCATCTAGACGATAGAATTGTGCCGGTTGCCGAAGGTCGTCGCACTCCTCTGGGGCAATGATTAATGAATGACAGATGGAATGAAATGAAATGATATTGGAGAGTGTTGCTGGAATTAAATATCACAGGGAAACCAGAGTACCCGGAGAAAAATCTGTCCAGCCTCCGCTTTGTCCTGCACAAATCTCACATGAAGTGACCGGGATTTGAACCACGGAACCCAGCGGTGAGAGGCCGGCGCGCTGCCACCTGAGCCCTGACCTATATTGACTAAAGAAAATCATTTAATATGGTGCCACATAACTGGTCAATCCATACCCTTAGACTATACAGGATAAATGAAACCCTCATCAGATTTCTTACTACAACAATACAACTTTGGCGTACCAAGATCATCCTGAAGACGAACACCAATGCCACCACAGAAACAGAGGTCATCGCGATCAAACGTGGTATCTTTCAAGGCGATGCTTTGCGTGCACTATGGTTCTGCTTTTGTCTCAACCCAATCTTTGAGGCCCTGAAGATGACCAACTATGGATATCAAATAAAAAGGAGTGTACAGATCGGAAATGAGTAGCGCTGACGCTAATTCACAAATTCAATTACCACTTCTATATGGATTATGTGCAACAAACAGATCCCAAATGACTTCCGTCATCAATATTAAGGAAAACATTTCCAATGACATCTGCATGGAATTTGGTACGAGTAAATGAAAAATAAACAGCATTAAAAAGGCACAGTGGTATAGGACAGAAGGAATAACCATTGCAGCTGATAGAAAAATTGAAAGCATGGGAAGAAATGAAACATATAAGTATCTAGGCTTTGAGCAATCAATCAATATCGAAAATAAACTTCAGAAAGAAAAAAAAGAACTCATACAGAAATTTCAGCACAGACTCTGCCTCGTCTTAAAAACTAAGCTTAACGCTTCCAACGTTTCAAAGACAGTCAATACATATGCTGTAACTGCAATGACATACTCATTTGGCATTCTAAACTGGTCTCAAACAGATATAGAAAACATCAGTCGCACAATAAGGGCAATGCTTAGTAAACACAAGATGATGCATCCTAATTCATGCATAGAGAGAGCTACAATGCCGAGAAGAGAGAGGGGCAGAGGAATTCTTGATGTTACAGCTCTACACAACCAACAAGTAATAAACTTGAGGAAATACTTTCTCTTCCGCACAGATGACAGAATTCTATATAAATCTGTGGTTGAAGCAGATCTAAACTACATCCTTCTGACTTTACATGAACGCCACATAAATATCAAAGACACGAACATCCTGCACAGGGAGAAGATAAAGAGATGGGCTAGTAAAGAACTTCATAGAGCAATGATTAGGACATTGACAAACAATTTTCAAACTCATGGCTGTCTAAGGCAGAGTTATTACCGGAAACTGAGGGATTCAATAGGCGATTCAAGACAAAGTGATCTCAACAAAGAGTTATAGGAAACACATCCTTAAAGATTCCACTACTAAGAATGACGATTGCAGAAAATGCAACAGCAGCCCAGAAACCATTGAGCCCATGATCAGCAACTGCAGATTACTAGTGCCAACATCGTACATTGACTGATATAATGATGTAGCCGAAGTTATAGATCAAGAAATTGCCCTGACCAGATCATTGATCCAGAACAGAGTGATTTACGACAAATACTCGCCACTGAGTGTACTGGAAAATTAACTTTTTAAACTCTACTAGATTTGAATGATACAAACAGATGATAAAACAACTCCGCACAATAGACCAGACATAACATTAACAGATAAAAAGAATCAACACACATATCTCATTGATATCGCTGTCCCAAATGACCAAAATATGAAACAGAACTACGGAGAGAAGGTCGATAAATATACTCCTCTGGCAATGGAAGTAGCAAGGATCTGGAAACAAGACAGAGTGACAATAATTCTTCCTTTCCTCCTTTCCCCCACTTGCCTCACACCAAAATCATTTCCAGAAACGTTAATAATACTGCAGCTCCCCATCTACACTCACAATGTGGCACAAAGGGCTGCAATTTTGAAGACTGGCAACATCATCAGAACATTCCTGAATGCTCAGCAAGGACCATAAATTGAACAAGCTGCAACCTCTCTAACGAAGAGAATAATGAAGGCGAATATTGCCAAGTTATGTAAATTATGATTAAGTTCTGGTACTTATAGCGTAAAATATCGAAATACATAATACATTAAAACCAAACCCCATGGTCCTTGAAGGGCCTTGACCTACCAAGCGACCGCTGCTCATCCCGAAGTCTTGCAGATTACGAGGTGTCATGTTGTCAGCACGACGAATTCTCTTGGCCGTTATTCTTGGCTTTCTAGGCCGGGGCCGCCATCTCACCGTCAGATAGCTCTTTAATTCTAATCAGGTAGGCTGAGTGGACCTCGAACCAGCCCTTAGGTCCTGACCTGGCAGGGAATCGAACCCGGGGCCTTCGGGTGAGAGGCAGGCACGCTACTCCTACACCACGGGGCCGGCTACATGATATATTACCAACTATCAAGTTGTGGAATAAATAAATAAATAAATAAATAAATAAATAAATAAATAAATAAATAAATAAATAAATAAATAAATAAATAAATATATAAATAAATAAATAATATGCCAATAATAATAATTTTCAGTACTTGCGTTTCCATTAACTTAAAGGATCAGTCACTCAATCATCAAAGAAAGACTAAAAATTGCTTTCCTTGAAAGAGTCACAGCTCTTTCAAAATCATTTCTAAATGCACAAAACAAAGTAAAGGCAATTAGCTCTTCCGCAATCCTTGTTCTCACTTACTCATTTGGTATCATTCAATGGAAATTGTCTGAAACAAATTTAGTGGACATGAGAGACAACTGAGACCATGTCTGGCAACAAACAGAATGCTTCATACTAATTCTGCAATTGAGCGAATGAACTTGCCACATATAAATAGAGGAAGAGGAATACTCAATCTCAGGAAGATATGCCACGAACTGACAGAAAACGTACGAAGATACTTCCATTCAAAGCGAGCTCAAAATCTATTCGCAGCTGTCTGTTGTGCTGATGATGAGTTCACTCCACTCAGTCTGAAAAGCTGTCAACTCCTCCTCCAAAATTTGCCAACACAGAACATGTACAGCATGCCTGGAACCAGAAAGAACTCTATGGTTCAGATCCACACCATCTAAGTCAACTACCTGTTGACAGATTGAAATCCACGGCTACTTCCACGGAGAAATAGAAGGTTTCTTGATAGCAATCCAGGACAGAGTCATGAGGAGATTGTGAAATCGCGGGGGGATGGGCTTTTTCCCCCAACGGCAATTTTACCTCAAAGGTTCGCCCCCTCAAAGGTTCATTATAAAATAATGAGGAAAATGTAGAACACACATATATTACTGAAATTAATATTCTTGCTGTACATATTTTCATAAAAACATTAACAATAATGCACACAATATAGAAATAATAGAATGACTCCCAGACCTTGAGTAATAAAGAAACGTAGTGCTGGCAACGCCGTACCTGTTCATGTTTCACTCTGGCAGGACCATCTGAAACCCGGGAAAAAATAAGTAGCTCGAACTTACACAACTCCTGTACTTCTTGGAGAGGGGTTGTTTCCGATAGGTAGCCAATAGGACAATATTCACTTAAGGAGTGTACAAACTGACAAATTTGTTCAGTCAGTATTTAGCGCTGGTAGATGAAGTTTCCACCAGTACAGCAATAAACCAGGACAAACTGCTCCTCACCCGGCCTTTCTTAGGGAGAGGACAGTCTCTCATGAACTTCTCAAACATTTTTTTCTTTCTCCTTCGCTGCATCGACTTCTCTCTTATTACGTAGAACAGCCCTCCCGCCTGGATTTTAGATGAACTTGTCTGACGTTACTGCTGCCAAGCATCAGTCTGCAACCTGCGAGTTTGTACATGTTTTGCTAGTTGCTTTACGTCGCACCGACACAGATATGTCTTATAGCGACGATGGGATAGGAAAGGTCTAGGAAATGGAAGGAAGCGGCCGTGGCCTTAATCAAGGTACAGCTCCGGCATTTGTCTGGTGTGAAAATGGGAAACCACGGAAAACCATCTTCAGGGCTGCCAACAGTGGCGCTCGAACCCACTATCTCCCGATTACTGAATACTGGCCGCACTTAAGCGACTGCAGCTATCGAGCTCGGTAGTTTGAACATGTTAATGAACAGTCGAGATCGAGAATCTAGAAATGAAACGCACGGTAAAAAGTAAGAATAGTTTAATTACTAACTTCTTTTAAACTGGTGATGCTAATATACAGTCACTGCGATACCAGTCACGACGCAACTTCAATCAGTGACATATGAAGATGATGTGCGGAAAAAAATCCAATAGAAAACCTAAATGCGGAATGTCCTTTACACAGCGAGCACAATGTCGAATGAAGCAATGAAGATAATCCCTGATCATCAATGCTTGTGGCAACCGAGAAGTTTTCGACGTCCTGGCAGAAAAATTGAGCCTGGTTGCTGTTTACTACTAATGAGAAAGACTGTCAATTAATGATGTGTAGTGTGTGCGTTTAACATTCGCAACACGTGTGTAAAATGGTAGGAACTTCATCTGATGAGTTACCTTGGGCGAAAGATGATGTAATGAGAAAAAATGAAAAAGAAGAATCTGGACGCTGTTTATAAACATGAAAATTGCGTAATTAATTCTCACTATGTGCTCCAGGAAGAATTGTGTAAGAAACAGGTTTTAGAAGCGTGTTCAGAGAGTGCTCGTGATTTGTTCATGGAAAGTCAAAAAAAAAAAAAGTTAGATACAACTGTTACATTGTTAAGGCCAGTTTATGTAGCAGCGTCCGGCTCCATGGCTAAATGCTTAGCGTGCTGGCCTTTGGTCAAAGGGGTCCCGGGTTCGATTCCCGGCAGGGTCGGGAATTTTAACTATAATTGGTTAATTTCACTGGCACGGGGGCTGAGTGTATGTGTCGTCTTCATCATCATTTCATCCTCATCATGACACGCAGGTCGCCTACGGGAGTCAAATCGAAAGACCTGCATCTGGCGATCCGAACTTGTCCTCGGACACTCCCGGGACTAAAAACCATACACCATTTCATTATGTAGCAACGAAAAGGGAGTTGAGTTTCCGTGATCATCCGGAGCTTATAAATCTACAGATCGAAAATTACTTAGACATGGCGACACATCTTAATACAGACAAGACTGCGGCGGCAATGACCAGTTTTATTGCGGAAAAATTACGTTTAAAATTAGTAAATTTTATCAAAGTGACTGACTGTATTTCAATTTCTGTGGACGAGTCTACGGATAGGTTTTCTGAAAAACATTTGATTTTGTATATTACGTGCGTTTACGAACAGCATGACGCCTGCTGCTGTTTCTATAAGCTAGTACCTGTTCAAAATGCTTATGCTAAGTCGCTGGAAGGGAGAATTGCCCAAGCCTTTTCAGATGATGATATAGATGTAGAAATTTTCAGAGATCAACTTGCGGGGTTTGGTTCGGACGGAGTTGCAGTGTTTATCGGCTGAAATGAAGGTGTTGCTGCTATTCGTTTATAGGAATGGGGATTGGAATAACTTACCAAGGGAGATGTTCAATGAATTTCCAACTTCTTTGCGATCAGTTAGGAAAAGTCTAGGGAAACAACAGATACGGAATCTGCCACCTGGGCGACTGTCCTAAATGCAGATCAGTGGTGATTAATTGATTGAATTACGCATTGTACAGACTCCAAAATTATATGGCGCAGGGCCGTATGGAAATAATTATACTAGGAGTGATCTAGCGGGAAAAAGAAGATCAAAACAGGGTGAGGCAATGAACTGGGAGAACACAGAATAAAGTTCCCATTCATACATCAATGTGTATGAGAAGTGCGCAGCTATGATGGAACATAGGAATACATCTGATCGTATTGCTTTAAATGAGGCATCTGCACGCAGAAGCACGTCTGAGACAACTGGCGGCTTCTGCTAAAAAGGCAAAGAACTGCGGCAATACACAACAAGGCTCCATATATAGCCTACATTAATGTGAATTTCTTCTACGGAAGATACTTAAATAAATGTTACTGAAGTTTCTTTGACTGTGATAGTGTTTAATATAGCATGCTATTTGATATTACATGAAGAGGGCCATGGTTTAGGCCAGGGCCTCTCAAACGCCCAAAATCTCACGCGTGCAAACAGCGGCGCAGAGTTCCAGTGCACAGTGCATCCTGTCCCGCTCGGCTCGGCTCGGACCAACGCTTCGTCTCTGGGCTACTCGGCTAAGCTCGGCTCAACTCGGCTCAGATTTGGAGTGCTACGGAGCAAGTGAGGAAGAGGGAGACAGGTGGAGCGAGCGAGACAGGCGTGGGGAAAGAGAGAGACTGCGCAATTTCTCCAAATCGAGGAGTGGAGGTCTGCACTCTGGTCAAGCAAGCGAAGTCGTCTTTTTCACCGTGCACAGTGCATGCACCAGGCGCATGCACCCTGAGAGGCGCTGGTCTAGGCTAAGACCAGGTTTTGTTGAGGATATTATTCCTCCTTCTCGGCCTTGTAAATAGCGAAAGCAGCACTTTAGTGTTATTCGCAGTGCTAATAAGAGTATGGTTTTAGGTTTTAGGGAATTATGTTTTTGGTGTCCCATGGGGACTTACCGAGTTTTGTACTTCGCGTCACGTCGTGGGCATTAAAATGAGCTTTGTCTCATCCTTGTACGACAAATTCCACATTTCACCAGTATTAGCATATGCTAATGTGTCAAAGGGCCCAAATCACGCTTCTCACGGGAACCCTTTGATATTCCGGGATGATAGATAGCCTATGTTACCAGGAAAGATATTATCTTTCAAATGGTAAAAGCAATTTCACAATCGGTCCAGTAGTTTCTGGGATTACCCGTTACATAGTCACAAACACACAGTCTCTCTTTATATATTAGTATAGATTAAGATTATTCAGTACGTTGATTTTTATCATCGGTCAAAGACGTAGCCAAAAGTAGAAAGATAGACAGATGTTGTTGAGTTTCGTGTTGTAGTCATGCAATATTGTAAGAGAAACATTATGTTTATAGGTCATCTAACAGGTGGAGAAACAAATGTACAGGTACGAGGATAGTCATCCAATAAGCGATGTAAGGCGACGTTCTAGCCATCATGTCACATTGTCTAGCGTTGTACGAAGCAGTGGAAATTCAATTGTACACATATTCAGATTTTTTCGCATCAAGGGGAACAAAACATCATATTTCAATGATCTTCTTCACTGTCAACATTGTCACTTAAAGCAAAATTGACTGAGTTCTTTATTAGACAATTTTAGAATGCAAGACGGATGGAATTAGCAAAATCTCCTCGACTCGACTGAATAATGCTTGACAATGACTGATGCGCATGTCCACAACACTGGGCAAATATGCTCAGCCACAGCCATCTTGACATAGAAGCCTGCTACCAAGAGTTGTGACGTCACACGCGTAGTGCTAAGTCTACGTCGTCGCGTGTAATAATTCGTATATTATTGATACGATATCTTGCACTAATGAGCCCGTAAACACATAACACACAAATATATGCACTCAAGGCATATTACATATTGTATAATGCTCGAATGAAGGCTACTCACCTGGACTGTACGATGATTCCACTAGGTGAATTGTTCCCCCTCAAAATGTTGTCATTATTTACCTTGTTTTAGCATATGAGGTTGTTAATTATGTTTTAATAACTGTTACCGAAAATATTTACCAAAATATAACAGATCTTGGACACAACCTTCATTAACTTTACACCACACACCTACACTTGGCACAGAATTTAACATTTTCTTCAACGTTCATTTCCAAAAGATCCCTATGATTTACATTGTTCAATAATACTTATCAAAATTAGATATTAAGGTCTGAATTAACATGTAGCCCTCCGTAGTAATTTGAAAAATAGTATGATGGACACTAGGAGAACTGTTATCTCTCAAAATGTCATTATTTTATGCTTATTTGAGCACACGGTGTTGTCGTTAATTATTTTTGAATAATTGTTACCAAAAATATTTCCCAAAATTTGACAGATCGTGGACACATCATCTACAGTTAAGCACATATTATCTTACTTGTTAACTGTATCCGGGGATGTAGAAGAGTTACTAAAAGCATTCAAATGACTTGGTAAACACTCAAGTGTTGAACATGTGGCATATAGCAACTATCTCTTAAACTCCAAGTACTGTATACTTTTAGAGGGTATTTTGCAACCATCTAACCATACTTTGTTATATGTAAGCATACTTGAATATTTTTATAAATACCTTGACAGTTGGAATATCTCTGGTTTGAAGTTTGTGAAACAAAACCTTATCGACATCAATTTTGGTTGAAAATTCAAGTTAGTTACCCAACAAGTCTTCAGAAGTTGATATTTTTTCTCCTTCACACCATGTCTTGAAGGTTAGTTCATCATTGTGTAATATATCGTCTCTTCTTTCTTCTAGCGATACCGAGCTCGATAGCTGCAGTCGCTTAAGTGCGGCCAATATCCAGTACTCGGGAGATAGTAGGTTCGAAACCCACTGTCGGCAGCCCTGAAGATGGTTTTCCATGGTTTCCCATTTTCACACCAGGAAAATGCTGGGGCTGTATCTTAATTAAGGCCACGGCCGCTTCCTTCCACCTCCTAGCTCTTCCCTGTCCCATCGTTGCCGTCCCATCGTTGCCATAAGACCTATCCGTGTCGGTGCGACGTAAAGCAAAAAAAAAAAAAGGACATATGATGGCTGCCCAGGAAACATTGTTGGCACAGCATCGTCATTTAATTTTGTCTTTTTCCTGGGCACGGTTAAAACGGAACCGTCTGGTCTTTTTCCAGTGCCTACCCGAATTATATGATATTCAGAAAAATGTATTATACTGTGACCGTATCGTCACATTGAACGTTTATTTCAATTTTTATAACTGGGTAAGGAGTATGCTTGTAGTTCCCTTTGTGTGGATGCTGGCAGTTGCACCATATTGCGCAATCCTTCCCGACATGCAGGCGCCTAAAGCACGCAGTAGAGAGCTCAGGAAAACCCCCGAATCGCGCGCACGTCATGGAATAAGGAGAAGAAGAACACAGTTTTGCTGACTCCATCTTTAAAACAAATGCCAACGCACAGCGATGCCAAACCGAGGGGGTGATTTTAAAGGTATTTTCGGCTAAAATAAGGATAGTTTAACCAGAAATCACGCGTCAGAGCAATGGGAAGAACATTGGATGAATTGTAAAATCAGTAACCAAGGTTGAAGAATATCACCCAGGTAAATGCGCTTAAAGAAGCTTATGTAACGGGCTTGGCGTCCCCACGCGAAATGTGGAGCCAGATGTGATTGGGGATTCCCATTACCCCTCCGATTTATATGAATTTACTACGAAACTGCCGATCATTCCAAGCTCCGGATAGCATCGCGTACTTGCGACTATAGAGTCACACAATCTGGCGCGTAGTTGATTTTCATAGACCTGTTGGTTCAGAAGATGTCAAATTAGGGTGGAGATTTGTTCCGTGAAAACACCCCCACTCCTGGGTAGCCTATAAGTCTTTGCACTTCCAAGGGTGAGGATTAGTCGACGAGGAGCTTCAGAGGCAGAACGACGGTCGGTTCGCGAGCGGTAATTGCCTCTGCTTTGGGTGAGAAAGTGATCGGAAACGAGAGTGACGTCTAAACAGTTTCTCGTGTTCATTGATGATAGGAAAGGTAATTGCCTGACGATGATATGTGCGCGAACTAACGACCGCGAAGCAGACTCTAAATACGTGGAATTACGATGTAGGTTGTGACTGTGTAAATTGAGTACGCCGTGGAGAATCAAACTCCGGACAGAGAACGCTCATTTTGAGAATAATTTCTGTAGCAATGAGGGAGATCAATTTCAAGGAGATAACTTTGGTATTTGAGAAACTATGTTTCTAAAGAAAAGTAGTAGACGTATGACGAAGTACTGTAAAAATCCACGTTAAATTAAGAACAGAATTCAGGATAAAATTATTACAATAAATAACGGGGAGTGATAAGTGTTCAGGATCTAATGAAATAGACAGGGTATCAGGAGAAAGACTGTTGATGTACGTCACGGCAATCCGAGGTGATAGACTTAGCAGTGAGAAGATCGCGAATATCCCTCTTACCTTATTGAAATGGAGTAGACTAGCTGAGTTCTCCATCAAAATTATCGACACGTAACTTGCATAGGTCGTAGAACGAAGGAGGAGGAGAAGTTTGACGGTGTCATGTGAATAAGAAGTGTGCAACGTTGTGTAAATATATTTTCCGTGATCTGTTTACCAAGAAGATGGATTATTCAAGCAACGGCATGGGACATCTAGAACTCAGGACCCCACGAGCCAGCGATATGGAGTAATCACCGTTGGCAGGCCCCCGGACGACCGGACGGGTCAAGATGCACCAAACTGCTGAGTACTGAACTATGTTTCTTCCAATGCTAGTATTTCCCCTTGTAAATGGGATTAATGTAAGGATAGGGTTAATGATAATGTAAATTGATAGGTTAAATTTCTCGGAGTGGTCGAAAGACCTCTTGTTTAGTTTGATTGAGTAGATATGGGAAGGGAGTGAATCAGGAAGGATGTATAGATTTTGGGACCCCTTTTCGTGGTTGCCTGTGCATGCTGTAGTATTTGGGTTTTTATGGGTGCTGTGAAGGAAATGAGGGGGAGAATGAGTAGAAAATTTTGCAGGTTAATGCCAGAGACCTCATCGTAGTGACTGTATAAGATGAGGAAGGATTATGTTGATGGTAGGATCCTCAACAAGTGCCTGAAAATATAAGTATAAGCCTGGGATAGCTACAGCACTCATTTTTAAAGATATCTAACAGTTGGTTTAGTTGCAGGTTAGGATAAGATTTGAGCTGTATCTGGAAGATGTGCGAAGAATACTCTGCAGAGATTCAAACATCAGTCCTCCCACACACTAGTGAGGCTACATGTAGAAATGTCTGTTTACTGTTTTGGCAAGATTTAATAATTTAAATGATTATTATTTTCCTTTTTCGTAATGTATTTGATCGGTGATTTTAGACCGATATATTTGTGCATCAGGTTAGTGTATGACAGGTACACGATCTCGCCTTAGTGGGCAGAGAACAGGGAACATTGTGCTTGGGGGTCGGCTAACGGAACTGTGGTAAAGGTGACGGGAAAGAGAATGTGCGATTGAACCCCAGACCTCTGGAGATATGATGGAATTTGATGTGATTTAACGGCTTCATTTGAGAAATAATTCTCGGATATTGAAAGTGTATGAGCTGGCTTGAGCAATGAATAGATTGCGCCAGTTTCAATTGTGTGAAATTTTATAGACACATTGGCCTAGAGGAAGTGGGTTGAATGGTGTATTTAGCCTCCTGACAGTGGGGCAAGTCGAAGCCGTGATTTATAACCTAGAGGGGAAGGAACCTTTAGGGGGAGACCAGATGAGGGCGCCGCACAAGCGAAGAAGTTTGTCGTTCGAACAGTATGCTATTCTTTTGAGAATAAAAGACAGAAGAGTTCTGTAATTACCACACACGCCTCAAGCCATGACCCAAGGCAGTGTATAATTTTTTTAAATGACAGTATTTTACATGATGAGGGTAATTAGGGATTGATTGCAGCATCCTTGATGGAGACGACCAGAGTCTCAGGTTCGAACCTCGATAGCACAGAAGGGACCGGCAGTTCGCACATATAACGGATTCTACGAGATAAAATACAGCCATTTATGTTCTGTGTATGTGTATAATGTATGTTTCTTTTCCAGGGTGTAATCATGTTTGATGTTGAATACTGTTCTGCGTGAATTTAGACTTCGTGAAAATTCATTGACAGTTGTTGTAAGTGACGAATTTCGTTGTCAAGCCTGTGTTTACTTTTATTCTAATTTGGGAGACGTGTAACCATATTTTTCATTTTCATGATTTAAGTAATGGGTTTTATGGTATTGTCGGAGCGTTTGATTATTTTCTCCAATCTTATTTTATCCATTTATAGATATTCGGTGGTGGTAAACGTAAGATAAACGACCACTCTGAGACATAAGTTTTTCTAGTGTAAATAGATTTAACTAGGTGATGTGGGATTCGGTCCCAGTGAATACTTTCATTTGGAGGAAAATAGCTCGTAACTGTAAATATGTAAAGGGTAATATGTTTGTTTTTCCGTAACACTCAACCGTTTTTAAGGTTCAACGGTTGATAGATAACAAAACGAGAGGTAAAAAATGTAATGTGTTAACAAGACTTGTCATCCTCTCGGGGATTTTCTATGTTATAGCGAAGAAGGTAACCATCAGGTTATTAGTCAAGATGGAAATATGAAAGGATTTCTTGTATCCGGAATGTAATCAGCATACTGTTGTCACCCACATAAATATTCCTTTGGAATGAGGATGGAGGTAGCTGATGGATTGTAGCACGGATTTTACCGTTGCTAAATAACTGTGTTATTGTGTAAAATTTGCGTCAACATGTCAAGGTTGTAATCGATTTGTATAGATTTCAACGAGCGCCTCAGTAAATTTGTAGGAACTTATTTGTGCCTATCAATGACGAAAGTTAATATCCACAACCTCTTCCGTTCACTCTAGGCCTTTAAGGTAGTTATAAGTTTAATCTTCTTTCATAGCCGCGAACGGTCTGCGACTCTGAGTGGCCGGGGTTCAGATCTTAGGAACGGGAGAGTAGCAGTGACCTTGCTGTGCCGTAAGGACGTTGACCTCTCATGTGAGTGGATTAATTATACAATCCCAATGAGAGGGAATCGTCACAGGCCGAAAAGGTCCCTTGACCATTGCCTTCCGTGGAGCATGGTCCCGTGTGTTCATGACCCGACAGGGTTACTTTTGATGCCACATGGTACCATGAGCTATGGGGATTGTGGGAAAGGTCCCAATACAGACACATACGTATTTACTCAGTTCAAAATTAGCTCGTTGTATAGCATGAATCCATTTATCTCGCTTCTCCTTGTCACTAGGAACGACGACACAAATGTTGAGATAGCCCCTTAATTACTTGAGCGATAATTAGACGTACAACTAGGCACTGTCCGCGAAACTTTTAATGAAACTTCGGCTCCCTAGTGCTGAATCGGTAGACCTCGACTATCTTAGAGATTCGTAGAGATTCTGACACAAAAAAGATGAATAGATTATGCATCGCCGTGAGACATCTCACGCTATAACTGCAACACTTTAAATAATGTTGTTATTTGCACTGCAAATTCAAAATATAGGTTAAGCTTGAACATGATTGAGGAAAATCAAAGTACATCATAGGAACAACCTAGAACTCCTACACGGAAACGACGGTTTAGAACATTCATATCGATCGATGATAATATCGATTCAGTTCAAATTTCATTTCCATTCTGTTGGCAGTATTACCGGAGCCGTTGTAGCTCCCTCCTCACTCCTCACTCCCGTAAAACGAAGTGTCATTAAAAGTTTCGCGGATGGTTCACTACACGTTCGTCTCATATTGTAAAGAATAGCCTACACTGCACTGACACATCACGATAATAATAGTTGAATAATACATTTTAAAGTCGGGCTGAGTGGCTCAGACGGTTAAGGCGGTGGCCTTCTAACCCCAACTTGGCAGGTTCGATCCTGGCTCAGTCCGGTGGTATTTGAAGGTGCTCAAATACGACAGCCCCGTGTCGCTAGATTTACTGGCACGTAAAAGAACTCCTGTGGGACTAAATTCCGACACCTCGGCGTCTCCGAAGACCTTAAAATGTAGTTAGTGGGACGTAAAGCAAATAACATTATTTTTATTACATTTTAAAGCACGTTAGACAATTCATGATAGTTCAATGGCTTCACATACCGTAAGCTAACAATGCTTTTAAACATCAGACTGCTCAAAATACAATATATTATTGCTGAAGACACATGTTTTTACAGATGTTTCTTTTTTCGTACAGTTATCACTTGAAAACACCAACGAACATCTTTAATGATGTTGAAATAACAACAACGTGCCACCAAACCACCATGAAATCAAGACTCATGCCTCCATATCCAAGCATTAAAACTGTGACGTCATCCCTGTGAAGAGTCAATTGTAGAAGGCCGGAACTAACTATCGAGGTTGGCCGTGGCGCAGGCCCGGTCGACCGTAGCTCAGCGCGAGTGGTCAGCACTGGAGCACGACTAGAAGTGGAATATGACGTAATGTTCGGGCTCGGCTGTTGTAGATATTCTTTAATGAAAGTGAAAACCTACAACCTGTTTTCCAGTCTTTGGCCGAGCCAGGGATGTGATGAATGAACCAGATATAGGCTATTATTACGATGGGGTCGCCACTCCCAAGGTGATATTAATGACTGATAGATGCTATGAAATGATAGTGGAGAGTGTTGCTGGAATGAAAGATGACAGGGAAAACTGGAGTACCCGGAGAAAAACCTGTCCCGCCTCCGCTTTGTCCAGCACAAATCTCACATGGAGTGACCGGGATTTGAACCGCGGTATCCAGCGGTGAGAGGCCGACGCGCTGCCGTGTGAGCCACGGAGGCTCAGATATTCTTTAATATCGTCCAAAAATGTACGGGAAAACCCCGAATCACTTGATAAGCAACTCGCAAGGCCAGCAACCACCACATAGTTCGGAACGAACCGGTAAATGGAGGCACAAACGGACAATAAATGCTGTGGTGGTTTTTTTTTTGTTGAGGGCGAGTATCTGAGAGTTCCAGGGCGAAAACTATGCCACTTTACTCATCTGTTTCCGAGAAATGCCGATGAGTCGGAAAAGTCTCTGGTTCTACACTGGCGGGGGGATGAGAAGAAACCCCTCTTCGCTGAAGAATGAGTTCTAATTTTGCTAGTTGCTTTACGTCGCACCTACACAGATAGGTCTTATGGCGACGATGGGATAGGAAAGGCCTAGGAGTTGGAAGGAAGTGGCCGTGGCCTTAATTATGGTACAGCCCCAGCATTGGCCTGCCGTGAATATGGGAAACCACGGAAAACCATCTTCAGGGCTGCCGACAGTGGGATTCGAACCCACTATATTCCGGATGCAAGCTCACAGCCGCGCGCTCCTAATCGCATGGCGAACTCGTCCGGTATTCTAATTTTGAGTCGGAGAGCTATTTTCAAGGTGAGGGGGGGGGGGGAGAACTTACCTTCTTAACAAACGGCCCCTATTCTTAGACAAATATTTATTACGGTTTACCGGTATATGTAAATTAGACTTCAGTAAACAAATAATACATTTTAATATTTTACTTTTAAGTTAATCTGTATATCAGGTTTACCATAGTAAAGTGTAAGATATTAGTATCATTCTGTATTGATGATTTTCACTTTACAATAGAAAAGTTTTCTATTATAAAATAACAAAGACTGACAGACGAATGAACAGTAATCTCCCGCAGCGCCATCTCTTGGAATCAGTGTAAAGGTCAAGAAACATTTGTGGTTCGTTAACCAATAGGGATAAGCCACACTTCATCTCAGTACCCACTTACCGAATTAGGATTGATTAAACCGTTATCATCCACATCCTTACCAAATATAGTGTGGAACCGCCCCTTCCGGAAGAGTCCGTGCACCCCTATATGGGCGTAAGGAGGGAGATCTGTTTTGTGACTGAAGAGTGTTTTCAAGACGCGTGCCTCCTCAGCTGAGCTGACCACGGTTAGGTGTGCACCTTCCGAGTTGCAGGTGGTGTATGCATCGCTCCAAGAAGTGAGGTTGGCAGATAGTCTGTAGTACCCAACACCAGGAAACAGCTGGTAACTGCTTGGTGGACCTGTACTCCAAGTAGCAACGAGTGAAGTTAGGATCACTGCCAAACAGAGGACAGAAGAGACGCCGGACATCTGCAACTGAAAGTGGTCATGTTAGGGATGATGTAGGTATACTACAAATCAACCACAATGAAAAAGAATACATTTTCAAGATTTTCTCTCACTTTTAGGAATTTTTAATGTTGGCCTAAACATGAATGAATGAATGAATGAATGAATGAATGAATGAATGAATTCAATCAATCAATCAATCAATCAATCAATCAATCAATCAATGATACGCATTTAAAGCTGTTGCCCAGGTGGCAGATTTCCTATCACTTGTTTCCCAAGCCTTTTCTTAATTGTTTTCAAAGAACTTGGAAATTTATCGAAGATTTCCCTCGATATTTTATAAAATCCCTTTCTCCTCGTCCTATAAATGAATTTTTGCCCCAATTTGTCCTCTTGAATTCCAACTTTATCTTCATACTAGCTGATGTACCCGTGCTTCGCTACGGAATTCTACACTGTATAGGCCTACAGAATTCTAAGTTAGGTAGTGTACACGTTGTGAGCAAGATTGTATGAAATTGAATAGCTCATAACGTTACCCTAGAAACGCGACGGGGAAGTCACCAAACGTCTTTTCTCATATGAAGACTGAGTTAGGGAATATTCATTGTAATGGTAGGCCCGCAGACACTCACTCACTCTCCACCTGCCTGTTTACATCCTCTGAAAGACTGTCTTAGTGGTTTTCCCAACTAAAATGAAAATAGGTTATTACAATGACGCCAGTAGGCACAGCGCGATTAAAAGCAATGCTTTTATGTGTAATACTCGATCAAATGAAAAACCACACATTTCCTCACTTTTAATGAACAGTAGGCTACTACGCTGCTGATTTAACAATCCAAAGTTCCAGTGCTGGAATGAGCAAGCCGCAGATAGCTGTGATCCGCGAACATTCTTCGTCTTATTTTGGGAGGGGGTGGGGGTCGAATAGTGGAGAGTCGCAGGGCAAAAACTATGTCCTTTTACTAACTATTTCCTAGGAGTACCTAATGAGTCGGAAAATCTCAATTCACTACACTAGCGGCGGAAAAATCCAACTGAGTTGGAGGCAAAGTTTTCCTCCAAGCCAGAGGAGAAACCCCCTCCTCACTGCTGATTTGGAATGAAATGAATGTAGAATTTAATAAAAGTTAAGAGGAAGAAGCTTTTCTTAAGAAACGACTCTTTTTAGGGTTGAATTTTGGGTTATTTAGTGAATTGTGGTGCTATAATTTGGAATAGCCCTAAATTGTAATTCTAGACCAGGTCACACTACTACTACTACTACTACTACTACTACTACTACTAAGTGAGCTTTTACCTTAAGTGCGCACGCTGCTCAATCAACACAGCGCGTCAGAGTAGGGATCGAATAGCTGGAATAGTATGATGAATCAGTGTGTTACGTACCAGCAGTATCAGAAAATGTATGAACCAGAGGAATAGCATGCTGAAAAAGAAAGTAAAGAAAGTTTTCCAACTCCCCATCTATTTCCCACCAATATTCAGTCAGATACGCAGCAGTAATCCCATCTATCGGAGTTGAGAGGCAGCATAATAGACAAAGAACATCACAATAAACAATGGTCAATGTAATGTTATTGTTGATCAATCAATCTTTCGATATTGTAGGCTTTCACATTTAGTTTTATTCCGACTTTGAAATACCAGTCATATATTCGGTACGGTAAAACAGAATAAAACATAAATGATTGGAAATTGTATTCTCTATAACTTTTGTTATGTAGTACTTTTCGATAGGACCAATAACATAGGTATTTAAAAATTAAATTTTAGGCGCTTCCCCTACTCTACAATTTCAGCCAGGGTGAATACAATTGTTTGTAGCTTAGACTGTTGTTTCTTATTCGTCGACTCTATATACCGATTTTCATTAAATTCTGTTAACCTATTTTCTCGTGGCTCGGCGTTGATATGGACTTAGCAACAAAAATACAAATTCACGAATATCTGTGTTGTCATAGCCGGTACGGTACAAATGTATGACATAATGCTATATGACTTTAGTTATGTAGTATTTATCGATAGGACCATAATTGATATAAATATTTGATAATTAAATTTTAGGCCTTCCCCTATACTACCATTTCACTCAGCGTGAATGAAATTTTTATAGCCTAGATTGTAGAGGCTCATCCCCCGACTCTATATTCCGATTTTCATTAAATTCTCTTCAGCCGTTTTCTCGTGATGCGTGTAAATACATACATACATACATACATACATACATACATACATACATACATACATACATACATACATACATACATACATACATACATACATACATACATACATACATACATACATACATACATACATACATACATACATACATACATACATACATACATACATACATACATACATACATACATACATACATACATACATACATACATACATACATACATACTGTAACGGTTACGATCTGTACATGAGTATGTTTTGAGTATAAATGACATTTAATTATCACGCGTAATGTTCTGAGCACGCCTGGTTTGTTTACCGTCAGCGGGGCAAGCAAGCGAGTGAAGGACAGCAGTGAGCTGTGACGTAGCCACAGGGGCTAGCTAGACCGCCCGCCCGACACACCACGTGTTCCCAGCCTGGACTCGTATATTCTAGATTCCACGTCACATCTTGCAGATTGTTCGACGGGGAAAATTTTGTAACTCCCGTAATAATTATGCTAGCGCTTGAGCGATATGTCACCTTGTTTTGGGATCACCTGAACGTCGCAATGCTCGAGTTTCAAGTAAATCCATCGAGGGATTTAGGAGATACTCAGTCAAGCCGTATTGTGACGTAGACGCCCCGGATCGAATAAAAGGAGGGCCCACTGTAGCCTGTTCACTCAGTTACAGCTGAGTAGTCAGCGTGGACACTCTCGCTGCTACTTTCGTCGTGTAGTGACAGTCCCGACGAGGAACTCTGTAATTTTCTAAGTATTCATAAAGTGAACTTGTATTTTCTTCGAGTGTAGGAGAACGAATTCTTCCAAGTATTCTCAAGTGGACTTGCAATATTTCGAGTGTTAAAGAACATTTTCTAAGTCTTCATAATTGAACTTACAATATTTACGGGTGTTCGAGATTGGACTTTTTCCAATTATTCATGAAATGGACTTGTATTATTTACGTGTGCTAAATTCATAATTGGACTTGTATTATTTACGTGTGTTAAAGAACGAATTCTTCATAAATTGAACCTGCAATATTTGCGAGTGTTAAGAGACTCATTCCTCTAATAAACAGTGATTTATAAACTTTGCTAGTGATGATCTCTGAATGTGCTTTAAGTTCCCGTAAGCATAAATTTGTGATTTTGCTGGTACTGGTTCAAAGACTTATAAACTTTGCCGGTAATGAACTCTAACTTCATTCAACGTCTTTAAAACATAAATTTAGGATTTCACCTGTGTTTATTCAAAGACTTGGATACCTTGCCAGTGATAGACTGTAAATTCATTCATGTGAATGGACTTGTGTTTTTCGTACATGTTCACTCAAAGACTTGTACATTCGCCAGTGTTGATTCAAAGACTTATAAATTTCGCCAGTGATAGACTGTAAATTTATTCATGTGAATGGACTTGTGTTTTTCGTACATGTTCACTCGAAGACTTGTGCATTCGCCAGTGTTGATTCAAACTTTATAAATTTCGCCAGTGATGAACTTTAAATCTATTCAGATTTTCATGTGGATGGACTTATGTTTTTCGTCTATGTTCATTCAAAGACTTGTACCTTCGCCAGTGATGAACTTTAAATTTGGTCATAGTTTCATGAGAAGGGACTTGTGTTTTTTTGCCAGTATTTATTCAGAGACAAACACTTTTGCTAGAGGTGAACTCTGAAATTATTTCTAATCCTCGTATACAGAGACATATCATTTACGAGTGTTAAATTTTGAAAGTCTTGGTGACTTCGCTAATAGGTTAATCACCCAAGGTTTTTATGAACTCAGATTTATCAGTACTGCGAGTGACCTTGGAGACATCAACCCTCTCAGTTACATTGGACTGAGGTAGCAAATGATTATTTGCAACATCGCCAGGATCATCGGGGTTCAACCTGGGCCTCGAAAGTTCGAGGCATCTCTACCTTCTACCATCCCCGACAGTCCAGCCGCTTCTGTACGGAGTCCCTGGAATCTTCTGGAACGTGTTCCAACCTGCTCGGCTTGGTGAACTGGAGAATCCGAGCCCTATTATAGGACTATGTGGAAGACTACTTATATCTACCTGGAGGTGATGTGCAATTTCATGTCTTATATGAATAAACTCATGTTCAGTCAGAGTCGAGGTTTTCTTGTAGATAGGACCCTACCTCCTGTACCGAGCCCTAGCTACTAGTCACCCAGGTTTAGCCCTCAGAACTATATTCTTGCTTACTTTAAAATATAATCTGAGAGTCAGGCTCTTTTACCGGTACAATGCATGATTTTCCAATTCTGAGCAATGTACAGACAAAACTCTTATCTATATATATATAAAATAACTTGTCCTGACTGACTGACTGACTGACTGACTGACTGATTCATCATCGCCGAGCCAAAACTACTGGACATAAAGGAATGAAATTTTGAGGATATATTTATATTAAGATGTAGGTGCTCGCTAAGAGAGGATTTTTGGATATTCCGACGCCAAGGGGGTGAAAAGGGGGTGTAAAATTTTAAAATGAGTATATCTATATCTCAAAACTTTAAAAGTTTACACATGTGAAAATTGGTATTTAGAATCTTCTTTAAAAATAAGGAAACCCGTATTTTTTTATTTTCAGAAAATCCCAATAGGATGGGTGAAAGAGGGTGAAAAAGGGGTTGAATGTCTTTTAATCAGGATACCGGTACTTATATCTCAGAAACCGCAGACATTACAGACCTGAAAATTGGAACTTTTGTTCGCTTTTAAAAATAAAGAAGCACGCATTTTTTGTTTTTGGAAAATACAATTCATGGTGGGGCTGAAAAGGGGGTGAAATTTTAAAAGAGTGTATCTATATCTCAAAACTTTTAAAGTTTATAGATGTAAAAATTGGTATTTAGAATCTCCTTTAAAAATAAAGAAACACATATTTTTTGTTTTCGGAAAGGCCCAATAGGAAGGGTGGAAAAGGGTGAAAAACGGCTTGAATGCCTTTAATGTATCTACTTATATTTCAGAACCTGAAGATATTACAGACCTGAAAACTGGTGTTTGGGATCTCCTTTAAAATAAAGAAACACGTATTTTTTTGGTTTCGGAAAGTCCAATTAATGGGAGGGTGAAAAGGGGGCGAATTTTTAAAATCAGTGTATCTATATCTCTAAACTTTTAAAGTTTATAGATGTAAAATATGGTATTTAGAATCTCCTTTAAAAATAAAGAAACACCTATTTTTTTGTTTTCGGAAAATCCCGATAGGAAGGGTGGAAAAGGGTGAAAAAAGGGTTGAATGCCTTTAATGAGGCTACTTATATTTCAGAATCTGAAGATATTACAGACCTGAAAATTGGTATTGGGGATCCACATTAAAAATGAGGAAACACGTATTTTTCCGTTTTTGGAAAATCCAAATAATGGGGGTGAAAAGGGGGGTGAAATTTTAAAATGAGTGTATCTATATCTTAAAACTTTAAAAGTTTACGGATGTAAAAATTGGCATTTAGAATCTCCTTTAAAAATAAAGGAACACGTATTGTTCGTTTTCTGTAAATCCCAATTAGGGGGGGGGTGTAAAAGGGTGAATAGTGGGTTGAATGCCTTTAATGAGGATACATATATCTCAGAAACTGAATTTATTACAGAACTGAAAATTTGTATATGGGATCTTTAAAAATAAAGAAACGCGTATTCTCGGAAAATCCAATGAAAGGGGGGGGGGTGAAAGAATTCAAAAATTAATTGACTTAATTTTATGAGAATACATACATCTAATATAAACTAAAGTTGTTACGAACGTGAAAATTGGTATTTTGATCTCCTTTAAAAACAAAGAAAAACGCGTTTTGTGGGGGAAACCATCTTGGGGGGTGGGAGTGGAATGGAGTTGAATTTCTTTCGTGAGGACACACAAATCAAAAACTGAAGAAGTTAGAGTCGTGATAATTGCTATTTTGAAGATGCTTTACTTTAAAGAAACAAGTATTTTTTGCCGGAAAATTCACTTGGGGGGGGGGGGGGAAGTGTGAAAGGAAGTGAAAAAAGTGAATCATTATTATGGGGATACTTATATCTCAAAACTGAAGGCAATAGACGTGAACATTGGGGTTTGGAATCTCCTTTAAACATAAAGAAACACGCCTTCTTTTAATTTTTTTGGGGGGGAGGGGGTGATTAAACTCAACGGCGGTGGGGTGTAAAAGGAGGTGAGACCAATTGATTTTGCTGTTCATAATGTACTAATAAGGAGCCTCCGTTGCTCAGGCGGCAGCGCGCCGGCCTCTCACAGCTATGTCCCGTGGTCAAATCCCGGTCACTCCATGTGACATTCGTGCTGACCAAAACGGAGGCGGGACAGGTTTTTCTCCGGATACTTCGGTTTTTCCTGTCATCATTCATTCCAGCAACACTGTCCAATATTTCATTTCATTTGTCATTCATCGATCATTGCCCCAGAGGAGTGCTTCGGCAGCCGGCACAATTCCTACTGTCGCCGCTAGATGGGGCTTTATTCATTCCATTCCTGACCCTGTCGAATGACTGGAAACAGGCTGTATATTTTCGATGTACTTATTCTGATCATAAACCGATCTTTTTTAATCTTTCCTGGGTTCGTTTTCAACAGCCATCTTTTCCTTCGGAGAACGTTTTTATATTACAGTAGATTCTCCTGGCATATGAATAAAAATTTAAACACATTTGAAATAAACGATAGGAATGAGATTGACCGTCCAATTGTTCACCTCTATAATAAGGTCAATAATGCACGGAAGTTTATCAGTCGTATCGCCAGAAACCCCGCACACTTGCCTACGAGCGACAATGGTGCTGGTCACATTGTCAACAATGACAATGGCAGCAGATGTAATTTACCGCCAAGTAGCGGTCTTGCATCTTTCTGTGGGGTCCAGAACATCTATAATAATAATAATAATAATAATAATAATAATAATAATAATAATAATAATAATAATAATAATAATAATAATAATAATAATAATAATAATGTTCTGGACCGTCGTCAAATGTGCGGACCGCGGTGGAAACAGTTCCTGGACGGGTAATGACTAAGAATGCACTCCGGCCGCGGATTCAGTACCGCCAAGGCACCCAAGACGACACCACGCCGGATCTTCTGAAGGATTTGATCCATATTATAAATGCTTATAAGAAAAGATGGCAAAGAATTAGGGACCCAACTGACCGGGTGGAATACCTGGAACTAGCCCGGGAAGTACGAAATCGATTGCTGGAAAGAAAGATTGAAAAATGGGAGAAAACTTGCCGTAATCTATTAGAAAACGAGTCAGATCGCGAGTTTTGGCGGATTCTCGCAGAAAACGATTCAGATCGCGAATTTCGGCTGATTATATATCTGAAACAACATTCAATTATAAATTTCAGTATAATACCGTAGCGAAGCACGGGTATCTTGCTAGTTTTATATATATAATCTTTCCTACTTTTAAAATTTCCACTCAGGCTTATTCGTCTAATTATGTCATTCCACGCCATCTCTGCACTGATAGCTCGGAACATACCACTTAGTCGAGCAGCTCATCTCCTTACTCGCAAGTTTCCCAGCCCAAAGTTTGCAACAGTTTCCTAACAATATTCTTTTATCGGAAATAACCAAGAACAAATCATGCTGCTTTCCTTTGCATCAAGTAATCCTGGTGTGGGTCCCATACTCTAATTGGGGTCTTATCGGAGACTTATAGGAAGCGTGCACGGCCGCTCTTAGCTCCTCTAGCAGAAGAAATCGGTAACGTTTTGGTGATCTTGTCTTGAGCGGTCAGTCCAGGCTGTGTAACTGTTGGTGTGAAATTGCGATAGTAGTAGTGTATCAAAATGCCTAAACTGTTGTGCAGTGAACTGCCACAACACACAAAGAAACACGCATGGAAAAGGAATTACATTTTACACATTTCCTGGTTGACCATGGGAATCGGACTGACGCAGGAAGTGGATTTCGGCTGTGGGAAGAATAAAGTAAGTACAGTACCTTATTTCATTTGTGACGTAAATCACACATTTCATATCACATATTTTAAACGAACCAGGTATGCCAAGTCAAGAACACGTTCATTTAAGTACACTCTGAAATAGTTCATTTCATTTCAAGTATGCATTGCAGCAGATTCGTATGTTTACATTCATGTACTTCCATGTGCACGTGCCTTGACTACGCCGAATATTTATAATAATAATAATAATAATAATAATAATAATAATAATAATAATAATAATAATAATAATAATAATAATAAATGTTTTCCTGCATTTCAGTGCAGATGGAACTCCATGGTAACCCACCAAATGCTCCGTCATTTGCAGTGAACATTTTGTTGGAGGAAAACCAAGAAATATTGAAAATCATCCATCATATGTACCATCTGTGTTTCATAAGAGCTATAAGAAGAAACCGAAAAGGGAATGTGATACATCCCGGTTTTAAAGAGCGAGTAAACGGATGAAATGCTCAAATATACATACGTCTTCTAATCAGGAAATTCATTAATTTATTGTGAAAAAAGGGTGTGAAAATCTGCGTAAGTCGGTGCAAGCAGCATTTGAGGTTGAAGCAACGACTTTTGAATTCACTTGTGTTTTTAGTGGGAATGATGTAGGCACACAGTGCAACTCAAGCACAGTACCTCCAAGTATTTCGAAGAAGGTGGATAAAAGCTGTGGTCTCAACACCCCACTGGACATATGCAGAGGATTTAATGGATACCAGAGCATAAAAATTGAGGCACAGTTGAAGGATTTAACAAGTGTTTCATTTAAAACATTCACTTTTTCCCTTTCTTTCTTCGTTTCTAAAGTGTCTATAGATATAAGTAATGACGATGTTTGTTTACTCTTTTTAATGAAAATGAAATTGGGTATAATGTTTGCTGTCTTGGCAGTCATATTTGGTGTACATCGGACTACTGCTGCGCGAATATTTTTTACTGCTCTCGGAGCAGTCAAGAAACGCACTTCTAATTTTATTCGAAGCATTACAGACTTTACTGAATGACATAAAATTAAAATGTATGTGTACAACTGGAAACAGTTCATCTTTCTTCAACTTGTATCACATGGCCAATGCCAACTAGTTTCTGCTCTTTATTCACTGTTGACTTGCGACTATTTTGGAAGTGTATGTGCTCAAACTCATATTGAATTACAACTTCCATAGCACTACATATCTTGACGACAAGGTGCAACGATATTTTTTGCCGTAACTATGACTCAAGTCTTCACTTCAGCGGAACGCACTCTCACCGTATTAATTCTAGGAATTCCGCCAGAGCGCTCTGTTACTAGTACCGTGCATGCTCCCTATACGCTCTCTCCTTTACATGCTTACTGCAACCCCTAAATACCCTCATAACCATGTGAAGAGATCTGTAACCTTTATTTACAAAAACGTTAATGTGATTACCCCAATGAAGATCATTCCTTATATTAACAGCAAGGTACTTACAGCGATCCTCGTGAAGTACTATTTGCCATGTAGACGAACCTCTCCTAGCGGACACCTGTTACACGGAAATTATTGACGCAGAATATATCCGTTATTTCGGAAATGTACGATATCTGGGCCGGTAAGCGTTTCAAGAACATGGGAATTTTTAAACACAAATAGCATGTAGACAAGACACGAGACGACAGTGGTCAGTATCTCATTCTAGAGAGAAAGGACTTGTGCACCTAGTAACAGCAGTCTTATCTCGATACGACGTCACTGAGTAATGCAGTAGTACGGCCATCTTAAACTACTAAAATCGTCGTCTGCGCTGTTAACGATACTCGTGTAATTCTGGACTCCGGCGTAGTAACATGTCATGTGAGGTGGTGACTGAATCGTCTCAGCGGTTTATGGCAAAACAAAATCAAATCGTGAGAAAACTGTGGTGCCAAGAATAGCAAAAAAAATCTTTCTTTCGTAAAATGTTACGACATACACAATAAATTGCTTCAAAATGATAGAAAACGCATTCTAGGAAATAAAGCGACTTATCAGAGTTCCAAAACCCTCATGTCGAGCGTCAGTGGGCTTGTCGAGAGCGCTCAAAGTTAAGAAGGTCGAGCGTCATCTGGCGAAATCCGCGCTGCTGGAGCACGTCTACTGCTATACTGGTGGAAAAATGGTCTTGAAGATGTGTAAACGTGTTTGGAATTACGACAAGAATAGTCAAAAATGAAATTTCAAAATGATACTGACTAGGTCGTCTTTTACGACAATATTCATCACTCGGTACGTATTTTACGTCAATACGTGTGACCGAAATTCGTAATAATTCCGAGGAGTTCCGAGAGAGATGTACTAAGTCGGCATCAAGTAACACAGCTGTGCTGTCTGTTGTTACGAAATTTCACATACTGTGTTAGCGGAAGGGGAAGTCTGGTCGACCACTAACTGTTTCGACGAATGAGAATCGACCATGGTAATAGCGTGTATTGATGAAATATCATTCACTTTTCTTTTTGCTATTTGTTTTACGTCGCACCGACAAAGATAGGTCTTATGGCGACCATGGGATAGGAAAGGCCTAGGAATGGGAAGGAAGCGGCCGTGGCCTTAATTAAGGTACAGCCCCAGCATTTGCCTGGTGTGAAAATAGGAAACCACGGAAAACCATCTTCAGGGCTGCCGACACTGGGCGCTTCGAACCCACTATCTCCTGAATGAAGCTCACAGCTGCGCGCTCCTAACCGCACGCCCAACTCGCCCGGTAAATATCATTTATTGAAGTGTTGTTTGTAACACAGTTAGAGCTTTGAAAAGTGAGTGTGCCCTCAATGAGCAGAACAGTCAGCAAACAGTCCTTTGACTTTTCCACCTGACTGTAGTTCAGTGAGCGCCATGTTACGAGGCCGAACCATCATCAGATTAATTTATTTCTATCATTGCTCGTTAGTGTTCCGTCCCGTTAGTCTAATATATTGTGAAATAAAAATGTAAATGATACGAATATTTTTTACGAATCTTCAGGAAGTAGACGAAGAAGAAGAATAAGAAGAAGAAGAAATTCATGATGTAGTACGAACAGAAGAATATAACAAAATCGAATGTAAGAATAGATTATTCACCTTTAGAACAAGTTAGTGAATTCTTCTTTTAGAAGTGTAATTGACTCTGAAAACAGATATAAATACTGACATAAAAACTGAACCGTCCCTTGCACAGCGTCCTACTTCGTTTCATGCTATGTTTGTAATAAAATATTTGTTGTCTTACTCATTAATAAAACTTTGCCTAATAAACACTTTGTCAGTAAACTTGCATAGTTCTGTTACGTTAGGAATGTGATAAGTAGCGCTTAGGTCACTTTGTTACGAATGTTATCAATTGAACTTGTCCTAAAGCAAAGACGTGCACAGTTTTATTGAGAAAGTGTAGACGCTGTGAAACAAATGTGTATTAACTAGCCAAGAAATATCTACACTGGCGGAAAAAAAATATCCAAACACCAAGAAGGTGGTGTGCTAGATTAACGAACGTTGATTCAAATTTCCCGCAAATCGCATCAGCGTGGCTCTAGTAGCGGCCCCATGACGTTGCACATCAGGTTTGCTTTAAATACCGGCTGCACTGTGCGAGAGCGTTACCAATACGCCAACTACACAGTATTGCGAAAGTCAGCTCAATAAGGCACCAAATACGTAAACAGACACTAAACATGTACAGAAAGTCATGGAGTAATAAGATCAACCCGTTAATAAGCGGGATCGGACGCCACGACGTCGATCTGTACAAAAAGTATCCTACACCGAAGCACATTCTGTTCAGCCACAGGGTTGGGTGGGCGAGGGGCCGATAGCCAATCCCCTCCCGCCAAACTGACACCTATATTATACCACATAAACCCACACACTGCAGACACCTATGTAAATATGTAAATATGTTTCATATGTTTCAGCTGTCCTAGACCCAGGGACCAGGCGAGGAAGATTGACTAAAAGTACAGCCCAAGAAGACGACGGCAACGCAGCCAGACGGCCAAGGACGTATCAATCCACCCCCGCCCCCCGACAGAGACATGGGAGCGGAACACCAGCCCGCGCCCTATAAACAGTTTAATAAGTTTAATAAGTTATCTCACTCCTATCTAGGTTGATCGCTGGACACGAGAGCAGGCAAACAGAAGGCACTCCAATGTGAACTTGTATATACATATGTTATTAATAACCTTAGTTTTAGATCTGCAGTGACAAGTGTGTTCCAACAACACCGCATAGAGGGACATCGACAAGAAGAAGAAGATAGCCCCTTGCATGCAAGGCTTGGCTCTAATTCCCCCCTCTCCAAAAGGAGACTGGCACCAGGGATTGCTGGCTGCTGGACAATGGGACGAACCTGTGGCCCAAAGCCCAGACGCTAGCAGACCCGAGCCGACCCGGCAGTGACAAGAAGGACTGATCCCCATAATAACAGAAAATTGCAAGGAAATGGTTATGATTGCATGACACCTATTCCTAACTAACACAACCTCTGGACTTTATCCACCCCACATCCTTGCATGTGCTATCACAAGATGTCAGGTTTTACATGTAGGCTCTTTCTTCTTTCTGCCTATGTGGTTTTTCCCTGACCCTTCAATACCATACTTCAACACCATATACCTAACACAAACTCTTGCCGTGGTAGCGAGTCTGACTCGGAAACCGGCAGATACTCCTTGTATCACTTCCCACTCCTCCCTGCTATCTCTTTCTTCTTCTTAGAAATAATAGCATGTCGGAGGCCATGTAGATTGAGTCGATGGTCACGCGGGGGGAGCGGGCTTCGCCCCCCCCCCCGAAGAAAAAAAGCGAGAGCGTTAGTTACCTGTGAGACTGGACGGAGTGAGTGAGTAGGTCAAGAACGCCTTTACGACGACGAAGAGGCCGCTATCAACAGCTCACTGTGGTTGAACGAGGCCGTATAATAGGGCTACGTGAAGGTGGATTTTTTCTTCCGCGCTTTTGCAGAAATATATGGCAGGAATGTATCCACTGTGCATGTGCGCTGGCAGCAGTGGTCACGAGAAGGTACACTCGTAAGAAGACAGGGCTTCGGACGACCCGTGGCACCACCGAGAGGGAGAACTGCCGTATTCGGCGTATGGCTGTGGCGCAGTGGACTGCGTCTGCAGTAGCAATTCGAGCGGCGGTTGGCACCACAGAGACTCAAAGAACTGTTCGAAATCGGTTACTTGAAGGACGGCTCCAAACCAGACACCCTGCAGCGTGTATTCCACTTACCCCAAACCACCGACGTCTGTGACATCAGTGGTGTCAAGCGAGAGCTCATTGCAGGATGGAGTGGAGGTCCGTTATGTTTTCCGATGAAAGCTGGTCCTGCCTCAGTGCTAGCGGGGGCCGTGTGTTGGTTAGAAGGAGGCCAGGTGAGCGCCTGCATTCCACCTGTCTGCGGCGTCGACACACTGGACCTACACCGGGAGTTCTGGTCTGGGGAGCAATTTCCTATGACAGCAAGAGCACTCTCGTGGTTATCGCACGAAACCTGACTGCAGGTGTGTACGTCCGTCTGGCGATTCGACCTCTTGTGCTGCCACTCATGAACAGCATTCTCGGAGGGTGTTTTCCAACAGGATAATCTACGCCCCCATGCCGCTGTTGTAACCCAACGTACTCTACAGAGTGTCAACATGTTGCCTTGGCCTGCTCGATCCCCCAATCTGTCCCCAGTCAAGCACGTACGGGACATAATTGGACGACAACTCCAGCTGCATCCATAACCGGCATTAACCTTCCCTGTATTGACCGACCAAGTGCAATAGGCATGGGACTCTATCGCACAAGCTGACATCCGGCACCTCTACGACACAATGCATGCACGTGTTACTAATGGACCAGCATGGCACATTTGCGATGGCTTTTCTCGCGCGGATATTGCAAGCAACTTCATTTTCATCTTGATTTGGTGAACAAATTAGTTGTAGTTGTTAATACATTTTAATGAGTTTATTGTTATTTTAGTCAGTGAATATAATGCTTTTCCACGAGATGTCAGTGTTTCAATTCATTCAAGTGCTTTCCGAATTGCAAACGGATCTACTTGATTATACGAGCATCTCTTATCCAGCTTGCATTTTAACTGCTGTGTAAGTTTATTTTCCGAAAATATAGCTACTCATAAACCTACTACCATGTCACTCTTGCTTTTATCCGTGAATATATTAAGGGTGTAATTTTCAGATTCGTATGTATGTATTGTCCCCGTTCGAGTACCAAAATCTGATAATGCACCGACTAGCCAGCGAACTCAGACGCGTTCAATTCGAAATATGAATAAATTAATAACAGATTATAGGCAATGATTTTGGAGAATATGCACTTCAACAAAAACGGACATGGAAAAGTAGGGTTAACTATAGGCCTACTATAAATTAGAGCAACAATCGATTATTATTATTATTATTATTATTATTATTATTATTATTCTTATTATTATTATTATTATTATTATTATTATTATTATTATTATTGTTGTAGTTCTTCAGATCGTCAGTCCATATAGTGGTTTGATGCAGCTCTCCATTCCACCCTATCACTTGCCAAACTTTTCATTTCTACGTAACTACTACATCCTACATCTCCTCTGATCTGCACTTCCTTCAAAAAGCAACTGAAAAAGTCCCAGGTGTCTTAAAGTGTGTCCTATCATTCTATAACTTCTTCTGGTCATATTTTGCCAAATCGTTTTCCTCTCACCAGTACTGTTCAGTATCTCTTGATTCGTGATTCGACCTACCCATCTCACCTGCAGTGTTCTTCTATAACACCACATTATTTAATTAATTAATTAATTAATTAATTTATTAATACATCCTTAACAGGGTATATCTCCCATTACAATGGATGGGACAAAATATATTCAATATATAAATCGTCAGTCGTCAGTACAAAATAATATATAACAATTAAAAAACCAAGATTGCCATGACTAAATTAAGAATAATTTAAACATATTTTCAATAAAACATACAAACATATAAAATATCAAAGTTAAAGGAGAGATAAAAAATTAGCATAGAAAAAAGAAACATATTCATAACAATAGTAAATACATAAACACATATACATTGGACAAACAATAGTGGTATTACACACATTCCTCATCACAAATCCTAATGGTTTGTATGACTCAGCAACTACCTTCTGTATATGTGGAGTGAAGGTGAGTTCTCGGTCTAATATCGTTCATGACCATGCTATAGTCCTTCTAATGACAATCAATCAATCAATCAATCAATCAATCAATCAATCAATCAATCAATCAATCAATCAATCAATCAATCAATCAATCAATCAATCAATCAATCAATCAATCAATCAATCAATCAATCAATCAATCAATCAATCAATACTGATCTGCATTTAGAGCAGTCACCCGGGTGGCAGATTCTCTATCTGAATAGCAACTTCTAGTATGGTGAGGACAGCAACGGGGAACTGGGGAACTACCTCACACCTCATTTCCCTAGTATGCCTCTTCATTGACAGCTGGGTTATCTATGACAGCTATTGGCAGAGCTGTGGAGGATCAAACCAGCCTTCGGGATTAATACCCAAAATACACAACTGAACCATTTAGTTAATCACAGCAAAATTCTATTAATGTCAGTGAAACGTCTATATACCCCGTCTCTTAAGGTACGTCCAATGTATTCTTAAGTTCGGTGTTCTACGGTTTGATTACCGACGCGGTCGTCATTATTGAGACAGTTAACGAAACGTTCATTATTACTGTCCAGGTCTCAATGCATTCGGAATAGGATACTAGGACGAAACACACGTCTTCACCACCACCACATTAAGTCTTCCTACTTTGAAGTCTTTAATAACTTAATAACATGCATATCTACGATAGTCATTGACTTATAATTTTGACAACAAAAGTTCCAATGTCCATTTAACATTACAAGTAACTACTATTATTGTGACTAGTAAATATGTGATACTTGGCGTAAGGTCGTCCACAACTAAGACTGGTCTCCACTCGGCTTCTGCGATCATAAGACGCTCTCCTTTGTTATCACTGCCTATTTTTTTATTTTTCATTGCCGCCATGTCGAATGCTCACTTGAGGCCTATGTGTGGTCTCTAAAGCAGTCACTGTTATTTCGAAGTGGCGCTACCATTAATTGGATGTAAAAGTATGCGTCCTCTCTTTCCAAGATTCCGTAATAATTTTTCCTTTTCAACATCGAACAATCCATAGAAATCTCTTTCCAAGCCCCTTGTGTTCCAGTTTATTTGTAAAGGATTTGATGCATTCTCCAGTGATTGACCTTGTGTTTTAGGGGACGCTACAGATTCTCTGCATCTGCTCGTTTCATTATTTCTTTGGAAAGGATTCAAAGCATTTTCTAAGGATGTGCCTCCTTTTTAGGGGGATGCTACAGTTTTTCTGCAACGGCTCTTGGTATTCTACCTGCTCTTTTTATTCCATCTTTGCCAGAATAGCTCACCCTTTCTTTTATCTGTAAGCTCACTTTCTAACCGCTGCTTATTTATTTTAATTGACCATGGCTTCGAGGGTATGCCATGTCTTATGCATTGTATGAACTTGTCCAGTATATTTTCCTTTGTAATATTCCTGCTCCCATTTATTATTTAATATTAATCACAAGTAAGTTGCAATTATTGAGGACGTCACTAAAGCCAATACGGACTCATCTCTCACATATTCCCTTTTAAAAAGTATTGTAGAATGCAATGGAATGGCATTTTTCAACAATATAATTGTTCATTTATTTATTCTCCATTGATTCTCTCTGCTTTCTTACGAACTGATTTGATAATAGCTACTCCTGTCGTTCCTGCCAGAAGCATAAATTCTCCCTAACTTAGACTCAAACCACTTCCTTATTACCCTCACAGTATCATCTAGGTCTTTACATTCCTCGCATTCGTCGCCTCGTTTTCTTGTGATGCAGATCCTACCAGTGTTTGGTTCAACTTTGGTGCAATCAGATTAAGTTCTTCTTCTTACTCTTATTCTCATGCTCCAACTTCTTCTTCTCGACCCCTTTCTCTTATTTTTCGTCTTCTCCGTCTCCCTCTTCTTCCCGGCCAATGTTCAATAAATTTCCAATTTCTTTGCAATCATTTAAGAAAAGGCTAAGAAAACAACAGATAGGGAATCTGCCACCTGGGCGACTGCCCTAAATGCAGATCAGTAGTGATTGATTGATTGATTGATTGATTGATTGATTGATTGAGGTATGAAATAGAACTAGAGATTTGCAGCATTGTAGACAGTCTCCCGTCCATAATCCTGACCCTATAGGCGTTATTGTTCAGGGTCTCAAAAATACTGTAACGTCCGATGTATAATGTACAGAATTTTGGGTATTCTTCCAATGGATTAGGCACAGCTGGTTTCATAACCACTACTCGCCTATCTTTAGTGGACGATGAAACCTCTCGTTACGAACTCAGCGTATCCTATTTTATACTTGCTTCTTGAGATGATCAGCTGTTGTCTGGAGACACAATTCATGCGATGGCGTGGGGCCAATGGAACAGGGAATTTGACCAGGCCAGGGGCGTTCTGGATATCTGTTAATGTATATAACCGCAGGCATTTGCCCTATAGACTTGTTTATGCAGCTTGTAATTACTAGAAGGACATCTACAGACTTTCAGTGCTGATATGGGCACTAACAGTAAAAGCCTTCGTGGCTCAGGTGACAGCGCACCGGCCTCTCACCACTGGGTTCCGTGGTTCAAATCCCGGTCACTCAAGTTGAGATATGTGCTGGAGAAAGTGGACGCGGGACAGGTTTTCCTCCGTGTACTCTTTCATTCCCGCAACACTCTCCAACATAGTTTAATTTCATCTGTCAGTCATTAGTATTTGTCCCAAAGGAGTGTGACAGGTTTCGGCAGCCAGCACAATTCCTATCTTCGTCGCTAGATACGGGATTCACTCATTCCATTCCTGATCCGGTAGAACTACAAACAGGCTGTGGATTTTCACTGTTCCTAACAGCATAATTACTTGATTATTAATACAGCTGATAACTTGCTTTGAGTTGGCCTTTTCAAGAGAACTTAAGACCACAAATTTTGAAAATCCGTCGACAGTGACTAATGTTTAGTTCTCCGTTTTCCGACTGGTAGTGGGCCATAAACGTCCACTGCGAATAACTTCGTTATTTTTGCCGGATGTAATTGATTTGGTACTTGTTTCGAAAGAAATGAATTCGGTGATGTGATGGGAAGAGAGGAGAGTTCAATTGGATATAAAGATATTACATTGTGGAGAGCTAAAATTAAAAAGTGAAATAAAAGGAGCATTCAAGATTAATGTGAATCAACGGGAAAAGATCATGGGCGTCTTCTGTCACAGAGTTTGTAACTCCTATAGAAGACAGCTATGCAAAAAGAAGGCTAAGGAAATACAGTACAAAATAAATTATCTAGAGAGAGAGAGAGAGAAAGAAAATCGAAAAATGATATTTGCCGTTGCATAAGGGTTACTTATGAAGATACAAACTCATCATTAGTTTTTCAAACAATTTTAAATAACATTTTGAACTAAAATGTCTATTATTTCTTGATTCTTTTTTCTTCAAGATTCTCCTACGGAGACACCAATCTCCGAATGGACACATTAATTTCGTTTGTAATTTACCGTGCTATACAAATGGTTATTAACACTTTGGGGAGAGTCCATGAGAATATTAATGGTAATTTTTCTAGTTCCAAAATATTAATGCCAACATTCTGAAAAAGTTCCCGCAGGACTTGGATGCCACTCATCGACTACCACAAGAGCAGTCCAGTCCATTGAGATGAGGTAAGGCCTTATTTTGCCGAAATCCTTGTGTGATCGCACCGAGTACTGCGATACCCTTCTACCATAGAAAGGTACGTTTTTCAGATATATTATTGTTTTTCCTTTAACATGCCTATAAGTTTTCACAAGTGTGGTTGCTCATCGGTATCGAAATCAAGACTTTCTACACCATTTCAATAACCATTTCACGCTCAAAATTCTTAGACTGTACGATAAGTGGGTCAGCAATGGACTTTAAGCGATAGCAGATATTTGTGTGTTGGAAGAAAGCTTCCCATGATGTTCGAATAAATCCAAATTTGCGGACATTCCTGGTGGTATAAAACATGGAATCAGGACTGTCTAGCAGTTAACAACATCACTCTTAATTAATTTGTCAATATTATCTAAGAAATCTTGCCGAAGTTTTGATAAAGATGCACATTGATATGGGTAAATTAAGCTGGGCCAAATGTATTGATATTTGTTTGTTAAAAATCTCTAGCGAGCGGAGTGTTCGGGCGTGTTAACATGCTACGGCTATGGTGCAAAGCTCTGCATTCGGAAGGTGAGTAGGTTTGAACTCCAACGTAGGCTGTCCTGAGAATGATTTTCTGTGGTTGCCCCTTTTTACTTCCAGTCGTATGCCTGGACAGTTCCTATCCATAGGTTACATCAAATTCCTTTCACCCTTTTCCGAATTTCACCCACTATCATTCATTACATCCTCATTAGTTCGGGAAGGACATCCGTCCGTAAAACATGCATTATAATTTCATTTCTCCTCATCTTTGACCCCAGAATTAAGGGGCAGACATACACATGTACTTAACAAACCTGTGAGTTTATTAGTTTTGTTGTGGTACTCTTTAAATTATTTATAACATGTTTTTCGTCAAGGAGGATTTCATCGTTCAATGTTACCACCAAGTATTTAATGCTTTCTGTATCATCTATGGAAGTGGTTTGAATTCCGCCCGTGATTCTAATAATAACAGGTTTCGGCTTCTCATTTTCAGTCACTATAGAATTTGATTTAGCAGTACTCAGTATTCAGTACAAGACCAACTTGATTTAAATAATGGTCGGCGGTATCAATCACTGAAGAAGCTGAGACTTCATTTTTAGCAATTAAAATAATTCCATTCTCGAAATGTAATGATGCGAAGCTACTCTGGCCTTCTGCAAGTTGATAACCGAACTCGAAGGCAAAATCTACATCGTTTATTTCCTTCAGTTTAAAGTCGATTGCGAAGTTAAAAAGAAGAGGTGAAAGAGGTGAACTTTGAGCTTCGCCGTTACGGACAAGTACTTCCTTGCTGCGAATGGTCGCATTAATTCAAATATTTACAGAGTTATGTTTCAAGAGAGAAAAGTTTGCAAATTTGAGCCAGTGAGGTCTCGAGGTCGATTCTAAGTGATTGTGGCCTGTGTTGTCGAAGACCTTAGAAACATCTAAGAAAGTAATGGAGCTGCTTATTATCTTTTTGGTTTCGAACTTTGGAGACAGTTGTTTCCTAGAAAGGAATTAATAAAAATTTATGTTGTCAACACAAGGCCTCTATTAGATAATTTGAGAAGTGGCCTATTTTCTTCTCCAGTGCCCTCTCAATAACCCTTCTTAAAATTGAAAAGATTATTATAAGACGCCAATTAGTGATAAAATTAGCATCCCCTGACTTATGTACCAAGATTGTACGGCCCTTACTGAACATCTTAGGAACGTAATCTCAGGTTAAAATTACAATATATAATATAATATAATATAATATAATATAATATAATATAATATAATATAATATAATATAATATAATATAATATAATATAATATAATATAATATAATATAATAATGTTAATTAATTAATAAATGTTAATGTTAATTAATATTAATTATATTATATTATATTATATTATATTATATTATATTATATTATATTATATTATATTATATTATATTATATTATATTATATTATATTATATTATTTACTTGATTACCTTCAGTAGTACCCTATCAGGACAAAGGTCTTCATTCATTCGCTCTAGTGCTAGTTCAATTTCTGTCTCGGTCACACAACACTCAGAATCATTTCCTTCATTTTTATGACAGTTGTATGCATCCAGAGTAGTAGGATTTTCTACTCATACTGTATTGAAGTAAAATTTGAAAAGCTATGAGGGTGGATATAGTGTTCGCTACAGCGATCGACTTTAGTCGACTTGGCGCTTTGCCGCTGCTGCTCACACCTGCGTTGTTAACAAAGTGGCAGTTAATAATGTAAACATGTTTATGCAACTCTTGAGCATGTACTGAAAATTGTTGAAGTCAAAGCCGCCAGTATTAGGCCTATATTTGCTTGTTATAGCCTACACTGCATAACTCTCGTCTGCCCCCTGGCCAGCAGAACCGCAATAAAGAGGAGCACTTTTTTATTTTGCAATTTGCTTTACGTCGCATCGACACAGATGTCTTATGGCGACGATGGGACAGGAAAGGCCTAGGAAGGGGAAGGAAGCGGCCGTGGCCTTAATTAAGGAACAGCCCCAGCATTTGTCTGGTGTGAAAATGGGAAACCACGAAAAACCATCTTCAGGGCTGCCGACAGTGGGGTTCGAACCCACTATCTCCAGGATGTGAGCTCACAACTGTGCGCCCCTAACCGCATGGGCAACTCGCCCGGTATAAAGGGGAGGTCTGAACTTGCCACAATGGAGCTCGATCGGTCAGGTAGTTTTCATGTGAAAGAAAGATAAACAGATAAACAAACAGTCCACTATTCAATCTGGTATTACAGTAGTAGGGCCTATGGATTGTACACACTGTACATTCATTCCAACGGCTGTTTAATAAAACGAGCAATTGGGAATCGGGTAAGTGAACAGTCTAATTATAAGTGTTGAAGTTTCTCTCTCAATTATGAATGTGACAACAACATACTTACACGGAGCTCCAACGAAGATCGCGGGAACTTGATAAAGAAGGTGAGAGGTTTTAAAGCCGACGTAACGGTCACGCAGTTCATTAATGTGGTCTATGTAGCAGGGAGTATAAATGAGCCCCTTTGTTACATCTGATAGCTGACTTGATGCTACATGGCCTTTACGTGTGGAGGTGGACAACGTTTCAATTAAAACCTCTGCTGATTTTCTTTTTACTGTACGTCAGTTAAGGTCATTAAAATATTACGACTGATCGCTGCATACCAAGATAGTAACAAACTTATTATGCTATGGCTTATGATGAGTTAGGGCCAGTAAAAATATTATTACTGATCTCTGCATACCAAGATAGCAGCAAACTTATTATGATGAGGCTATTAATTGAACGACCGACAAATAGCAAATCGACTGAGACAAATGAGCCAGCGCACAGATAGGGCTCTCCTTGTATTCTCTTGACGGTTACACAGCCTTGCTACAAATAGGATCTTTGACACTGTGCACTGTGGCGACATTATGATCTCTAGAGTGGAAGGTAACAGTACCGCCACACTGGGTGAGATTATATCTCACGACCCATCTAACAAAATATGTAACCCTTTTTCTAGATAAGACACTATTAAGCCGGAAATAATAATGATTGCCAAATGTTAGCAGTGCTTCTACATTCATGGTTTGTAACATGAGGCAAATGGCCATGCTAAGGGAATTAACTTAAAAACTACATATCTGTCTATATGTTGCAAATGCACACATTTAGCCGGAAGTGGAGTCTGAAATACCACGTAAATAGCTAATTATATCTTACAACGTTACGACCATTGTTGTGTGCCTTACTCGAGCTCAGGCGGGGTGACAGCCTGCAGTGGGGGCAGAACGGTTGTACGGGAACTTGAAATAGGGGGAAGTGAGTGGGACCACCTTTTATATTACTATAAGGGAATGGGAAACGGAGGGATTTATCTAACAACCATGGGGCATTTCGCACTACGGAAATATTTATATATGATTTCAATGAATGAAGAAGTACTGTATTACATAACGCTAGAGAAACTGCTCAGGTCTACACAGGACGATATCCTCAGCGAAGGGCTCCACAAAGAAGTACGATTTCAGCATCCGCACAGAGGATACCTGCCACTCCTGGACGTGCTCTTTGTGAAAAGGAAGGAATTTGACAACTTGTAGAAGAGGATCCCAGCAGTACTCGACAAACTGCAGCCTTGGTAGGGACGTCCTATTGGACCATCTTACGAACGTTAAGGGAAGGCTTGCAACGCCCACATCATCTGCAGCGTGTGTAATGTATCAACCATGTGTGGTAATGTGTGAATGGATGTTTAGTCAACTCGCGAAATTCGTGCAACGCGTTTTGTTTATTGAAGAGGCATGTCTTACGAAGGGGGCGGAGGGATCTTCAATTTCCATAATAAGCATGTGTGGAAGGAAAAATCGTCATGCTGTAAGAAGATCCTATCACCAGATAAGGTTTCCCCTTGATGTTTGGAGAGAGATGTTGGGGGCCATTATTCTAGGACCAGTGGTGCTGCCACAAGAACTGAACGTTGCCTTTCTACTTACAGTTTCCGGAAGAAAATCTCCCAACGATATTTTAGGATGTTCCTCTTCAAGCGAGACGAGGCATGTGGTTCCTGCGCACATCACCGCTGTTTGCCGCTTTCCTGAGCGATGGATTGGACATGAAGGCTCTATCATCTGGATGACAAGAAGTTTACCTCAGTCCTTCGGTTTTTCTGGAGAAAATAAATCTAAGGTGAATCACAGATAAGTAAAAAATCTTACAAAAGCCAAGGAACGTTTGTTTACAGACTGAGCGCGACATCAGCAAACGCGAGGTGTTGATAACGAGTCCAAGAGAATTTTCTACGAAGGTGTCCAGCATGTGTTAAGGCCAAGGGCTGGCATTTCGAGAATTTGTTGTAAATAAATGTACAAAGTTCTTCATGAACACACTGGTCACATTTACTTAATGAAAGTGCGTCCACATCAGGACTCGCGACTACATTTTGACCCGTGATTACATCCCTATAATCGCTCCTCTACTACGTACACAACCGAGGAGTGTCCGGCTCCATGGCTAAATGGTTAGCGTGCTGGCCATTGGCCACAGGGGTCCCGGGTTCGATTCCAGGCAGGGTTGGGAATTTTAACCTTAATTGGTTAATTCCGATGGCTCTGGGGGATGGATGTGTGTGTCGTTTTCAGCATTGGAATTAATCAGAGCTAGGGCCTCATCTTCACAGATACGAAGATCGCCTATTGACGTCAACTCGAAGGACCTGCACCACACCCCGTCTGAGGCCACACTTCATCATCATCATCATCATCAGTATCCCTGCTGGTACACCAGCATCGCGAGAGCTACTCGACGTGGGATGTGCCAGTAAAGGCTATTATCAATACTTTTCGTACAAAGTTGGAAAGACCGGGCAAGTGGGCGTGTTGTTAGGGTCGCGAAGCTGTGAGCTTGCATTCGGGAGATAGTGGATTCGAACCCCAATGTCGGTACTCTGAAGATGGTTTTCCGTGGTTTCCCTTTTCCATACCAGGCAAGTACTGGGGCTGTACCTTAATTAAGGCCACGGCCGCTTCCTGCCCACTTCTTGTAATAATAATAATAATAATAATAATAATAATAATAATAATAATAATAATAATAATAATAATAATAATAATAATAAGAAGAAGAAGAAGTTGAAAAATCTGTAACTCGTAAATGATTGACCATAGGTCGTATGTTCATGTGTGTTGTTTTATGGTATTGTTTTATTGTACAAGTTGTACTTATCGGTTAATATGCCGATAATTAGGTATAATTGACATTATATCATTTATTTATAAATGTTTTTGTAATTAGTTTATAAATAGTACCATATTTTATAAATAATATTTCAGTTTTGAGAATGAGTACATTCATTTTAACCAGTCAGACGCGTCCACTCGTGAACTTGCTGTCTCTGTACGAGTGAACAGTATAGCCGTGATGGCCGCTTTGCGGGATGTACAGTAGAACCCCGTTTATCCAAAATAAAGTGGGCGGAGCCACTTCGGTTGACGCGGTTTTTCAGATGACACATGGTAAATATTTTCGGTAGTTAAATGTCGAAATGAAATGCATAAACTCTGTTAAGCACAGGTGCATATTGTATATTAACATTAAAATGCCTACATAAAGTCACTCATTGTAAACAAGCAGTGATTTTCTTTTGAATTTTCTTGGTGCAGCGCTGTCGTGCAGCTATGTCGCGCCATCGTTTAATTAACAATACATCAGCTGGTGTAGATGCATCGCTGTGTTCAACAAAGCGCAAAGCAATCTGAAATAATGAAACGATTTTTTTGTTACTACTACTTACAGTGAATACCGAACGCAGTAATTTTATTACAGTCCTGTAATTAAAGCGTCTGGTACTGTATTTTAATAAAAAATTGAAATCAATCTTACCTCCAATCCATTAAATCCATCATCTGCTGTAACTCTTCTCAGAACTGCTATTGTCAAGGTCATCCTCTTCGTACGTCGCATGTCCACGATTGTTTCGGCTGCGTGGGGCCTTCTCTGCTGCAACTCAGTCGGCCCAAGCATAATTCAACGGGCAGACGCCTCCCCACTCCACGATGTTTTACACCTGCCTTATTAAGGATGTGGACACCACTCTCCCCGACCTGTTTATTCGCCGTGAAATCGGCCATGCTGGTTACCCCATCTACGATGTTCTGCGGCTCCGAGACGACTTCACTGGTCAACTTTCACCGGAGGTTCTGACCTTCTTCCTCCATTCAGAAGCCCCGGCAGCCCTGATCTCCAACGGCACAACCATCAACGACAGGCTCCATGAAGTGGTCTCCACTCCGGAGGAACTCATCGAGGCACGGCGCCACCATCCTCATCCCATTTCCACTGTTCATTTCCGTCACCGTCGCACATCCCAACAGTCTCCAGCGCCCCCCACCGTTATAACGTCCACTCTCATCACTACTACTACCACTACTACTACCATCACCACTTCTGCCCATACTACCCCGTCCACTTCTCTTCATACAACGACTAGCCACCTCACTCCTATCATGTCCACTCCCACCACCTCCCTCTCTACCACACTATCCAGTCCACACCCGCCCCCTGTCACCTAAACGGATGCCGCCATTACAGCTCAGCCAATCTCCCGAGACGAAGCAACCACAGCAACGCCAACTCACCAGCAGTCTCCATCTCCGAGCTGTGTCATTCGTGGCATTGACCCCGCCATCGCCGACCGGGACATCCTGGAAGAACTATAACTGGCAGGCGTCCCCGCCCGTCGGGCGTTTCGTATCTTCAACGCCAACGGCGCGACCTTCATGGTTTGCATACAACTCTCCTCTGCAGCCGACGTAGACCATCTACTCACCACCGGCGTCCGTTTTTGCAGGCGAACCTATCGAGTGGAGCCCTCTCGCTCCCCACCCCGCCGCGACCGCTCCCCTCCTCTTACCCCTTCTCGTAGCCCACCGCCCACCCCGCCACCCACCCCACCATCGCAAGCTGTCCCCTTACCCGCTCCACAACCGAACTTCCTCATATCGCCCCTCCCGACACTAGACCTTCTTCGCCTCCTTGACACTTCCATTACCAACATTACCACCACCCTTTACTACCTTCTCTCACAATACTACCTTCCTCCTTACTCCAACTTTCTAACCCCCCATATAATTCTCTGTAAATCTATGTCACTTTCTGTAATGCGCGCCCGAGCTACATCGGTATTAAATAAATCAATTGTCCCCTCTTCCCCTGGTGTTTGTGAGGGTTTGCCTGCGCGGGGTGCTTTGGGGGCCTTTCCCTGGGTCCCGCCTTGTTGTGACGGTGGCCTTACGCCAACTTCATTAAATGTCTTCCTCCTCTGGTATGTACGACACATACCTCCTCCACTTTAATCTTCTTCATTGACATTTTTCCTTTATACGGCCGAAGAGCTCCTATGTTGAGCTGATGGCCCGCCCCTCCTCGTATGAGGAGAGGGAATGAAATAACTTGTTTTCGCTTCGCTTGTCAAGGTCGGAGTCGTCTGCATAATCTTTATGACGAATAATACAGTAATACTAATAATAACTGTACCGGGCGGTACACCTCCACGCCGCTAGTTCAAATATTGCGCCAATATAAACTCCTCTACAGGAGAAGTTTGGAACCTTGGAAACTGAACTAATTCTACTATTTCTTAAAAGATGTCACTACGGTAAATGGTGTAATTTTGAAATTTTCTGAACTGTGTCTATTCCGACGTGTTTTTGTTTACTATCTAGCAAGAAGTGTGGACGTCCTCTTCTAGATGTCACTGCCTAATAACTATAATTATGCACCCTAGTGCGAAATGAGGGAACTGTTTTTTGAAGAAATTTGGTATTCATAAGTTTGTTCTTAGTTAAATTTCTTTCATTCATTTTTTGGGTTGGCAGTATAACCCTTCTCTTTCCGCCAGTTTGAATTTAACCAATCAGTAATTTCTGTAATTAATTTTCCTCCAATCATTGCTTTCTTCCTCAGGTTTCCATGTGTAATTCCTAGTCTACCAATAAAGTTGAAGGGGTGTGTCTATTCATTCTTGAAAGGTCTCGAATTTTCCACGAGGGTATAAAAACTGCTGATTTTCTTGTCTCCGGGCCACTTCATCGACAACTTCCTTAGTGTGTGATTATGTAGCAGGGGGCGGGAAGCGCCTCTTTCTTCGGGCAGCAGTTCATCAACAAGGTAATGGCCTGTTAACATCTTTATTTATTGCTAGCTCAGCAGTTTTAACCCGCGGGGGAAGGTTCGAATCCTTTTCAATGTAAACCTTACTATATTCATGTAAATTAACCGCAATTTGGGATAGAGAGTGCTTAACCCTCTCGAGCTCCCACTCATGTTGTTTTGAGGTGACTGCGTTTTCATACCCGATTTTCTTCTCTTCTTAGTGTAATAAATTATTCTTCTACGAGTCACCTCCCTAGTATGGGATTAGCCCCTGTATAACTGGCCGAGTGCCACCTAGGTTTTAAGAAGTTTCATGTAGGAGTGCAAGCTACGCCTCCAGTCAATTTGGTTTTTTGGGCCATTTAATTAACACAGTTTGTTTTCTTCATGTGAAGGCCCTGTAGGTTGGGTACAAGATACCCCTGTTTCACTGTATGTGTGCCTTAAGGGCAGTTAGGAATGAAGTTTGTTGTAGCCTTTGATAGGTTTGTAAAATTGAGAGCGGGGCTGCTCTTTTTCTCTTAACATTGTAATTAGGAGCATGTGCTCCTCGTACTTAGGGGTTTTCTGCCCTTCAGCTATGGTGGTTGTGAGCTGAGAGCTCAGGAATTAAACTTGGGGTTCGAAGCCCAAATCTTGTAACGACTGTAATCTGTAAATTCTTAAATTGTTGATCTGCTACTTGGTACCTGTTACAGCTTTGTTATTTGTTATCATTTGTTGATTTTGGAAAAGAAAATATAACCTTTGTTAAAGTTTTAAATTAACTTTAATTCTGTAGTTGAGACCTATTCCCGCCCGCACCTTCTTTCACCTCTAACTACCACGGATAACTCCGTAACAATAATGATGATAATAATAATAATAATAATAATAATAATAATAATAATAATAATTAGTGCTTGTTCAAGAAAAAATGTATTATGGAACGAACTAAAGGGTAAGAAACTGTTTTGTTTTATGCTACACGTGCATTCTGGCGTAAGTCAAAATATAAAAATAGGATTTGCTTAGTAGATCTCAGCACATATACCAAGAGAATTACTAATATCGACGGCTAAGAACGAGAGGGTAAAAACAAAATATTAAAATATAATTTTGCCAAAGCATTTCGGTTAACCCGGGTTTCGGTTAAGCGAAGTTCGGTTAAACGGGGTTCTACTCTATTAACGTGGATATGTTTCTTGCGCTGAAGGTCTATGTGAAATAAAGCGTGATCAATTTGGCGTGGACAGAACCCCGACAGTGTAATACCCAGGCAACCAATGTTCGTCATCTATCTATCTTAAGTCGTCTTGACTAAGTATTCGTCAACTTCTTCCTTACATTATCACCGTGTCCCAGAACTCTGTCTTCAACATACAGTACTGTAAGGTACAAATGGCACCGTGTTTTAAACGAGTTTCCACTGTCTTTGACTGTCGTTTCGTCTAGGTCATGGCAAAGCCCATTACATACGGTAACGTCACAGAAGGCAGCAGAATTTTTTCAGTGATACGTATCTTGCGAATATATATGGCCATAACATTGTGTGCTAAATCCGCGACCGATTCGTTGGACGTAGATCTTGTGACATGGTATGGGAATGTTGTGTACTGGATCAGTACATCATATTGTTGGATCATATTGTTGGACGTAGATCTTGCTAGGTGGGACTATCTTATGACATGGCAAGTGAATGTTGTGTACTGGATCAGCTGCCATATTGTTGGACGTAGATCTTGCTAGGTGGGGCTATCTTATCGCATGGCAAGGGAATGTTGTGTACTGCATCAGCTGCCATTTTGTTGGACGTAGATCTTGCTAAGTGGGGCTATTTTGTGACATGGCAAGGGCATGTTGTGTACTGGACGAGCTGCCATATTGTTGGACGTAGATCTTGCTAGGTGGAGCTATCTTGTGACATGGCAAGGGAATGTTGTGTACTAGATCAGCTGCCATATTGTTGGACGTAGATCTCGCTAGGTGGGGCTATATTGTGACATGGTAAGGGATTGTTGTGTACTGGATGAGCTGCCATATTGTTGGACGTAGATCTTGCTAGGTGGGGCTAACTTGTGACATGGCAAGGGAATGTTGTGTACTGGATGAACTGCCATATTGTTGGACGTAGATCTTGCTAGGTGGGGCTATCTTGTGACATGGCAAGGGAATGTTGTGTGCTGGATGAACTGCCATATTGTTGGACGTAGATCTTGCTAGGTGGGGCTATCTTGTGATATGGTAAGGGAATGGTGTGTACTGGATCAGCTGCCACATTGTTGGACGTAGATCTTGCTAGGTGGGGCTATCTTGTGACATGGCAAGGGAATGTTGTGTGCTGGATGAGCTGCCATATTGTTGGACGTAGATCTTGCTAGGTGGGACTATCTTGTGACATGGTAAGGGAATGTTGTGTGCTGGATGAGCTGCCATATTGTTGGACGTAGATCTTGCTAGGTGGGGCTATCTTGTGCCATGGCAAGGGAATGTTGTGTACTGGATCAGCTGCCACATTGTTGGACGTAGATCTTGCTAGGTGGGACTATCTTATCGCATGGCAAGGGAATGTTGTGTACTGCATCAGCTGCCATATTCTTGGACATAGATCTTGCTAGGTGGGGCTATCTTGTGACATGGGAAGGGAATGTTGTGTACTGGATGAGCTGCCATATTCTTGGACGTAGATCTTGCTAGGTGGGGCTTTCTTGTGACATAGCAAGGGAATGTTGTGTACTGGATGAGCTGCCATATTGTTGGACGTAGATCTCGCTAGGTGGGGCTATCTTGTGACATGGTAAGGGAATGTTTTGTACTGGATGAGCTGCCATATTGTTGGACGTAGATCTTGCTAGGTGGGACTATCTTGTGACATGGTAAGGGAATGTTGTGTGCTGGATGAGCTGCCATATTGTTGGACGTAGATCTTGCTAGGTGGGGCTATCTTGTGACATGGCAAGGGAATGATGTGTACTAGATCAGCTGCCATATTGTTGGACGTAGATCTCGCTAGGTGGGGCTATCTTGTGACATGGTAAGGGAATGTTGTGTACTGGATGAGCTGCCATATTGTTGGACGTAGATCTTGCTAGGTGGGGCTAACTTGTGATATAGTAAGGGAATGGTGTGTACTGGATCAGCTGCCACATTGTTGGACGTAGATCTTGCTAGGTGGGGCTATCTTGTGATATGGTAAGGGAATGGTGTGTACTAGATCAGTTGCCACATTGTTGGACGTAGATCTTGCTAGGTGGGGCTAACTTGTGACATGGCAAGGGAATGTTGTGTGCTGGATCAGCTGCCACATTGTTGGACGTAGATCTTGCTAGGTGGGGCTATCTTGTGACATGGCAAGGGAATGTTGTGTACTGGATGTGCTGCCATATTGTTGGACGTAGATCTTGCTAGGTGGGGCTATCTTGTGACATGGCAAGGGAATGTTGTGTACTGGATGTGCTGCCATATTGTTGGACGTAGATCTTGCTAGGTGGTGCTATATTGTGACATGGCAAGGGAATGTTGTGTGCTGGATCAGCTGCCACATTGTTGGACGTAGATCTTGCTAGGTGGTGCTATATTGTGATATGGTAAGGGAATGGTGTGTACTGGATCAGCTGCCACATTGTTGGACGTAGATCTTGCTAGGTGGGGCTATCTTGTGACATCGTAAGGGAATGTTGTGTGCTGGATGAGCTGCCATATTGTTGGACGTAGATCTTGCTAGGTGGGGCTATGTTGTGACATGGCAAGGGAATGTTGTGTACTGGATCAGCTGCCACATTGTTGGACGTAGATCTTGCTAGGTGGGGCTATCTTGTGACATGGCAAGGGAATGTTGTGTACTGGATGTGCTGCCATATTGTTGGACGTAGATCTTGCTAGGTGGGGCTATCTTGTGACATGGCAAGGGAATGTTGTGTACTGGATGTGCTGCCATATTGTTGGACGTAGATCTTGCTAGGTGGTGCTATATTGTGACATGGCAAGGGAATGTTGTGTGCTGGATCAGCTGCCACATTGTTGGACGTAGATCTTGCTAGGTGGTGCTATATTGTGACATGGTAAGGGAATGTTGTGTGCTGGATGAGCTGCCATATTGTTGGACGTAGATCTTGCTAGGTGGGGCTATCTTGTGCCACGGCAAGGGAATGTTGTGTACTGGATCAGCTGCCACATTGTTGGACGTAGATCTTGCTAGGTGGGACTATCTTATCGCATGGCAAGGGAATGTTGTGTACTGCATCAGCTGCCATATTCTTGGACATAGATCTTGCTAGGTGGGGCTATCTTGTGACATGGGAAGGGAATGTTGTGTACTGGATGAGCTGCCATATTCTTGGACGTAGATCTTGCTAGGTGGGGCTTTCTTGTGACATGGCAAGGGAATGTTGTGTACTGGATGAGCTGCCATATTGTTGGACGTAGATCTCGCTAGGTGGGGCTGTCTTGTGACATGGTAAGGGAATGTTGTGTACTGGATGAGCTGCCATATTGTTGGACATAGATCTTGCTAGGTGCGGCTAACTTGTGACATGGCATGGGAATGTTGTGTACTGGATGAACTGCCATATTGTTGGACGTAGATCTTGCTAGGTGGGACTATCTTGTGACATGGTAAGGGAATGTTGTGTGCTGGATGAGCTGCCATATTGTTGGACGTAGATCTTGCTAGGTGGGGCTATCTTGTGACATGGCAAGGGAATGTTGTGTACTAGATCAGCTGCCATATTGTTGGACGTAGATCTCGCTAGGTGGGGCTATCTTGTGACATGGTAAGGGAATGTTGTGTACTGGATGAGCTGCCATATTGTTGGACGTAGATCTTGCTAGGTGGGGCTAACTTGTGATATGGTAAGGGAATGGTGTGTACTGGATCATCTGCCACATTGTTGGACGTAGATCTTGCTAGGTGGGGCTATCTTGTGATATGGTAAGGGAATGGTGTGTACTAGATCAGCTGCCACATTGTTGGACGTAGATCTTGCTAGGTGGGGCTATCTTGTGACATGGCAAGGGAATGTTGTGTGCTGGATCAGCTGCCATATTGTTGGACGTAGATCTTGCTAGGTGGGACTATCTTGTGACATGGTAAGGGAATGTTGTGTACTGGATGTGCTGCCATATTGTTGGACGTAGATCTTGCTAGGTGGGGCTATCTTGTGACATGGCAAGGGAATGGTGTGTACTAGATCAGCTGCCACATTGTTGGACGTAGATCTTGCTAGGTGGGGCTATCTTGTGACATGGCAAGGGAATGTTGTGTGCTGGATGAGCTGCCATATTGTTGGACGTAGATCTTGCTAGGTGGGGCTATGTTGTGACATGGCAAGGGAATGTTGTGTACTGGATCAGCTGCCACATTGTTGGACGTAGATCTTGCTAGGTGGGGCTAACTTGTGACATGGCAAGGGAATGTTGTGTGCTGGATCAGCTGCCACATTGTTGGACGTAGATCTTGCTAGGTGGGGCTAACTTGTGACATGGCAAGGGAATGTTGTGTGCTGGATCAGCTGCCACATTGTTTGACGTAGATCTTGCTAGGTGGGGCTATGTTGTGACATGGCACGGGAATGTTGTGTACTGGATGAGCTGCCATTTTGTTGGACGTAGATTTTTGATTCCAGACGTCATTTGTACACATCAGTATGTCGCTGTGTCATTAAGTGTGAATGAGTGAGAGGAGCAGACGTGTTTAGTGACCAGTAGAATGCAACACAAAGTGGTGCTCACTATAAAACAGCGCGTGTTCATTGTCGAGTGTTATGCGAAGCGCGATTCGTGGTAAACTTATGCGGAACTGTTTGCGCAAGAGTTTAAGACTGGAAGTGTTTTGGCAAAACATCCAGTAAAGTCTGCAATGAAAACTTGGTGACAAAATGGCGCGAAATGGGCTCTGTAGCGAATAAAAACTGTAACTATCCGAAAATAGTTCGAACACCAGAAAACATCGCTCGAGTTAAGGAAAGCCTGGAACGAAGTCCGACGAAATCTCAACGCCGTTTATCTGTGCAGTGGGAATTAGGAGATCGTCGTGTCGAAACAATCAAATGTGACCTGCGTCTGCATCCATACAAATTTACTGTTGTGCATGAGCCAAAGCGTCCAGACGAACCTTCGCGTGTTGAACATGCGGGAGATGCGCCGATTGGTGCATCGAAATCACGGTTTCCAGCATTTCCTCTGATGGGCAGCTCTCTTGTTCATTAACAAGGATCAGTTCGGTATCAGTCTTATAAGTATTTTCCGGGGCAGTATTATTTTGCCTACCCTGTACAAGCATTTCTGATGAGCCTCCACGAGCTCGTTTGTGTTTCATCAGAAGGACAGGACACTTATTATGGAGCCATTTTATCAGATTTTCTATCTTGAAGCAGGAAGTGTACGATAAAGAAGTAAGCCCGATAAACACAGGAAAAGGGAAGGGAAAAAAGAAAATAAAGATGAATACAGATGGTAAAATTACAGGAGTCCGCCTCTGTGGTGTAGTGGTTAGTTTGTTTAGCTGCCACCCCCGGAGGCTCGGGTTCGATTCCCGGCTCAGCCACGAAATTTGAAAAGTAGTACGAGGGCTGGAAGAGGGTCCACTCAGCCTCGGGAGGCCAACTAAGTAAAGAGGGGTTCGATTTCCACCTCAGCCATCCTCGAAGTGGTTTTCTGCGGTTTACCATTTCTCCTCCACGCAAAGGCCGGGATAGTACCAAACCTAAGACTAAGGCCGCTTCCTTTCCTCTTTCTTGTCTATCTTTTCCAATCTGTCCATCTCGCCACAAGGCCCCTGTTCAGCCTAGCAGGTGAGACAGCCTGGGCAATGTACTGGTCATCCTCCCCAATTGTATCCCCACCCCAAAGTCTCACGTTCCAGGACACTGCCCTTAAAGTGGTAGAGGTGGGATCCCTCGCTGAGTCTGACGGAAAAGCCAACCCTGGAGGATAAACAGATTAAGAGAAAAAGAAAGAAAGAAAGAAAGAAAGAAAGAAAGAAAGAAAGAAAGAAAGAAAGAAAGAAAGAAAAAATACCTAATTTCCACTTGTTTATTCCTTTCTACTTCTGATCCAATACAGAATTGAAAGCTGTCCTTTCACCCCATTGTTATAAAACTGCAGTATCATGCTTGTATTTTCAATTGATTGCTAAGTGCTCATATAAAAAGTCACTCATAGGAAAAAGTACGTATATGGCCATGCGACATCCACTGTTAACGACATAAAGATGAGAAAAATGTGCGCCAGCCTGGATCTGAACCTGTTTCCTGGTAGCTTGTCTCCCCAGCAATAGCGATATGTGATTTAGCCAGCTTAGCTACCGAGAGCCATGTCGTCTGCTCGGCACGAATTGAATTTGTTGGTAGTCCTAAGGCCCTATTGCACTAGGACACTGGTGGCGACAATGCAGAAGTTCACTAGACACTGGTGTCACCATCAGAAATCGTGTACAGTACTCGAAACTTTTAGTGTTACTTCGGAACCTAGTGCTGAAAGTTCTCGTTATTTTCGAGATTCGTATTGGCAACCTCTGAAAAAAAAAAAAAAAAAAAAAAAGCAAAAAACGAATCGATTGTGCATCGCCGTGAGTTATCTGGTTGTATAATTGCAAGACTTTAAATACTATTGTTATTTAAACAGCAAATTCAAAAAAACATATATAGGTTAAGCTTGAATGTGAGTGAGTAAAATCAAAGTAAATCACAGGAACAACCTATAACTCCTACACGGAAACAACGGTTTAGAAAAATCATATCGATCGATCATACTATCGATTCAATTCAGATTTCATTTCCATTCAGTTGGCAGTATTATCGGAACCGGAATAGCTCCCACCTTACTCCTCACCCGCGTAAAACGAAGTATCACTAATGTTTCGCGGACTGTACAGATGTCGTCAACAAGTGAGGACCTACTTTTGCTAGTTCTGCGTATTTATTTTGTTGATTTCTATATGAAACACCATTCAAATGTATATGCTTTTTGAGAAATTAAATATTCCGTAAATGTTCTTTCAGCGGCATCCTTGTCCTCAAAGTCGGACAAGAAATGTACCATAATTTCGTTCCACGGATTTTTTTTTTCATTTCTATCACTGTTACCTCTCGGTTGCATTGTTCAAGATTGGGTATTTTTCAGCTTGGGCTGTTAAGTCCTCTGTATTAACTTGCTTATCTATTAAATTAACAAACTCTTTCATGTTATCCCCAGCAACAGTGCCCTTGCGTAATATGGGCCTAACAGACACTTCCTATCCAAACGTAAGATAGTGTTATTTGCAGCTATGATCGTTTTAACCATTCAGTATAGTTACGTCATTGAAATAGCATTGGCGATAATGGTTTCATCTATATTCTTGAGCATGAATGGTTGTAGCAAGACCATATGGGATCAGGTACAAATGTTTTTAGGTTGACCATGGTATACGAGTTCGTTGGGTTGCGTGTCTCCAAAACACCCGGCCATCCGGTATAAATAGCAACGGCGCACTCAAAGATATTTATAGCTTCTTTTCTCTAATATCATATTTTAGTTGTCTTCAACCATACATTTACGTAGCTGCATTATTCTGATGAAGCCGACAGCGGACATATTTGGGTGACTGCGACTCAAAAAGTTTTAATGCAAATTAAAACAGTATATTTCTGCACTGAAAGTTTTGTTCTCTGTATAGGCGGCCTCACCTGCTGTGCTATCACACTAACCACTACACTACAGAGGCGGACATAGTTGATAGCTAAAAATGTAAAATAAATACAACTCGAGCTCCAGAGAATTCCCTCGCAGCTACGTTCCTCGCAAATAAAAAGCGGAACACTCGTTATTATAATACAGAAGAATCTTTACTGGAAATATTGTCCGGCTTCACGCATAAGGCGTGCTGGCCTTTTCGTCCAAGATATCCCGAGTTCAAATCCTGGCCCGGTCGGGGATTTTAAGCTTCACTGGTTATTTTCGATGGCTCGGGGCCTCGGTGTGTCTTCAGCATTTGAATTAATAATATTGTAGATAGGGTCCCATCCTCACAGATGGAGTGTGAGACTTTGAGTCGGGGATACAACTGGGAAGGAAGGCCAGTACCTCGATAAGGAGGCCTCACGTCCTATGCTGAACAGGGACCTTGTGGGGGGGATGGAAAGATCGGAAGAGGTAGACAAGGAAGGAAGCGGCCGTGCCCTTAAGTTAGGTACCATCCCGCTTCGAGGATGGCTGAGGAGAGAATAGAACTCTCCTCTACTTCTCGAGGCCGAGTGTACCCCGTTTCGGACCTCGTACCACTTTTCAAATTTCGTGGCAGAGCCGGGAATCGAACCCGGGCCTTCGGGGGTGGCATCTAATCACACTAATCACTACAACACAGAGGCGAGCTTTATTATTATTATTATTATTATTATTATTATTATTATTATTATTATTATTATTATTATTATTATTATTATTATTATTATTATTACATCTATTTAGGAAGGCTCGGCTTGTGCCGGTAACATAATGGGCTGACTCGGCCTAAGCAAGGAGTCACCCTCTTGATTATGAAACTATGCAGATATCTACAAATATTTACAACAGAAATAATTACAACATATGCCCCTAAACAACTTTTTATCTCCCCGTTTTGGAAATCTGTCCTTCAGTATTACCGGAACTACGGTCTGGATCTTCATGCTGTTTGGTGCAACTAAGAGGAAAAGTCATTCCTAGAAACTTTCTCACAATGTGGCATGTGCTTAGAAGGATGGCTTTTGGCTTTCTGTAGTTCAACGTAGGTGTGATGATGCAGGTTTAATGCGGCCAGAGAGCTGTGCAAGTTTTTCGGTTTAACACCAGTAGATGATACTACTATTGGTTGTTGTTGTTTCAATGCTTTCATTCCCCACCCTGAAGGGGTGGGGCGGGCCACCTAGAGGGTGTCGCCCTCTCTCTGGCCAGGAGAGATGACGTTGTTGAGAGGAAGTGAGAAAAAGGGGGAGATGGGGGAAATGCGGTATGAGTAAGTAATGGAGATGAGAAGAAAGGACGTGTCGGTTATCGATGGCTTTAGTGACAGATTTACAAGGACAGATGGGCTATGTGCGAGGTGTGGAGGTTAGAGCGGTGTGCTTGGGTGGAGATGAAAGGTTAGAAGATTGAGGGTAGCGGTGAGATTACAAAGGGAGGTATGAGGGTGTACGGGAGGAGTGACATGTTTAGAGGAGGGTACCAGGCTGTAAATGGAAACTGAGGAGGTGCAGGGTCGCCGTGATGTTATAGAGGGAGGAAGTTAGGAATCTCAAGATGTCGAGTGTTGGAGCTGATGGGGGGAAGAAACTGATTGATGGGAGGGGAGGGTAAACGGGTGGTGGGGGTCGATATGGAGGGGGTGGCCGGGTGTGACGACGGGCATTGTTGGAGTTATGTAGAACAGGTTGGGGTGGTGAAAGAGATGGCTCGACTTTGTAGCGATGGCCAAAGATGTAGACTCCATTGGCGATGAGATGGTGAACGTCGACGGCAGTAGGGAGGTGGATACGGACCATGTACGTCAGACCGGAGGTGTTCTTGATCCTGAAGACTCGACGGACGGGTACGCCTTCTGCTCGAAGTTGTTGGAGGATGGCTTGTTCTGAGTGAGCAGGATCCACTCCACGGATCACACAGCTATACATAGTGTGGCGGGACGGTGATGACTGCGATGAGGGTGGTGCTTCTTCGGCGGCGTTGAAAGACGACGAAGACGACGGTGCTGCAGACGTTGCGGGAGGCATGTATGAGGCATGACGTTCTTCAGGTGTTGAAGGAAGAGGGAGGGAAGAAATCATTATGGACGCAGGATGACTGGTTGTAACCACAGTGGTGGGAATAGGGGAGGGGTGGAAGGTTGATGTTGTAGTGGAGATGGTGGTGGTAGTGGTAGTTATCGGCGACGTAGTAACGGCGTGTGATGTTGGCTGGCTTGACGGCGTAGATTCCACTTGGTGCGAAGGCAGCTGGTAGGAAGTCTCCTGTGGTGGCGCGACCGTTGCAGGCGGAGTAAAATTAGTGGCTATGAGCTGATCTATGAGTGACGCAGGAGTAACTTCCGCACGATGGAAGATGTGATGAATATGGACGCCGTTGTTCATGAGGCGGCAGACGTCTTCCTCTGTGTGGAAATATAGAAGGACATCTGGTGACAGTCCGGAACTGTGTCGTAGTCTTGTGGCCCAATGAACTGGAACGCCTGCCTGGCGGATGTGTTGGACGATATCGTCATCTGAGAGAGCGAGGTTGACGTTACGGAGTAGGCAGGTAAGCATGGCGGGGAGGCCGACTACCAACTAGGTGTCAGCCAATATGCTCTTTAGAGTCGGCGAGGTAGCTGAGGTAAAGATGGTGAGCCACCCGGCCGAAAAAAAATTTAGGAGTAAGGAGTAGCTTTGATGTTCCACTCGGAGATGTCGCTCCTAGCGAGAAGTAGAGAATCCTCCCGCGTACTATTGGAACTGTGATGATTCTAGTTTCCACAAGCGTTGTATTTCTATTGTCAGTTCTGTGTACTTCGATATATTTGTGGCTATTGTTGTTTGCAGTCTGGAGGTGATTAGCCAAGCAATCTCTATAAGCCTGCGTTTATAGTGGAGCAGCAAGGAGTGAGAAGAGGATAGTCGAGAGGAGAGCGGTTCTATGCACAAATGAAAAAGGACTGTCCAACGTCATAGTCAGAGTTTGCTGAATCTAATCGAAACTAATACAGAGTGTTGTCAAGATGTCTCTGTCGAAGTATGGTAAATGGACATGTCTTGAAAGTAGAAATGCGGCTGAATATTTATATATAAACTATATTCAGCCAGAAATCCAAGTAATGGAATGTTCATCTTATTAATATGGATAGGCCAGAAAACGGGGAATTCAGTCGTTTATAAGAAAAGTTGCGTTTACATCCAGATAAATTTCGCGAGTATTTTAGGATGTATATTCCAACATTCGATTATATCCTGCAACTTGTCAGTCAGATATAAACGTTAAAGAAGTCAACAAACACACGTTATACACATAGCTACACTCTCAGGAAGGAAACAACGAATACAACTAAAATGATAATGAAGACGACGTAAGTGGTACACGAGTTCATTTCCAACCTTAATAATTAACATTTTTAATGATCAGCATTCATACTTACCCTATCGAAACAGACTCAATGAATTTAATGTGAGATAACAATTTTTCTTGATTTCATTCTCTTTTCTCAACTTAATAATTTGAATAAATGATTATGTTTAAGGTATACTTGAAGTACTATTCATCAATTTGGATAAGTATTTTAGTTAGATTTAGAGTTAAGGGAGATAGTAAGTTCGAATCCCACTATCGGCAGCCCTGAAGATGGTTTTCCGTGGTTTCCCATTTTCACACCAGGCAAATGCTGGGGCTGTACCTTAATTAAGGCCACGGCCGATTCCTTCCCACTCCTAGGCCTTTCCTATCCCATCGTCGCCATAAGACCTATCTGGCCGTGCGCGTAGAGGTGCGCGGCTGTGAGCTTGCATCTGGGAAATAGTAGGTTCGAATCCCATTATCGGCAGCCTTGAAAATGGTTTTCCGTGGTTTCCCATTTTCACACCAGGCAAATGCTGGGGCTGTACCTTAATTAAGGCCACGGCCGCTTCCTTCCAACTCCTAGGCCTTTCCTATCCCATCGTCGCCATAAGACCTATCTGTGTCGGCGCGACGTAAAGCCCCTAGCAAGAAAAGGACCTATCTGTGTCGGTGCGACGTAAAGCAACTAGCAAAAAAAAAAAAAAAAAAAAAAAAAAAAGTTAAGGCGTAATATAAATCTTGTTCTGCGATAACCAACGATTCGTAAGATTCGTCCATCGTTGCTTCTGGCAAGTAATTCGTTTATCAAGAAGCCGTTCTTGTCTTTTTCGGAACTCACGTTAAAAAATATGCTGGCCCGGGAATGAAGTGTGACATTCTAGTGTTTGAACAATTCATTTAACAAGTATAATATAATTTAATATAATTCTTATATAAATTTGGATATGTCTTCTTCCAACGAGATTAGGGCCGTGCACTGACCAAGGATTAAACTCAACATTCCCTATTAAATATTCCACTACTTCTTAGGATAACATGAGCAACTGAGCATGTGTGGGAATGGAGATGTCTACTTAATGAAACTGTACAAGATAAACAAACAATAAGAAAATAAAAGGATTACAGCTAAACCAAGTAAGAAATCACAAACCAGTTAAAGCACAATAGTTCTACGTTAGGCATTCACCCAGGAAACACGGATTTCAGAGTTGAATTTTAAGAAAATTGGGAAAACACTTCGGGCGTAATAATGTGATTTGATCCATACAGTTTGGTAATAGAACTGTTTACAATTCACACTGAATTACCTAAATTATGGGATTTTATTATAACTAAAGAAAATTGTATATTATAGATAAGGAAGTGTATAATACAATGGCAGTTTTTCATATTTAATGCTCCGCTAGACTGATACTGCAATTGAGCTCAGTCTGTCCAGTGTTGTAAACGAATAGCGCTTAATTTTCAGAATCGATATATAAAATAACTTGTCCTGACTGACTGACTGACTGACTCACCATCGCTGACCCAAAATTACTGGACATAAAGAAATGGAATTTTGGGGATACATTTATATTATGGTGCAGGTGCTCACTAAGGGAGGATTTTTGGATATTCCTGAGCAAAGGGGCTGAAAAAGGGGGTGAATTTATAAAATGAGGATATCTGTATCTCAAAAGTTATGAGTTTACAGACGTAAAAATTGGTATTTGGAATCTCCTTTAAAAATAAAGACACACGTATTTTTGTTTTAGGGAAATCCCATTAAGGTGGGTGAAAATGGGGGGAAAAGGGGTTGAACACCTTTTATGAGGAGACTTACATCTCAAAAACTGAAGATGTTACAGACATGAAAATTGGTATTTGGAATATTCTTTGAAAATAAAGAAACACGTATTTTTGTGCTTTTGGATAATCCGATGAATAGGGGGTGAACAGGAATGACAAACGGGGTGAATTTTTAAAAAGACTATACCTGCAAATTATCTCAGACACGTAACATATTATAGATTTGAAAACTGGTATTAGAAATGTCCTGTAAAAGTAAAGAAACATAATTTTTTTCAGAAAATCCACTTAAGGGGAACTGAAAAAGGGGTGATTTTTTAAAATTAGCATATCTACAATATATCTAAAAAATCTAACATGTTGTAGACGTGAAAATTAGTATTTGTAATCTCCTTTAAAAATAAGGAAAAACGTATTGTTTTGTTTTCGGAAAAACCCTTAATTGGTGTGTGTGTGTGAATAAATTGAAAAATTAGTTGAATTATTTGTATGAATATACTCGTGTATATATACATACACCAAAAAATCTAAATATTTTTACAAATGTGAAAACTGGTATTTGGAATCTCATTTAAAAATAAAGAAACATGCATTTCGGGGAGGGGGAAATCAAATTGGAAGGGGGGGGGGGGTGAAAACGGAGATGAATTCCTTTTACGAGGATACGTGTATCTCAAAAACTGAAGATGTTACAGTTGTGGTAATTCGTATTTGGAAGCTCATTTAAACGAGTACTGTTTATTTTTGGAAAATTCACTTAAGTGGGGAGTGTGAAAGGAAGTGAAAAACTTATATCTCAAAACTGAAGGTTACAGACGTGAAAATTGGTATCTGAAATCTCCTTGAAAAATAAAGAAATGCGCATTTTTTGTGTGGAGTGAAACCAACTTAACGGGCGGGGGTGGAGTGAAAAAGGAGTTGAATTCTTTTCATGAAGACTCTTATATCTCAAAAACTGAAGACGTTAGAGATATGAACATTTGTATTAGAAATTTTCTTTTAAAATCAAGAAACGCGTAATCTTTTGTCTTTGGAAAAACCACTTAAGGGGGGTGAATTAATTGAAAATTAGTTTAATTCTTTGTATGAGGACACTTATATCTCAAAAACTAAAGATGTTACACACATGAACATTTCTATTTGGAATCTCCTTTAAAAATAAAGAAACACGCTTTTTGGAGGTAGGGGTGATCAACCTAACGGGCTGGGGTGAAAAAAAATTGAATTATTTTATGAGGATACTTATACCTCAAAAACTGAAGATACAAACATGAAAATTTGCATTAGAAATTTTCTTTCAAAGTAAAGAAACACGTAATCTTTTGTCTTTGGAAAATCCACTACAGGATGGTGAATGAATTGAAAAATTACTTTAATTCTTTGTATGAGGATACTTATATCTCCAAAAATGTAGATGTTAAAGACGTGAAAAATTGGTATTTGGAATCACCTTTAAAAGTAAAGAAATACACACTTTTGGGGAGGGGGAATCAACTTAATGGGTAGGAATGGAGGGTGAAGAAGGAGTTGAATTACGTTTATGAGGATACTTATATCTCAAGAAATGAAGATGTTACAGACGTGAAAATTTGTATTTGGAATCTTCTTTAGAAATAAAGAAACACGCATTTCTTTTTTAGGAAAATCGACGTAAGGGGTGTAGTGTTGAAAATAAGTACATAAGGAGTTGAAATATGTTTATGAGGATACTTTATCTTAAAAACTGAAGCTGTTATAGACGTGAAAGTTGGTATTTTGAATTTCCTTTTAAAATAAACACGTATTTTTTGTTTATGGAAAGTCCACTTAAGGCGGGAGAGGGGTAGAAAGAAGTGAAGAAGAAGTTGAATTACTTTTATAAGTTTACATTTATCTCAAGAACTGAAGGTGTTACAGACGTACAGACATGAAAACTGGCATTTGGAATCTCCTTTACAAGTAATGAAACACGTATTATTTTGTTTTCGGAAAATCCAGTTAAGGGGCTGAAAGGAATTGGAAAAGTGGGTGAATTTTTTAAAATGAGTACCGGTATATCTACATTATATGTCAAAAACTTAACATGTTAGAGACAAGGAACTTGGTATTTGGAAAATCCTTTAAAATTACAGGAACATGCACCTTTTTGTTTTCGGAGGAGGCACTTAACAGGGGTGAAAAGAAGTGAAAAATAGTTGCATTATTTTTATAAGGATATTTATATCTTAAAAACTGAAGATGTTACAGTCGTGAAAATTGGTATTTGGAATCTCCTTTAAAAAAAAGGAACATGTATTTTTGTTTTCTGAAAATACACTTAAATAAGGGTGCGGGTGGGGGTAGGACTGATCAAGGGGTTGAATTCTTTTTGTGGGGATACTTATGTATATCCCAAAAACTGAAGATGTTACAGATGTGGGAATAGGTGTTTGAAATTTCCTTTTAAAATAAAGAAACATGTATTTATTTTTTCGACGTGAGAGAAGACTGCTTTTCACATGTACAGTCCTATGTCGCGTGGTCGTCTTAGCCCCAAAAGGTATTACCACAAACATGGTTTACAAAAAATTTCTGGGGTAAATGAAACTCAACTTTTGGGTGAGTTTTTATACTTTCGGAATTTTTAGATATTGTCTTAGTACAATGCCAAGGAACGATAACTTTGATCAAATTACGAAATCCTCGCGAGCGAAGCCGCGGGCAATTGCTAGTATACAATATGAGAATTAACCAAATTCCACTGTATCCAACTTAACACAATTTATCCGTGGATATAATAGGCCTACAGTTTGATCCGATCATTTCGGTGGACAAAATACTATTTGATACGGCACACACTCTTCAAGCCTAATTTATACTAGGAATGCACGTGGTTTTACACAATTTGATCTCGCAGCATGAAAAAGCTTGTGAAGAACTACACTTCAATTTTTCTTCACGGATGGACATAATACGGCTACCTCTATCATATCTGGATCCACTACTAGTTCATTCAGGTCCTTCCCTAAGTCTTTCCGCCGTCTTGATCTTTGTTCTTGGATCTCTTGGTCTCTTCCTGTTTGAAACTACGGCCATCGCTGACCTCGCTGTAGATCTTTCAGATATCCTTGCGTCATAACCGACCCACTTAAAACTGTTCGCTCCTAATTGTATATGTGATTCTATCTTAATGTTATTGACTTTACGTCCCCACTAACTGCTTTTATGATTTTCGGAGATGCCGAGGTCCCGTAGGAGTTCTTTTACGTGCCAGTAAATCTACCAACACGAGGCTGACGTATTTGAGCATCTTCAAATACCACCGGACTGAGCCGTGGTTTCCCATTTTCACACCAGGCAAATGCTCGGACTGTTTCTTAATTAAGGCCACGACGCTACCTTCCCACTCCTAGCCCTTTCCTTTCCCATTGTCACCATAAGACCTATCTATGTTGGTGCGACGTAATACGTAGTGATATACTATATATATCCAATATGACCATACTTGCAGTAATACGGACTTCAAAATTTGCATAGATGTCATCAGACGGAGCTTGAATCTTCCCCTCCGTAACTCCTTAAAAACCCAATAATTCTACTTGTGAATACCAAGATGTACAATACAGTCATACTTCTCATTGTTTTCTACAGTTCTGAATTGTGATCAGCCAGGCGACCACAAAAACAAGAATATATTCGAAAGAAAAGTAATGTGAAAGGTAATGAGACCAGTTGAAGTAAATTGGATTTGGATTTGGAGACAAAGGACAAATGATGAGGTGTACAAAGATATGGAAGAAGAGAGAATCACAACTGGGCAGGTTACATGATTCTTACCGCGTAATCGGCTCGTTGGACGGATATAAACTTCTCCAGATTTGAAGATTGTATGTACATTTCCAGAACAATAGAAGTCCTTGACCATTGTAAAATATGAGCCGATCTTTTGAAATTTTACCTTAGTAGGTGCTGGAGCTGTGCTTGACCTTCCACAACCGTTAAACTTGGTAAGAGAGACCGAAAGCAGCGTGGTTCAGCACGGCACTAGAAGGCTTGGTAGGACATGAGCAACATGAAATCCTCCAATATTTTATCACATTCACTACAAGTTAACAGAGGCATTTTACCGCATTCCATTTCACCTACAACTACAGTATATCAATCTTATACTCAGAACATAATTATTGTTTCAATATTATTTCAATAACAACACGTAGTGACGTGAAGACGGCAATGTTTAGCACGATGTTCGCTGTAACGAAGAGCACCGTCTGGGTATTAAAAGAATCCCGATTGATTTGATTTGTTTATTTATGATGGGCAGAGTCAATTCTACTCTAATTAAAGATGACATAATACGTACAAATAATAATAATAATAATAATAATAATAATAATAATAATAATAATAATAATAATAATAATAATAATAATAATAATAATACCCGTGTGGGGATTTACCGGTTACCTCCATCGGGCGCGTCCCATTGGAATTGGGGAAGCTCGCTGGCTCTGCCGCCAGCAGAGTCAGAGGGTAGTAGGGAAATAAAATACCACCGTGAAAAAAAAAACTGGTCCCTTGCCAGGGTTACGGCGAAGACTGGTAAATGACCAGAAGCCAGAAAACATCTTGAGGCAACCTCTAGGGCTAACAACCCTAGTTGTAAAAGGATGGGTACCCGTCCAAAGCAAAGTCAAGTCAAAAAGCATGATGGCACAACATTTCAAGAAACATACCCCAGGGGGTAAATCTTCGGATAAATCCCTCGTCGTGAACGCCACGGCGCACGAGTCCCGTTCGGATTGTGGGGGAGACTCGACATCATGCAAGAGACGAGTCGGAGCGTCTCGGTGTACCCCGAAGAGTCAAAAACTCAGGCCAAAATCTAAAACCTTTCTAGCAACTTTCAACATAAATTCACTTACACAAACTGGCAAGCTGAAAACCCTCACCAAAGCTCTTCACGAAAATCAGATATCCATAATGGCCCTACAGGAAACAAGGTACCCAGATGAAGAGATATTTGAATCCGAAGGCTACCGATTTTTCAAGAGCAAAGCGCAAAGAGCAATCCTCAACGGAGCTGTGATGCTTGGAACCGCGTTTGCTGTTAGAACCAAGATCCTTAAATCGGTTGTAAATTTCGAACCTGTGAATGACAGATTATCTATACTCACAATTAAATGCGCGAACAAAATCTACGCCCTAGTTAACGCACATGCTCCTACAAACGATAAGAACAAGTCTGATCCAGACGAAGTTGATAATTTCTGGGACCTACTGGAAGAAAAATTAAACAAAATCCCCAAACACCATGTCAAGCTTCTTTTGGGTGACTTCAATGCCCAACTAGGTCGTGAACAGAAGTACAAGAAAGTTATAGGGAATTACCCTGCTCACAAAATAACCAATCCCAACGGCAAAAGACTGGAGTCCATTTGCGAAAATCATAACCTGCAGGTCATGTCGACCCACTTTCGCCATCTACCCAGAAAGCAAATGACTTGGCGTTCTCCCGTCCAAGCTCTCGGAGAGTTCCAAATTGATCATGTTGCAATCTCCAGGAGAAACAGCCCTGAGATTATGAATGTCAAGGTAAAGAAAGGCATCAATGTGGTCTCAGATCATTATATGTCCCTTATAAAATTCAAACCAATTCCCGCAACACAAGGAAGACAACCAAACAGATCACATGCTTCGACAATGGTAAACTTCGGCAAAGGGTCGAGGAGTTCCAGGAGAAGGCTAGACCAAATGATTGTGACTTTAACAACGCCAAAAGTCTCCTTGTTGAGGCCGCCAAAGACGTTGCAGAAATCAAGAGAAGCAAAAAGCATGCCTGGTGGAATAGTACCAGCGAATCAGTCCTCCAAGAAAGACTCAATGCGTGGAAACAGTACTACTCTACGAAATCAGAAAATGATTGGGAAACCTACAAAACCCAACGTGCCCAAGCAGCTAGGGTGTTCAGAACTGAGAAACGTAAATACGAAAAATCTCTCATTGAAAAGACAGAACAAAACTTTAGGAAGAATGAAAGCAGAGAGTACTACAGAGCCTTCAAACGCAAACTCACTGGCTATATACCACCATCTCTATGCTTTGAGCGAGAGGACGGCACAATGGCGACGTCAAATGAAGAAAATTGTAGCATTCTGGCAGATTACTTCAAGAATTTACTTAATTGCTCTAAACCGCAAAGCGCCATTGAGACCAAGGAACCCTTGCTCAGGTACCCAGATTCCAGACCACCCGACAGAGATGAAATCAAGCGCCACATTGCCCGTCTCAAAAATAACAAAGCGCTGGGGGAAGACTCAGTAGTAGCAGAACTATGGAAGTATGCCCCAGAGGAATCACTTGATATCTTGCAAAAGCAAATAGAAGAAATTTGGAACAAGGAGACCGTACCCGAAGATTGGAAAATAGCATTGATCCATCCATTACACAAAAAAGGCAGCATGAAGAACATCAACAACTACAGAGGAATATCTTTGCTACCCGTGACTTACAAAATTCAATCACTTGCCATCCTGGAGCGTTTGGAAACACAAGTCGAACATGAAATAGGTGAATACCAAGGGGGGTTCAGAAAAGGTCGCTCAACAGCTGAACAGATCCAAAATCTCAAAACGATCATCAGATATTGTACACTAAGGTCCAAGCAGTATGTGTCTGTCTTTGTGGACTTTAAGAAAGCGTACGACTCCATTGACCGGGAAGTCCTGCTAAACATCTTAAATGACTTTAGAGTTGATTTGAAACTGCTGGCATTAATTAGAGCCACCCTGACCGATACAAAATCCAAGGTGAAGTTCCACGGATGTCTCTCGCATTCCTTTGACATCAAAACAGGAGTCCGACAAGGTGATGATGGGCTATCCCCGATACTCTTCAACTGTGTTCTTGAAAAGATCATCAGAACCTGGCGGGTGAGATTACAGGAAACCAACTACAGTCCATTGAGAATAGGAACCAAATCCAAGGGGATCGCAACAGACTGCTTAGCATTTGCCGATGTTCTCTCAAACGACATAGAAACCGCTAGAGCTCAAGTTGAAATTTTAAAGGAAATTGCCGAACAAACTGGTTTGCAGATATCGTTTGAGAAAACAGAAGTAATGACTAACATCAAAGAGGCTCCACCAAAACTCCATACAAAATACGGGGACATCACCCGAGTAGACAAATTCAAATACCTGGGTGAGATCATCATGAAAAATGGACTGGACAAAGAAGCACTTCAGGAGCGAGTACGCAAACTGGAAATAGCCTACCAAACATCCCGCACAATCTACAACAAAAAATTCCTTTCCCAAAACACCAAGATTCGTCACTATGAAAGAGTTCTGAAGCCAGTAGTTCTATATGCAGCCGAAACCCTGTCTCTAAATGCCAACAAAGGACTCCTTGAAGAACTGGAGAAAAGAGAACGCAAAATTGTGAGAGGAATCTTGGGATCAAAGTACAGAAATGGAATCCATCAAAAGAGATCCAACAAGGAAGTCTACAGCAAAATAGAGAAAATTACCGACACAATCAGAAAAAGACGGGCACGATTTTACGATCATCTGAAAAGAATGGACAGAAGAAACTAAAGAAATCCTTCACTTTTTTGATTTAAACCGCAGAACCACAATTCCCTGGTTTAGAAATACCAAAGAAGACCTGCAAATGCCACATATCTCAGCTGAAGACGCCCTTAACAGAGATCTCTTCCGCAAGAAAATATTGACGAACGGGCTAAACCGAGACGAGCAACCGAAGAGAAGACACGGTGCCCCTTGGACAGAGGAGGGTAAGCAGGTCCACTCACAAAGAATGAGGGAAATTTGGACTCTAAAGAAGGCCAAGTTCAGTGTCAAATGCAACATGATTTAACGTGGTCCTTGATGGCCCCAGCGAATTATATAATAATAATAATAATAATAATAATAATAATAATAATAATAATAATAATAATAATAATAATAATAATAATAATATATTCTATATACAATATACAGAACTGCGTATCAGTATCAGAGGGTGTGGGAATATAATGGACCCCATAGTTCGTTTCGAAATCTCCACGTACCAGCTAGAAGACGTTGATAGGTAAGAAAACTGATCTATGAACCAATTATTACATCATTCATATGGGGGAAGAAAAATTTGAATTGAAGGACATTAAAGTGCCGGGCTGAGTGGCTCAGCGGTTGAGGCGCTGGCCTTCTGATCCCAACTTAACAGGTTCGGTCGTGGCTCAGTCCGGTTGTATTTGAAGGTGCTCAAATACGTCAGCCTCGTGTCGGTAGATTTACTGGCACGTAAGAGTACTCCTGCGGGACAAAATTCCGGCACCGGCGTCTCCGAAAACCGTTAAAGTTAGTTAGTGGGACGTAAAAACAAAAACATTATTATTATTATTATTATTATTATTATTATTATTATTATTATTATTAGGATATTAAAATGAGAGGATTAATGTTAGGAGCTCGAGGGACTATTCCTCGATTCATTGTAAATTTTAGAAGCAGTTTAATTTAGACGTTCTAGAACTGCTATTTCTTCGTTAGCTTTACGAGGTTCAGTTTCGTTGCTTATAATCATTGCTATGTGCTCTAACTCTTGTACTATAACAACATTATAAGAATAATGTAATCAACAAAATTATAATTGTCAGCCGAAATTATACATGTCATTGTCCCGTTATGCTTTGTCCATTGTGGCAATCTTCAAATGACGGAATTTTTTGCAAATAAATTCTTACGTAATTCACACGGAAGAACGACATGTTTGTACAATTGAAATGAAAGGGAGATGAACGAAGGAACCATACTTTCAATTGCCAAGTACGTTGAACAGAAGAAGAGGAAGACTTTTTCTATGAGCCATCCACAAGATGTCTACGAATTTCAACCAACTAACGAGTGGAATACATCCACCACCACGCTAATTTCATTTAGCGATCTTAGGGCCTGCACAATCCAAGAGTTCCTTTGTATTTTAACTTCCACATTTCGGTAAGCGAAAGGTGACACTCTATTGTGTTACGGGAAGAGGGCTGCCTGATTGTACAGTAAATTAGGGCAGTCTCGTAAATTACGTGCACATTTGTGCGCGAAATGTGCATTCACATGCTTGCACTGAGTTCTAAGTTACTCAATACGCATCTTTATATCACAGTTTAGTACCAAAATACCCCGCACTGATCCATTTTGAGAATCTGATCAGCATTCCTTTTAGGGTGTCCGACTCGTTGGCTGAACGGTCAGCATCCTGACCTTCGGTTCAGAGGGTCTCGGGTTCGTTTCCTGGCCGGGACGGAGATTTTAACCTTAATTGGTTAACTTCTACGGCACGGTGGCTGGGTGTATGTGTTGTCTTCATCATCATTTCATCCTCATCACGACGCGCAGGTCGCCTACGGGTGTCAAATAGAAAGACCTGTACCTGGCGAGCCGAACCCGTCCTGGGATATCCTGGCACTAAAAGCCATACGACATTTCATTTCGTTTTTGAGTAACGACGGTAGCAATAATTCTCAGTATATACCTTAAAAAATAAACACATTCGCGTAGAAGATATCCTGGGTGCGATAGATCAGTAGCATAGCTCATTAAGAAGGTTGCAGTAATATTTCAGGTCAGAGCACGCGCGATATTGGAAGTAGAAATATACATCCAGTGGATGGTTTTCCATATATCGTCGTTGCGCCTAGAAAAACCGCTATATGATAATATTTCACATTAGAACTGTGACAAGAAAGGTTGCAATAAGTTTGGGAGATTTCATTCGGGTTAGTATTTCTCCACCAGGATTGTCGCATAACGGAATTTCGAGGCTCAACGGCGATATAATTTTTAGCTCCGGATTTGATCATGCATAGCTGTTTCCAACAAGTCGTAAAGGGCCACCCCGCCCTTCCTAGCCGTCTTGAACAAAGACCAGTTGTGTTCACGTCTAGACAACTCTGCCTGACAAGAAGCCATAAACCTGACGGGACGCGAAGCCGGTCTGCGAAGTAACCGACAAAGAAACCGCAAGCCTCCTCTTCAGAAGTCGACGTTGACAGTTCTCCACCTTCTCCCTCTATGGACAATGGTTCTGCTGTTAAGACCGTCAGTTTCAGTTACAGTTGTAGAGTCCTAGAGTGCAAGCCTACATTAGGAGTCAATGGAGAGAGAAAAATGGCGATATTGTATACGTGGTAACAGTAGAAAACTTCCGTGAAGTGAAAATGCATGGTTTGCAGTTCAAGGTAAACAGCCCCAAACATTCACCACAGCTTCAGGAAACAATTATATTTTTATTAAAGTTCTCTTCTCGAAAATAATTAGGCCTATACGATTTTCCGTGTCAATTCAACTTACGTAACATACATGTAGACGCTGCCTAGGTCCTTTTCGGTGCTAACCCTTGTTAACTGCAAATATACATGCCAGTGCAGACACAACAATCACACAGGTTCATATGCACCGAGTTCACCGCACTGTTGATGACGATGGCATAAGGCCCTTACAGAAAGCAACAACAAAACAACAACAGCAACAAAATACTCCAAATTTGCTCTCGTTTGAGGAAGACAAATCGCAAAGCCATTTGCATTTATCAGATCATTAAGTACTGAGCCTAATCTGACTGCCGGGCTGAGTTGCTCAGACAGCTGAGGCGCTGGCCTTCTGACCTCTTTCGATCCTGGCTCAAGCCGGTGACATTTGAAGGCACTCAAATACGTCAGCCTCGTGTCGGGAGATTTACTGGCATGTAAAGGAACTCCTGCGTGACTAAATTCCAGCACCTTGGCGTATCCGAAATCCTTAAAAGTAATTAGTGGGACGTAAAACTATTATTATGTTTATTATTATTATTATTATTATTATTATTATTATTATTATTATTATTATTATTATTATTATTAACCTAATCCGACTCCTTGGCTGAATGGTCAGCATAGTGAACTTCCACTAATAGGGCTCCGGGTTCTATTCCCGGCTTGTTCGAGAGTTTTAGTCGTATCTGGCTAATTCCTCTGACTCGGGGATAGGGTGTTTGTGTTCTTTTTAATATAAAATTTAATTTGCATATACAACAAGCCGCAAAACCAACTACCACAGAAAAACGCAATCGTCAAGAAAAGCATCTAGTGATAAAATTGAACTTCATCCATAATACAGTGCCACCCCCAAACAACTGGTAAAAGGCCAATAATAATAATAATAATAATAATAATAATAATAATAATAATAATAATAATAATAATAATAATAATAATAATAATAATAATAATAATAATAATAATTTTTTGTTTGTCCAAGCCTCGTCCCGTTCCCCTACGGAGTCGGGTATGGGGTGAGATTAATCTGTCGTGGCGGGTTTTTATGACCGGATGCCCTTCCTGACGTCAACCTCATCAGAGGAGTTAATGAGATGAAATGAATGTCGTGATATATGATAGTAGGGAGAAGGTGAAACCCGGAGCCGGCACATAGCCTACTCTTGTCGAATAGCACCGAGGGGTCTGCGCAAGGCTTAACGCCCCCATCCGACGGACGAATCACCATCAACAGCGTCATATGCCCTCACTCCATATGAGCACTGCGGAGAGGTTTGGAATTTAATCCAGGCTTTTGCCACGCAATCTAGTGATTAGAAATTGTATACCACCACCTCCCTTACCCTGTAGGCCAACATTCTGATGGTGAATTCTTTTTCCACCAACGGGACTCAAACCGGCTAACCTCAGTGTCAGACCGTTTAGACTTCAGCGCTTTAACGATCATGGCCACCAGGCAGGCTAATAATAATAATAATAATAATAATAATAATAATAATAATAATAATAATAATAATAATACATCAGTTACCGTGTTCAGGCATTTTAATGTGACGCCATCCAGGTTGTCTTCGATGTTCCGTTTCACTCTGCGAGATGGCAAAGTTTGCGAAGTGGTGATACCAAAAAGTATCATGCCTGTCGCCATGCTAGGCATGCTACCAGGCAGATGTGGTATTAGGGAACGTGGTACTGGAGGCTAGTAATAAAGGCCAGGAGAAAAGCCGATAGGTAGAAACAGAAACCTGGCAAGTTCTACGTAGAACATGCAAGATGTAGGTTCCATGTTCCCGAGGTAGTGTTAGTTAGGAATATGTATCATGGAACCATAACAATTTTCGTAGCAGTTATCCAGGGGATCAGTCGGTATTTGCAGTGCCAGTTTCGAGCTCGGGTTCGGGACGTAGGGCTACAGAATGGTCCCATGGTCCAGCAGACAGTGGTCCCTGGTACCAAGTGTCCGTTTGAGAAACCAAGCCTCACGTGTCGTAAAGGGCTGTCTTCTTCCACCTATCAATGTCCCGTTCTTGTGGTGATGTCACAAGCATGTAACTAAATACCACCTGGCTGGTCCACTTTTTTAAAGAACTATAAACTCTGGTGGCTGCATCCAGTGCAGAAGATACCGCAAGATTATTTAGTATCTGCAGGCGAAATTCTAGAAGTAACCACGAGTAGCGCTGTAGACGGAGGAGGATATTTGCAGTCACGCAACACAAGAAAAGTACCCCCCTCCCTGTAACCTTCATGCTGAAGGTGACCCTGCCTTGTAATTTTATCGTCTCGCTTGATTTTTGCAAGCTGCATCTGTGTGCGTTGGTAGAGTGCACATCAATTTTCAGTGCACTAAGGGAACACACACGCAAAATGATATTCATAAAGCTTTCAGTTTTAATAACAATATTCATATTAACTCGTGGCTGTATTAAATGTATGACAACCACTCCAGTTTATTTATCGGATAATAATAGCACATCCGAAGAAGTGGTTGAACAATCCATTGGAAATGTGACCCTTTACACGGTCAGAGAACAGTCTAGCAGCGTCCAGTTCATGAACAACGATGCCAACCTCAGGCACAGTTTTGACGTGAAGAGTGATTTAGGTGACTTGGAGGTCCTCAGAGATGAAATAGCAAGAAATAAACTCATGTATTGGGACTCTCATATAAATAACGTGGGGGAAATGTTTAATGTATTCGATATTGATAGGATATCCCGACAATGGTACAGTTTCAAGGTACGAGTGAGTGAACAGTGTAGTGCTACTTTGGAGACATACTTGATGGCGCTAAACCAATCAGAACTGTGGGCGGCGAAAAGTAAGTACCATTGAATATATAGAATATATCTATATATCGGAACCAAGGTTTCCTAAGTCACGTGCTGATATTTGTACAGGGAGATAGTGGGTTCGAACCCCACTGTCGGCAGCCCTGAAGATGGTTTTCCGTGGTTTCCCATTTTCACACCAGGCAAATGCCGGGTCTGTACCTTAATTAAGGCCACGGCCGCTTCCTTCCAATTCCTAGGCCTTTCCTATCCCATCGTCGCCGTAAGACATATCTGTGTCGGTGCGACGTAAAAAAAAAAAAAGATACTTGTACAGGAGAATCAGTGACAAGACAATCTACCTCGAACGGAATGTGCATGTAGGATAACATAAAATAGTGCTCAAAAAACCTGTATTGTGACAATGTAAAGCTAAATTAGCTGAAAATGGACTTAGGACACGTTGCTTCCGATGTACAGAAAGGCATTCTTTATGTCTGTGTATTCGTCCGTTATTATTTTTTATTTTATTTTTTTGCAAGTTGCTTTACGTCGCACCGACACAGATAGGTCTTGTGGCGACGATGGGACAGGAAAGGGCTGGGAGTGGAAAGGAAGCGGCCGTGGCCTTAATAAAGGTACAGCCCCTGCATTTGCCTGGTGTGAAAATGGGAAACCACGGAAAACCATTTTTTTTGCTAGTTGCTTTACGTCACACCGACACAGATAGGTCTTATGGCGACGAAGGGACAGGAAAGGGCTAGGAGTGGGAAGGAAGCTGCCGTGGCCTTAATTAAGGTACAGCCCCAGCATTTGCCTGGTGTGAAAATGGGAAACCACGGAAAACCATTTTCAGGGCTGCCGACAGTGGGGTTCGAACCTACTATCTCCCGAATACTGGATACTGGCCGCACTTAAGCGACTGCAGCTATCGAGCTCGGTCGTCCGTTATTTTAAAGATATTGATGGTTGAACCGATTTTGATACGGATTTCACCAACTAGTGCATTTTTTGCAGGATTAAAGAATTTTATAAATGAGGGTTCATCAACAGAATCTGATTACCACATGAAAATCTAAAACATTATATTTTATCTACAAACATTAGAGTTTAACTAAAGATTGAAGTTACTAAGTAACGAGTATATCGGTATTCACAATTTTACATATCAAGGTTTAATTGCAGCAAATATTGAGAATAATAGATTGTAGGGATTTTAACAAAAATGTGTGTCAAAGAGCGTGAGTTTGATATAACTGTACCAAATATTTGCTGTGATAAATGTGAATTAATAATAGATACATTCCAGATATGTTGTTCCTGTTTGGGTTATCAGTCCATAGCTTCCCACGTCACTCTATCATGTACTAAATTCTTCATGTCTAGGCAGGAATTGCGTCCTACATCTAACTTACTGTAATCTGTTTGTTATATTAATGTCTTGGCCTCCTCATATCACTCCTACCCATTATACTTTCCTTAAAACCAACTCTCTCTAGACGGGTCCTATTGACCTTTACCTTTCTACTGATTAAATGTCATCACTTTTTTCACATCAACTTGATTCAGTAGCTCTTCATTTTGATCTGATCTACCAACTCACCATCAGTATTTTTGGTGATGATAAGAGTAGTGTGTGTGTGTGTGTGTAATCAGACTGTCATAATCATGATTTCTGTAAAATGTATTGAACCCTTAGAACTCTCATATACGTTGTCGATGTATTTTTTATCAATTATGTCATCGTTTCAAATTTAATATGCAGCCTGCAAGGTCCTTTCTGGATTGCATGATAAATGCTCGGCCGAGCAAGTGGCCATGGGGTTAGGGTCGCGCAGCTGTGAGCTTGCATTTGGGCGACACTGGGTTCGTACTCCCTGTCGGCAGCCCTGAATATGATTTTCCGTGGTTTCCCATTTCAAACCAGGCAAATGTTGGAGCTTTACCTTAATTAAGGCCACGGCCGCTTCTTTCCCACTCTTAGCCGTGTCCTACCCCACCGTCGCCATAAGACCGCCGTAAGACGTATCTGTGCCGGTGAGACGTAAAATAAATTGTAAAAAATATATATATATATATAAATTTTTTTTCTATACAGCCCTTTGGTATAGGATCACTGGATATCTGTATTTTTCCTCGACAGTAAACATTTTGTACACAATTGTGACACAATTGGCTGAAGGTCAGCGTAGTGACCTTCGGTCGATAGGGCCTCGGGTTCGGTTTTCGGTTGGACCGAAGATTTCGGCCGCGTTTGGTTAATTGCTCTAGTTCCGAGGCTGGGTGTTTGTGATAGTCTAAATATACATCCTCATTCACTCTACGAACCGCCACAGAAATATGCAACAGTGAATACACCTACCACAAAGTCAGGAAGGACATTCGATCGTAAACTGGACTTAATTCACATACAGTGCAGACCCCAGATAACTGGGAAAAGGCCAGGACACGGTGGCTTTGGTGATATTTTTTCGAAGTATTTTGTTAGAGTGTTACTTCTCCATTTTAAGGTTTAGAAATAGTTGACTTACTGAGCGAGTGGCCGCGCGGTTTGGGTCACGTAACTGTCAGTTTGCATTCCGGAGACAGTGAGTTCGAAGCCCACTGTTGGCAGCTCTGAATATGGTTTTCCGTGGTTTCCTGTTTTGACACCAGGCAAATGCCGGGGCTGTACCTTAATCAGGCCACGATCGCTTCCTTCCTACTCCTAGCCCTTTCCTAACAATAGCTACCATAAGACCTATCTGCGTCGGTGCGAATTAAAGTGAATTGCCAAATAAAAATTGATATATCCTCCGTTAGATTACAAAACGCTATATTTAAAAAATGATGAGAGAATTACCCGCGCGGTAGGGGGCAGTATAGTTCTAAGCTACTCGACCATCGAGCCCTCAAGATCGTTTTCCGTGGTTTACCATTTTCACAACAGGCAGAATCTGAGGTACGATAATTAAAATGTCCAAGTGTCTAGAAATCATTTACGAAAAGAGTAGGTAAATGAATGATTGGGAATCTGCTAGCTAGACGACAGCCCTAAATGCAGATCAGCGATGATTGGTGATTTATGATGAACGCCACGATCCAAGTTTCCTCCTTTACTACTGTCACTGAAAATCGCGTCCTACAGCCTACTTAAAAATATTTCTATGGAAAATCTTTAACAGGCCATCTCACAGAAAGTATGTTTTGTTTTCCTTTACGATGTTACTGACGACGTTCGGTTTGCTAATGCAAATGCTACGGATTATTGAGTAGGTATCAATTTGGTGTACTCCAACGTTCTCGTAGCTCGGGAGAGAAGTTGGCTACTGACGGCCAATCTTGAAATGTTTTCCACTACTTCTCCATTTCTGATCTGGGAGCAAATGCTGGGATAACACACTTTTGAGGAGTACAATATCTCCATAATCCTATCTATAAGTTAATAGCAAGTATATATGTGGCGCACGTATTTTTTTAACATTTCGTTTTACGTCCCTCCAGCACAGATGGGTCTTACGGCGACAAAGGGATAGGAAAAGGCTAGGAGTGGGAAGGAAGCGGCCATGGCCTTAATTATGGTTCAGCCCCAGCATTTGGCAGCATTTGCCTAGTATGAAAATGGGAAACCAAGGAAAACCATCTTCAGGGCTGCCGACAGTGAGGTTCCAATCCATTACCTTCCAAATGCACGCGCACAGCTGCGCGACCCTAGCCGCACGGCCAACTCGCCCGGTACTCTGTGATATTAGGATATCTGATGTAAAGGGAATCCTTTCTTCTTTCATGAATCTCTCTTGTCTTATTCGTCAAGCGATCGTTCGTTTACGATTTTATCATTGTTTATAATCATATCTTCACAATTTTCCTTACCGATATGGACCGAAAACCGCGCGATTTTACACCTTAAGACAATCATGACAAAACCCACGGCCAGTTAACATGATTGAACAATACTTTCATGTCAGCGATGTTCGGCGTTGATATGGACTAAGCATAGGCATAAATGAACGGGAATTGTATTCTCTATAACTTTTGTTATGTATTACTTTTTCGACAAAACCAGGTAAAAATTACATTTTAGGCGCCTTCCCCTAAACTACCATTTCGCCCAGCGTGAATACAATTATTTACAGCCTAGACTGTAGAGCCCTATTCCTTGACTTTACACACCGACTTTCATTCAATTATGTTCACCTATTTTCTCATGGTTCGGCGTTGATATGGACTTGGTAACAAAAATCTCTGTTATAATAGCCGGCACAGTAAAAGTGTATAAGGTATAAACGATCGGAAATTAAATTCAATATAGTTATATAGTATGTATCGATGGGCCACTAATAATATAGATATTCGAGAATTACATGTTATGCCTTCCCCTAAACTACCATTTCACTCAACGTGAACAAAATTATGTATAGCCTAGATCAGGGCCTCTCAGGGTGCATGCACTGTGCACGGCGCAAAAGACGACTTCGCTTGGTTGACCAGAGTGCAGACCCCCACTCCTTGATTTAGAGCAATAGCGCTGTCTCTCTCTTTCCCCACGCCTGTCTCGCTCGCTCCACCTGTCTCCCTCTTCCTTACTTGCTCCGTAGCGCTCCAAATCCGAGCCGAGTGTAGCCGAGTACCCCAGAGACGAAGCGTTAGTCCGAGCCGAGCCGAGTGGGACCGATGCACCGTGCACAGGAACTCTGAGCCTCAATTTGCACGCGTGAGATTTTGGGCGTTTGAGAGGCCCTGGCATAGATTGCAGTGCCTCATTCCCCGACTTTGGATACCGATTTTCGTTAAATTCTCTGCAGCCATTTTCTCGTGATGCGCGTACATACATACAGACATGACAGAAAATTAAAAACTGCATTCCCTTGTTACTGTGGACACGACCGATACAGATATAGAATCCATGTATTAAAAGAGTTTACTGAAAGCAGCTTTGGTAAATCCGCGCGCTCGTTCTTCTGGACCGATTCGTTTCATTTCTGTTTTGTTCACTCCAGAATTACCTGCCGGTGAATCATGAAACACTGATAGGTCTTTATGTTCAGCCAACTTTGAGTAATCAGAAAATCAAATCATCAAATGAGCACTCCAACAATTGCACGCGAAGGTTTAAAATAACCCGCAATACATTCTGCACTTGGCAGGTTGCCAAGCGACTAACACTTTCATTAATATTCTGATATACGTGATTTTCATCCTTAGTAATGTCATTACATGCAGCAATGTTTGATTACTACCTGTTAAGCCAGAGACAAGCCTCTAATAACGGAAGAACACTATTCCCTGGTAGATACTCTATGATTTTCTAACCTTTACAAGCTTCCAAATATATTAGGGAGATAGCAGAGCATTCTTAATCACTTTCTGTACATGGTGCTAAGAGAAAAACGTCTATGTACAGACCCCATCATGACACACGCCTTAGAGATTATATAACACCTATCGAAGGATAACCTAGCTACACTAGAAAGAGTGAAGGTCATGTAGGTATCTCTAAGAAGCTCTCTGCCTGGTAAAAGAACGCGCCTTCGAGACTAACCTATGAACTAAAAAAAACCCGTTCTATACAGAATTGCGATTAAAAATACCATTGCCTTCTACTACGCAATAACAAGTTTTACATCAAGAACTGCAGGACTTAAATAAAGCGAATATATGGATAGATTTTTACCAAACAGACGGCATGATGACGTCAGAATACATGAATTCTAACTACGAACTGTGAAGTACGGAACCCTTGAACTTACCATTCCATCGTTGGTCGTCTGCCTCGGCTGCTTCAGCACAGCAATATCGTACTCTTGGATCTTGGGCTCGTTGCGAGTTTTTTTTTTTTTTTTTTTTTAAAGCAGAGCATAACTACTTCAAATGAGGAGCAAAAATATGCTTAGTAAATTATTTATTCAATGCAAATCACGATAATTTATTTATTAAATAGGCAAGAAACGTCACTTAAATTTTTCACAACATGTTTTAACACAGTCACAATACATATTTCTTTTGCTAGTTGCTTTACGTCGCACCGACACAGTTAGGTCTTACGGCGACGACGGGATAGGAAAGGCCTAGGAGTTGGAAGGAAGCGGCCGTGGCCTTAATTAAGGTACAGCCCCAGCATTTGCCTGGTGTGAAAATGGGAAACCACGGAAAACCATCTTCAGGACTGCCGACCGTGGGGTTCGAACCCACTATCTCAGGATGCAAGCTCACAGCTGCGCAGCCCTAACCGCACGAGAGCTGCGCAGCCCTAACCGCACGACTAACTCGCCCAGTCACAATACATAACGTGAGTGGTAAAGTTTTATTGAAATTGTTTATTATTGTCTTTCAAAGAATGAAAACGTAATGTAAAATTCGTGGACAGCAAAACCCAGAAAGCGAGAATAAAAACCTGAAAATCCGGCACCATTGATCCAAACTATAACTGAGAGTTAATCCACACGATCCGTGGAAAATCTGACTTTCAACAAGTAGAATTCCAAATTTATATTTAATTAAGGTTATCCACCAGTCAACTATCCTATCGCATATTGGAACACTCCCCCACCCCCAAATTATCCTTAATCGAACCAAATCGACTATCAGTTGCTTTGGATAGGTTGTGAAATATTACTTGAAAGCATGGTTTTCATTACAGCAATTGTCACATTCAAAAATAAAATTCCACCATCTATTGTCATCTCATGACATCCTTAAGTTATAGAGGAATTCCGATGCTGAAACACGTATCACCCTAAACAGTTGTTCAGAAGAAACCAACAACACTTGATCCGATCCGATGGGATCTTACGTTACATCGTTCTTTCGATTATTTTTATAGCTAAAACCCCTGGCTCCTCACCCCTAAAGGTGCACCGAGCTCGATAGCTGCAGTCGCTTAAGTGCGGCCAGTATCCAGTATTCGGGAGATAGTAGGTTCGATCCCCACTGTCGGCAGCCTTGAAAATGGTTTTCCGTGGTTTCCCATTTTCACACCAGGCAAATGCTGGGGCTGTACCTTAATTAAGGCTACGGCCGCTTCCTTCCCAGTCCTAGCCCTTCCGTGTCCCATCGTCGCCATAAAACATATCTGTGTCGGTGCGAAGTAAAGCCAATAGCAAAAAAGAAAAGCCTAAAGGTGCTAGGGATGGCTTACTCCGACATTGCTCGTCTCCAGATAGTAAGTAATAAGTGTACCAAGTTTGGTTGAAATTGCTCCAGTGGATTAGGGAGAATTGTACCATTTACACACCCACCCACACAGATATATCCAGTTTTATATATAGACTACCTGTAGTACCCGGCTCTTTCCGGGTAATTCACTTGAATATTCAGTTTTAATATTTGTATTAACTATTTGAAATGAATTTTTGTAGATTTCTTTATTGTGACGTTGGTTGATATATTACGAATTCCTTTGTTGTTTTCAAGTTATTATGTGTTTTAAATGTAAGTTTTACTTTGAGATCGTGTACTTTTGCTTTAAACAGCCGAGATAGTCTGGGATGCAGCTGACTCTTTCAAGTAAATAATGAAAGTGAGTTATAACTATATATATTTACGTGTTGCGCTATAGATATGATGTTCACTATTCCAACTGTCACTGGAACAGTCACCAATGAGCCTAGCGAAACCGAAAATGAGGATACAACACTTACAATATATAAGTCATTTTGGTTACTTCTTTTTCAAAGCTTCTGAACCTCCATGCCGATGGAGGTTTAACGTGGAATTCAGCGGCATGCATATTGTCAGAATTCACCTCAGCGACCCCGAATACCATGTATTCGACACTAATATAGGTCGTTTTCGACTATTGTTGATGTCACCCCCAATCCGAAGTCTTACCCGCGGAGTATTTTTTACAGACATTAAGTCATATGTCTTAACCCCACAGGTATTAAGCCATGCGTGTACCAAGTCTGGTTGAGAGCTTTGCTAGGACATACACATATCCATCCGTAATCTGGGTCATTTTGGACATTCTTTTTCACCCCTTCCAACCCGTATTCCGTTTGAGGCTTAGCTTTGACTTAAACGGCATCCAGAGTACAACCGTTCATCTCAACGAACCCGAAAACTATAGATTCGTTATTAATATAGGTCGTTTTCGATTATTTTTACATTTCACCCCCTCGCCTTGGGTTGATAGATGTGTGATACCCGCACAGTATTTTTTACAGATAGTAAGTCACATGTGTACCAACTTTGGTTGAGAGGTGTGCTGGAACATATATTCACACTGTACATCCATAATCTCGGTAATTTTACACCCATAATATTGTTTATTTTTGACGTTTCTTTTTTTCACTCCTTCTCATCACCATGCCTATGAGGGTTGTACTTTGACTAAATGGTGTCCAGACTGTCACAGTTCATCTCAGCGACCCCAGAAACTATGGATTTGACACAAATACTGTTCCTTCTCGATTACTTTTACATTTCACCCCCTACTCTAGGGGTGCTAGGGTTCTCTTATCCGTGCAGTATTTTTTAAAGATAGTAAGTAATACTTGTATCAATTCTGGTTGAGAGCTATGCTGGAACACGCACACACATATGTTCATTATCTCGGTCATTTAGGAGATTCTCTTTCTAACCATTTCTCACCTCCTGTGCCAATGAAGGCTGAACATGGACTTAAAAATTATCCGGAGCGTCACCATTCATCTCAGCGACACCGAAAACAATGGATTCGATACAATTTTCTTTTTTTTAAATGTCTCTATCCCCCCTCTGCCCCACCCGAAAGGAGGCTGAACTTGGACTTCAAAAAATTTGGAGTGTTTCTATTCATCTCAGCGACCCGAAAAGTATGGATTCGACAGTATTTTCGATTATATTTTGTCTCACTCCACCCTCTCCCCCACCCAAAAGAGGGCTGAACTTGGACTTTTAAAAATCCAGAGTGTTTCTGTTCGTCTCAGCGATCCCGAAAAGTATGGGTTCAACATTATTTTCGTTTGTTTTTATATCTCACTGCTCCCTCGACCCCCTCCTAAAAGGGGGGCTGAACACGGAGAACAAAAATTCTGGAGTGTTACTATTCATCTCAGTGACACCGAAAACTATGGATTCGAAACTACTTTCTTTGTTTTATGTCTCACACCCCCTTCTTCCTACACCCAAAAAGGGGGCTGAACTTGGGCTATTCATCTCAGTGACCCCCCAAAATATGGATTCGATACTATTTTCAATTATATTTATGTCTCACTCCTCCCTAGCCCCCGCCTAAAAGGGGGGATGAACTTGGAATTTAAAGAAATCCGGGGTGCTGCTATTCATCTACTTTCGATTATTTTTATGCGTCAGTCCCTCCCTCGCCCCCACCTAAAGGGGGTTGAACTTGGACTTTAAAATATCCGGAGTGTTACTATTCATCTCAGCTACCCCGAAAACTATGGATTCGACACTATTTCCGATTATTTTGTGTCTCACTCCCCCCCCCACCCGAAAGGGGGCTGAACTTGGACTTTATACAATATTCTGGAGTGTTACTGTTCATCTCAGAGGCCTCAAAAAAGTATGGATTCGACATTATTTTCGATTATTTTTATATCCCAATCCCTCTTAGCCCCCACTCAATGGAGGGCTGAACTTGGGCTTTAAAAAATTTCCGAGAGTAACTATTCATCTCAGCAACCCCGCAAATTGCGGATTCGACACCATTTCCGATTATTTTTATACCTAACACCCTTGAGCCCCTATCCTTAAGAGGGCTAGGGATGTCTTACCCCCCACAGTGCTCGTCTCCAGATAGTAAGTCATGAGTGTACCAAGTTTGGTTGAAATTGCTCCAGTAGTTTAGGAGGAGATGTGCCATTTATACACCCAGACACCCACACACATACATCCATTTTTATATACAGACTAGCAATTACCCGCGTGGACTTCGTAATTTGATCAAAGTAATCGTTCCTCGGCATTGTACTAAGACATTATCTGAAAATTCCTAAAGTATAAAATCTCATCCAAAATGTGAGTTTCATTTACCCCAGAAATTCTTTGTAAACCATGACTGTGGTATTACCTTTTGGGGCTAAGACGACCATGCGACATAGAACTGTACATGTGAGAAACAGTCTTCTCTCAAGACGGAAAAATAAATACATGTTCTTTATTTTTAAAGGAGATTCCAAATACCTATTCCCACATCTGTAACATCTTCAGTTTTTGAGATATACATAAGTATACCCACAAAAATAATTCAACCCCTTGGTCAGTCCTTCCCCCACCCCCATCCAAGTGTATAATCCGGAAACAAAAAATCATGTTTCTATATTTTTAAAGAAGATTCCATGAACCAATGTTCACGTCTGTAACACCTTAGGTTTTAAGGTATAAGTATCCTCATAAAAAATAATGCAACTATTTTTCACTCCTTTTCACTCCCTGTTAAGTGCCCTCTCCGAAAACAAAAAGGTACATGTTTCTGTATTTTTGAAGGACTTTCCAAATACCAAGTTTCTTGTCTCTAACATGTTAAGTATTTGACATACAATGTAGATATACCGGTACTCATTTTAAAAATTCACCCGCTTTACCAATTCTTACCAGCCCCTTAACTGGATTTTCCGAAAAAAAAAAACTTTTAAGGAGATTCCAGATACCAGTTTTCATGTCTGAATGTCTGTAACACCTTCATTTTTGAAGATAAATGTATACTCATAAAAATAATTCAACTTCTTCTTCTTCTTCTTCTTCTTCTTCACTTCTTTCCACTCCCTCCCGCCTTCAGTGGACTTTACGATAAGAAAAACGTGTTTCTTTATTTTGAGAGTAAATTCAAAATACCAACTTTCACTTCTGTAAAAGCTTCAGTTTTTAAGATAAACTATCCTCATAAACATATTTCAACTCCTTATATACTTAATTTCTACCCCACACCCCTTACGTCGATTTTTCGAAAAGAAACAAATGCGTGTTTCTTTATTTTTAAAGGATATTCCAAATACCAATTTTCACGTCTTTAACATCTTTAGTTTTTGAGATATAAGTATCCTCATACAAAGAATTCAACTAATTTTTCAATTCATTCGCCCCCCTTAAGCGGATTTTCCGAAGACAAAAGAATAAGTGTTTCTTTACTTTGAAAGAAGATTCTAAATACAAGTGTTCATGCCTCTAACATCTTAAGTTTTTGATATATAAGTATCCGCATAAAAAGAATTCAACTCCTTTTTCACCCCAGCCCGTTAAGTTGATTTCCCCCTCCAAAAACTGCGTGTTCCTTTATTTGTAAAGAAGATTACAAATAAAAATTTTCACGCGTGTAACCTTAAGTTTTCGAGATATAAGTTTCTCCATAAAAAGAATTAAATTTTACACTACCTTTCATCCTCCCCCCTAAAGTGAATTTTCCGAAAACCAAAAATACTTGTTTCTTTATTTATAAAGGAGCTTCCAAATACCAATCATCACGACTGTAACATCTTCAGTTTTGAGATATATATATCCTTATAAAATGGAACTAAACTTATTTTTCACCGCACCGCACCGCACCACACCGCCCTCCCCCCCCCCCCCCAAGTTGGCGCACCCCATAATGCGTGTTTCTTTATTTTTAAAGAAGTTTCCATATACTAATTTTCACGTCTGTAACACCTTCAGTTTTTAAGGTATAAGTATCCTCATAAAAAATAATGCAACTATTTTTCACTCCTTTTCACTCCCTGTTAAGTGCCTTCTCCGAAAACAAAAAGGTACATGTTTCTGTATTTTTGAAGGACTTTCCAAATACCAATTTTCTTATCTCTAACATGTTAAGTTTTTGACATATAATGCAGATATACCGGTACTCATTTGAGAAATTCACCCGCTTTTCCAATTCTCACCAGCCCCTTAACTGGATTTTCCGAAAACAAAAAATACGTGTTTCATTACTTTTAAGGAGATTCCATATACCAGTTTTTATGTATGTACGTCTGTAACACCTTCATTTTTTTAGATGAATGTATACACATAAAAATAATTCAACTTCTTCTTCACTTCTTTCCATCCCTCTCCCGCCTTAAGTGGACTTCACGATAAAGAAAAGTGTTCCTTTATTTTGATAGTAAATTCAAAATACCAACTTTCACTTCTGTAAAGGCTTCAGTTTTTAAGACAAATTGTCCTCATAAACATACCTTAACTCCTTATTTACTTATTTTCAACCCCACACACCTTATGTCGATTTTCCGAAATGAAACAAATGCGTGTTTCTATATTTTTAAAGGAGATTCCAAATACCATTTTTTACGTCTTTAACATCTTTAGTTTTTGAGATATAAGTATCCTCATACAAAGAATTCAACTAACTTTCAATTCATTCGCCCCCTTAAGCGGATTTTCGAAGACCAAAGAATACGTGTTTGTTTACTTTGAAAGAATATTCTAAATACAAATGTTCATGCCTCTAACATATTCAGTTTTTGATATATAAGAATCCGCATAAAAAGAATTCAACTCCCTTTTCACCCCAGCCCGTTAAGTTGAATGCCCCCTCCAAAAAATGCGTGTTCCTTAATTTTTAAAGGAGATTACAAATACTAATTTTCAGCGTGTAACCTTAAGTTTTCGATATATAAGTTTCTCTATAAAAAGAATTAGATTTTTCACTACCTTTCACCCTCCCCCTAAAGTGAATTTTTCGAAAACCAAAAATACTTGTTTATTATAAAGGAGCTTCCAAATACCAATTATCACGACTGTAACATCTTCAGTCTTGAGATGTATGTATCCTTATAAAAAGGAATTAAACTCATTCCCCCCCCCTAGTTGACGTACCCCAAAAATGCGTGTTTCTTTATTTTTAAATGAGATTCCAAATACTAATTTTCACGTCTGTAACATCTTTAGTTTTTGAGATATACAGCAAGTATCGTCATACAAAGTATTCAACTAATTTTTCAATTAATTCACCCCCCTTAAGTAGATTTTCCAAAGACAAAAGATTACGTGTTTCTTTACTTTGAAAGAAGATTCCAAATACAAGCTTTCATGTCTGTAACATCTTCAGTTTCTGAGATATCAGTTTCCTCATGAAAAGAAATGAACTCCTTTTCCACTCCTCCTTCCGCCCGTTAAGTTGCTTTCCCCAGCCAAAAATGCGTGTTTCCTTATTTTTAAAGGAGATTCCAAATACCAATTTCCATGTCTGTAACCTTCAGTTTTGAGATATAAGTTTCTCCAGAAAAAGAATTCAATTTTTTTCACTTCCTTTTACACTCCCCACTCAAGTGAATTTTCCAAAAACGAACAGTACCCGTTTCTTAAAAGAGCTTCCAAATACCAATTATCACGACTGTAACTTCTTCAGTTTTTAAGATATATGTATCGTCGTAAAAGGAATTCATCTCCGTTTTCATCCTCCCCCCACCAAGTTGAATCCCCTATCCCAAATGCGTGTTTCTTTATTTTTAAAGGAGATTGCAAATACCAGTTTTCACGTTTGTAACATCTCTGTATCTCTATATCTCATATAAAAAATTCAAATAGTTTTTCAATTCTTCCACCGCCATTTAAGGTTTTTTTCCGAAAACCAAAGAATACGTCTTTCCTTATTTTTAAAGGAAATTCCAAATACCAATATTCACGTCTGCATCATGTTAAGTTTTTGAGATATGCTGTAGATATGCTAATTTTAAAAAACATCCCTTTTCAGTTCCCCTCAAGTGAATTTTCTGAAAAAGTTATGTCTCTTTACTTTTACAGGAAATTCCAAGTACCAGTTTTCAAATCTGTAGTATGTTACGTATCTGAGATAATTTGCAGATATAGTTTTTTAAAAATTCACCCCGTTCGTCACTCCTTTTCACCCCTATTCATCGGATTATCCAAAAACACAAAAGTATGTGTTTCTTTATTTTTAAATGAGATTCCAAATGGGATTTTCGAAAACAAAAAAATACGTCTCTCTTTATTTTTAAGGGAGATTCCAAATACCAATTTTTATGTCTGTGAACTTTTAAGCTTTCGAGATATAGATATCCTCATTTTAAAAATCTCCCCTCCTTTTCACTCCCTTAGTGACGGAATATCCATAAATCCTCCCTTAGTGAGCACCTACACCCTAATATACTGTAAATGTTTCCCCAAAATTTCATTTCTTTATGTCCAGTAGTTTTGGTTCGGCGATGATGAATCAGTCAGTCAGTCAGTCAGTCAGTCAGTCAGTCAGTCAGTCAGTCAGTCAGTCAGTCAGTCAGTCAGTCAGTCAGTCAGTCAGTCAGTCAGTCAGTCAGTCAGTCAGTCAGGCAGTCAGGCAGTCAGTCAGTCAGTCAGTCCATGTTATTTTATATATATAGATTAGCAAATGTACCCATGCTTTGCTACGGTATTCTACATTGTATAGGGATATCGAAGTAAATTACTGTAGGCCCTACTCGCAGTGTATAACATTTTTTTAAATTGCGCGTGTCTTAACGTTACTCGAGAAACAGCATATGGAGGTCCCCATACTTTGCTTCCAACGTAAAATGCGAGTTGCGGAGATGTGATGATAACGTCAGGCACACTTGCCTACTGTCATTCAAAATGGGGTTGGGAAGTTTTCATTATAATGGTAGGCCCCTTGCGTACTGCGTGGTCACAGTCGATTTGGGCAGTTTTCGTGACAATGCCAGGCCCCCTTTCCTATTTCCAGACACATTACAGTTGAGGAGTTTTTTAATTAAAATGGCAGACACCTTCCGTGCTGCCAGTCAAAATTGAGTTGTGCTGTTATCATTATAATAACAGACCCCTTTTACTTATGCCAGTCAGCTTACTGCCAATCATACTCGAGTTGGTGAGTTTAGATGATAATAGCAGGCTACTTTGCCTAATCCCAGTCACATTTTAGGTGGGTCAATTTTTTTAAAATCGCGGGCGCCCTTGTCTGCTGCCAGACACTATCAGGTAGTGGAGTTTTGAGCAAAATTGCTTGCTCCGTTGCCTTATGGCAGTAAAATCGAGAAAGGAATTATTCATTATAATGGTAGGCCCTCCTTACTAATTCCAGTTACACATGAGTTGGAGAAGGATTCCATTCCTACCACCAGGAAAAGTGGATGTGGGGAGTTTTGATTAAAGTAGCAGGCGCCCTCCTACTGACAGTCGCTATCGATTTGTAAAGTATTAATTTTAATGGCAGAGTAAAGTATTAATTTTAATGGCAGACATCCCCTTTTTTGAACGTTAGAAATCGACTTCAATGAATATATTTCGACGTACGAATGTATATGTAATTTACAATACTGCAGACCTTTATTTATAGATTAACTGCTGCTAAAAATTACGTCATATCGACAAACGGATTGAACATAATACGCCACATTTAGCGGTCTAAATGGTTGTTTCTATGACATTTTCTCGTATCTCATATATGGGTTAGGTTTGTGACGTACCCACTCTTGCCCATATATGTGTGACAATATGTGACATGCCGTGTCAATTTTAATATAAATAAATACTGGCTTATTTCTCTCTCTCTCCATAAACAATATCCCATGGGCACCAGCCTTCAGACGTATGGCTTGAAGACGATAGTTGATGATTAATAATAATAATAATAATAATAATAATAATAATAATAATAATAATAATAATAATAATAATAATAATAATAATAATAATAATAATAATAATAATAATAATAATAGGTAATGCGACTCTAAACAGAATAAAAACAATTAAGTACACACTAACTTTGAAATTAAGGATCATTAATAAGAATTTCTGAAAGTACCAATTACCGGGCGAGTTGGCCGTGCGCGTAGAGGCGCGGGGCTGTGAGCTTGCATCCGGGAGATAGTAGGTTCGAATCCCACTATCAGCAGCCCTGAAGATGGTTTTCCGTGGTTTCCCATTTTCACACCAGGCAAATGCTGGGGCTGTACCTTAATTAAGGCCACGGCCGCTTCCTTCCAACTCCTAGGCCTTTCCCATCCCATCGTCGCCATAAGACCTATCTGTGTCGGTGCGACGTAAAGCCCCTAGCAAAAAAAAGAAAGTACCAATTAAAATTACTTTTTATTAGGATGATAAACGTGACGGCGTATTTACGAAAACTGAACTTACGGAAACAAAAATTGAATTAAATAAAATTTAAGACAATGAACTGTTACGCGAAGACTTGCAGTAATTTATGCCATTAGCTCACCATTTGTAGATTCTGATATCGGAACACGTTCGATGATGTAGAAGCTGTTTGATGATCCTCTCGTTCTGCAGTGGTCATCTCTCGCAGTAGGTACCAGTCCTATTTGATTCGTGCATTGCCCACTAATTGGACAACGGCTTTCCTAACTTTAACACTTCCGATAATATTCATTACGGTACACAATGTTATAATGAGCCCTGATTTCAATATCAAAACGACTTGGGTTACGTTCATGGAGAGAATACATTTGTATACTTCCGTATTACAGAATTCTAGTGTAACTAAATACATGGCGAAAATATCTCCTATTCTAGGCAAGTCAAAACAGGTCTCTCGTTGACTTTTAACTCTCGTCATTGAGGTAACCAGGTCGCAATGAGGGTAACTACTCAGATGCGAAGTGAACTAAATTAAGACCTTCAAACGTTCAGACCTCCTCCGATGTAAAGACGCTCCGATGTCAAGACGCTCTCGATGCGAAGATGTTCAGCAGTTAAAACTTTAGCCCAAGTAAGGACGCTCTTGTGCTCTTGTCACTCCAAAATCTCCCTCCATCTACCTCATCACATGGACCAGTAAGATCGGATGTTCTATCCCTTCTTCTATCCATCGCTGAATATCTTGTTTCGTAACGTTCATTCACATAAGTTGAAATTTCGCGGGCAATCAAAGCGTCATGTAGTGAACTTCGAAAAGAAGGAGATAACAACTTATGACCGTCCCTTCAGAATATAGAGAGGGCTAAGCAATCTTGTAATCTAGATTAAGTCATTTTCCTGGTAAAGGGCTAAAATTAGCATGGCGTTTCCGATCGTCCGATCTCGGGCTAATGGAAATTTACTGCAAGCTATTAATACGGGTGATGTTGTAATACCTTACTGAAGAATCAGCTCGTCATCATGATGGCTTCAGTGGTGTGGAGTCCTAGGTTCGTCTGCTTCTGGATCACGTTCATGTTGGCTGGATCTTTAACCCGCATCGGAAAATCTGGAAGTTCTCCGCTGCGTTGAGATGGAACACAAGGCAAATGGCTCGAAGACTCCTCCTGGATTCGACGATCTCGCTGGTTCAAATATGCAAATGTGGTTTGTCTCCTGATACTAAGTCATAAGTGTACCAAGTTTGATTGAATTCGCTTCAGTATTTTAGGAGAAGATGCAATCCATGCATACCCACACACAATGATATATATATATAAGATAGATATAGATTATTATTATTATTATTATTATTATTATTATTGTTGTTATTCGGATGTGACGTTAAGCTTTTAGTAGACCCTTGGTGCTATTCGACAGGAGTAGGCTTTGTGCCGGCAGCGGTTTTCATCCTCTCCCTTCCTACTATCATATCACGTCAATCATTTCATCTTATTAACTCCTCTGATGAGGTTGACGTCAGGAAGGGCATCCGGTTGTAAAAAGTCGCTACGAAGTCTCATCTCACTTCACACCCGACCCCGTAGAGAAACGGGACACGATGGGATAGGAAAGGGCTACGAGTGGGAAGGAAGCGACCGTGGCCTTAAATAAGGTACATCCCCAGCATATGCCTGGTGTGAAAATGGGAAACCATGGATAATGGTCTTCAGGGCTACCGACGGTGGGTTTCGAACCCTCTATCTCCCGAATGCAAGCTCACAGCTGCGACCTCAACCGCACGGCCACTTTCTCGGAATTTTATTATTATTATTATTATTATTATTATTATTATTATTATTATTATTATTATTATTATTATTATTATTATTATTATTATTATTATTATTATTATTTCCGGTCGCAGATGATACTATAAATGTAGCCTGCCTGGTGGCCATGATCCTTAAGGCGTTAAGTCTACATGGCCTGACACCGTTGTTAGCCGGTTCGAGACCCGTACGAGACAAGTAGGTGGAAGAAATAGAATTTCACACCATTAGAATGTTGGCTGGCTGGGTGGGTGGGTTACTTGGTGGTATACTTATAATCACTATATTTCATGCCAAAAGCCTGGATTCAGTTAAAAACCTCTTCGCAGTGCTCATGTAGAACGAGGGCATATGCCGCTGTGATTCGTCCGTCGAATGGGCACTTCAGGCCCTAAGCAGACCCCTTGATGTTATTTGACAAGAGTAGGCTATGTGCCGACACCGGGTTTTGCTGTCTCCCTGCCTCACTTGTCATCATCATCATCATCATCATCATCATCATCATCATCATCATCATCATCATCATCATCATCATCATCGCCATTTCACACCCAATGGCGCAAGTCGTCAGGGCATCAAATAGGAAGACCTGCATCAGGTGAGTCAAACATAGCCTCGGACACTTTCAGCACTAAAGGTCGTACAATCTATCTATACAGTGGGTCAAAAATATTGGTCCGCCGAGATATGTTACATGTGAGGACGAGGAATCGAAGGGAATGGTGATAAAAATTGACATATACTAGAATCGTTGATTATTTACCTTGTGTACATTGTAAGAAGAACATAATTCTTCCATGCCCATATAACTAAAAAACATTACTTAAAACAATCATGTTCACTTGCCACCAAAAAAGTATTGTTCTGAATTAACATAAGGCAGTTTCTTGATCCTTCATAAACGTTTCAGTACTTGGTAGGTCTTCCTTACCTCTTTATAGTCTCAGCTGACCTATTTGGCATCGATCATACCAAGGTTTCCGTAGTTTCCTTTCGTATGTTATCCCATCGGTGAGTAAGGCTTCTTTCAGGTCAGCTTTGTTTAATATTGCATGTTCTCTCACGTTTTCCTCCAAATAGCGCCACAAATTCTCGATAGGGTTGATGTCGGGAGATTGTAGTGGAGTTTCCACCCAACGCGAAGCCATAGCTTCGTATTCAGAGCTGTGTGTTTGGAGTCGTTATCTCGCATAAACTTATACTTTGCTCAGAGTCCCATGCTTTGTACACTTGATGGAAGATGCGTCTTGAGGATGGGAATGTATACTTTGTGATCGACAGTCCCTTCAATAAAGGCTAACCTACACCATTCGCATTTATGCAACCCAGCACCTCCATGTTTCACATGTTTCACAATAGCTGTCAGGTTCTTCTCTTCAAGTTCAGAATTTGTCTTCCTCCCTGTCTGACCTGAAGAGGGTAAATTTACTCTCATCGGTAAAAGAGACTGTCTTCCAATCCTAATAGCTGTCGTTTCTGTGCTCTTTTTACCGTACGCAAGTTTCTTCTTCCTGTTAGCCTTACTGATGTACGGCTTTCTACGGGCTGTTCTGTCCGCATTATCCTTTTTCGCGTAGCACATTTCGGATGGTTTCAGATGACACTTGCACTCCTACATCTTGTTGTAACGCAGCTGCTATCTCCGGCACACTTGGCTGAGGATTTTGGGCCACTTTACGCAAAATTTGCCGTTTGTCTTGTACTGATAACTTTGAGGAGCGGCCACTTCTTGGTCTATGTTCTAATGTCTTTGTTCTTTTGTACCTGTACACAATATTTCTAACAGTTGTCACAGCTCTTCCAATAATTTAACGTATGTCCTTGAAAGATTTACCTTCCTGAAATAGTCGCACTATAACCCTCCTTTCTTCCACGGTTGTTTCTTTCATTTTCCTTCCCTTTGCTCGCTGAACACGGAAACAGCGCTGAATATTACCTTCCAACGTGTCAGCACAGGCACAATGAGCCCGAGTTGCGGCAGACAGCACGATGTCACGATGATATTGTTTACTAGACCAATAATTGTTTGGCGTGTAATGGCGCACGCCGTTGTATTACTGGTCCGTTTGCAAACAGCGTGAATCTCCTTGACTCCATATTCAACCTACTGATGTGCTCTTTTTTTTTTTTTTACAAGAATGGCGTTTGGTTAGACACCATTTGGCCAGCTGGTAGTGATAAGGATAAGAATGGTGCTATATTTTCTCGCCATGAGGCCAGTCATGGCATTACTACAGGGTGGGAAGACCATGGTAGAAAGGTAGTAGTTAATGGGGTGTAACAGTTATGAGATCATCTTTATTCATTATTTCAGTTGGTGGCTTCTGCATAAGGGTTTATAGAGTTAGACTGGTGTCTTGTAGAAACTGGATCAGTCCTCTGTAGATTTTGCTATCGTGTTCTTGAAGAAGAATGTTAACATTTGTGGGGAATGGGATGTGTAGTGACCGAATCTGTGCGAATAACTTTGTCCGTTGTTGCTCATAGCTGGAACAAGAAAATACTATGTGATTCAGATCCGCATCATCGTAATCGTCATGTGGGCAAACTGTCGTGGTAGTCACTCCGATGTGGTGGACGTGGTGAGGGTAGCATCCGTGTCCAAACCTCATCTTGATGATGCTTGTTAGATACCTCCTTGCAATATTGTATCTCCAGAACCAGGGTTTTTGCGGTATTGTTGTTTGCAGTGTTGTGTAATGTGTTCCTACTGATGTGCTTGACTGGCCTAAATATCTACATACGTGTACCATTATTTGTACCATACTCTTCCTTTCATACCACGGCTATGAGCAGACCAATACTTTTTTGAGCCACTGTATATATAGCAGAATGTCTGTTAGTCTATCTGTTCTTAACACAAATCAATACCGTTCTACCAATCTGAACCAAATTTTATATACTTACCTTTGAGGACCCCGCGGATAACCCTGTCTAAGAGAAATTTTAACAGCCCTCTCCTAGATTCAGGCCCTTTGGCACCTTAACATAGGCTATTATAGGCGTAGTACCGAATTTGTCGTACAAGGACGAAACAAAGCTGATTTAAAGCCTCACGACACGAAGAACAAAACTTGGTGAATGCGGGACCGAAAACCATGTTTTAAGTCCCTAAAACCAACCATTATGGAGATATTAGCACGGCATTAACTTACCTCGCTCTAGGAATCGGATGAAGAAATGACCGGCCGTAACCTCGATAATGTAAGCTCAAGGATTCTACAGTACAATACAGGCGTGGTATTCTATGTGGCAGGTGTGTAACTGCAGGCAAGGCGAAGGAGAGGTTCAGCTTCAACATTTTAAACTTATAGCTAGCATTAATCTGATGAGATACTTATTATTTTTGAAATCATATTTCCGTATTCATATCAGCATAATTATTGTACTGGATCCACATTGCCATACTACGAGCGAGTATTATCACGATATTGTTAATTTCTGATATTTACAAGAGACTGTTTAAACATTTTAAAACTCAGTAATTGGTACACATATGACTTACTGTCTGGAGAAAAGCACTGTGGAGGTAGGGATGAGGTAACATATAAAATAATCAAAAATAATGTCGAATTCATAGTTTGCGAGGTCATTCAGATGAACAGTGACTTTCCGGGTGTCGTTTACGTCCAAGTTCTGCCCCCCATTGGCATGGATGGGGAAGGGGGATGTGAGATGGTGTGAAAAAAGCCAAAAATGGCCAAGATTATGGATGTATGTGTGCATGTTCCAGCATAGCTGTCAACTAAACTTGGTATACATATGACTTATTATCTGGAAAAGAATATCGTGAGGGTAAGACAACACTAGAAATCCTGGGGGCGGGGTGGAAAGGGGGTGAAATATAAAAACAATAGCAAACGACCAATTTTAATGCAGAATCCATAGTTTTTGAGGTCGCTGACATGAATGCTGTAGTAATACTCCGGATGTAGTTTCAATCCCAATTCGGACTCTTTGGCATAAAGGCGGGAAGAGATGAAAAAGAAAATGTCCAAAATGACTGACGTTAGGGATGTATGTGTGCATGTTCTCAAACAAACTTGGCCCGGGTGAGTTGGCCGTGCGGTTAGGGGCGCGCCGCTGTGAGCTTGCGTCCAGGAGATAGTGGGTTCGCACCCCACTGTCGACACTCCCTGAAAATGGTTTTCCGTAGTTTCCCATTGTCACACCAGGCAAATGCTGGGGCTGTACCTTAATTAAGTCCACGGCCGCTTCCTTCCCATTCCTAGGCCTTTCCTGTCCCATCGTCGCCGTAAGACCTATCTGTGTCGGTACGACATAAAGCAAATAGCGAGGATTCGAAAATCCCTGGACGCAGCTGGTGAGTAGCGGGAAGGAAGAAAACAAAGTGCAGAAATGGGTGTGACAAGAGTTGGACATTTCTCTTATACACTGACTGACAGAGCAAATGCAACACCAAGGAGGAGTGGTTCGAAAGGGATGAAAGTTGGGGAAAAAACAGAGTCGGCACGGAAGAATAATTGATGTTTATTTCAAACCGATATGCAGGTTACACAATGCGCACGGCATCGACTCAGTAGGATGTAGGACCACCGCGAGCGGCGATGCCCGCAGAAACACGTCGAGAGTGCGGATGGTGTCCTGAGGGATGGTTCTCCATTCTCTGTCAACCATTTGTCACAGTTGGTCGTCCGTACGAGGCTGGGGCATAGTTTGCAAACGGCGTCCAATGAGATCCCTCACGTGTTCGATTGGTGAGAGATCCGGAGAGTACGCTGGCCACGGAAGCATCTGTACACCTCGTAGAGCCTGTTGGGAGATGCGAGCAGTGTGTGGGCGGGCATTATCCTGCTGAAACAGAGCATTGGGCAGCCCCTGAAGGTACGGGAGTGCCACCGGCCGCAGCACATGCTGCACGTAGCGGTGGGCATTTAACGTGCCTTGAATACGCACTAGAGGTGACGTGGAATCATACGCAATAGCGCCCCAAACCATAATGCCGCGTTGTCTAGCGGTAGGGCGCTCCACAGTTACTGCCGGTTTTGACCTTTCTCCACGCCGACGCCACACTCGTCTGCGGTGACTATCACTGACAGAACAGAAGCGTGACTCATCGGAGAACACGACGTTCCGCCATTCCCTCATCCAAGTCGCTCTAGCCCGGCACCATGCCAGGCGTGCACGTCTATGCTGTGGAGTCAATGGTAGTCTTCTGAGCGGACGCCGGGAGTGCAGGCCTCCTTCAACCAATCGACGGGAAATTGTTCTGGTCGATATTGGAACAGCCAGGGTGTCTTGCACATGCTGAAGAATGGCGGTTGACGTGGCGTGCGGGGCTGCCACCGCTTGGCGGCGGATGCGCCGATCCTCGCGTGCTGACGTCACTCGGGCTGTGCCTGGACCCCTCGCACGTGCCACATGTCCCTGCGCCAACCATCTTCGCCACAGGCGCTGCACCGTGGACACATCCCTATGGGTATCGGCTGCGATTTGACGAAGCGACCAACCTGCCCTTCTCAGCCCGATCACCATACCCCTCGTAAAGTCGTCTGTCTGCTGGAAATGCCTCCGTTGACGGCGGCCTGGCATTCTTAGCTATAAACGTGTCCTGTGGCACACGACAACACGTTCTACAATGACTGTCGGCTGAGAAATCACGGTACGAAGTGGGCCATTCGCCAACGCCGTGTCCCATTTATCATTCGCTACGTGCGCAGCACAGCGGCGCATTTCACATCATGAGCATACCTCAGTGACGTCAGTCTACCCTGCAATTGGCATAAAGTTCTGACCACTCCTTCTTGGTGTTGCATTTGCTCTGTCAGTCAGTGTAGTTGACGACATTCCATAGATAGAACACGATACACACACGAAATGAATGACAATAGTTGTCTAGAGAGTTCAAGGCTCTAATGGGCTATTGCGCTCTGAGTTTGTTTGTTTAGGCCTAACCCTGTGTGACTGTTGAACATGATATTCTTCTACTTCTTCTGCCACTTTCCACACACTCTGGTGGGTCGTGGGTGCGAACTATGTAGCATATGTGGACGTGTGTGGTCGCCATGGTAATCACATGATTGAAAATTATAACCCAAGCCCAGTCAGTAAGGTCAGCAAGGTATCCAGTCTTGCAGAATACGAACTTCACTTTATAGCCTTCATCATGACAGCAATTCCCGGAATCACCTATACGTGAGCCTTGTTTTGTGCGTGCCTAATTGGTTGTCAGCGTACCGAATGTTTAATTCCTAGGGACCGCTCCTATAGGTGAATAAGTTGCTCACTAGCCTCTGTTGTGTGTACCTGATGAGCGGTGAATGTGAGAAGAGAAGCCTACAGCCTAGGCTGACTCACAAGGAGCCTACATGAGTGCAATGTCTAGTAAGGACCATTCGAAAGCATCAGTTCTTACAGTGGTGACAGCAAAATATTGTGACCGTGTGCATAGGAGAACGACAGAAAATGAATGTGCGCGAGGTGCTGCTGAGAGCTATCTTCTATTGGAAGCATTTGGTACACTTCACAAAATAGACATGTCCACAAAAAATTAAAAACTAATTTGCACCAGAAGCAGCGAATGAAACATGGCGCGCAACGGTGATAGCTTGATTCAATATGATACCAAAGTCCAACCAGCAAGATCAGCAAGGAATTCAGTATTACAGAATGCCTAATAATTTTCGTATAACGTGGTGGCGAGAACCGGGGGTGGGGTCAACGAATGCGAACTAGTCTGTCGTCAATTTTATTAAATGGCTTCTTTTATGAGCAAAGATGCAGATTGTACATTGATATGTTTGGTAGACATGAAGGAAAAACATTCAGAAGCTAAATTTTTTTGCTATTTTATTTACGTCGCACCGACACAGATACGTCCTTCGGCGAGGATGGGATAGGGAAGGCCTAGGAATGGGAAGGAAGTGGCCATGGCCTTAATTAGGGTACAGTCCCAACATTTGCCTGGTGTGAAAATGGGGAACCACGGAATACCATCTTCAGAGCTGCCGACAGTGGGGTTCGAACTCACTATCTCTCGATTACTGGATACTGGCCGCACTTAAGCGACTGCAGCTATCGAGCTCGGTAGAAGCTAAATTAGTCCAGTGGTTACAGGTGGCATGAATTTCAACGAACAAACTTTCAAGAAGAGGCAGTTCGCTGTCACCAACCATGGGCTACGTCACCACATTATAGCAATATGGTTATCTGTGTGTTCTGTGAGAGTGCATGTTAAGCTGATCGTCCTAAACGCTTTACACCTCCCAACGAGTTCGTCTTTGATCTGGCTGACGCTGACTTTTGTATTTTCTGGGGAGTGTTAATTTTTATTCTCTCGTCCAAGTGCAAGCCGAGGTTTGTTCTGAACATCTTGTGAAGTGTACCAAACATATTCCATCCCCCGTACGTTCATTTCCTGTCATTCCCCTGTGCACATAGTTACGCATTACTAGTCAATATTTCATTTGCGACCTTGTATTCCAGTAGGTAACTTGTCAGATTGCTTATATCATGTTCGGTACAAACTAGACCTGTGGATCACTTTGTAATGTCATTGATGTCACTAGTGAACGGCAGGTAAACGAGCGAGTAGCTGTGAACTTGCATTCGAGAGATAATGGGTTCGAACCCCACTGTTGGTACCCCTGAAGATGGTTTCCCGCGGTTTCCCATTTTAACACTGGGAAAATGGTGGAGCTGGATCTTAGTTAAGGCCACGGTCCCTTCCTTCTCAGTTCAAGCCCCTTCCTATTTTATCGTCGCCATAAGACCTATTTCTATTGGTGCGAAGTAAAACAAATTGATAGCTTCGATAACATTCTTCTTCTTTATGCCATGCTTAGTCTCCCTGACATTGATCTGAAGGCTGAATGATTACTTGCCAGATGAAATACTCACTTCGGTGTTATTTAGCCATGATGTTCTCCTCCTCCTGACATCAATAATTCCACCTTGTATTTAGCCTTGTGAAAACCATTGTACGAATTGGTAACGCTCACGCCTCATAATGTGGCCAAGGCGAGAGATATTGCGGCATTTTATACATTGAATGGGCTCCCGAACGATATTTGCTCTTCTAAGTACTTCTGAATTGTTAAACGAGAAACTAAGGAAATCTTTAACATTTCTTAAAAGCTTCCAAATGATTTAGTGAGGCACTCGTAAGGGTCTAAGCCTCTACGCGATATACTAGAGCTGACCGGATCGTGGTTATGATCACGGTATCAACAGTTGTGTAAAACTACATGATTGCTTGTTTCTTCATCAGTAACTCTATAATTGTCATGAACAGTACACAGACGTTTGATTTATCAGCTTGCATCCGGGAGATAGTGTGTATGAACCCCACTGTCGGCAGCCCGTAAGATGGTTTTCCGTGCTTTCCCATTTTCACACCAGGCAAGTCCTGGGGCTGTACCTGTACGGCCGCTCTTTTTCTACTCCTAACCCCTTTCCTCTCCCATCGTCGTCATAAAACCTATCTGTGTCGGTGCGAAAGTAAGAAGATTGCAAAAAAAAAAAAAAGTCTGATTTTCTTTAGATACCTGATCTTTCCCTCAACCTAAGATGAATGTTGAACAAATTATTCCTGTACTGTAAAGATTCCGTTTATACACTGTTCAATCATCAATAATCTTTAGTTATACGTATTTCTCCCTTATATATTCCACTGCAAATTTCCGTGTACTGTTCCTTATTCTTCACTAATCGTCGGTGAACCATTAGTTCATATTGTCACTGTTACAGCAAAATCTCATCTCCCAATGCTCTTGCTGTCCATTATCTTCCTTAAGACTGGTCACGCCTCCCAGCCACATGTCGATGTGTAGTTCATCAGAACAACGTTCGTTGTAATCATTTTCCTATGGTTATCTGTAAAAACATTGAACGTTATCGTACAGCACTGTATTAATGTATGTTTGCGTGACCACTCCTCCTGTATTTTTCATTTCCTTTACATACTAACACAGGAAAATGAACCCGACGAAAACTGTACAGATGGACTACGTATCCACATGTGGCTGGGAGGCGTGACCAGTCTAAAGGAGAATAATGGGTAGGAAGAGAATTGGGACATACGAGGTTTTGCTGTAACAGCGACGATATATGGGCAAATCCCGGACCACGCAGACACCAGTGATCTTTGTAAACGGCTTTTTCAGGATTCCATTAACAAATTGGAAAACAGAAGGCAAATGATATTGTATCATTTGGGAACCCAGAAAACCTGTTATTCTCATTAATAATGAAATTTGCGTTTAGGCATTGATTTCGTTTGCTTCAAATGTGTGGTGACGACTTTCCAACCGGAACTGCGCCACTGATTGTTGCGAGGCTTACAATACAATACGGTTTGAAATAGAGCCGAGATCTGCATTCAGGAGGCGGTGGACTGGATCCACCGTCAGCTGCCCTGAGAATGGTTTTTCGTGGTTTCCCGTTCTTCCCACTAAGACAAATGCCGGAAAAGTTCCTTTTATAGGCCAAGGCCGCTCCCCTCACATCTCAAATCACAGAAACCCGCCTTGTGAGAGAGTGAGTTACCCCGTAAGAGGCCTGCCGTATCCCGCTAGGGTACGAAATAAAAAGTAAAAAGTGACAGGTCTGCCTCTGTAGTGTAGTGGTTAGTGTGATTAGCTGCCATCCCCGATTCCCGGCTCTGCCACGAAATTTGAAAAGTGGTACGAGGGCTGAAATGGGGTCCACTCAGCCTCGGGAGGTCAACTGAGTAGAGGTGTGTTCGATTACCACCTCAGCCATCCTGGAAGTGGTTTTCCGTGGTTTCCCATTTCTCCTCCAGGCAAATGCCGGCATGGTACCTAACTTAAGGCAACGGCCGATTCCTTCCCTCTTCCGTGCCTGTCCCTTCCAATCTTCCCATCTCCCACCAAGGGCCGTGTTCAGCATAGCAGGTGAGGCAGCCTGGGCGAGGTACTAGTCATCCTCCCCAGTTGTATCCCCCGACCCAATGTCTCACGCTCCAGGACACTGCCCTTGAGGAGGTAGAGGTGGGATCCCTCGCTGAGTCCGGGGGAAAAGCCAACCCTGGAGGGTAAACAGATTAAGAAAGAAAGAAAGAAAGAAAGAAAGAAAGAAAGAAAGAAAGAAAAAAGTGAGTGACGAATGTAAGCAAGGAGTGGTCTTTAAAATTAAACATCCAGAAAACGAAATTCATGGTCATCAGTAATTAGAAAATAAATAACGTTTTCATTACTCTGAATGCTCGCAAACACAAAAATGTGATACGGATGTAGAAATTAAAACTGCAGCCAGTATTAGAAAATAAATGTTTCTGGAGTTAAAACATCTTGTGAACAACCGTGACTTCAGATTCGAAGTCCATTGGCGTGTCGTGAAGTATTCTGCGTTATTTGTGCTGCTCTACGGTGTCGAAGGCTGCGCGCAAAATGTTTCGTCAGTGATCCGACTGCAGACTTTGAATGCGGATGTAGTGTTTAATATTGAAGTTTCCGTGGATAACCCACGTCGTCAGCCCTCGAGAAACGTAGGAAAGCAGCTATTCCGGTCACAGCCACAACCACAATCTGGTCAATTCTATTATACCGTGCAAAGAATTCCTGTCCATAATTCGGTGTTATCTAGCCGTGATATTCTCCTCCTTCTGACGTCAATAATTCTACCTTGTATTTAGCCTCGTAAATACCGTTGCACGTTTGGTAAAGGTCACGCCTGATAATGTGGCCAAGGTGAGAGATATTGAGGCATTTTATGCATTGGATGAGCTCCCGAGCGATATTTGCTATCTGCCTTGCCTTTAAAATGAATCTGCAACAATGGATGTTGTTTCTCGATCTAGTTGGCCGTGCGGTTGGGGGCGTGAGGTGTGAGCTTGCATCCGGGAGATTATGGGTTCGAACCTCATTGTTGGCAGCCCTGAAGAATGTTCTCCGTGGCTTTCAATTTTCACACCAGGCCATTGCGGAGGCTGTACCTTAATTAAGGCCATGACCACTTCCTTCCCACTCCTAGCCCTTTCTTATCCCGTCGTCACCATAAGACCTATCTGTGTCCGTGCGACGTAATCAAATTGTGAAGTAAAAGATTAATACTTCTAGGTAAAAAGGTATACAGGTTGTCTGGGAGATAAGTACAAATAATCTTACGCAAGGTAGGGGTAAATGTCCGCAGTTCGTATGATTTTTTTTAAAAAAATGTAGTAAATGTTTCCTCCAAGGGAGGAGCTAGAGCGCAATGTTTGGGAGGTATGTACAGTAGTAGCGTCGTTTGCCCCTCAGCTTATACCACCCGCCGTACTATGCTTCACGCACTATGCATGCGTAATGTGTAAGGAATTCTAAGTACATCACTGCACTGCAGTTTCGGGTATTACGTATACATAAGTTGTATGAAAACGTTCTACGTACAAGGAGCGAACGTTCTTATACTGGAAATATCGTAATGTCAGCAAAGCCTTGAGTCTTTCAACATTAAATACCACCTGAGCAACAAACATCAAATAGGACATTATTTTGACGTATGTATTCAGAGGTCTACCAACAATTAACCGAAAACATATTTGTACTTTTCTCCCAAACACCGTGTATTGGAGACTGAGTTTTATCGGTTCAATTAAAACACTCTAAATCATACTTTTATGGAATAGAATGTCGACAGTGCATTGAAATTTGAGAAAGCTCACTAGTAAAATACAGTCTGTGTAGCATTCGATTAGATACCTTACAATGATGATAATAATAATAATAATAATAATAATAATAATAATAATAATAATAATAATAATAATAATATTGATATTGGATTTACGTCCCACTAACTACTTTTAAGGTTTTCGGTGACGCCGAGGTGCCAAAATTTAGTTCCGCAGGTGTTCTTGTACGTGCCAGTAAGTCTACCGACACGAGGCTGACCTATTTGAGCACCTTCAAACACCACCGGACTGAGCTGGGATTGAACCTTCCAAGTTGGTGTCAGAAGGCCAGCGCCGCAACCGTCTGATCCACTCATTCCGGCATATAGGATCGAAAGGAAGGAGCTAAAGTGCAGTACAAATTCACGATAGGGCGTGCAAGTTTATTAAACCTATCTGTCTGTCCGTGGTAAGGACAAATTTCAGAAACCTAGATAATTTCTTTCTTTCTTAATCTGTTTACCCTCCAGGGTTGGTTTTTCCCTCGGACTGAGCGAGACATCCCACCTCTACCGCCTCAAGGGCAGTGTCCTGGAGCTTCAGACTCTGGGTCGGGGGATGAAACTGGGGAGGTTGACCAGTGCCTCGCCCAGGCGGTCTCACCTGCTATGCTGAACAGGGACCTTGGTGGGGTTGGGAAGATTGGAAGGAATAGACAAGAAAGAGGGAAGGAAGCGGCCGTGCCCTTAAGTTAGGTACCATCCCAGCATTTCCCTGGAGGAGAAGTGGGAAGCCACGGAAAACCACTTCGAGGATGGGCGAGGAGGGAATCGAACCCACCTCTACTCAGTTGACCTCCCGAGGCTGAGTGGACCCCGTTCCATCCCTCGTAACTCTTTTCAAATTTCGTGGCAGAGCCGGGAATCGGCCCCGAGCCTCCGGGGGTGGCAGCTATTCACACTAACCACTACACCACAGATGCGGACTAACCTAGATAATTACAGCTTCAAAGTCTAGGCACCGAGCTCGATAGCTGCAGTCGCTTAATTGCGGCCAGTATCCAGTAATCGGGAGATAGTGGGTTCGAGCCCCACTGTCGGCAGCCCTGAAGATGGTTTTCCGTGGTTTCCCATTTTCACACCAGGCAAATGCCGGGGCTGTACCTTAATTAAGGCCACGACCGCTTCCTTCCCTCTTCCTTATCTATCCCTTCCAGTCTTCCCATCCTCCCCGCAAGACCCCTGTTCAGCATAGCAGGTAAGACCGCCTGTTCGAGGCACTGGTCATCCTCCCCAGTTTCATTCCCCGACCCAGAGTCTGAAGCTACAGGACACTGCCCTTGGGGCGGTAGAGGTGGGATCCCTCGCTGCGTCCGAGGGAAAAGCCAACCATGGAGGGAAAACAGATTAAGAAAGAAAGAATTATACTCGTAAACACATTCGTAATTAAGGTTTAACTTCCTTAAGTCTCAAAAGATTTTTACAAAGAAAGCATACATCTTCTTTCTTAATCTGCTTACCCTCCAGGGTTGGCTCTACCGACTCAAGGGCAGTGTCCTGGAGCTTCAGACTCTGGGTCGGGGGATGGAACTGGGGAGGATGACCAGTGCCTCGCCCAGGCGGCCTCACCTGCTATGCTGAAAAGGGGCCTTGCGGGGGGATGGGAAGATTAGAAGGGATAGACAAGGAAGAGGGAAGGAAGGGGTCGTGGCCTTAAGTTAGGTACCATCCCGGCATTTGCCTGGATGAGAAGTGGGAAACCACGGAAAACCACTTCTAGGATGGCTGAGGTGGGAGTCGAACCCACCTCTACTCATTTGACCTCCCGAGGCTGAGTAGACCCCGTTCCAGCCCTCGTACCACTTTTTAAATTTCGTGGCAGAGCCGGGAATCGAACTTTCAGATGGCAAACCGATACAACGAACTCCCGGTCTAGAAAGCCAAGAATAATGTCCGAGAGTATTCGTCGTGCTGAACACGACACCTCATAATCTGCAGGGTTTTGGGCTGATTAGTGGACGCTTGATAGGTCAAGGCCCTTCGGGGCTGTTGCACCATGATTTTATTCTACAACGAATGAAGTACACTGTACTTATATCAACATTATGACACACCCATTCAACCAAGAAACTGCAGACGTTCCAGTCGTAGGATATATAACAGACCACGTCGTAATATTTGTAACAACTTGCGAACACTTACAGTACTGTACGGTTAGTGCAAAAGCAAATATTATACATTCACGCGATGATTAGTTCTAAATATTGTACTACTTTATGACGAAGCAAAGCAGAATTCACGGGAAGTCGGACGCTTGTATCAAATACGATTTCCCGAACTAAGGCTACCTGTGGTCATTTCAAACATTACATTATCCCCCCCACTCCCGTTCGGGATGCTCCGGTGATGTCTGAAGATAACGAAGAAGCTGTTCAAAATTAAATTGCGTACTATCCGCATACAAGCTCGCGAGCGATAGGAAATGAACTGCACATCAGTCATGTATCTGTATTGCACCGCAATAAATTCCACTCCTACCGTCAGCAACTACACCAGAACTTCACCGAGATGACTTTAAAAACGGATAGAACTTTCGCAATGGATATTGCAAAGAGTGGAAGCTGACGCGGATTTTTTAACGGACATTCTCTTTACTGACGAATCCAGATTTCACAACAACGGAACTGTTAATCGTCACAACATCCATTACTGGAACGTTGAAAATCCTCACTGGATAAGGGGATCTCCATTTCAGGTTCAATGAGGCGTCAACGTGTGGTGAAGCAAAATAGGTGACAAGATAATTTGGATCATATTTCTTCGATGAAAAACTCACGGGACGATGCTATCCACAGTTTTTTCGTGAATACCTCCCGCTGTTATTGGAGAATTTGCCCCTTATGACACGGTTAAGGATGTGGTTCCAGCAGGATGGAGCTCCTCCACACTGGTCGTTGGCAGTACGGAAACACTGGCATAAGACATATCCTGGACGAGGGGGTCCTGTCACATGGCCGACTAGATCACCTCACCTTACTCCACTAGAGATTCTTTCATCTGTGGTTATTTAAAAGGGCCGCCTGTGTGGTGTAGTGGTTAGCGTGATTATCTGCCACCCCTGGATGCCCGGATTTTGATTCCCGACTCTGCCACGAAATTTGAAAATTGGTACGAGGGCTGGAACGTGGTCCACTCAGCCTCTGGAGGTCAACTGAATAGAGCGGGGCTCGATTCCCTCCTCAGCCATCCTCGAAGTTGTTTTCTGTGGTTTCCCAATTCTCCTTTAGGCGAATGCCGGATTGTACCTAACTTAAGGCCACGGCCGCTTCCTTCCCTCTTCCTTGTCTATCCCTTCCAATCTTCCCATCCCTCCACAAGGTCCCTGTTCAGCATAGCAGGTGAGGCCGTCTGGGCGAGGTGCTGGACCTCCTCCCCAGTTGTATCCTCCGACCCAAAATCTCCCGCTACAGGACACTGCCCTTGAGACGGTAGAGGTGGTTTCCCCCGCTGAGTCAGAGGTAAAAAAAACCCTGGACTAGGAAGAGGAAGAAGTTATTTAAAAGACAGAGCCTATGAACAGGAACCACAGAGCCCGAATAATTTACGAAGGCTCATCAGTGAAGCATGTAGGCAGGTTCCAAGACATACATATGCCGGCCGGCTCCATGGCTAAATGGTTAGCGTGCTGGCCTTTGGTCACAGGGGTCCCGGGTTCGATTCCCGGCAAGGTCGAGAATTCTAATCTTAATTGGTTAATTTCGCTGGCACGGGGGGTGAGTGTATGTGTCGTCTTCATCATCATTTCATCCTCATCACGACGCGCAGGTCACCTACGGGAGTCACATCAAAAGACCTGTATCTGGCGAGCCGAACTTGTCCTTGGACACTCCCGGCACTAAAAGCCATACGCCATTTCATTTACTATATACGCTGCCGCAAGCAAGATCGTCTCTCCTGAATCGTGCTCAGATTTACATTAGCCAAGGAGGTGGGCATTATGAACTTTTGGTTCATTAATCGAATGGCCATACACAAGCCCATTGCATCTCGGTCGGTAATAGCTTACTTTACTGCAAATAGCTCTTTTAAGAGCTATACTTAGAAATAAACATAGCAGAGTACCTGCAATATGATAACTGATCATGATTTAGATTTGTTTTTAACAATACATCTCACACGAACATTAACAAAGAAATGAAAAAATGAAATGGCGTATGGCTTTTAGTGCCGGGAAATCCCAGGACGGTTTCGGCTCGCCAGGTGCAGGTCTTTTGATTTGACGCCCGTCGGCGACTTGCGCCTCGCGATGAGGATGAAATGAAGACAACACATACACCCAGCCCCGTACCAGGGAAATATACCAATGATGGTTTAAATTCCTAAATCTGCCGGGAATCAAACCAGGGACCCCTGTGACCAAAGCTCAACACGCTAACCATTTAGCCATAGAGCCGGACAACAACGAAATAAAAATATACTAGCAGTTTCCCGCTGGCTCCACCCGCAATGTACAAAGTATGGTGTTGTTCGTTACTATCCTCGCGTATGTATTTGCAAAGTTTCGAGTTAATGAAATAAAGCACATGATCTGCTGTGGTAATAGAATGTAATATTATGTCAACAAAACACTTCAAAATACATCATATTAACAAATTGAATTAAACGTTCCTTGGAACAACACTACGCGCCGAACTGTTAAAATGTCCTTCAAAGATCTTCGTCATGGAGACAAATGTACTCATAACTTTTCTCAGAATCTACCAATTTAAGTCGCTATTGCCTCAAAAGAAAGCGCTTGTTCCACTGAGTGTTTTAGACCAAAACAAACTGCATACCTTAATTAGAACGAAAGATATGATTGCTTCAATGAAAAAAAAAAGAAGTTGAAAAATGAGACGTCAAATTGAATGTGCACTCATAACTTTCCTCAAATTTAACTAATTTGAATAGTTACGAGCTTGATCCGCTGAGTGTTCTTAGGCCAAAATGAACTCCGTACCTCAATTAGAATCGAGGATATGACTGCCTCAAAGAGACAAAAAATTGAAAATCAAGTGTGTTCAGGACTACGATACCAAAACAAATTATTGCTAAATAGGTAAATTTTGTATTTGAAATGTAACTGCGTTTATTTCTGGCTTTAGTAGCCACAGTAAATAATTAATATTTATTGTTTGAGCAGTCTCATTGGTATAACCAGTATACTTGGTATAACTTGAAAGGAGAAGGTTTTTCCTACATTTTTTAAGTTTTTCATAAGACTAGTATAATTAAATAACATTAGGTATGTACTCCCTGAGTGGCAACATTTTGTTTGTCTGTTACCTTCATAAGATACAATAATCATGTATGCACTATATTTCGCTGTTGTGTAATAAACCCCAAACCCCATGGCACTACAGCCCTTGAGGGGCCTTGGCCTACCAAGCGACCGTTGCTCAGCCCAAAGGCCTGCAGATTACGAGGCGTCGTGTGGTCAGCACGACGAATCCTCTCGGCCGTTATTCTTGGCTTTCACGACCGGGGCCGCTATCTCACCGCCAGATAGCTACTCAATTCCAACCACGTAGGCTGAGTGGACCTCGAACCAGCCCTCAGGTAAGGGAAAAATCCATGACCTGGCCGGGAATCGAACCCGGATCCTCCGGGTAAGAGGCATGCACACTACCCCTACACCACCGGGCCGGCTTGTTGTGTAATAACGTATTAAAATTCAGAAAAACCCAATTCACTACCAAGGTCCATGTTAAATATGGTAGTGTTGAAAGTGCTAATTAATTAAATTAATTAATAGTTTGTCCGCCTCTGGGGTGTAGTGGTTAGTGTGATTAGCTGCCATCCCCGATTCCCGGCTCTGCCACGAAATTTGAAAAGTGGTACGAGGGCTGGAATGGGGTCGACTCAGCCTCGGGAGGTCAACTAAGTAGAGGTGGGTTCGATTCCCACCTCAGCTATCTTGGAAGTGGTTTTCCGTGGTTTCCCACTTCTCTTCCAGGCAAATGCCGGGATGGTACCTAACTTAAGGCCACGGCCGCTTCCTTCCCTCTTCCTTGTCTGTCCCTTCCAGTCTTCCCATCTCCCACCAAGGGCCGTGTTCAGCATAGCAGGTGAGGCTGCCTGGGCGAGGTATTGGTTCTCCTCCCCAGTCGTATCCCAGACCCAGAGTCTGAAGCTCCAGGACACTGCCATTGAGGCGGCCAGGTGCGATCCCTCGCTGAGTCTGAGGGAAAAACCAACCCTGTAGGGTAAACAGATTAAGAAGAAGAAGAAGATGAGGAAGAGTTAATAGTTTGCTAGTGTTAGAAATAATAAGCGAAAGGTCTTTGAAACTTGAAAATATCCTGTCCTCTGAAATTGACATCATCAGGATAAATGATGAGACTCTATTTGTTTGGAACTTGTAATATCTTTCCTCAAAATAGATTAATTTTCTGCGATTTAACGATTTTATAGTAGGGATATTAACTAATCATGCTTTATAAAGAGCACGCCATTAGTACTTGCGCTCGTCACCGATGTATCGACATTATGCCTGTGTGGGGAGCACTGTTGATCACTATTATTTAAAGAATTTCTTTATTTTTATTTTTATTTTGTGGGATAGGAAAGGGTTAGGACTGGAAAGGAAGCATTGTACTTGTTCACATCAGTACGTGAATTGAACTCACGCGGTTCAATAATTAGGATGTATTTCTGTAAGTGCATCGTACAGTCGATCATGCTTAAATATCAACCTGGAAAATATCATGTGAGATACGTGGTGAAATATGAGATCACGGGGTGTAACAATAAGGTAGGCACTGGGTGAGTTGGCCGTGCGGTTAGGGGCGCGCAGCTGTAAGCTTGCATTCGGGAGATAAGGGGTTCGAACCCCACTGTTGGCAGCCCTGAAGATGGTTTTCCGTGGTTTCCCATTTACACACCAGAAAAATCCTGGGGATGTACCTTAATTGAGGCCACGGCCGCTTCCTTCCCACTCCTAGGCCTTTCCCATCCCATGGTCAACATAAGACCTATCCGTGTCGGTGTGACGTAAGATAAATCGTAAAAAAAAAAAGAAATAAGGTAGGCCTAACTTTCAGGCCACATTCCTCACATGTAGAAGAAGAAAATATGTTATATGGACATGGGTCAGGAAAGGCTTTATTTCCGTGTTAGAACTCTACATAGAAAATTAATCATGAGACACACAGAAGAACAGAACATACTGAACCCTTTGGTCCATCAAAGGTCATGGGTTCAATACCAGCATACAACATGAAACGCTTTCTTATATAAAATGTTCCAAATGCACTCCGTTAGCATTGACACATTTAAAAAAAATTAATGAAAATGTTAATATTATTCGTTCAATAGTTCATCAGATGTAGGCCTACGTTAAAATTGGACGTGTGAAATCCTGGAAGCGTGATCATAGAGATTCGTAAAGAACACTCAAACAATGAAGTAATTTAGTTGTTAAACAAGTGCGGTACTCTAGGCAACCATGACAATGCTGCTCAGCCTGAAGGCCTTGAGATTTCCAAGTGACGCGTGGTCAGTGCTGACCTTCCAAACCCAAGTAGCCGGGTTCGATTCCAGCTCAGTCTGCTGGTATTTAATGTTGCTTATATGTCAACCTTGTGTTGGCGCATTTACTCTTACGGGACAAAATTCCAGCACTTCCAAGCCTCTCACAACCATGTAATGTGTAGGGCCAGGATGTTTATGCAGTAATAGGTAGAGGTGGGATCCTTTTTTCTTGCTAGGGGCTTTACGTCGCACCGACACAGATAGGTCTTATGGCGACGATGGGATTCGAAAGGCCTAGGCGTTGGAAGGAAGCGGCCGTGGCCTCAATTAAGGTACAGCCCCAGCATTTGCCTGGTGTGAAAATGGGAAACAACGGAAAACCATCTTCAGGGCTGCCGATAGTGGGATTCGAACCTACTATCTCCCGGATGCAAACTTACAGCCGCGCGCCTCTACGAGCACGGCCAACTCGCCCGGTGAGGTGGGATACCTCGCTAAGTCCGAGGGAAAAGCCAACCCTGGACAATAAACAGATTAAGAAAGAAAGAAAGAAAGAAAGAAAGAAAGAAAAGAAAGAAAGAATATTGCTACTAAATAATTTTGTTATTAGGAAATGTCGATAGCCCGCTCTAACGTAATGTAGTGGGAGTAACATAAATTATAGGGGGTTCTAATGGGCCGAAACCCTAATGTTTATGCAAAGCTCATAGCACTATCGTCGTGCGAGTAGACTCTACTTATTACTCGAATCAGAAAGTTTGCATTCTAATCTATTACTGCATAAACATCCGGGCCGTAGTAATGAGTTAGTAGGAAATAGAACCAATAACTTTGTAATTGTGTTTTCATCGTGCTGCTATTGATTTACTCCATTATAAATTGTCAGTATGTAAATGGAAGACATGCAAAATGCTCCATATAACAACTTTTTTTTTTTTTTTGCTAGTTGCTTTTACGTCGCACCGACACAGATGGGTCTTATGGCGACGATGGGACAGGAAAGGGCTAGGAGTTGGAAGGAAGCGGCCGTGGCCTTAATTAAGGTACAGCCCCAGCATTTGCCTGGTGTGAAAATGGGAAACCACGGAAAACCATTTTCAGGGCTGCCAACAGTGGGGTTCGAACCCATTATCTCCCGGATGCGAGCTCACAGCTGCGCGCTCCTAACCGCATGGCGAACTCGACCGGTTTATTTTTGTTTAGCTAGTGGTTTAACGTCATACCAACACATCGAAGGGTTTTGACGATGCAGGGCTAGAAAAGAGCTAGGGCTGGGAGAGTGGCGGCCGTGACATTAATTAAGACTTAATGTGGAAACAGGACACCACCGAAAACCATCTTCAGGATTGCCAACAAACCCACCATATTACGAATTCGAACTCACAGCTACGTGACCCGACCTACATGGCCAACTCACTTGCTGTTACGAAGACTCTGCCTCATTAAAAGTACATTCATATTCCCTTTCTACGTTTGTTTTTTGGATATAATAAACATCATACTGAAGGTTAACATCTCTTCGTATGTTCATTTCAGGAAGTGAGCTTCTCTGCTGTAACCAGAAGGCTTGCATATAGACAGTGACATTGAAGCAATAGAGAATGTTAGCCTTGAATAGTACCATACTCGTATGATACTCTCACGTATTTCCAATGAAGATACATTCTTTATATTGGACATAGATTGAAAGAACATTTCCTCTGAGACCAAAGTTAACAGTATTTATCTTGTTTCCTTCCTTACATTCAGGCTGTCGGATCATCGACCACCTTTTGATAATACGTATTATTGCATATTATGAAATAAAGTTCTCGGTAGATGTCTGTCTGTGTTTGTACCACAGAGTTGATTTTGATGCGGTTCTCATCATCGTATAGATCACTTATCAAAGAAGTTTAGGTGCATAAAAAATTAATCTTTGTCAGAGACTGACCTTTCAGCCAACGAGCTGGGCATCAACATAACCTTGTTAAGATAGAATACCCTTTAAAGTAGGTACTTAATTAGCACGGGCGGTTTGGGAGTTGTCATTTTAGTGAAAGCTCAGGAATGATTTAAATATGCCAATGGAGAAAGAAGCGAGCTAACTAGCAGGCAGCCGCAAAGACCTTGGAAAATATGTCGCACTGACGAGGGAAGTATTTCTGTTCGGACACTCCAAATTTCATTAAAGATGGTAGAAAGGCCTAATATGGTCAGTGAAAACAGCTGTAGTGCTCTTCTCTGTGTAAAATTACACATTTGATCGAACGAGTAACTTCAAATAGTTGCGGTTAGTAACATTAAGCTATGCCGTTTGATCGCGACGTTGAAAATGAACGGAACGCACCATAAAGAAATTAATTATATTATCAATACAAGTGTAATACATAAAAAGTGATTATTTACCTAGAATACACTCATGTGCTGGTATGGAAGCGACGTGTCTCCATGCCCCTTCAGTCAATATCAAAATGAAGATGGGGCGTTTCAATGAAATGTTCAAGGCAAAATGAAACGTAGCAATGAGCACATTTAAAGACGTTGGGTATATAATGGACCAAGTGCCAAAAAATGTTATTGAGAAAAATGATTTTTCTCTGTAACACGTTTTATACTCTCATTTTCTAAACATTTGTATTAGATAAAGTAACCATAATTATACATATACAGGATGTTAGGGGTATGCGTGCAGATATTTTCCTAGTCGATAAAGAAAAGTACGTCTCACAACACATACTATGTATGTTTTACCTTGTCCTAATAGTTTCCCTATAAACGAGCCAAATATTTCAGAACCTAATGTATTTTGAATTGCCGTAGTAGGAAACGCTGGTTATGTCATAATGACCTCGTGTCGTTGAGTCACGTGTTCAACTAGAGTAGCAGAGTGTAGTTGTTGAACCTGTTTGCTATCGTAGGCCAACGCATGTTGGTGTGCTCCTCCCCTTTTCGCTGGGGAAGAGAGGGTACAGCCCACGTGCGAGACGAGGTCATGCTGTACTCGTAAACCGGTCTAGCTTTCGTAATAATAATAATAATAATAATAATAATAATAATAATAATAATAATAATAATAATAATAATAATAATAATAATAATAATAATAATAATAATAATATCAATAATAATAATAATATCAATAATAATAATAATATCAATAATAATAATAATAATAGGTTTAACGTTCCACTAACTACTTTTACGGTTTTCGGAGACACCGAGATGCCAGAATGTTGCCTCACATGACTTATTTGACATGCTACTGAATCTACTTACGCGAGGTGACGTATTTGAGCACCTTCAAATATCACCGGTCTGAGCCGGATCGAACCTGCCAGGTTGAGATCAGAAGGCCAGCGCTCTTGCGTCCAACTAATCAACGCGGCATTAGAGCATCAGTTTCACCATATTTAAGACATTATACACCAGTTGAAATCCATAGTTATAAACGTTGACGAGTGTCTTCCAGGCAGAGCATTAATTAAGAGTAGTCAGTTCTCCTTCTTCCTATTATTATTATTATTATTATTATTATTATTATTATTATTATTATTATTATTATTATTACACATGCCTTCGCTTCATTGATTTATTCACAAATGCATTCTTGTATTTATTTTAAATGTAATATGTTTTAATCTCAAGACACTGTTAACTCTACGTATACCAATCAGATGAGGAAATGATATTACACAGCTGCTATACAAACAATCCGAGTGACGTTATACTCAGCAGTAGTGCGTGAACAAGTGGATGCGACACTGGATGCAGACTCCACGCTGCCTGCCCCACTGTCATTGATGGCAAGTTGTTGCTGCCTGTCCTGCAGTCGTTGGCTAACAACATCACTGTAACCAATTGATTACATAACGGAAACATTTGCATGTGCTGAATTAGCTGGTATTCACCTCGTTTACGGAGTGGTATAGACAAAGATGTCCAAACCGCCGTATTTCCAATAGGCGAACGTTCGCCGCTGTGTGGCGGAGGCTCCGGGACTGAGGCTCGCTTCATTCTCGGATCGAGTGTCGTGGATCTCATCGCGATCCCTCGGAGCTTCGGCGGGAAGAAGGATTTAAAAGAAAACTTGTTGAATAGGGACTATAAGCACAAGGAGCTTCGCAAGACAAAGAGGTACATCTGACTAGACTGCTCATCGTACATTGCGCGAACAGTTATTGTACCCACAGCACTACCACTACGTTCAGCATCTCACCGAGCAAGTAGACGCGTGGTTTGGGTCACGTAGTTATCAGCTTGCGTTCGAGAGATAGTGGAGTCCAACCCCACTGTCAGCAGCCCTGAAGATGGTTTTCCGTAGCTTCCCATTTTCACACCAGGCAAATGGTGGGGCTGTATCTTAATTAAGGCCACGGTTGCTTCTGTCCCATTCCTAGGAAGACGATGGGATAGGAAATTGTAAAAAAAAAGTTGAGCATCTCCAAGAAGCGGATTACCTACCAAGAACTGAATTCTGTACCTGGTTCTTGTAACAATGTGAATGTAATGCAGACGTTCCGCACAGTGAGTTGGTTACAGATGAGGCATCCTTTACCAGTAGGGGGAGTATAATTATTTTTCACAATGCCCATACACGAGCAGAAGAAGGCCCTCAATGCCATTCACCAATGTAATTTTCAGCACGGGTTTTCTAAAAATATTAAGGCTGAAAATTCGGTGGTTTTTCTTCTTGGACCATTAGAGCTGCCTGCATGACTGACTGGCTCTAGTTATCTCCACTTTTTGCAGTTTTCTCTGCCAGAGCCTCTGGACGACGTTCCACTACAGATACGTAACAGGCTGTGGCTCATGCAAGATGTATGTATGCTTGTCGATCACTAGAACACCGTTTCCCCAATCGGTGGGTTTGTCGGTATAGTCCCGTCAGCTGCCAATCAAGTTCATCCGTGCTCAATCCACTAGATTTTTATTTCTGGACGCACCTCAAAGACTTAGTGTCGTGATTCGTGATCGTGATGGAAGAGCGAGGTTAATGAAACACACCTTTATGTAGCAATTCCTCTCTTTACTTATGGAGACAATATATAAAGAAATGAACACAAACAATAAAGATGCTTCGTTCATGGATTAAAAGAAAAGATGTTAGGCAATATCCCCAACATCCTCCCCACACTGGTCAATCTCCAGAGGGATGACCAGTTTTTTTTTTTTGCTAGGGGCTTTACGTCGCACCGACACAGATAGGTCTTATGGCGACGATAGGATAGGAAAGGCCTAGGAGTTGGAAGGAAGCGGCCGTGGCCTTAATTAAGGTACAGCCCCAGCATTTGCCTGGTGTGAAAATGGGAAACCACGGAAAACCATCTTCAGGGCTGCCGATAGTGGGATTCGAACCTACTATCTCCCGGATGCAAGCTCACAGCCGCGCGCCTCTACGAGCACGGCCAACTCGCCCGGTGGATGACCAGTTGAATCGCTCGGCTAATTCTGGATCCACCTGGCTGACCCAGGATGACTGTTCTTACCCGTCCGTTTCTTCCTTGGAGAAGTTTCACGATGTGAGCTCTTCTCCACATCAACCTGGTGAGTACGTCGTACTGTAACAAAGCAATATCTCCTACTCGGAGTTTCGAATGTCCACTGCGAATACACTTAACCTCGTGGTAGTTTCGCAGTTGGAGGAGGTACTCCTTCCACCGCCGCCGCCAGAGATCATCCGTGAATTTCATCATCATACGGAATTCCTTACTTAGATCTTTCCTTGTTTCTGGCCACAGTTCTGTTGGAAGAGTCGTAGTCTTTTCCCATTGAGGAAATGGGGTGGTGTTAAGGCTCCGCAGACGTCTCCGTCACGCACGATGGGGCGTGAGTTTAGGGTGGATTCGATGTTCATTAAGACTGTATTTAAACCCTCTTCGTCTACTCGTGCGCGGCCTAGCACTTTTCTGAGGCTGCGTTTGGTGGAACCTATCATCCGTTACCACCATCCTCCCCACCAAGCCGCCCATGGTGGTATGTATTTTCCAGGTGACAGCGTGATGGACATTGTAATGATGTATCTTGGGATCTTCAATTGTAGTGAGGAGCTCCATCAGTTCTCTTTCAACCACGTGGAAAGTTTGTGCGTTATCTGAGTACACGGTGTGTGGCAACGTACGGTGACCCACAAACCGTTGAAGAGCCATCATAAATCTATCAGTCGACAAATCTGTTGCTCGCTCCAGATGTACAGCGCGCGTAGTAGCGCAAGTGAACAATACGATATACGATTTCTTGACCTGGTGGCAGACATTGATGTACAGTGGGCCGGCGAAGTCGATTCCTGTAACTGAGAAAGGTCGTACAGGTCGGACGCGATCCAGAGGCAAGGGAGCTTCTACTTCCTGAAGTGAAACGTTGTGAACTATTTTGCAGGGAAGACATGTGTGAATGACTTTATTGATTGTCTGCGGAGCTTGCAGAATCCAGAATTCACTGCGAAGTTCTGCTAGAGTGACCCGAACGCCTAAATGGTGAAATCTTACGTGCGTCTGCATAATCAAGAGTTGTGTGATACGATGACGTCCGTCTAGGAGTACTGGGCGTTTTTCTATTATATACAAGTCGTCGAATTGCAGTCTTTCTCCAAAAAGGGGTGGTAGGGTGCTATCGGAGATGATGAGAGAAGCGCTGTCAGTTCGCTGGCGAAGCATTCTTCTTGGACCTTTCGAATCCAGTAGTTTCGAGCAACTTCCAGTTCCGCACCTGTCAAAGCGTGGGTGTTCTTTTCTTCGCTGCATCGATAAAGCGAAAGACCCAAGCCATGGCGTGAAGTACCTTCCAGTAGGAACTGAACCGTTCAACGTTCACAAGTGATTCTCTTATTGTTATCGCTAGAACTTGTGAGGGTGATTTCTTTTCTTCTGGTAGTGTTATGTCGGAGTCACTGATGTCATGAGGCTAGGAAGATCGTTCCTGAATCAGCCAATCTGGTCCATTCCACCAGCGATCAAGTGAGAGAAAATCATCGGTTTGAACTCCTCGGGTGAGATGATCCGCTAGGTTCTGGGTTCCCGGACAGTGTCTCCATTGAGTTGGCATAGTGTAGCGTAATATTTCAGTCACCCTATTACACACAAACGTCTTCCATTTGTTGGGATCATTTCTTACCCAACCAAGTGGCACTGTTGAGTCACTCCATAAGACAGCTTTGGTGACGACGAAATCAGTCACCCTAACAGAAGTAGTTCAGAAGACGTGAACCAATTAATGCGGCGAGTAGTTCCATTCTAGGAAGTGTGATTTCCTTCACAGGAGCAACCCTAGCCTTGCTGCAGGCTAATCGTATCACGCATGAGTTCTCAGTCGTGGTTTGCACATATAGTACAGCTCCGTAGGCCCTTTCGAACGCGTCGCAAAACAAGTGAATTTGGGACTGCTTTTATCTTTTGGATATGCCAATCCATCTCGGTACATACAACGCTGATAAAACGGGCAGTTTTGCCGTCCAGGACTGCCATCGTTGCGCGAGAGCTGATGGTAATATTTCTTCCCAGTCGATTCCTCTGAGCCAAAAATCTTGAAAGAGAATTTTAGCGATGATGGAGACTGGAGTGAACAAACCAAGAGGATCGTAAAATTTGGACGTCGCACGAAGAATGTTCCTGTTAGTTCCAGGTTTTCCTAAGAGGATTTCTGTTATATCACACTGATCAGTAAAGATGTAGTCTTCCATGGAATTCCAAGCCACTCCTAAAACACTCGTCTCTGACTTATAAACCTGGCCTTCACCTTTCCATATATCTCGAAGAGATATAGAACTTGTGGCCCATTTCCAGAGAGGAAGCTTGATTGCTTCAGTAAGGCAGCGAGTTCGTAGTAGAGCGTAATGACCTCGTTGTCGTCTTTACTAGCTGTAAAGTCATCCATAAAGGTCGACCTCTCTATTACGGCGGATGCCTTCGGATATCTGTCTGATTCCAGTGCTGCTACCTCTCGTAGAGTGGCTGGTAATAAGAACGGGCTACTAGTTAGTCCAAAGGGAAGGCGTGAAAACCGATATGAATGATGTCGTCCTTCGTGACATAGTCCCCTTCGTTATTCAGCTCCACCCGGTACCAAAGAAATCTAGTCAAATTTCTGTCATCGTCGTGAAGATTCAACTGTAGGAATGCCTGACACCCGTCGCAAACGATTGCTTTAGCATGCGACCGAAAACGCAGCAAAGTGGCAAGTATCTCAGGTTGCAGGTTTGGTTCCATCATTGAGGGATGGATACCCTTTTTCATGTGAGGAAGCGTCAAAAACGATTCTGAATTTAGTGTTACCCTTCTTATCTTTTTTAACCGCGGGATGGGGTAAATAAAATATCTCTTTGCTTGTGTCGTAGGCAGGAACAATTTCTACTTGTGCTTTCGAAATGTAATCAAGCATCAATTGGTGATAAATAATCTTAAATTCTTCATTTATCTGCATCTTCTTCTCCAGGCTATAGAAGCATCTCTCTGCGATGGTTAGATTGTTAGAGAGTACGACGTCTTTCTTTCTGAGAAGTTTTACAACTCTCCTGCCATATTCAGTCCTATGAGATTCATGACATTCTTGAAGAATGGTACTGTCTTTAGTTGTCAATACACGTTCTTGATTTTCTGTGATACTGATGGCCTCCAACTCCCAGAATGTTCGCAGAGTATCATCTGATACATGAGAAATCTTATTGGCTGTTATTTCATTGAAGAGGGAGATGTGATGGACTGTAATTTGATTGACTGTAGTGTCTGATCTATTCCCACTGAGTGTAATAATCGTGGTCACCACGACATTTACATAATTTGATTGCCCACCCGAATTAATTGTATGTATATATGTATCATGCATCATATGTAATTTTATTCATTATTAACGTCCATCATCATCATTTATGTAATTGTACGTAAGAACGAGATATAATTTTTAATTGTAATATATTAGAATATTCCGTGGTAATGTCAAAACAGGTCTTGCGCTAACAGGCTACTTGGTGTTTCGCGATAGTCCAGGAAGGTTAATTTTGGATGGTTCTTGGAAACGTACGCAACAGCAAGAGGAAGCTACCTAATTTCGTTGTTGCGACGCTAAATTACCCCATATCACGTGCTCCTATCAGGGGGGCTTTTTCTGTCAAGGACAGACACTTCATCTATATATCGACAGGGTAGTGACGTATAAGAGCTCTCATTGGAAGGATATGTCATGTGACACCAAGGGAGGAAGTGGGAATTTGAAGAGGATTTATATAGATCTACACGGCGTGGTGAAGGTCATTCCTCTTCATTCTGTATTCTGCATTCTGCATCCGACTCTGCTATTTGGGTGCATCGCTTACGATGTGCTTATACTCAACATTTCTTATCGACTCTATGAGACTCAGATTATTTAGAAAGACAAGTTCAAATAATATAGAAGGACTGGATGTTTTCCGTTCTCTCTATTCAATTAATTCCGATGTGGAATTTCAGATTGTAAGGCTGGTACTATGGTTTTGGTACTCAGCAAAATAGGGAGTGATAGATTCAGGGTGGAATCCATTCCATGAAGCAGATGACAAGGATGATGCTGTTGGAAGAGGGACGACAACGATCAATCACGAAAGCAGACTACGAGAAGATCAACTCCGATGAGCATGAGTTAGCCCTGTTATCGCAAGTCCACGAGTGTAGTAGTGAATTGCAATCTCAGTCAGTAATTTTTAATTTTGATAAAAAAAACTCGTTTTTACGTAATTTCATATTTTTTGGAATAAAACTTTTTGCTTTTTACATCGTTAGATAATTTGCCTTTTAGTAGGTTCCCTTTGTTTTTCCAGATGGTATTTAATGGTCAGTATCCTCATACCTCACGACCGGGATAGTCTCATTAAATTATGTTTATTACTTTTTATATCTAAATTCGGTTTCAAATTCAATTTAATTTCGAAGCCTGGCACCCAGCTTGCAATTGGTTTTAATTATCTATATCGGGTGTTTGATCCGTTACATGAGGACCCATCCACGTATCATTGGGAAGAGGACTAAATATGACGTTACTCGAATTGGTTGGTCTATCTTCACGACCTTCCAATAATGGTCTGCGCCGATGAGAATTTCGATGGGAAGCTCACATGAATCGTCCTTCGCGTCGGGTAGTCTCAATTTACCTACTGATGCCAGTGCATTCATGTCGTGTGGTACTGTTGGATGGCGTGAATACATATTATTGCTTTCAAAGGCCGAGAGTTTGAGGTTGGCGTTAGTAGAAAATCCCGTAACATCAAATTTTATCCGTCGTCTGGAACTTGTGATGCAAGAAGATGTCTCGAATGAAGTCACTACAAGATTTCTTTTGTCAGTAACATCAGGCTGGAGTGAATCAACGAGGATGTGTTGATGAAACTCGACTGGCTTCCGGCGTCTAGAATGCATCGCGTAAGTTTACTTTTCCCAGTTGGTCCCGTTATCCATACTCCCGCGGTCTGAAGAAATGTGAAGTTTGGAGTGTAGACGTCAATTTTACCCACGGAGGTAGGCAGAGTTTCTCCGTCGTCACAGATGGAAACATGGTGTTTCTTATATTTGGTCCACTTTGCCTTGTCTCGTTTAACACATCGTTGTGCATTATTTCAGCGATTAAGTGTTAGAAAACATCTGTTCGTAGCCTTCAGTTTCTCCTTGATGTTTGTCATTCTCTTACAGTCTTGTCCCCAGTGACCGCTATTCTCACAGAACACGCAGTATGAATTTGGTGGTCGTTTGTTGTTAGATTTGGACTCTGGCGTTAATATTGAAATTGGCTGCTGTCGGTACGCAAAGAGTAGTTACAGAAATATCCCCTCGTATGTTTTGAGTGGTCAAGGTACTCTGAACCTCGTCATTAAGAAATTTCATTAGTCGTGAAATATTGCTCTCCTCGAATTCTGATCTTTTGGCGTGAAGAAGCCAACGTCCGCAAAGATCGTCGGGGAAGGCACGGAGGATTTTCGGAGCTAACATTCTTCCATACGCGTCCACGTTTTCTCCTAGTGAGGGGAGGGCTTGAACTCTTCGATGAAATTCTATAAATGTGGAATTAAGAACATCAGGGTTGTCTGAAATAGCGGGCTGAAGGTTTTCGAGAAAACCTAAGTGAGAGTGAATTATTCTGTTTTGTCACAGTAACGTGATTTAAGAATTCTTTTCGTTTGTTCATAGGTTTCCGCTGTGACGGATATTCCATCAACCAAACGTTTCGGTTTGCTGTCCAAATATCCCCGTAGGAAGACGTGTTTGTTGATAGTAGATACTGTCTGGTTTTTGTCCACGGAAGACTGGAATTGTTCCCAGAAACGCGGCCATGCTTCGATATCCCCCGTAAACGGTTCTAACCTGATAGTTGGCAATTTAACTTCAGGCGCGGCTGTGAATGATGCTGACTGTGGACCTAAATCCCGTGTATCAGTGAAGTTATTTGCTGCTAAGAGTTTATTAGCCTTGCGGATTGCACGCTTGGCACTTTCTATATACTCTTCGCATATCTGGACGTCGTTTTTGTATTCGTCGTCGGCAATGAAATCATGAATGGCATCTTCCAGAAGCATTAAGACTTTCCTGCAGTCTATCCACATTGTGTTATACTTCGTCAACTGGTGAGGAATAGTTAAATTTACTTATTTCCCTAGAAAAGCGAGAGATGTTTGAGCCTTCAGTAGAGCGCTTTCGTTTCAATTTGTCCAGCTGCGTAGGCTGAGCCATAATTATGTGTGATAGATAGATAGAATGATATGTTTGGAAATTAGATTCCAAGTCACCGCCGTCTCGATCCCCTTAACAGCTGATTGATATCTGACAAGATGCCCGATGTACAAGTAGTCCCTTGATTGTCCGCGAGATAGAGCCACGTGTCAATTCAACCTGTTAGAATCCTCTTAGTGCATCGAGTTTCTACCACAGTCTAATATACACAGTCGCGAAGCTCGGCTTATTTTTTTCATCCATGCGACTGCAGCGCTCCACGTAGCCAGCAAGCTGTCGGTCTTCTGGGATGTGTAAGTTGTATACGTTTTGCGAGGTAAGCGTGAGGTAATTACATTATAGATGATCGGTTTACTATTCAATTGACATGGTATGTACGAAAGGACGTGTGTGTGGCGCAATAAATTGCTCAGTTACAAGAAGACACCAGAGCTATCATTCTATAGGCTGTCTAAAGATCCTGACCATTAAAGCCTTAATTACTGTTTAAATTTTCGGATAAGAGAACAATATTGTGAAGATTCAGAAATTAACTTCAGATAAGTAGGCATTTCGTTCATCACTGATTCAGGAATGTAACTCGTAGTGAAATCCATCCAATGATATGAACTTAAATAACGTTTTAATACAACCGTAACCTCTAACACGTAACGGTGTTTTGATTTTCAATGAGTAGAAAATTGCTTGTCGCCTCTGTGTAGTGGTTAATGTGATTAGCTACCACCACCCGGAGGCACGGGTTTGATTCCCGGCTCTACCACGAAATTTGAAAGGTGGTACGAGGGCTGGAACGCGGTCCACTCATCCTCGAGAGGTTAACTGAGTAGAAGGGAGTTCGATTCCCACCTCAGCTATCTTCGAAGTCGTTTTCCGTGGTTACCCACTTGTCCCGACAAATGCCGGGATGGTACGTAAGTTAAGGCCACGGTCGCTTCCTTCCATCTCCCTTGTCTATCCCTTCCAATCTTTCCATCCCCCACAAGGCCCCTCTTCAGCATAGCTGGTGAGGCCGCCTGGGCGAGCTATTGGCCCTCCTCCCTAGTTTTATCGCCCAAACCAAAGTCTCACGCTCCAGGACACTGTCCTAGAGCAAGGCCGCACTAGATAGACAGGCCACAAGGCTCGGACTGTGACGTCACGCGAGTGGCTGGCGTTCAGCATGGCAGCGTAGGGCCCGCTCTCACTTTCACCACGATATTGTTCATTTATTCAGCCTTAACGATAAAACTGAACACTCCTTCATTTGTGACTTTACTTAGGCTTGTATACTACACGAGTTTTATGCGGGGAGAAAACTGGCAGGGCAGTACATGTACATTTCTTTACGTAAAATTATGCTGACATCTGTCACTTGTACCGCAACACGGTATCTTGTAAAAGATCAGAACGCGTAATACGTATACAAAAAGTTTAATCTTACTAGGAAAATGCATGATGTCAATTCACAACAATAGTCTGAAACCTTTCTTAGAAATTAAGCTGCAATTTAAAACTTACCTAACAATTCCTAAGGTTTCAGTTTATACATTTTTATTTTCCTGAGGATTTCTTCTTCTCAGCCATGAGTTTGTCTACGGTAACTTTTCTATTGTTATTCAATAATATATTACAAAATATTTATATACATTTGTCAATGAAATGTTTAAAGCTATTTATTTAATCACTGCATGTTTAAACATGTTTTCGTTTTCCAGAACATTATTAACAAGCGAAATCAGAATTTTTCTCTGAGAATCCTCATGTAAAAACATTAGTATACAGGTTTACATTTTGTAGCTCTAAAAGTGTCTGGTACAACACCTTTTGGTCCAGGGCAGGAGCAAGCCAAGGCCGCACTAGATAGACTCAGATAGACATTTTTTTTGTCTGACTCAGAGTTGTCAAAGTCAGGATAAGTTGTCAGCTTGATTAAGCCAGTTATTTATTAAGATTTTAAATAAATGACCAGTATCAAACAACTTTTTGTGTGTTTGTTTCGTCAAATGGATTTTGAAAAGTGGTTTGTAAATTGCTTTTGCACAGCTTTTCAAACATTTTCCTACTAACACTGTTATTATTAGAAATTATGCATGCTACCTTATAAGCTATAGGCCTATCTGTTCATACTTTAAAGACTTTGAAAGTTAGTTCTAAGAAATGTCACGTTAGGTTCTTACATGGAAACAAATCAACGTCTTTATTTTTTTTTTAACTGGATGACAACATAAAAGTTTGTGCAGTTGTAGCTAATGTAGTGTTATTTTCTCCGCTTTTACTACTAAAAGCAACTCCCTCTACCTTTCCTCCTAGCGGGCGATCTGGCCGTGCGGTTAGGGGCGTGCGGCTGTGAACGTGCATCGGGAGATAGTGGGTTCGAATCCTACTGTCGGCAGCCCTGAAGATGGTTTTCCGTAGTTTCCCCATTTTCACACCAGGCAAATGCTGGGGCTGTACCTTAATTAAGGCCACGGCCGCTTCCTTCCAGCTTTTAGGCCTCTCCTATCCCATCGTCGCCATAAGAGCTATCTGTGTCGGTGCGACGTAAAGCCACTAGCAAAAACAAAAATAAAACCTTTCGTCCTTTATAGTTCAGCTCACGTTTTATGTAGACTCCATCCAACAAGTTACAAAATATTTCATGCTCCTTTAACAATTTTAGTTTCTTTTTCAAGTAATTCCAATGTGAATCATCAATACCCGAATTTCCCGTGCCTAGTTTTGCAGTAAAAGACTGTGAATAACCGGCTGAGGCATTGTAAGAAACGTTGACTGTCTTATCTTCTTTTACGCCCCAGGAAATGCGAAAAATATTGAAGTGAACTATGTTATTAGAATACAGGAGTAAAATACTTTCTTTGCAAAGGCTATATTTAACTGTTCCTTAAAAAATTATAATTTATCAGTAATGATACACTCGTCCGCCTCTGTGGTGTAGTGGTTAGCGTGATTAGCTGCCACCCCCGGAGGCCCGGGTTCGATTCCCGGCTCTGCCACGAAATTTGAAAAGTGGTACGAGGGCTGGAACGGGGTCCACTCAGCCTCGGGAGGTCAACTGAGTAGAGGTGGGTTCGATTCCCACCTCAGCCATCCTGGAAGTGGTTTTCCGTGGTTTCCCACTTCTCCTCCAGACGAATGCCGGGATGGTACCTAACTTAAGGCCACGGCCGCTTCCTTCCCTCTTCCTTGCCTATCTCTTCCAATCTTCCCATCCCTCCACAAGGCCCCTGTTCAGCATAGCAGGTGAGGCCGCCTGGGCGAGGTACTGGTCACACTCCCCAGTTGTATCCCCCGACCAAGAGTCTGAAGCTCCAGGACACTGCCCTTGAGGCGGTAGAGGTGGGATCCCTCGCTAAGTCCGAGGGAAAAACCGAACCTGCAGGGTAAACAGATGATGATGATGATGATGATACACTCATCAACTTCACTTTCAATTTCATCGATTATTTTGTGTACAGATTCTATTTTGTCGTGGACAGTCACTTTTGAGTTACAAGCAGGTCTAAACAGGAAGTTACAAATACTTTTCTAATTTGACCATTTTAATATCTTGCCCCCGTCACCTAATGCACGTATATCAGGGTTTTCACTCATGAAAATATGGATTTAAAATCAAGAGCCTCGTTTAATGTTAAGGAAGTACCAATTTTCGGAATATTTTCCTCAGTCATATACATTTTGAAAATACAGACTTTGGCTGTTAAAGTTGACGGAGGGGCCGATGACCTTCGATGTTAGGCCCCTTAAAAACAATCATCATCATCATCATCATCATCATCATCATCATCATCATCATCAAAGTTGACGGAAACTTTGTCCAAATCTAATTTGCGTTTAATACTGAAATTACCCTGAACGTCATCGAAGTCCTTGATCCTGTCATATTCTTCCTCAGATTTCTTTCTTTCCTTCCTCTTCCCGTTTTTCAATCTCTACTTGTCTTTGAATAGGATTTTTGCTCGGTGTTGGAAGATTTTTAGACAGATAGGCAGGCACATTTTCAAACTTGGGAATAGCATCGTTTGAGAGTTTTAAATGGTTAGGTTTTACAGTTAAAATAGACTCATCAGGTCTTTTAACAGAATCGTCCCTAATTACGAAATGCACACAACTGAGCTTGCTGAAGAGATGAATTCTGTTCGATGGATGGCTATGATCCACTTTTGTTTCCGAAACAAGCCAGCAGGAAATTTAAACACTGAAATATTAGGCTGTTTTGAACTGTAGTTGATTCTACAACCAGGTGTACAATACGACGTTGCCTTAATTCACAATGTTCACATGCATTTAAATCATTCAACACCATCGATAGCCTCACTGCTACGAGGTTCAGATCAGCCTACAAGTCACTGGCGAGAAGTGAAGCGGCTGGCGGCGCGTGTGACGTAGCGTCCGAAGTGGAGGGGGAGCCTTATGGCCTGTATATCTAGTTGGCCTTGCCTAGAGGCGGTACAGGTGGGATCCCTCACTCAGTCCGAAGGAAAAACCAACCCTGGAGGGTAAACGGATTAAGAAAGGAAGAATGGCAAGAAAATTGCTTGTAAATAGTAGGGGGGATGATTTATTGAAGAAAAATGTGAACTATTTGTACAATAACATCACGTTATGTTCCAGTAATTTTGGAGACAGCCAGTTTATGTCAGCAGAGAAGAAGAAATTAGTATGGAATCTCCGCAGATTTCTTCGAACCGAAACTTATTGATAAGAGATTATTAGCCCGTCTCAAAGGAGCACAACACACAGTCATAGATTGCACCGACTCAGATAGGTCTATTGGCAACAGTGGGATAGGAAAGGGCTTGGAGCGAGAAGGAAGAAACCATGGCCTTAATTAAGGTACAGACTGTTTTGACAATGGGAAACCACGGAAACCCATCTTCAGGGCTGGCGACAGTGGAGTTCGAACCCACTATCTCCGAAATGTAAGCTGATAAGCCGCCCAGCCACTTGCGCGTTTGTCAGAGGAGCCGAGAGAACATGGGCTGTATGCTCACTAACTTCGATGTAGTATACTATTAATTCCCTAATGTTAACACCTGATTTTCCACATTAATGCTGTGAAGGTACTAAGTCATTAGTGTTGAAATTATTTGTGAAACTAAGATTAGATTACCTCGTGATATTTTGCAATGAAAGTTTTCAGTGTCATAAAACAAAAAAGCTCAAAATCCAGCCATTTAGGTTCCTGAGATGTTTGAATATTATTTGAATTGTTTTATAGTTCATTACTATTTTTATGATGTATGTGAAATTACCAAATTCAGTTCAATAATAGGATTTCAAAAGTGGCTAAGACCTTAATTACAGTGGTATGATAAGCTGTTCCTTCGAAAATAAACTATTGTTGTTTTCCTTCGGTATTATTACCACGCTGTAGTCTAGTGTATCAACGTATTTTATTAAAATGTACGATTAATATAGTTGTCGAGGTGGTTACAGTTTATAATTTACGTGGGAAAGTGCATTCAACTGTTGGGTAGAGAATTGTTCCGGACAGTTAGAGCTTGCTGGCCGCTACGAGCGCTAGTGTCGTTCCGCCTGACAACAGGATGCCATTTCATTACTAAGGAGCTTCGCGACTTTGTATATTAGACTGTGGTTTCTACCAGATAACCTCTTTGGAGATAAGTTAACAAGATGGCTGCATGCAGGTCCGATGCAATCTAACCGTATACCTAATTGTCTTCTAATTCTACAGCTACTTCAGACATTCAAGACATAGCGCAAATTCATCTACAAAGGATTAAAATAAAATGTAGCTGGGAACTTATCTCTCGGGATGAAGTATGCTCTTTTCTTGTTGTTCGTGACGCGTTGCTGCGACACTGTACTGTTTACAAACTTATTAGCTCCTCGAAATGTAAATGTTTTAAACACAACGCAAAACTTAAGCGTTTCGTGACGTGAATACCCTGACTTCCGGCGTTTGCTGCACCAAAAATGTCGTGATTCGTGATCGGGATGGGAGAGCGAGGTTAATGAAACACACCTTTGTGCAGCAATCTCTCTTTACTTATGGAGACAATATATAAAGAAATGAACACAAACAATAAAGATGCTTCGTTCAAGGAGTAAAAGAAGAGATGTTAGGCAAGATCCCCACACTTGGTGTACGAATTGGTAATGCCGATGAATTTACTGTAAGACGATGTATTGGGGATGCCATCGTAACTGTGAGAGCTGACATGGAGGTGTGGAGGTGGGTGAGGGATTTATGCTGTCACTACATGGAAGTCGGTCGTCAAGTTAACGGACGACATTTCGAGCACCTCCTATGCAGGAATAGAACAGTAACTTCGAAGTACATGTTCAAGTAATCTCGGAGTCGTGCTCAGAGTTATGATTAACAGTTCGGATAATAATTCGGAGTCGTTGACAGTTCACTATTTTCTTTTTCGTGTATTCTGACAAATTAAGAGCTACAAAGCTTGAGTGTGACGGATGGCATTTATTTTAATAATAATAATAATAATAATAATAATAATAATAATAATAATAATAATAATAATAATAATGTCCGCCTCTGTGGTGTAGTGGTTAGTGTGTTGAGCTGCCACCCCCGGAGGCCCGGGTTCGATTCCCGGCTCTGCCACGAAATTTGAAAAGTGGTACGAGGGCTGGAACGGGGCCCATGCAGCCTTGGGAGGTCAACTGAGTAGAAGTGGGTTCGATTACCACCTCAGCCATACTGGAAGGGATTTTCCGTGGTTTCTCACTTCTCCTCCAAGCAAATGCCGGGATCGTTCCTAACTTAAGGCCACGGCCGCTTCCTTCCCTCTTCCTTGTGTATCCCTTCCAATCTTCCTATCCCCCTGAAAGGTCTCCTGTTCAGCATAGCAGGTAAGGCCGCCTGGATGAGCTACTGGTCATCCTCCTCAGTTGTATCCCCAACCCAATGTCTCAAGCTCCGGAACACTTCCCTTGAGGCTGTAGAGGTGGGATCCCTCGTTGAGTCCGAGGGTAAAACCAACCCTGGAGGGTAAGCAGATTAAGGATAAGAAGAGGAAGAAGAAGAGTGTTATTTGCTTACGGAGACTCCGAGGTGCCGGAATTTTTTCCGGAGATACGAGGTGCCGGAATCTTGTCTCACATGTATTCTTTAACGTGCCAGTAAGTCTACTGATAGGAATCTGGCGTATTTGAGCAGGTTGATGTACTGGCTGGCCAATTGATAGTTCCACATTGTCCTGTCCACCGTTGAGGAAATGTCTGCACTATCGTGTAAAATCCACGTGGTTCTGCGCAGTAGAAGCAACACGTCCTCTGAAAGCTCCAGTAACGTACTGTATCTACAGGAGCAAGGTAACATCAATAAAAAGATGATTAGTCCACGTAACCGACCTCCTACTACACCCATCCACGTATTAATTCAGAACCGGTGCTGGAAATTGCCTTGTCCTACTGAATGGGGATGTTCCACAGCTCACGAGTGCGATATAGTGGGTTCGAACCCCTCTGTCGGCAGCCCTAAAGATGGTTTTCCGTGGTTTGCCATGTTCACACCAGACAAATCCTGAGGCTGTTCCTTAATTAAGGCCAAGGTTGCTTCTTCACTGTCCTAGCCCTTTCCTGTCCCGTTGTCTCCGTACAATAAAATCTATCTGTGTCGTGGCGACGTACATCAACTAGTAAAAAAATGGTGATCAGTTGTGAAAGACACTGCACCCGTTGAATGTGGTCAGGATGCACTCACTCTTTATGCAGTGTCCTACGTATTGTCCAAGTTGGTACACCAACGGCACGTGTTATACCACGCGTACGGCGTCCGGGATCATCGTTTACTATTGTCAGGATGTCTTCTTCCGCGTCTAGGATTACACGCTTTTCAAAGCGTGATGTAACACAACCTGTATCGTGAATACGCTGCAGCACAGCAAGTATCGTTGCTGGATTCGGCACCCGTCTGTTGGGAACCCTTTCCCGATAGATTCATGGAGGGCCATGTTCTGCCACACGATACTCTAGCAACATATCATGGTATTCGTGGTATTCATACACTGGCATTATTCAAATACTACTACTACTACTACTACTACTACTACTACTACTACTACTACTACTACTGATGCTACTACTACGAAGTAACTTGCGTACTAGTACGGACGATAATTCGCCTCTCTGACAGCTGTTATTCAGGTCAAGTTCAGACAGCCAGCTCATACCTCTAGTCCGGTTTCATGTAGGGGGCAGGAACCCCTTCCAACCCGTCGCTAGGAACAGCAGACAACCGAACCGGCATGTGACAGGTCTAGTGGTTTTGTCGAACTGCTTACATGGAATACACAGTGTGATTTCAATATCATGGATTTTTGGGAGACCAACTCGCCGTACGTGTACGTAAATAAAGTTTCTTACGTCAACGAAAGAATGCATGGGATAGGATTTCCAAGTGAGTAGTATCGGAATTGAATTGTCAAAACACATCGAACGTTTTGCTTCATACCAATAACGGATATGTTATAAAAACAAATAAATTAAACGTACATTCCTTTCGTGCTTCCAAACGAAGAAAACATGTTTAATGGTAAATTAAAGCATTCTAGCTTACTGCTGCTTTTGCAGTGCCTACTAAACGTATCAAAATAAACGTTGCCAGGCTGAGTTGCTCAGACGCTTCAAGCACTCGGTAGATTTACAGGCACGTTAAAGATTACCTGTGGGCAAAATTCCGACACCGCGCGTCTCAATTGGCACGCAAACATTTATTATTATTATTATTATTATTATTATTATTATTATTATTATTATTATTATTATTATTATTATTATTATTATTATTATTAAGCGAATTGGCCGTGCGATTATGAGCGCGCGGCTGTCGGCTTGCATCCGCCATAAAGCCACTAGCAATATTATTATAATAACTGTGTTAGTCTATTATTACTAACTATTATGAAAATAAAAGTTAATCGCCCCACTCAAACTTCGTAGCTCGTAATCTGTCAGAAAACACTAAAGAAAATAGTGAACTTTTAACAAGTCCGAATTATTATTAATATTATAATTGCAGGCATGCCTCCGAAATTACCGAAACATGTACTTACAAATTGTTTTACGTTGCACCGACACAAATAGGTCTTACGGCGACGATGGGAGAGCGAAGGGATACAAGTGGGAAGGAAGCGTTCGAGGCCTTAATAAAGGTACAGTCCCAGCATTTCAATGATGCGAAAATGGGAAACTACCGAAAACCATCTTCCCGGCTGCCGACAGTGGAGTTCGAACCCACTATCACCAGAATGCAAGCTCACAGCTGCGCGCCCCTAACCGCACGACCAACTTACTCTAAGCTTTAATGCCGGTCTGATCCCACCTTGGCAGGTTCGATGGCGGCTCAGTTCGGTGGTATTTGAAGGTGGTCAAATACGGCAGTCTCGTATCTGAAGATTTACTTGCATTAAAGAATACTACGGTACAAAATTCTGGCACTTCAGCGTCTCCGAAAACCGTGAAAATTAGTTAGTGGAACGTAAATACACTATTATTATTATTATTATTATTATTAGTAGTAGTAGTAGTAGTAGTAGTAGTAGTACTAGTATCGTAGTAGTAACATTATTATACGGAAGTTCTAATTAAACGGGCCCATTACAGTCATCAACCTATCGGCACTTTCTGTCCAGTAATAAGCCTTCTGTCCGCCTCTGTGCGGTAGTGGTTAGTGTGATAAGCTTCCACCCCCGGAGATCCGGGTTCGATTCCCGGCTCTGCCACGAAATTCGAAAAGTGGTACGAAGGCTGGAACGGGGTCCATTAACCCTCGGGAGCTCAAATGAGTAGAGATGGTTCGATTCCCACCTCAGCCATCTTGAAAGTGGTTTCCCGTAGTTTCCCACTTCTCCAGACAAATGCCGGGATGGTACCTAAGTTAAGGCCACGGCCGCTTCCTTCCCTCTTCCTTGTCTATCCCTTCCAATCTTCCCATCCCCGCGCAAGGTCCCTGCTCAGCGTAGCAGGTTAGGCTACCTGAGCGAGTTACTCATCCTCCCAAGTTGTATCACCCGACCCAGAGTCTGAAGCTCCAGGATACTGCCCTTGAGGCGGCAGAGGTGGGATCCCTCGCTGAGTCCGACGGGAAAAACCGACCCTGGAGGGTAAACAGATAAAGAAGAAGAAGTATGAACCTGAACAAACGTGATGCAGAGGGGCTCATTCCATTCCTTCCTTTCTGCTGGTCTGAGTTTGTAGGATGGACTGTGTTTAATTCTCTTCGAGGTCTCACATTAAACTGTTTCCAGAGGAGGCCATGGCCCATAAGATGAAATGTGCCTATCATCACACCCGTTTCGAAGAAAGTTGTTTGTAGTTACTAATGAATTTGTAGGATCGACTGTATTTAATTCTTTTCGAGGTCTCACATTAGACTGTTTCCAGAAGAGGCCATGACCCATAAGATGAAATGTACAAATTAGCTTAATATGATAATATTGGAAAAATCTCCCCATTTACCACGCAGAGTAGCGGCGACAGCGTGTAGTGCTGCCACCTTGTAGCTCGAGGAAAGCACTAACACAACGAGCAATATTTAAACACTACATTATTTCGATTTCGAATACCCAACGATATGCGGATTTTAAGACATTTGCGTCGTTCTTGTAATAATATAAGGAAGGAAGAAGACGGATGTTAATCTGAAGGAACCAGTGATAATAAAACAAATGTATTAAAATATTCGATTGTAATGTTATGAACAGTCTGATACAATCTTCAAAAGCAAATCACACATGCAATAAGTTATCTTTTTCATTTTGATATTCTTAATGGCAAGATATTTCTCTGTTGGATGATTGGTTCTATTCACATGCGCCTTAATAAGGACTTTGGAATACTTGTCAGCCAGTAATGTTATATGTACCTTCACTACATACAATCATTTCTTCGCTGATAAAAATCTGTCAGTTAATATTCTTCTAATTACATGTGTTCTTTCCAACAAAATCTATTTTCAAATGCTTCTGATATTCTTGCAGACAACTTTCCTGCACGCGTATTTGGAAATAAAATTTTAGAATTATCATACTGCTTGTCATAATTATTTACACTGTTAAGTGACATTAGCTTCAAAATTGGCCTTCATCGCATTATTATGAGTCAGCAGAAAGTTTGCAACATCAGATTCACAATTCTGTCATGAGAAGCACAGAGCAATTGATTTACCATTACACCCTTTATGGCACTGCGAAATGTTGTGGCACCTGGTGTTATTGTAACATCCTTTTGCTCTAATGATCGAAAAAATGTGTTCATTGCAGTCCTATGTCATCCTCCTTGTTAACACGTAAGGCAGTCATTGTGTAATTCTGACCGCAATAGTTTCAGTGCAGAAATACCCTTGGTTTAAGAAATTTTTGTTCCTGAATTCAGTTTCTCTGAAGTGCTCTGAGCCCACTAAATAGCCTTTATTTAAATGTTCTGGTCCTTTGGTCCTCATAATTCATCTAAATCTGCCCTAATACTCTTTACAACCCACTGAGTACACCTGAAAATCGATTAAACACATAGGTTTAATCATAAGATTTTTTTAAGAAAGTACGTTCACATAAAGAGAAAAAGTACAGGCGCGTAAAGATTAACAGGCACATTGTTTTTACAATCTGTCAAAGGACTTGCGATCACTTTATCTTTTGTAAATAGAAGACCCATAAAAGACACAAATAACTCCTCTTCCTGCCATTTCCAAATTTTTGATATATAACAAGCACAAAACTATTTGAATTACAAATGTGACACTTCAAACATACACAGCTGACTGCAGTAGCAAGTGTAGTTATCTCCTCGAAACGCTAGGTGGTACGCAGAAGCAGTGTCGGCAGTTTCTCGTAGGAGTTTCCACTATTATCATATTAAGCTATTTGAATGTACCTAACATCGCACCCGTTTCTAAGAAAGTGATTTGCAATGAAATGAAATGTCGTATGGCTTTTAGTGCCGGGATATCCCAGGACGGGTTCGGCTCGCCAGGTGCAGGTCTTTCTATTTGACACCCGTAGGTGACCTGCGCGTCGTGATGAGGATGAAATGATGATGAAGACAACACATACACCCAACCCCCGTGCCATTGGAGTTAACCAATTAAGGTTAAAGTCCCCGACCTGGCCGGGAATCGAACCGGGGACCCTCTGAACCGAAGGCCAGTGCGCTGACCGTTCAGCCAACGAGTCGGACATTTGCAAAGATTCATCGGAAATTCTTAATGTGTTAATACCCTACTTGACTAGGTGAGATCAGGTTTTTAATTAAATTTTTGACTGTTGACTTTAAAGAAAAATCCAAAAACTTGCATGTGCTCCTAATATCCTACTTCCCATTTCTGAACAGATGGCCCACCCCAACCCTTCAGGGTGGGGAATGAAAACTTGTTCAGACAGACAGACAGACAGACAGACAGACAGACAGACAGACAGACAGACAGACAGACAGACAGACAGACAGACAGACAGACAGACAGACAGACAGACAGACAGACAGACAGACAGACAGACAGACAGACATTTACTAAATGTAATATTTTCTCGATTTTGAGCATTCTAGTTTGCCTATGTCCTCCTCTTTTCTGCTAACTTTATCTTTCAAAGTCGACTTCGGAATGCTGAAAGACATCGACGCTGTCTGCAGCCACATGAATTTACTTCTAAGCGCGATGTCAGCAGCCGTCATAACCTCACCCGCCGTTGATAACGACATTTTGGACCCATCGGTAATGGCAAGCATGGGAGATATTGAAAAATAATAATCATTTATCTTTGTTTAATTTCCCAGTATAGCACTATGCTGTAACAAGACGACAGTAAGTGTGTGATTGTTTAGGAAAAGAACTACACTAAATTCAGCAGCCTGCTGTAGCCAGTATAAAACAAGAGCACAATATTTGTTGTACAGTGTATATATATATCGACGATTTGGCTTGTAACCTGACCATTCGAAATCAGAAGTTCGCGGTCCATCCTCCCTCGCGACCTGATGATTTCAGCGCGATGAGATTATCTGTGAAGCACTTAGTCTATGGACAGATCTACGTAAAGTACGCTGTATATTGTTCAAAATCAGAAAAAGTGTACAAGAGTATTCTCTCCCAACGGCGGAACAAAATGTTATCTGGTTCTACGAGGGCTGTACATAAAGTAATGGCAACGTAGTCCAAACACTCGCAGGAGATCGGGTATGTGCAAATAGGATATGAGCAGTAGCGACGCGTGACATTTTGAGAAGTGTTACCACACTCCTTCTGAGAGTATATTGTCGCTCGCACCACAGCATTTTTTTGCTAGTGGCTTTACGTCGCACCGACACAGATAGGTCTTATGGCGACGTTGTGATAGGAAAGGCCTAGGAGTTGGAAGGAAGCGGTCGTGGCCTTAATTAAGGTACAGCCCCAGCATTTGCCTTGTGTGAAAAATGGGAATCCACGGAAAACCATCTTCAGGGCTGCCGACAGTGGGATTCGAATCCACTACCTCCCGGATGCAAGCTCACAGCCGCGTGCCCCTGACCGCACGGCCAACTCGCCCGGTCACAGCATTTTTATGAGCAGCACAGATGTCATTTCATCAAAGTGAAAGACTTGATAATTGATACCGGTATTACTTTTGTATAAGATAACATTATTTGAAAGCGATGAAATGGAACATAACGAATTGAACACTAGTGAGCAGCTACATCATAGAAACTAGCAGTCTCGATCATGCACTAATTGAAAATAGTTCACATCATGCAAATCGTATGGCACTCATAAATATAAAGTATTTCCTATTTGTACTTCAGGTCAATACGCCGGCAGGTTGTGGCATGTAAAATGTCTATCACAGCATCGTAGAAATTAGGTCTCTTCATTAAGTCACTCAGAAATTTCTTCTCAATCACAATCAAAGAAAGTGCAGAGAGCCTGTTCTGTACTTGTGAATTTCTTTGGAACGTGTGTATCCTTTTTTGAGACCGAGGAGCTTCTTTCAGCGGAAGTGCTTGTTGCTGGAATGGTGAAAATGAGGTCAATCAATTTCGTTGCTTCTGGATATGCTTTTTTAAGACCACTGGTGTTCAAATATTGGTAAAGGTCATAATTATGCATTATTTTTCACAAGGTCTGGCTTCGAGTGGAGAACGGACAGTTCACTTTTAAGTTTCATCGAGTCGAAATTTCGTCCATAGGTCTTCACTAACGGCTGATAGGCACTGTTCGGGAACTTCTTCCCGAAATTGTAAAACTGGTCAATACCAGTTAACTGAAGGAACTCCAGCTTGTTAATATCAGAAAATCTATCAGATAGTTGCACGGGTATGATGTCAAATATTTCCAAATACAATCCGAGGTACGATTTTTTCTTAGTTCCTATAAAATCTATTCTGGCGCTTTTGAAGGTAATCTTGCCTCCCTTCATTGTCTTGCAACTTTGAACACATAGTTTCAAAATTATTTCTGGTTGTCCGCAAAAATGCTTTAAACTGCTGGATCTCTTTGGAGCAGAAGACAATATCACATATTTGCTCCTGAAGGATCTGATACAGAGGATCAGATTGAGGGAGCACTTCAGCAAATAAATTTAATAGGGAATAGATATCAAAGTCTTGCAAGATAACATAGTAACCCTTGGCTTGAATTCTCGTTTCAGCGTCCCATTCGTCTGCGTTATCTTTCATTTATTTGACGAATTCGAGGAGATCTGTGTCGACAGAGGACACAAATTCAACCAGCCTACCAGCATATATCCATCGGGTAGGCGTCTCTGTGGTAATTTGTCAAGAACAGCGGCTCTTTTAGGGAATGATGAAAAAAGCCCTGCTAATCCGGACAAGGTCTGAAAAAATACTTTGCATTCCTTGATGTGGTTAACAGATTGTTGTAATACCAAGTCAAGCCTATGACCATTGCAGTGAATAAATAGTCTGGTCATATTTATCCCTACTAACTTCTGCAACCCACTGTACCGTCCTTCCATCACTGCTGCACCATCAAATGTTCCTGCTACTAACTTTATACCACAATGAAATTCTTGTAACACTCCAAAGGGATGTTTAAAGAGAGAAACATCAGAACAGTCACTGATTACATCACATAATCTCAACAATCTCTCTTGAATTTCGCCTTCGGGACTAACATACATAAATACAGTCGAGAGTTGTGCTCTGTTAGAGACATCTGTAGCCTACTTTCATCCAAAATAACGGAAATAAAGTTTGCTTTCTTAACCTCGTCTTTAATTTCTCTGGTAATAAAAGCAGCTATGGCTTCAATAATATCATTTTGTATATCAAGTAAAAGTCCTGAGAAAACTGTAGATGTTTCGAAGTGGTGCCAAAATACGTCATCTTTCTTAGCCATTAACGCTAGTAACACCCTGTAATTACCTCTGTTATCGGATTCTTCAGTTTCTAGATGACCCCTGAAAGGTAATCCTTGCTTTGAAAGAAAAAAAACACAGTATCTATTAAAGTGCTGACAATATATCTGTTATTTTTACTAGCCCATCATGCTCGTCAATTTTCTTTCTGTAAGCTGTACTTAAACAGAACTCTATTCTGGACCTTCCAAACTGAATCATATCGGCAACAGCGTTGATGTGTGCTTGAGACACCTCATGACGTCTCTTTAAAACTCTGAAACTATCTAAATTGTCCACACCGTCTTTATTCCAAGCATTATTTTCTGAGGAAAATATATGACCAACAGTACAGTTTATTCATTTTCGTACAACCACATGACCAGTCCAGATTTTTTTGTTTTACAAGTCGCTTTACGTCGCACCGACACAGGTAGGTTTTATGGCGACGACGAGACAGGAAAGTGCTAGGAGTGGGAAGGAAGCAGTTGTGGCCTTAATAAGGTACAGCCCCACCATGTGCCTGGTGTGAAAATTGGAAATCAGGGAAAATCAACTTCAGGTCTGCCTCAAGTGGGGTTCAGACCCACTATCTCCCGAATACTGGATACTGGCTGCACTAAAGCGACTGCAGCTATCGATCTCGGTCAGTCCAGATTTATGTACCACGAGTCATGAAAATATCGTACTGTTCTTTTCGATTCCATGACTAACTTTTTAAGAGAAGGCGTGGGTCTACCTTTTTCAATTATGTTTTTTCTTCAAAATTTCTTAACGAAAATGTCGTATTCATTAAGCTTTCTATTATACATGGACATTCTGGACCCGCCAACTCACTTATTTTCGAGGTGTAAGCGACAGCTCTCATTTAAATGTTTAATACGTTGTGCAGTCCTATAGCTAGCCTTACCTAACATAAATTAAATATAAATTCACACAAGAGAAGTCACATCGTATTATAATGGAAAACAATAACAGAATAATATAACAATGCACTGCTGAGCGCGGCGGAAAGAACGGACGGAACAGCTCAGCTCCTACGATATAAGCTTTTGTTTCCACTTTCCACTGTGGTAACACGACCAGAGAACGTTGCAGGATACATCTCAGTGTCGAAGGGAGAGGGTTTTTGCTTGGCGCAGGCGCAGCAATACTCACCTAACTGTTAGAAGAGGTTCAAAGCGTAACCACTGCATAGAGTGGTAACAGCCTCTCGCTCAGCTTTGACGGTGGCAATCTGATACAATAGAGTTCTCGCGACACCTCCAGGCGAAGAAACTAAAATATTAATATTAAGGAATATTCGATTTTTATATTTTCAAATTGTTAGCAGTGGTAACAGTGGATATTAGCACGCTTCGCCCCTGGATATGAGAGTGGTCGGGTGACGCTGTTGTCGATTTGTAGTGTGCATTTGACGGAAATCCAGTTGGCAGTGTTGTTGCTGTGTGGCGTTGAAGTGAAGAGTGTCGATTTCACCGCTCTAAAGAATATTTGATAAAGGTGATCAGCGTTCGTGGATTAAAATCGAGGTTACCCGTGGCAAATTTGTATGAGAATGATCGAAGGTTACGTGAAGCCTGTGTCGAAAATGCATTACTATATGGGACGGTTGCACGATGGGTCAAGGCGATTTGACTGGGTCGAAATGAGGTCTTGGAACACCCTTCGTACTCACCTGATATGAGTCCTTGTGACTTAGACCTGTTTTCGAAGTTGAAACAACCCCTCTGAGGCCACCGATTTCCTGACATGGAATCTGTACTCCGCGCAATAAGGCGCTCCGTCACTGTTATCAACAGAGAACGCCTTGTCAACGGTCCCCGACGGCTTCCCGACATTTGGCAAAAGGTATTAGACTATGCGGGTGACAATTTAATTTTTCTTTCTTATCAATTGAAGATATTGATACATCGCTCATTGTAGTACTTGTTGTCTTTCCAGTTTAACATTCTTAATTACTATTGCAATTGATCTTTATGGGTTCAAGTTGAGGCCAATTTGCACAAGCTATTGGTTGATCATATCTATTATAATTACTGCGGAGTCTTCATCTGTAGATACCAGGGTGATATCATCGGCGAAGCCCACAGTTGCCAAATTTTCGACATCATCCACAAGTGCATATCCAAATTCAGAGGCAATTCCATTATCATTCATCTCCCTTTATATAACATCAGTACCAGCATTGAATAACAGAAGCGATAAGGGAGAACCCTGAACTACTCCTCTACGAATTTGAATACCCTTGGTTCATGTCACTTCATCAATTTCGACATTGACTGTGTTGTTAGTCATAAGTTGTAGTACTAAGGACCGTAGACGCGGATGAATCTGTGTAGTGTTCAAAGTTAACTCTGGATGTTTATGACCAAGTATATCAAATGCTTTAGATACATCAAGGGATGTAACACAACAGTTTCTTTTCTTTGTCTTTGCATCTTACAGGCAGCTGTTTATGAGTAAAGAGTTAATGAATGTACCGGCATTGAAACAAAACCTCTTTGCCGTTCTGTGATCCTTTTCAGTACTGAAAATAACTATATTGAAGGAATGTAATAACCGGGCGAGTTGGCCGTGCGCGTAGAGGCGCGCGGCTGTGAGCTTGCATCCGGGAGATAGTAGGTTCGAATCCCACTATCGGCAGCCTGAAAATGGTTTTCCGTGGTTTCCCATTTTCACACCAGGCAAATGCTGGGGCTGTACCTTAATTAAGGCCACGGCCGCTTCCTTCCAACTCCTAGGCCTTTCCTATCCCATCGTCGCCATAAGACCTATCTGTGTCGGTGCGACGTAAAGCCCATAGCAAAAAAAAAAGTTTATTAAATAATTCGTTCTATCAATATTTCCATTACTTTATTTACAGCCCTCGTGGATTAATTGTATCACATCAACAAAATCTTTTCGTAATTCCGGATACAATTTTTTGCTAGTGGCTATACGTCGCACCGAAACAGATAGGTCTTACGGCGACGATGGGACAGGAAAAGCCTAGGAGTTGGAGGGAAGCGGCCGTGGCCTTAATTAAGGTACAGTCCCAGCATTTGCGTGGTGCGAAAATGGGTAACCGCGAAAAACCATCTTCAGGCCTGCCGACAGTGGGATTCGAACCGACTATCTCCCGGATGCAAGCTCACAGTCGCGCGCCTCTAACTGCACGGCCAACTCGCCCGGTAATTCCCGATAAACACACACAGATAACAACCATTCCACCTGGCGCAACTTCCCTTGTTCAACATTTGGATGTGTATTATTTTCGTAAACGGAAGAAGTTCGCCTGTTTTTTGTGAGCGAGTTTTACTTGACAACATTAATATTGACCTCCAGAGCCGTAACGCTATCATCAACCTTCATGTACTTATACATAATCAATTATATGCAATCCCATGCTTAAGCATGCCTGGAAGGAAGGTACATTTTCAAGTTGAATGTAATGCATTTGATGCTCCTGAAAATGTTTTCTGGGACACTGAAGATTCGAGTTGCTCAATTCCCAACTGCATAAATGCAACATTCACCTAAGGTGTAGTTAACGTTTAACTTGTATATCAAGACCCACAGACATACATAGGCCTATGTTTATTTATTATTTATTTATTTTATGCCTTTGTATGTGGCGAAGTTAGGGCTCACGGCCCTCTCTTACAATTAACCACATACAATACATAGTCACATGAATTAGAAAAATAGCATTGTTAACAGTCTCCAAACACTACCTAAATTAATGGAGTAATATTAGCCTATAACTTATTATAATTGTCTTATAATAATTAATATTATCTATCTACATCACCTAGCTATAAATCATACTTGCACGCATACACACTAACATTCATACAAGCTGATCACAAATTTAAGAGGAATTCTCAACAAGACCGTTTAAATGAGACTATTGAAGTGCTATTACGTATACTGACAGGGAGTGTATTCCATAGCCTTGCCCCAGGCACTAGGAATGAATGGCTGTATACAGATGACTGATTAACCGGTATCATAAGGGTAGAAGTCGATCTGGTATTATGTCCATGGATAGATGAGAGGAAGTTAAAATGGGAGGATAGGTATTCAGGTGTAGATTCGTTCAGTGTCGCAGTATGTAGATTTCTTAGTTGATCGATTTTCAGCCAGGATAGCTTCTCCTAATATGGGAAAATATGTGTCCTAAAGTTCAAAGAAAATATAAATCATATGCAAAAGTTCATTGCCCTTTGAAGTTTCATAGTTTGTTCTACAGTTGCATCGGTTAATACGACATCACAGTAACGAATTATTGAAAAAATGAGCTGTTTGAATGCGTGTTAGTTTCATGTTCTGTGGAAGAATGGATTGTTTCACTTTTACGGGGTGGAGAGATGCATATAACTTTCTGCAGACACTTGTTATATGGTCATTCCAGTATAATGTGTCATTCATGACAACGCCTAGGTTTTTAACAGACTTCTGAAAAGGTATAGCTTCACCGCAGAGCATGAGAGTAGGCTGTTGTGTGATGCTTAGCATATTTAAAAGCCTAGATCGTCCTATTATGATAGCTTTCGTTTTCTTCGGGTTAATTAATAGGCAGTTCTCTCTTGCATAGGAGCTAATTAAATTTAGAGTCGAGTTCATTTGGTGGATTGCTTTGTCATTGTCGGAGACTTTGAAGTGCGAGTATATCTGAAGATCGTCAGCATAAGGTGGTAGTTGCAGGCATTCAGATGAGAGGAAATGTCATTAATATAGATTAAGAATAAAAGAGGTCCAAGAACATCCCCTTGGGAAACGACAGATAGCTTAGTCCTTAGTCCTCCATTCTGTAGTCGTCATATTTGATACAACTCGCTGTCGTCTATATTTTTGAGGTATGAGCTCAAGAGCTGAATAGCAGAATGAGCCATGTGACATTTTTATAACTTGGCTAACAATATGTCAATATTTACAGTGTCAAACGCACTGCTGAAGTCAAGTAGGATAAGTACAGTCAGTTTTCGTTCGTCCATAGCCCGCCTGATGTCATCAGTGTTTTTGATTAGTTTTGTTGCAGTACTGTGTCCTTTCTTAAAACCAGACTGCAAGGGATTAAGTACAGAATGTTTTTCCAAGTATTTAACTGTTTATGAGCAATTTTCTCCAGAACCTTAAAAAGTGCTGTGAGAATGCAGACAGGTCGGTAGTCAGATTTATTGGTTGCAGGATAGTTTTTTGGGACTGGCACAATGAGTGCATCTTTCCATTTAATTCGGATATTGTCTGAAGTAAGGCAGGTATTAATTAAATGCGTAATAATGGGCAATATTATGTCGATTGTGTAGGTCACGAGTGAAATGGGAATTTCATCAGCTCCTGTTGCGTGAGATTTGACATAACTTCCCTTCTTACTTCATGCTGTGTAACAGTTTCAAATTCAAATACTGGACGGACTGGTGATTGTTGCCTTAATATATTGTCAATGGTGTTTTGTACTATCGGTGAGTCAAGAGTGAGACGTTCCGTGGAGAAATATGTAAGAACAGATAAAATTAGTGGAGTAATCATTAGTACAGCTGAGGTTTCATTTACCACTTTTATCTAGGCTGATAAAAATGTATAATTACAGCTATGGGCACCAGAAATTTGTACACCAAGCATTGATTACAGCTAGATAGTGTTTTCCAACAAATTTGACTTTATACCATTATTATTCAGGCACTTCGCAAATGTTTCTTGTAAGAAGTGAGCGTTTCTCTCTGTTTCAGTGTGGGACGCTACTGGACGGTACAGCTCCGGTTACTTCTGGGGAAATGGGTTCTGGATGGGCTCTCAGGCGCTGTGCTACGACGTGGAGGAGACAGCTCCGTTTCCTTTGGCGTTCAGTGTGATTAAGCTGTTACTGTATCTTCCTCAGCACCTGAATAACAAAGTAAGTAATATAGACAACTCTTCTTGGATATATACAAACTTAATTGTATTTTCAGATAAGATTTCAGGTAAGTTAGTCTTACATTTATTCGAAATACATAAAAGCGAAAATATACTCTCATTCTGAAGTCGAATCAAGAACTTAATGGAACATAAATCTTAAATTGTCTAATCTTTCTGCCACTGAACAAGCTGTTTGTGAAGTAGAGGCCACATAGCTGTAAACTTCCATTCCGGAGATTTTGGGTTCGAACCTCGACAGCGCAAAAGATAGTTTTCTGTGGTTTCTCATTTTTACTCGAGGGGTTGTACAATAACTGAGGTCAGTGAAAAAGTAAGTGTATTTACTTTGAATAAACTGAATAGAACACAAACTTTCGTAAAATTATCCTTATCCTTCTTCTACCCCTTTTCCCACATCCCGATGGGAGAGTGGATGAAGACTGCGTCGCAAATGTAGATTTAACCTAACACTACTACTACTACTACTACTACTATTACTACTACTACTACTACTAATTTGTTATGTGTAGGTCTGTCAAATATTGTGTACCTGAAACATTCTACCCCTGTTTGAGATATACGAGACCGGGCGAGTTGGCCGTGCGTTTAGGGCCAAATAGTAGGGTTGGGCAGACCGGAACATTCACTTGTTCCGCAACATTAGGAGTTTGAGGCGGAGTGTTTCGGTACAGAGTGCCGGGATACGGGACACAGGACTGTAACTGCGTCCTAGAGAGAACTTCGAGAGGCAACATGACATGCTCCGCTTCAGCTGGAATGTGCCTGAACCGAACGTGCTGTGTCAAGTGCGCTCTAGATAGATTAGTTGGCCTTGGCTGTGTCTGCCTGTCAACACCGGCTGTGTGCCGCCCTGTGCTTGAGTGTCAACATTTTTTCATCCAGTTATATCTTTAATTCCAAAGCGATGACCTATATTTTTCTTGGGCTTAAAAGTTTCCTTAAAGTCCAAATTAATTTTTAACATCAATCCCCGAGAAAGTGTTGAGGGAAATTTTTCGAGATATTAAAGAAAGTAAATGGAAGTTGAGAGGGAAGGAATTCGAAGTGCAGAGAGCATAACAGCACGAAAGTACAACAATGTATTCATCCAGTTATATTTTTAATTCCGAAGCTATGACCTATATTTTTCTTGGGCTTAAAAGTTTCCTTAAAGTCCAAATTAATTTTTAACGTCAATCCCCGAGAAAGTGTTGAGGGAAATTTTCGAAATATTACAGAAGGTAAATGGAAGTTGAGAGGGAAGGAATTCGAAATGCAAAGAGCATAACAGCACGAAAGTAATTAAATATACTAATAATTGATCATGATAAGATATTTGATCAATTTATAATAATGATAACAGGGTGGCTGAGGTTATAGGCGGTAAACTGTAAATTTATTTAGGAGAATTATTCTCCCCTTTCTTACGAAAGACGGTAAACTTTGCATAATGTCGCATCGGAGTACTGTTCAGGACTTTTACTAGAAGAAAACCGGACAGAGTGAAATGCAATTTATGTTCTATTTTGTCTGCAAAGGGACCTTCAACCGGAACAATGACAAGACATTTCAAACTTAAACATCCCACAGTTTTTATTTTCGTGTTCCGCTTGTATATTGTGTACGTGAATAGAGCACTGACGAATGTTTCTTCAACTGTGCGTGTATACTTTTAATTGGTGAAAATAACATTGTGACATTTGTAAACACCTGTACTGCCAGTGTAATCGTGACAGGTGTATTTCGGAATGAATGAAAACATTCTTATCCTAAAAAGAATATTTAGACATGATTTTTTGGGTGAGTATTTCATTCAGAGTTCCAACTGCTTTCTCACGTGCCGTGAAGTTTTATCCTGGCACTAATTACTCACAATACAGGCCAATATATTCAACTGGTGAAATATTCTTGAATTGGTTACTTTTAAACACCTGCACTGCCATTGTAACAGAGTTATGTGTATTTTATATTGACCGGAAAAATCTTAACCTAAAAGGAGCCTTTAAACGTGATTATTGGGCACGAATTTCAGTGTTCCGACTGTTCGTTCACGTTCCCTGCAGCTTTATGCTGGACCATGGCCATAACTACATACAGGCACACACCACACAGCACGTTCCGTACAGGCAGCCCTGAAGATTATTTTCCACGGTTTCCCATTTTCACGCCAGGCAAGTGCCGGGGATGCACCTTAATTAAGGCTACGGCCGCTTCCTTCCCATTCCTGGACATTCCCTATCCCACCGTCGTCATAAGACCTATCTGTGTCGGTGCGACGTAAAGCAATTTGTAAAAAAAGCACAAAGAAAAACAAGAGAGGTATACGGGATTCTGAGATGGCTGATTCAGCTTCGAAATCTCTTTAATGCTACAAAACGATTTTTATTATCTATACTAATATATAAAGAGGTAAACTTTGTATGTAATAGCTGATCTCAGGAACTGTTGGACCGATTCTAAAAAATATTTTACTAATGTAAATATTTAAGATCTGTGAGGGACATGGGCTGTATTTAATTTTCAAAACAATTCCATTGGGAGGGCACGGGGCGAGATATAAAAATAATAGGCTAATATAGGCGAAATATCGAATTTATCGTACAAGGACGAGACAAAGCTCAGTTAAGTTCCTTGACGCAAATAACAACACTCAGTAAGCCCTTCGAGCTCGAAAACCATGTTTTAAGGCACTGAAACCAACCGTTATGGAGATATTGGCACCACACTACTCCTGCTCTAGGAATCGGATAAAGAAAACATATAATGGCGTATGGTTTTTAATGCCGGGAGTGTCCGAGGACATGTTCGGCTCGCCAGATGCAGGTCTTTTGATTTGACGCCCGTAGGTGACCTGCCCGCCGTGATGAGAATGAAATGATGATGAAGAAGACACATACACCCATCCCCCGTGCCAGCGAAATTAACCAATAATGGTTAAAATTTTCGACCGTGCCGGGGATCGAACCCGGGACCCCAGTGACTAAAGGCCAGCACGCTAACATTTAGGCATAGAGCCGGACATCGGATAAAGAAATGAACTGCCGTGACCATTGCAACGTCAGCTCCAAGATTGTACAGCAGCGAGATTATCTACAGTATATCACAAAAACTTAAAATGTTACAGACGTTAAAATTGGTACTTGGAATCTCCTTTAAAAATCCACTTAAGGGGATGAAAAGAACATTAGAGTGGGTGAAATTTTAAAATGAGTATCTCCTTCTTCTACTGCTTTTCCCACACCTGTGGGGTCGCGGGTGCGAACATGTGGATTTGACCCTGTTTTACGGCTGGTTGCCCTTCCTGACTCCAATCATACGTGTTGGGATGTATTTTTTATAATTACTATTGCGTATTCCTGTTGTGGTTGGTACTGTGGTTTGTTGAGTGAGTATGAAGAGGGGAATGTTGGGAAAAACACAAAAAACCTGTAACCGAGCCAGAAGAATTAATCACACCCAACTAAAATCCCCGACTCAGCCCTGAATCGAACCCGGAACCCTGTGAACCAAAGAACTCAACACTGACCACTCAGCCAAGGAGTGGGGAAGTTTTTAAAATGAGTATATCTACAGTATATCTCATAAACTTAACATTTTATACACGTGAAAATTGGTATTTGGAATCTCCTTTAAAAATAAAGAAACGCGAACTTTTGTTTCCGGAAAATTAATTTAAGCTGGAGATCGAAAATAAGTGAAGAACGAGTTGAATTCTCTTGATGAGGATACTTACATCTCAAAAACTAAACTGTTACACACGTGAAAATTGGTATTTGGAATATCTTTTAGTCACAAAGAAACCCTTTTTCATCGACTTTAAAGAGAACTGTTTCTCACGTGTAGAGTTCCATGTCGCATGTTCCAGATTTAGCTCTGCCAGTAGCCTGGTCATCCTAGCCCCAAAAGCACTACCACAAACGTGGTTTACAAAGAGGTTCTGGAGTAAATGAAATGCAATTTTTCGGTGAATTGTTATACTCCAGGGATTTTCAGATAATGTCTTCGTGCAGTACCGAGGAACAATTAATTTTTACCTTCTTATTTTTAATCTGTTTACCCTCCAGGGTTGATTTCTCCCTCGGACTCAGCCAGGGATCCCACCTCTGCCGTCTCAAGGGCAGTGTCCTGGAGCGTGAGACATTGGGTCGGGGATACAACTGGGGAGAATTACCAGTACCTCGACCAGGTGGCCTCACCTGCTATGCTGTACAGGGGCCTTGTGGGAGATGGGAAGATTGGAAGGGAGAGACAAGGAAGATGGAAGGAAGCGGCCGTGGCCTTAAGTTAGGTACCATCCCGGCATTTGCCTGGAGGAGAAGTGGGTACCTCGGAAAACCACTTTGAGGACGGCTGAGGTGGGAATCGAAACCACCTCTACCCATTTGACCTCCCGAGGCTGAGTGGACACCGTTCCAGCCCTCACACTATATTTCAAATTTCGTGTCAGAGCCGGGAATCGAACCCGGGCCTCCGGAGTTATCAGCTAATTACACTAACCACTACACCACAGAGGCGGACTTAATTTTTTTTATCAAATTACGAAATACTTGTGAGGGAATCCGTGGGTAACAGCTAGTCTTTGATAATAATAATAATAATAATAATAATAATAATAATAATAATAATAATAATAATAATAATAATAATAATAATAATAATAATAATAACGTAGGCGTCCGTTGAAGCCTAACATTACGTTGATAGATCGTTTGTGAAATAGTCATAGGACACACTACATTTTACTCTAGAGAACAAAATTCTCTCGCACAGGCAGAATATAAAGTCACGGACACCAATGTGCAGCCCCTTGCCACTCTCGGCCTAAATCGGAAGACCAGGGAAACCTGAATTCTCTCTGCTTTCCGTCGCACTTTAGTGGGAGAAAAACACTGTTCACTGTTAGACAGTTGTTCGTTTGCTAGTTGGCTAATACACAGTGTACCGGAGGTACACCCACACCGTTGTACGCGTTCGTAGCGTCACGGTTAGTGTTATTAGCTGCCGTCCTCGGAGGGCTGGGTTCGATTCCCGGTACTGCAAGAAATTTAATACTGGCAGGAGGGCTGGTATATGGTCCAAATGGTACATGCAGCTCACCTCCAATGGGGGTGTGCCTGAAAAGAGCTGCACCACCTCGGGATGAGGACACGAGTTTTTTTTACCCACCCCGCGCATATAATAGAAGCGCCTTGTAGAATGCCATCTAAAGCAAAAACAGTGAAACGCATTTTGGAACTACTGTAAGTTAAACATCTCTTGAGAGATGTCGCTTCTCTCAGCTTATGTTGTGCCCTCTGGGGTGAAGATGAACTATTAAGATTCAAGATGAATTTTGTGTGGTAAGGTTTCCTAAACTGAATTGTTTATTGTTGTTTTTTGATGTTCAAAAGTTATCAACGCCTCTTTCTCTCCCCGCCAACTTAAGATGTTGGACAATGAGAAATTTTGTACATGTATTTATTCACCAATGATGAAATTTTTACATTTATTTATTTATCCAATGAAAATTGGGGGTGTCAGGGCCTTGACCCAGAGTTTTCTGAAACTTTTCCTCTCTTCTATAAAAGCCGAGAGCTGGTGAGCCATGATGTCTTAGTGATGGCTCCAGTCTACAGTCTAGTGTGTGTTCGTAACGGAGGCGGGAACGCCTCTTCCATCTTCGGGAGGTCCACCAGCTTAAGGTAATGGCAGATTCAGTACAACTATGTGATAGTCTTTGAAAACTAGCTCGAGGGGAAGGTTTCCAATCTTTAGTAATGTAACTGTTCTTGTCTCAAATTTAAATCTCAAACCTTGAATGCAAATTTCAAACAAGTAGAAAGAAGTTAATCGAAATCAGGGAATAGAGAGTAAGGTACCCTCTTGCATTCCCTCTCAACTTGATGTGACTTGAGATGACTATGATTTTGTAATCTTTGAAACCTATCTAGTAAATTCTGTAACTTTAATATTTTTCTACATCTAGTCACCTCCGTAGTAAATTATAGGCTTGGCCTCTGTAACGTCGGGCCATAAGCCCCCGTAGGTTTTAACTTATACACTGACTGACAGAGCAAATGCAACACCAAGGAGGAGTGGTTCGAAAGGGATGAAAGTTGGGAAAAAAACAGAGTCGGCACGGAAGAATAATTGATGTTTATTTCAAACCGATATGCAGGTTACAAAATGCGCACGGCATCGACTCAGTAGGATGTAGGACCACCGCGAGCGGCGATGCACGCAGAAACACGTCGAGGTACAGAGTCAATAAGAGTGCGGATGGTGTCCTGAGGGATGGTTCTCCATTCTCTGTCAACCATTTGCCACAGTTGGTCGTCCGTACGAGGCCGGGGCAGAGTTTGCAAACGGCGTCCAATGAGATCCCACACGTGTTCGATTGGTGAGAGATCCGGAGAGTACGCTGGCCACGGAAGCATCTGTACAACTCGTAGAGCCTGTTGGGAGATGCGAGCAGTGTGTGGGCGGGCATTATCCGGCTGAAACAGAGCATTGGGCAGCCCCTGAAGGTACGGGAGTGCCACCGGCCGCAGCACATGCTGCACGTAGCGGTGGGCATTTAACGTGCCTTGAATACGCACTAAAGGTGACGTGGAATCATACGCAATAGCGCCCCAAACCATGATGCCGCGTTGTCTAGCGGTAGGGCGCTCCACAGTTACTGCCGGATTTGACCTTATCCACGCCGACGCCACACTCGTCTGCGGTGACTATCACTGACAGAACAGAAGCGTGACTCATCGGAGAACACGACGTTCCGCCATTCCCTCATCCCAGTCGCTCTAGCCCGGCACCATGCCAGGCGTGCACGTCTATGCTGTGGAGTCAATGGTAGTCTTCTGAGCGGACGCCGGGAGTGCAGGCGTCCTTCAACCAATCGACGGGAAATTGTTCTGGTCGATATTGGAACAGCCAGGGTGTCTTGCACATGCTGAAGAATGGCGGTTGACGTGGCGTGCGGGGCTGCCACCGCTTGGCGGCGGATGCGCCGATCCTCGCGTGCTGACGTCACTCGGGCTGCGCCTGGACCCCTCGCACGTGCCACATGTCCCTGCGCCAACCATCTTCGCCACAGGCGCTGCACCGTGGACACATCCCTATGGGTATCGGCTGCGATTTGACGAAGCGACCAACCTGCCCTTCTCAGCCCGATCACCATACCCCTCGTAAAGTCGTCTGTATGCTGGAAATGCCTCCGTTGACGGCGGCCTGGCATTCTTAGCTATACACGTGTCCTGTGGCACACGACAACACGTTCTACAATGACTGTCGGCTGAGAAATCACGGTACGAAGTGGGCCATTCGCCAACGCCGTGTCCCATTTATCGTTCGCTACGTGCGCAGCACAGCGGCGCATTTCACATCATGAGCATACCTCAGTGACGTCAGTCTACCCTGCAATTGGCATAAAGTTCTGACCACTCCTTCTTGGTGTTGCATTTGCTCTGTCAGTCAGTGTATTTACCTAGGATTTTCCTGCTGTTGAAGCCAGAATTCGCTTCATCAGAAGTTTGCTGGTTAATTTAAAAATGAGACCAAAGAATGTATTAAATACTAGTGGATAAGGAGCTAAATACTCTGTTGGTAATTGAATCAGAGAAACATTATCACAGAAGCTATTATGACTACAAGTACAATTTTACAGCAAATAAGTGGCTCTCCGTATTTGTTCTAAATGCTACGTATATTGAAAAGGCATGTAAGAATGAACTTTTACCAACAAGTTATATTTTTAAAAGTAATATTTCTGATCTATGTACATGTGCTGAGGTAGTAACGAAAGCTACATTTTTGAAAACTGCAATTGTTATTATTATTATTATTATTATTATTATTATTATTATTATTATTATTATTATTATTATACCTATAAAGAAAACTATAAATTTCAAGTGCCCTGAAATTTCTTATCATTCACAGAATTCATAATTGATCAAATTTCTACGACGATGGGAGGGCACCAGATGGGCCTGTCAATGCTTGTTATAACATGATAATTTTCTCTTTTTTTCTTTTACCTTCCACCGGACATCTATTAGATTTCTTGAAATCACACTTTAGATTGTAGTATTGCATGCACATTTTTCAGGGATAAGTTTATTCTGTAACATTCATTTCTCTAGAGGACCTCTTTCTTTCTAAAACTACTTCCACCATTATAAATAAAATCCTGATATCTTGAATATTGAATTTAAAATTAAGAAAATATTCTCCCTTTCTTTTGAATATTGATAATTGTTTTTCTAAGAATTCTGTATTGTATGCTGCGGACAGGCTGAGCGAATCCAGCTCGGGCTATGCCTACCGTACAACTGTAGTATGGAGGATGTTCGTGGTCTCGTTGAGGCCACTGTACCAGAGTGGACACAGCTGCTGAAGGTCCGAACTCTACATAACCGCTATGACTTCTGGGACGACTCTATCTTCTGGACTCTTCTGTGAGTAAGAATACGTGTTATCTATGACAATCATATATTGTTTGGACCCTACACCTTGTCACGTCACAGGCCCACAACCCAGTACGATGGTGCCTCTGTTTACTTATACAGAGTTATGTTTGACTTGCGTCCACGCCTGAGTGGCAGCCTAAGTAGAACTCACCAGCCGTGGGATCTGTCGATAGACACAATACCTTACGTACAGTATACAGTAAAACCCTATGACATTGGTCACCTCTGTAATATGACCACCTGTCTCAATTTGACCGTATTTTTATGGAACTACCGAGCGCGAATGCTGTAGTCGCTTAAGTGCGGCCAGTATCCTGTATTCGGGAGATAGTGGGTTCGAACCCCACTGTCGGCAGTCCTGAAGATGGGTTTCCGTGGTTTTCCATTTTCACACCAGGCAATTTCTGGGGCTGTACCTAAATTAAGGCCACGGGCGCTTCCTTCCCACTCCTAACCCTTTCCGTCGCCATAAAACATATCAGTGTCGGTGCGACGTAAAGCAACTTGTAGTACAGTATATACCGCATACAGTATATAGAACTGGCAAATTCGCATTTGTTTGTATACCCAAGGTGTACCTGTGACTATGTTACATACTTCCAGAGGTGATAGAGGAGATCATGTCCAGAAATGTTCGGTTTTTTAAAAATAACTTCCAAGTTATTGCTTCCTATAGCACATTGCTCATTACGAAGCGAAGGAGAAGAAAAACGGGGGCGCTTTGCAAACCAAATTAACTTACATTCTATATTTTCTGAAATGTACGCCTTGGCGCAGATATGGTTACGTTTGTAAACATTTGAATATTGCACTCATTTTGGCTAATGCGATATATTTTGACTTATCTAATTTCTTATCGTAGAAGGATTCGCATTGAGGGAACTCGCTAATATGCACATTATTATTATTATTATTATTATTATTATTATTATTATTATTATTATTATTATTATTATTATTATTTTGCTATTTGCTTTACGTCGCACCGACACAGATAGGTCTTATGGCGATGATGGGACAGGAAAGACCTAGGAATGAGAAGGAAGCTGCCGTGGCCTTAATTAAGGTACAGCCCTAGCATTTGCCTGGTGTGAAAATGGGAAACCACGAAAAACCATCTTCAGATCTGCCGACAGTGGAATTCGAACCCACTATCTCCCGGATGCGAGCTCCACAGCTGCACGCCCCTAACCGCATGGCCAACTCGCCCGGTGCACATTATTTATGGAAAAGAAATGGAAATGGAAGACAAGCTGAGAGATTTCAGAATAGGACCTTGTGTGACAAGAATAATAATTTTTTGTGACATAGTCAGGATCATTCTGGGCATCATCGAATGCATGAGATAGTCCACAGAGCGCCGTTGCCATGTCCGTATTGAGGTTGGCGGAACTCTATTTGAAACTTTGCTGTAACTGATGTTGATATTTGGGTTGTAATGTTTATTCAAAGCAGCCCGGCTTCGTGGCTAATATATTGGCATGCCGACCTTCGGTCCAAGGAGTCCCGCGTTCGATTCTCGCCCGGGCCATGGATTTTCACTAGTTAATTTCTCTTTCTCTGGGTTGGGTGTATGTGTGTGCCGCCATCAACATTAGATATCATGTTAGGCAGGGCCCCATCCTTACCCCGTAAGTCGCCTATAGGTGTCAACTCGGAAGACCTCCACCAGGTCTCTCCGGAGGTCATACGCCAAAATAAATCAAATCACTACACATTTATGTATGGCTTCATGGCTAAATGGTTAGCGCGCTGGCCTTTGGCTCAGGAGGTCCCGGGTTCGATTCCCTGCCGTGTCGGGGATCTTAACCTTCATTGGTTAAATCCAATTGCATTAGAATTCATCAAAGGTAGCACCCCATTCTCATAGAAGCGACGTCTGATCGAAAGACCTGCACCAAATCTCATCGGAGGCTACACGCTATTTTTACCTATGCATTAATACTGCTAAAATAAAAATAATAAACGAAGCGTTTCTGGTAAATTAAAAATAAGCCATACAAATTCATATTGATCTTCTGTACCACCCTCGAAAGTTTGTGACATGATCTCCGGTGCACTTTGCGTAAATTACAGAAAAAAATGGTCTAATTTTTGTCTTGAACACTGTTTGGTATTATTTTATACGCTTGTTACCTGTGTGAATTGACCATTGTAACGCTATTTGTTGACAATTTCATAGCATATGATACAGAAGGGCCACTTAGGAGAAAGAAAAGCAATGATGACGATAGGAGATCCCTGCGACAGAAGAAGAAATTGAGAATCATGTCCCAACACACAAGTTATCCGTAAAATGTGTCAATAAATTAATTAAATATTGTAATGCCAATGATTTTAATGTTGAGAAATAACTGTTCCAGTTATATACAGACATTACAATGAGTAAGCTTAAACTTAAAATCACTATAACACAAACAAGGGGCTGCCTAGCCGAGGCGATAAAGGCGTGCTCGCCTCACCCGGAAGGACATAGGTTCGATTTCTCGTCAGGAAGTCGAAACATTTAAGAAATGAGATTACCATTTCCGGAGGTGAACTTGACCCAGAGGTTCACTCATCCTACACTAAAAATGAGTACCAGGTTAATTCCTAGGGGGCAAAGGCGGCCGAGCGTACAGCTAACCACTATACCCTTTCAAGTGCCGAGATTACCTTCCACCCCTCCCATGGTCTTCATGGCCTCTATGGAGATGACTTTGCTTTTTTAATAACAAAAACAAACCTAAAAGACTTTTTTCAGAGTAGGTACCGTAGGCGAGTTGTAATCTCACAACTATTGTATAATATAAATTTTGAATAGTCGTGGTTTGTATGCCCATTGCGTTTTTAATTTACAGGAATACCGTAATACTAAAACAAACAGCATTAACGTACATTGCACTTGGGAGATGGTGGGTTCGAATCCCACTGTCTGCAGACCTGATGATGCTTTCCTGTTGTTTCCCATTTTTACCATAGGCTGTAACCTAATTAAGGTCACGGGCAGTACCTTTTCAGTCTTAGCCTTTTCCCATTCTTAAGTCACCGAAAACCTTCGACGTGTTAGTGTGACATAAAACCATTAGCAAAACAAAATAAGTAAAATAAATAAACAAATAAATAAATATATTAATCAGCACTTAAAATAAAAAGTGAGTTCTTTATTCCATTTTAGTGACTTAGATCATTACGCAGACCTGCGTAATTAATATTTTCACGGGTCCATTGAAAATAATTTTAAACCCGAGCGGAGTGGACAGGCCTGAAAAGTTCTGCATTCGGGACACGCGTGGGTTCGAAGCCCTCCGCCGGTTGCCTAGAGAACGGATTTCTGTGGTTTCCCATTTTCACTTCCAGGCAAATGCCGGGACAGTTTCACTGCATAGACAATAGCCGATTCCTTCCACCTCCTTACCCAGTTCCATTCACCATCATTCATTTGCTCTTCCTTAGCTCCTGTTCTATGTTGGCGTCAAGTTGGGCATCCAGCCGTAAGAAAATAAGCCAAACAAAAGCATCCCACCTCATCCTCAACCCCGTATCAGGAAAGGGGACTAAGGGGTAGACAAACATTAAAAGTAATTTGTAACACACGACCAACTTTATATATGTTGACCTGACTGACCAGACCAAACGCGGTCAACTTACTGGAGTTGACTGTATTTCTCTTTGCAAAACTTTGATCCTCAGCAACATACGTATAATATTATGATGTTTTCGTAATAGATACTGACCTGCGTTACAGGAGGTGTCTCAATTAGTCATCCTCAGTCACGTCCTTCTATGAAATTTGAATTCATTCGCTACCGTTCTACTTTTCTAATACATACCTCCAATCTCTGCATTGATATTTTTTTTTCCTGGAAATTATACGGGTCCGCCTCTGTGGTGTGGTGGTAAGTGTGATTAGCTGCCACCCGGGTTCGATTCCCTGCTCTGCCACGAAATTTGAAAAGTGTTACGAGGGCTGGAATGGGGTCCACTCAGCCTTGGAAGGTCAACTGAGTAGAGGTGGGTTCGATTCCCACCTCAGCCATCCTGGAAGTGGTTTTGCATGGTTTCCCACTTCTCCTCCTTGCGAATGCCGGGATGGTACCTAACTTCAGGCCACGGCCCCTTCCTTGTCTATCCCTTCCAATCTTCCCCTCCCCCGCAAGGCCCCTGTTCAGTATAGCAGGTGAGGCCAACTGGGCGACGTACTGGTCATCCTCCCCAGTTTTATCCCCCGACCCAGAGTCTGAAGCTCCAGGACACTGCCCTTGAGGCAGTAGAGGTGGGATCCCTCTCTGAGTCCGAGGGAAAAACCGACCCTGGAGGGTAAACAGATAAAGAAGAAGAAGATTTTTTGCTCGTGACTTTACGTCGTACCGACACAGATAGGTATTATGGCGATGATGGGATAGGAAAGGCCTAGGAGTTGGAAGGAAGCGACCGTGGCCTTAATTAAGGTACAGCCCCAGCATATGCCTGGTGTGAAAATGGGAAACCATTTTAGTCTTATTCAGTGGTAACAGTCACTCACGCTACAGTTGGGGAACTTGTAGACTATAACCTTGTATTACTTATTTTCTCGTAAGTATACCAATCAATCAATAAATAGGTTGTAATAAACACTCAGTGTAAACAATAACACAAAGTTTCGAGCTATACTACTTAACTGCAAAGTAAGGGACTGACTGTTCGCGTGCAGTCATCAGAACAATTGTCTAATGTTACGACAGGTGATTAGAGTGCCCTTACCGAAACGCGTCCTGCACTACACTCATAAGAGAATGAATGCCAGGAACAACTCCCTGTACCCGATCACTGCTGCAAATTCTTTTTTCCTTTCTAACCCTGCTAGTAATACGTATATTTACCTCTTTTCTCTATTCCCTCATATTTACAAGTGCTGTAACACTCCCGTTTAATCCTGAAGTTATAGAACGAAAATGTACGTGATTAAGTCTCAATTCGTTGAGAGAAAATGACGATACTACTACTACACCAGATATCCTTAACATTCCAACAACAGTGACATTGAGTGCCAACATTTTTGACAGGCCTTTGACTACCTTAGCCCGGGTCGAACCTGCGAACTTGGGATAATGAATAAACATCCCTGTGGTGGGGGCGGTATAATAACACCCACGATATCTCCTGTCTGTAGTAAGAGGCGACTAAAAGGAGCCCTAGGGCCTCTGAACATGGGAGCGTGGGTCGGCGACCATTGGGCTCGGCCGTAAAACAGGTTCAAGTTCACATCTCTCTCTGTGGGTGTGGGCGGTAGAATAACACCCACGGTATACCCTGCCTGTCGAAAGAGGCGACTAAAAGGTGAAGCAGGGGCTCTCAATTTAGGAGCGTGGGTTAACCACGACTGGGCCCTAAGCTGAGCCCTGGCAGTGTTTCCACTTACTTGTGCCAAGCTCCTCACTTTCATCTATACTATCCGACCTCTCTTGGTCAACTTTTGTACATTTCCGACCCCGACGGTATTATGTTTTCAAGGCCTAGGGAGTCTTTCATTTTCACGCCCTCCGTGGCCCTTGTCTTTCTTCGGCTGATATCTTCATATTTCGACGTGTCGGATCCCTTCCATTTTTTCCCTCTGATTAGTGTTCATAAAATAACATTGGCCAGTTGTACTTCCTCTTGAAATAATAATGACCACAAGCACCTCAAATCCACATGGACGGCACAGTTCGCATCCACGACCCCACCAACGTGTAGGAAAAGTGGTAGGAAACGTATTATTTATGAAGATGTCTATTGAGTCATTCCCTATTATCCTGTTACCAATAAAACTCAGTCTGTTTTAATTTAATTCAGGACGATCCAATACGTACACACATGTACACACACCATTTATGACCACAGTCACTAATAGCTGTCTGTTTACAAGTCTCTGTCCTCTTCACACAGGTGGTAGTCCGGCTCGTTGGTATTACCTGAGATGGCTATAATCCTTATTGACAGGCTCGTCTTACTTTCACTTTCATTCGCAAATCCAGTCACCCCGCACACCAGCTGCAGGCGGATAGATACGAATAAGAACTGCTTACGCCTACAACACATGATCACTGTTTCTTGGTTCGACTCCAATGAAAGTCCAATAATTCACAGAGTCCGTACACAGTGAACTAGTTAAAAATGACGGCTAAACAGCAGCAGCTCAACAGTGCTAAACAGCAGGACAATACTCCTCACAACAACGATCATTAACACTGTTCCAATTAATTACACCTCAACTCTTCCGCACACAGACTCCAAAATTCACGGTAGTACACATACACCGAAGGCAGTACATCACCAGTACTCTGCTCAGTACCCAACCATACTCCGACTACGGCGGGGTACAGACAACAACCAGCTTTACTGCCGTAAAGGTCCAATCACTCACTCTACGTCACATCGGTACACGTACAGTACTCCAATTAGTATTCCAAGACAGTACACACACCGATGAGACACTGGCGTCAGAGAATGCTACTGTCACCTCAGTCCAACTACTGAACTCCAAAACTCACTCACTGTTCGCGTTTAGCCTAAATCCTGGTGACAAATTAATGGAATATTCGGGACTCGGCTAGAGACGGAACATTCTCGTTGCACCTTCCAGAAAGCGTAAGGAGAACCAGATGAAAAGAACAGTACTCGCAAAGGTCGACCATGCCCTCCAGATTGGCTGGGAGCTCATTGGTCTAACTGCCTATAGCGCGCTGCATGAACATGACGGCCCAGTTTAGCCAAGTTTCTATTCAGATACTTAATTTCTATATTCTCGTACATGAAAATTCAAGCGTCTTTTTTCCTTTCTTAAAAACTGGCAGTGTACTTTCTGTCCTGTTATCCCTTTGTATATAATCACAATTACAATTCTACCTATCAAGTGTTTATTTTGATCTCCACTTTTGGTTAGAAGGCCGTGCAGTCTTTTCTCTGGGGGTATGGGTCACGTAACACCCCCTAGCAGGACCAGTCACATTTCTTTCTCGGATAAACATCAGTTATCGAAATAATTTTCGTGGACGAGATTTATGACAAGAAATAATGACAAGCCAAGCACTGTAATAATAATAATAATAATAATAATAATAATAATAATAATAATAATAATAATAATAATAATAATAATAATAATTGTTACGGTGATACCGTAGTTTGCAGAGGTGAAAGAAGGTGCGGGCATGAATGGCTGGATATAGAAAAGTCAGAAGATGAATTTAAAATAAAATTGGAGCCATATTTCTTTCTCTGTGTTCTTTTTTCTTTTTCTCAAATTTTAAACTTCACACTTTGCTAAGCAAATAACAAATAAGGTACAGAACTAGCTCGTGAGCTTGGATAACAATGTAATAAAAATCAGAATAATCAACTAATAACCATTTAACAAGCTGAGCTTGAAGCTCCCTAATATTACAAATTTTACATGAGCGCTACTGCTCCTTTCAACCAACATTCAAGAAGACGGATCTTCCAATTTCTTTTACACCAAAAGGAAGAGCGTCTTTGATCTATACATTTACACTTTCCAGGCGGTAAAGGCGTGCTCGGTTCGCCCGGAAGGACGTGGGTTCGAATCCCCGTCATGAAGTCGTAAAATTTAAGAAACGAGATTTCCACTTCCGGACGAGCATATGGCCCTGACGTTCACTCAGCCTACACCAAAAATGAGTACCAGGTTAATTCCTGGGGGCAAAGGCGGCCGGGCGTAGAGCTAACCACTCTACCCCATCACGTGTCGAGGTTAACAATGGTGGAAGCCTTTACCTTCTACTCCTCCAAGGGCCTTCATGGCCTGTACGGACGGAGATGACTTTGCTTTGCAGGCCTATCAAAGGCACCACTTACATTTAACAAAATTAAACAGTATTCACTGTCTTAACTGCACAACCGTCTGATTTGCCATACAATGAAATGAAGAAGGTTAACAGTAACAGGGGTAACAAGTACCCATTCTACCTGGCCTTTGGTAAAATCAAAATGGTAAGGAGGCAAACTCTTGCGCTCCTTGAAATTTACACGAAATACTTAAAACCTTATTTGGGCTTATGGCCCGACTTTACAGAGGCTAAGCCTATACTACGGAGGTGAATACATGGAGAACAAATATTTAAGTTACAGAAATTACTAGATAGATTTTAAAGGTTACAAAATCGTAGTCACCTCGACAACAATTTGAAGGGGAATACAGGAGGGTACCACTCTTTATACCCCGTTTCGAGTGAGTTCTTTAGACTTGAGTGAGAATTTACATTTAGAAATAAAATTTACATTGGGAAAGAAATTTGAAACCTTCTCCTTGAACTAGCTTTCAAAGACTATCCCCCTGATAAGCAGAATCTGCTATTACCTTGAGCTTCTGGACCTCCCGAAGATGGACGAGGGGCCCGTTCCCCCTGCCTCCGCTACGAACGCACTCTAGACTGGAGCGATCACAAAGACAACTTGGCCCGAAATGTGCCAGCTTTTATAGCGGAGAGGAAGGTCCCAGATTTCTCTGAGTCGAAACCCTGACGCAACCACAATTTTCATTGGATAGTCAAATAAATATGAAAAATAGTGATTCGTTACTTAAATGTACAAATTTTCTAATTGACTAACGAATTAAGTTGGCGCGAAGAGATAGAAGTGTTGATAACTTTTAAACAAAAAAAAAAAAAAAAAAAAAAAAAAAAAAAAAAAAAAATCACTAAACAATTCAGTTTAGGAAACCTCGGTACACAAAATACTTCATAATTTAATTGTTCATTCTCGCACCAGAGGGCGCATCTAAGTAGATAGTAGAGACATCTGTCGAGAAATGTTCAAACTATTTCCAAAATTAGTTTCAATTTCCTGATCTAGATGGCCTTCTCCAAGGCGCTAGTTTTAAATGCACAGGGCGGGTGGACCTCCGGTACAATAATAATAATAATAATAATAATAATAATAATAATAATAATATCGCGTGGCTATTGATAGGCTGGTGCAGCCCTTATACAAGCAGAGCGTCTCACCGGGGTGGCTGGCATCTGCCATGCACAAGGAACTGCGTTAGATGGAAGGGGTGAGTTGTAAGAATGTTGGAGACAACACAAACATCCAGATCCGAGCCAAGGGAATTAGTCGTTTATCGAACTCAGGGCCACAAAGACTGAAGCCCAAGAAACTGACCCCTCAGTCAGAGAACCGGAACAACAACAACAACAACAACAACAACAACAACATAATAATAATAATAATAATAATAATAATACCGGGCGAGTTGGCCGTGTGGTTAGAGGCGCGCGGCTGTGAGCATGCATCCTGGAAACAGTGGGTTCGAATCCCACTGTCGGCAGCCCTGAAGATGGTTTTCCGTGGTTTCCCATTTTCACACCAGGCAAATGCTGGGGCTGTACCTTAATTAAGGCCACGGCCGCTTCCTTCCAACTCCTAGGTCTTTCCTATCCCATCGTCGCCATAAGACCTGTCTGTATCAGTGCGACGTAAAGTCACTAGCAAAATAATAATAATAATAATAATAATAATAATAATAATAATAATAATCACGACAGAGGGGCGAATCTGCGTTGGCGAACTGTAGCTGAACTGTAATTAATTCTGTAGGATAAACACTAAACGTTTCGCCAGAGATCTTTTTCATGCCGACGTCGTACGACATGGAGTACCGAATGGACTGTTTCCTCTCTTCAAAAATATGTCTACCTCTGCCGGACTTGAGTCCGTGATCTTGGGCTCCGGAGGCCGACAGTCAACTACTGATCAACAGAGGGAACCCTGTTGTGAAGAGTTTGCATTAAAAGTCACGTATAAGTGCACGGATTGGACAAAGCTAATTGTCATGACAGAACTAAGAAAATGTTTCGATCTCGGGCAACGGTGACTTCCCGCCTGTACTGTGAGAGTGTTTTCCCTCCGGTTTCATATACTCACTACTTTTTAGTCTTATTGATAATAATAATAATAATAATAATAATAATAATAATAATAATAATAATAATAATAATAATAATAATAATAATAATAATAATAATAATAATAATAATAATAACTGTCTACCCTGTAGTACAGAGATTAAAATTGAATAGGATGTCCGTCATACTGTGTGTGCGTTAAAGGAGCCAGCTTAGTGATGATTATTTCTTTACAGATGTGTGTCTGGCTTGGTCCTTCTGATGCTGCTATCTGGAACAGCTTATGATCTGTATTTGGAATACATGTAAGTACTCAAGAACTCTCTAGTTAAATAACCATATCAAATATTCAGTCATTTATATATTTTCAGCCTAGGGAGATACAGCTCTTGATGACGTAAATAACGTCCTTGATTATGTCATTATTTTACCATGCATTATAACTGAAACGTATAAATGAACTATACTGCTAATAATAAGAGTTGGTGCCTGACATTTCTTAGAGGGAGGTCCGTTTACTGCCTGCCGGGGCGGGATAAAGGGAGTGGCTGTGCGGTTGCCATGGAAACGAGGGTTAGGCGACTGCGGTTGCCATGGAGATAAAACTTCAGGGCAGCTCGTCTTGCTGGGAGTTGCCAAACCTATCACTGTCACTGATAAGAACCTGGTTGTTTGTATAAGAGTGATCGCAAATGGGACGACACCGCCTGGCCAGGTAGTCTACAACAGATCACAGCGGTCAGAATGAAGGAGGGAACAAGTGAGCCGGAAGCGAGGGGTAAGAGTATGTACAGTAGAAAGGAATGCTGGAATGTGGCAACATCGTGAAATGGCACGTGCTGTGCTCCTCCCTCCAACCTTACCTGTCAGACGCCAACTTTAGTTAAGTCTAGTATAGTATGGGGTCGTGTACAGTTCTTAACTTGGGCAATCTGTCATGCTGTTTTAATTAAAATTTAACTCGCTATTAGCGGGTGAGATGGGATATTCCCCGAATGTGTGGAAAAAGTAACGTGTGAAATAAACGCCCGTTTGCAAACAAACGAAATTAGTGGCCGTTTGTATTTGTTCCCAGGTAACCTTTGTTTAGACGCCTTTTAAAGAAGAGTGGAAAACTCCCAGAATCGTACAGCTACCACTTTCTCTTGTCATTCCTGCCCTGTTTCTTGGAGTGAAAACTTCAAGTGAATTATCCTGTATAATTCAGTTTTGTGTCGTGCGATTTTTGTTTCCCCTATCAGTGTTGGAATCATTAAAGGTACTCGTTGGCTGAACGGTCAGCGTACTGGCCTGCAGTTCAGAGGGTCCCGGGTTCGATTCCCGGCCGGGTCGGGGATTTTAACCTTCATTGGTTAATTCCAATGGCACGGGGGCTGGGTGTTTGTGTTGTCTTCATCATCATTTCGTCCTCACCACGACGCGCAGGTCGCCTACGGGAGTCAAATAGAAAGACCTGCATCTGGCGAGCCGAACCCGTCCTGGAATATCCCGGCACTAAAAGCCATACGACATCTCATCTCTCATTAAAGGTGAACCATGAGCTATAAAGCAGACGAATTAAACGGAAGAACCTGCTCAAAGGAAGAACCAAAGAGATGTCGAAGAGTTCTTAGAAGTAAATATGATGAAATTCTGAATGCGGTATGGAGCTCAGGGTGCTGCCTGTTTAGAAGTATTGGGGTGTATTTGTGTGGCGAAGAAGTGAGTTCACGAGGAAGACACACCAATCTCTAATATTTACTCAGAAAGATCGGGTGAACTTTGCAGCAGAAACTAAGATTTCGCTACCGAAATACCGGCTCAGTTAATAACAAAGATGGTTTTTCATATCATTAGGCGAGCAAGTAAGAAAAAATAAACCGTGCATATTGATAAAAAGGAGTTTACATTTAATCGAAACAGACTTTCAACGTATTAGGTCGTGTTACGTACATGTACGTTGAAGAGATGTTAAGTACAGAACAAAAATGGCCAGCAACCAACGCGAAATCGGGAGGTTGTGGGTTCGGATCCCACTGGTGTCCGGCTGGCCATTTTTGTTCTGTACTTAACATCTCTTCAACACGTACTACATGTACGTAACACGACCTAATACGTTGAAAGTCTGTTTCGATTACAATGCGGTCGTGAAAATTCATATTCAGAGTTTACATTTAGCTCAAAACTGTTGACAAAGTTGACATGTTTTCTTACAGCAGTGTTTACTAGTCGCTTATTTCACGGGGCGCATTGTAAAAATTGTCAAAGCAGTCTTCAGTAGCCGCTTATATATGGCTCGCCGCTTCATCAACATCAATCTATTGATCTGCATTTAGGGCAGTCGCCCAGGTGGCATATTCCCTATCTGTTGTTTTCCTAGCCTTTTCTTAAATGATTTCAAAGAAATTAGAAATTTATTGAACATCTCTCTTGGTAAGTTATTCCAATTCCTAACTCGCCTTCCTATAAACGAATATGTGCCCCAATTTGTCTTCTTGAATTCCAACTTTATCTTCATATTGTGATCTTTCCTACTTTTAAAGACACCACTCAGACTTATTCGTCTACTAATGTCATTCCACGCCATCTCTCCACTGACAACTCGGAACGTACCACTTAGTCGAACAGCTCGTCTCCTTTCTCCCAAGTCTTCCCACCTCAAACTTTGCAACATTTTTGTAACGCTAATCTTTTGTCGGAAATCACCCAGAAGAAATCGAGCTGCTTTCCTCACGGGACACATTTTTCGCGAAACCTCTGTGAAAACCGCAACCTATTTATTATCCTCTGTGGAAACGATAAAACGGTATCAAAGAAACTTAATAGAATATAATAGAACACTCCCATCCTCTAGTTCCGGATTGCCTCTTTTATTGCAGTTCAACTGAACAGTCTATTATGCGTGAGATATTGACTGCCTAAATGAATGAATGGACTGGATTCCAAGTCCTCTCTCCCAGTGGTGGATAACCAACATCTGCGGAGAGAGTTAAATAAACTTCTTCCTCGTTTACATTTTTCGCCAGTCGTACGTGGACAGAGGCTGTAGGAGTAAGTGAACAGTGAATACCAAAATGGGTATTTCAAGAAAACACAGTCCACGAGGTCATTCAACTCCCTTAAACTTAGGAAAGTCTAGGGGGAATATCAGCTGTTCTTGAATAAATCATAGAATGGTATTTACACACATTTCAGTTCCCAGCTCCAGGTTATCTAATTCTGTTCCTTGCAGGCACCGCAACAATGAAATACCAGATCTTCATCTGAAACAACTGATAACTAAAGTTATGGATGGTAAATCTTACTCTTTCACATCGAGTCAGTATTATATCGCTCTGTTGATATATTAGTAATACAAACGGTTTTAGTTCACCTCACATGAATCACTGGCAAATCGTTCGTTATAATTTACATCTAATTAATGTCATGTTATGATTCAGTATGTACACATTATACTGCCCATTCCTCGGCACCACTCGGCTAGCTCAGAAGAGATAAGATGTAGCGTTGAAAAAGGCAGAACTATCTACAATACAATGAATAACCTTTTCATAAGCCGTGAAATAATAATGAACACAAAGGTGAAACTTGTTTGTGGAGTTGAAACGTGGACATTGGCACAGGAAGTTTTGCAAGAAATTTGAGGCTTTTGAAAGGAGGAAGATGATGTTGAGCCCTAAGAATATTGTGGACATACCATGTGACAAGCGACGATATTCAACGGAGATTGAAAAACGACAAGGAAGTACTGATCTCTTTGAAAACAAGGAAGCTCAATATCTCAGTCGGATTATAAGGAGGAGAAACATATACCAGCTACTGAAATTCGTTCTGCAAACGAGGATACCAGAAAGGATCGTTTGTTTAAAAATCCTGAGAACCTGGACATTAAAAACAACCTCAGAGCTATTCTTAGTAGCGGTCGACAGGAAAAATACAGCTTTGAAATTTCCCAACATCCGAAACGGATAGGGACAAGAAGAAGAAGTCAATGTCATTTTCTCAAGTATTCTCTTAGTTGCTTAAAGCAATATACTTGGAATATTTCTTCTGGTATAAGAGCAAGTTTGCACGTTGGAAAGATATGAATTGATTGATTAAATTTTGAATATTGGGTCACGGAAGACTGATGATCATCCCTGGAGAAGGAACGTGGAAATCAGAAACGAATTTAAAATCACCTTTCTGTATTTCCTCTGTTCTGCAAAAGCCAACAATAATTGACTAAATATATTTCAGGAAAACCAATAGTCAAAAATTACTAGTGTTTCACCCCAGTGCGGTGTGGGTTCATCAATTGGATACCGCACCTTTCCAAGACACTAGCCGGCTAGCACGTCTTAACTGTGTTGTTGGCCGTACCACTTTTTTTTTAAAGGTTTTCATTCCCCAACTTGAAGGGGTGAGGCGGGCCACCTAGAGGGTTACGCCCTCTTTCTGGCCAAGAGATGCGGGCGAATTGGGGAGATGTGATGTAAGAAGGAGGTGGGTAAAGGTTGTGAAGAAGGAGGAGATGGGAGAGGATCTTTTGGCGTATGTTTAAGGGTTTTACAACTTTATTTAAATTTTATTTGTGATATATGAGAAGTAAAATAATTTGATTGCCGTACCACTGAAAGCTACATGTGATAAGCACACATTCAATGCTGACGTTCTAGGGGAGAATTACATCTCCAGTCGCTATATATGCCCTTCTGGGCAAGCAAAACAAAAAATATGGCTTCCGATTGAGGTACAGTAGCTAAATAACATTCAGAAAACTCAATAGTAAAAAAATAGCCAATGGTGTCGCTACCGGCGTGCTAGCCGGCCAGTGTCTTGGGAAGGTGCAGTATTTAACTGCTGAGCCCATGCCTCATTGGGGCGAAACACTGGTAATTTTTGACGATTGAGTTTCCTGAATTTTACTTAGCTACCTCAGTCGTAAGCAATATTTTGGTCAATATTGGACTAAATTGTACATTACCCAGATTACCTCTTGTAACTTTCATCTGGACAGAATATTCTCTTATACTATATTATTTCTTATTTCAGGGATGCTGGAGAAGATGTAACAAATGCTCGTAACCCCGATGCCTGCCAGAATAAAGCAAACGGTGTCCAGTACGACACAGTTACAAGCAAGAAGGGTTTGTCTCACTTACAGTCTATATTTGTGGGAGTGAACTTTTCTTCCCTCAACACTTTTTAGGCTTAACATACCACCAGTTACAGACAACAAAACTAAGATTTCTTAATCTTCGCATTATTTCATAGTTAATATTTAATAAAGGTCTTAAGGATGTTTATAAATGATATAAATGGGTGTTCATCGGATATAGACAAATTAACAATTTGTTATGGTGACGACATGACGCGCTCGTGCTAAGAGGAACTTCCTAGAATAGTAGCGATGATGGGAATAGTACTAGAGGTCAAAGATATCAACATAAACTTAGAAATTGATCCGATAATCCGGCTCAAAGGACATTCGGAGTTTCCGTGGCCAGTAGAAAAAAAGACAATTTGTAAAACTGGACTACACCAAAATTAAGAAGAGAATTCCATATTGTCCCCTCCTGTCCCTTAGGTTGCTCCGGTAGGTTTCAGGGTGTGTACGGTTCTTGAGGGCGTTATCTGATAGAATTAACATGAGGGGAAGAGGACGGGAACAGCAAAAACTACAACGAATGAGAAGCGAACATCAAAAGCTGGTAAAAATAGGTTTATTGCACCCTTTTGCGGATGCTAAATATGGCTAAAACATAAATCAATTTTAAAAAAACTATACAAATTGCTCAGGGTCGAACCTCTGGCCAAAACATTATCAAACTGTTCATGTTTGTGAGTTCTCGTAAGTGAGGAATCACCCCGTTAAACGATCGCCAAGGCGTTACTTGATTCTACCGCATAAGATCCTTATGTACGCACTTGATGTTATTGAAAAATCCCAATGACGCCGAAATTAAAAATTAATGGATACAAAACCCGAATTGAGTTGGAAAACCCTTCCTAAACGCCAATTCCCTCCAAAAGACATCAGCATGAAACAGTAAACAATATAGTGACACTTAACGACACGCCTGGTTCGAGGTAGTCGAACACAATACCCCCAACAACACGTGAAATCAACAAATAGCAACAACACACCTTTGACACATATTTGAAATACAACAAGCACTATACAACATTTTGTGAAGGCATTACACATCCACCTGGAGCATGGATGCATAACCGAACGCTCCATATGGACGGGATTCGAACACGTGACTCCCTGGTAACTCACGTTCGGAGAAGCTATAATTCCCTAACTCTTTATTAATTCTGTAATTTGATAGGTCATAATCGACTTATCCAGTCATTTCTTAAATGAACTCGTCTTCTTGACCTATTACCAATATAACTGCGTGTTTTTCAGAACCAAATTTTCCACAGTTGGATCTCGTAAATATTCAAAACAGGCCATCCCATGTGCCTTTATTATATCTCTCCTTTCTTTCGACCCTGAATGGAGGCCATACATCTCTTAGCAGGCTATTCATCCAAGATCTCACGGCATTCTTCCGTGACAAGTACTACCACTCCTAAAACCTTGAATTCTTAAAGTCTCATTAATACTCTCATTATACATGACAGTTTTCCATATTTCACGTAATCCTTATATTCTCTTTATACTTGGACAGAATCCACAGCTGTTAATTCTTAACCCCATGAACACACATATTCTGATTTCCCTACAGTAAAACACATCTGAAATCTTCTCACTACTATGCCACTAACAAAGCTTAAATTTTGAGGACTCCGTATCATTCGTCTGGGGAAAGTCTACTCGCTTTCACGAATTAAATCCCTAATTATTGTTTGGTGGGCAGGCTTCGACGTCCTTCACACAAATTGAACACAATGCTAACTACTTTAATGTACGTCATGTGCGAGTAAGACTACATTAAGAAGGACTGCCATCCTAATCAATCTAAGCAAACATTATTACTCAGAACCTTCGTGTTAGAGCTGGGAACGGTAGGAGCGGAGCGGAGCAGTTGTTTTCGCTCTTCCTCCGGAGACCTCCGGTAGTCCTCCGATTGAATTTACTGGAGGAAAATGTGGGCAATGTTGTAACGGTGATCTTGGGTGGAATTACAATTTAGATTTCAGTACTAATTCCACAGATGCATGTGTTTTCCTACGTTTGTCATTCAAATGCTGTAGTCGTTTCAAGATCGCCGCATTATTTGTTACGCTATGAATAACAGATTTTGATCTGCTGTCATTCAGTTTGCAATAGATGCAGGTGGATAGAATAATGTAGATTGAACATGGCCATATATTATACCCTTACAAATGCATTTACAGTATTATTGATAGTAAAACTGTTTAAGTAATAATTGTATTCCATTGCATGTGAACATGTATTATATACGATGCTCTTACATGAATTAATTATACTCTTAGCTCATTTATTACTGAAGAGTAAGAAGTGATTGTAATTGTTTATATGCTGTACTGGACTGAGTAGTTCAGACGGTAGAGCGCTGGCCTTCTGAGATGAAGTATGCGGTTTCAATTTTGACTTTGCTCGGTGGTACTTGAAGGTGCTCAAATGCGACAGTCTCATGTCGGCAGGTTTACCGGCATATTAAGGAACTCCTGTGGGACAAAATCCCGGCACTTCCACGTCGCAGAAAAACCACATAAGTGAATAGTGGGAAGTACAATAATAATAATAATAATAATAATAATAATAATAATAATAATAATAATAATAATAATAATAATAATAATAATAATAATATACCCTCGGAGTCAGTGAGGGATCCAACCTCTACCGCCTCAAGGGCAGTGTCCTGAAGCGTGAGACTTTGGGTCGGGGACACTTTATTCTTTACAATTTATTTTATGTTGCACAGACACAGATAGTTTTTATGGCGACGATGGGAGAGGAAAGGCCTGGGAGTGGGAAGGAAGCAGCCGTGGCCTTAATTAAGGTACAGCCCCAGCATTTGCCTGGTGTGAAAATGGGCTGCCGACAGAAGGGCTCGAACCCACTATCTCCCGTATGCAAGCTCACAGCTGTGCATCCCTAACCGCACGGCCAACTCAAACAGTGGCCGGGGAGGAAGACCAGTTCCTCGCCCAGGCCGCCCCACTTGCCATGCTGAACAAGGGCCTTATGTGGGGATTGGACGATGGGAAGGGATAGACAAGGAAGAGAATAGGAAGCGGCCGTGGCGTTACGTTAGGTACCACCCGGCATTTGCCTGGAGGAGAAGTGGGATACCATGAAAAACCACTTCGAGGATGGCTGAGGATGGAATTGAACCCACCCCCCACTCACCCAGCTCGATAGCTGCAGTCGCTTAAGTGCGGCCAGTATCTAGTATTCGGGAGATAGTGGGTTCGAACCCCACTGTCGGCAGCCCTGAAGATGGTTTTCCGTGGTTTCCCATTTTCACACCAGGCAAATGCTGGGGCTGTACCTTAATTAAGGCCACGGACGCTTCCTTCCCACTCCTAGCCCTTTCTTATCCCATCGTCGCCATAAGACCTATCTGTGTTGATGCGACGTAAAGCAGCTTGCAAGAAGAAAAAGACCCCCCTCCCTCTACTCAGTTGACCTCCCGAGGGTGGACCCCGTTCCAGCTCTCATACCACTTTTCAAATTTCGTGGCAGAGCCGAGAATCGAACCCGGGCCTCTGCGGTGCTAGCTAATCACACTAACCACTACACCACAGAGGTAGATAATAACACTAACGATAAATGAAAATGTATATATTTCATATATTCGCCTTCTCGATACTTATAAAGCAGTATGTGCTACGTCGCTGGCACATCCGTTGCGCTCCACTACTGGAACTACAAGCGAGCACACATTCAGTACTGTTCCTCCGTCCTCCGCTCGCCCTCCACTCGCCCACCGAAGCACCGATTGGTTTCTAAGCAACAGTTTACTACCGGAAAACACCGGATGGAGCGCTGCACTCGCACTACCGATTGCAATTATAGGAGCAACTGCTCCGTTCTCAGCTCTACTTTGTGTTATAGAATATGCTGTTGTAGAAGAAAAAATTTGAAAATATCCTCCAGCATTAAACCATAGTCTGATGACTAACTTATCATTCATTAATTCGATTCCTAGCCGTGACAGTCCGGCAAAGAAGTAAACCCTACTTAATTTATATTACATCCCTCTATGTAAAACACGAATTCCCAAAGGAATAAACTAATAAATAAAATGAAAACGCATAAATATCAAATAAACATTAAAAGATCTACATACTGGTCTTTTCCCTCAATTCGTACACAAAATAATGACATGAAAGCTGCGCTCAGCTCCTTTTACACTTAAAGTTGTACTGCTGCTACAAAATACTCATATGAGTTAAAAGGTTACTTACCGCCGGGTGTAGCAGGTCGAACCTCCTAGGGTCCATCAATGGAAGTTACTCGTTCATCTCCTTGGTCCTGGATCCTGTGGCAAGTTGTCAGTTCGGGGAACCCCAGAGTTGTCTCGAGTGAGAAAGGGACGTGAAGGTGACTGCGGCGAATTGCACGATCGATTTCTTTGCGGTTGTTGATCAACATGAGATAATACGCCCTACGGGTGATCTGCATATCCCAGTAAACTTAAACGACGCGTACTATTTCAATCGATATAATTTCCCATATCCCTTCTCACGAAAATTGTATCACTCTGTCACCAATGAAAGTTATTATAACGATATATTTTTAACACTCACGGATAACAATAAATAAATAAATAAATAAATAAATAAATAAATAAATAAATAAATAAATAAATAAATAAATAAATAAATAAATAATCTGTATTTAGAGCGGTCGCCCAGGTGACAGATTCCCGATCAATAGTTTACCTCATGTTTACATTTATTTATAATTGTTTACCTAGCTTTTTTTCTTAAATATGTTTACGGACTTTGAAATTTATGGAACATTTCCCTTGATAATTTACCAATCCCTTACTCCTCCTCCTATGAATGAATATTTTTCCCAGTCTGTCCTCTTGAATTCCAACTTTAGCTTCATATTATGATCTTTCGTTCTTTTAAAAGCTCTGCTCAGGCATATTCTTCTACTTATGTTATTTCACGTCAAGTTACCGCTGACAGCTCGAAACATACCACAATGTCGAGCATCTCGTCCCGTTAGTCCCCAATCCCCCCACCCCAAGGTTCGCAACATTTTAGTAACACTACTCCTTGTTGGAAGTCACCCAGAACAAATCGTGCTGCTTTCCTTTGAATTTTTCCCAGTTCTCGTGTCAAGTAGTCTTGGTGAGGGTCCCATACACTTGTCATATCCTAAGGATATGGCAAGCTGGGGACTGGATAGGGTTCTAGAATGCACCATACTCTACAATGATAACACCAAAATTAAGGTGGCTTAATGCCAAGAATTAATATATTGGAATTTCCCAAAGTTATTCACTGTACAATATATACATCTATATATACAACTCTTGATGCTAATTTGATCTTGAATTAGGGAACTTCCTAATCCTGTACAACTTTCTCTCTAGCTAAAAGTTCTTAGTTCCCTATTTAGTTCATTCAATACTAGTTAATACTTATCTTCCGAGCGACGGGAGTCTTCTACGACGTCTTCTTTCTTGAAGCCTGAGTTTCACTATCACACGTTAGCACACGCTGATACACTTCTTCCCTTCACTGGTTCCCCAAGAGATACAGTTCTGATTTACAATGTTACAGTCCAGGCTAATCCCCAGGTGATTGAGTTCATTTGTTGTACTGGAACCCGTCGATCCGTGGTTACCTCTTCCCTGCTGACCGGCCCAATCTTATCCCTGTTTCCTTGATAATAGGAGACTTTAGTCCCTGAGTGATGCTTCCCTCTAGCCTCCTCTGTATAGTTAGTGTCTATCGAGTGGGTTCCTCCAGAGAACTTCACTCCTATTGAAGAACAGTCAAAGTCCTTAATTGTCACCCTTTACTTTACGTCTTTACTAGAGCAATAGAGATTATGTGCTTCCACTGCTTGTCAGAATCCGGTACTTTTCCCTGGTCGCGTAAGCCTAATTTACTTAAAAGACTTCCCTTATTTTCTCGTTAATTTACGAGTCCGCCAGTGCGTTCCCTTCACCCTACCACTCTTTTACTGGAGCGTTCAGACTTCCTGACGTATTGTCTAAGAGTACTATTATCAATGATAATATTCCTGACTTCGAACTTCACTTCAAGTTCTGTTCGCGACCTGACTGGCTCAATGTCCCCGCCAGACCTTCAGCTTCCTTCCCAACTACCTCTTCTGACTGTGAGCTGTGAACTAACTGATCACCTCTCTGAGTTCTCCCTTAAGTTAATTCAGTATTTCACTGTTGCTATGCTCAGCCGAACTTTGAACCATGTCTACTTCTGATTTGTCTTATTCTCATTGGCTGGCAGCATCTCTTCCCTGAGGGAATTCTCAACCTTCTCAATTGTTCCAGAAGGTCGAACCTCGGAATTTTCCTTGTACTACGTGCGGTTTAAGCCGCGCTCTGTCATCCTTGACCATGTACATACAGTGATAAGGAATGACCAATATCCTGTGTTTGTTCAAACATTTCACCACTGCCTGAAAGCTCAGAACTGCATCTCCCATAGTAATTCCCAATGAATATTTCAATCTCATTTTCTTACACATATAATTATTTCCTCTTGATACCTTTAAGTTTTAATTCATTTTCTGACCCCACATTTCTTATATCTACTTTTATTTCTGCGTTGTGAGGTCGCGGTTCGAATTCATTTTCGAACCGCTTGCTTACGAATTATGACATGCGGGAGTGCCTGATCAGCGATACGACACACTGGAGCCATACTCTAACTGCGGTCTTACCAAAGACTAATACGCCCTCTCTTTTAAATCCTTACTCCAACCCCTAAACGCTACGCACCTCATGGTTCATTTGCCATTGCTCTTTTAAAGTTTCTAACATGCACAAAGTCAAAACAAAGGTACGCGGCCCGTCACATAATGTCAGCCTTGGAGCTATGGAGAACTGACCTTATATGAGAAAAGGCCATATCGCTCCGGTGATCTCACTGATGTCGATGAGGTAATACGCTCTACGGGTGATTAACATATCCCCGTAAATTTTGACCAACATCCGTAAAGAAATCGATCGTACAATTCGCCGCAATCACTTTCGCGTCCCTTTTTCATTCGAGCCAACTCTGGGGCTCCCTGAACTGACATAATGGCGACCAGATGTTAGGATGGAATTTTCCGTGCTCGTGTGTGGTTTCAATTGCGTAGTTTGTCTAAATTAATGATACTTAATAGAAGTCTCCTGGTAAAATGTGTCCATAAATTACACCGACAGGGGAGGCTGGCCTAAAATGACCTACCCTAAATATAAATTTAGATATAAAGTTTGTCTTAATAAATAAATAAACGATTACTAGTTTCTCATGACATAGGAAGTATTAGTAATCGTTCAGTATAGTTGGAATGCGTATTTCTCACATGTTAATTATAAAAAATAAAAAATCCTAAAAGCTCGCAGTATGTCATTTTAGGCTTGGTCTCTAGGTAAAATGACGTGCCTAGATTGCAATTAATATGCATTCTGAAATTTAGGCCTGTTTCAAAAAAAGGAACATGTAACTTTCCCAAAATGAACAATAAATCTGATGCACCTCCTGTTACATCAAGAAAAACAAGTTGCATTTTATTTTGAAATATTACTCTATAGAACAGCACATCCATATCAATCAATTTGCTAAACGTTCCAGAATAGCAATAATATTATTTATTTATTTATTTATTTATTTATTTATTTATTTATTTATTTATTTATTTATTTATTTATTTATTTATTTATTTATTTATTTATTTATTTATTTATTGATGTCTTTATTTGTGGCGAAGTTAGGGCTCTTGGCCCTCTCTTACACTTAACCACATTATACGGCTTAATACTGAATACAAACTTAATATTCAAAACTTAACACACTGTATATACACAGACTGACAGAGCAAATGCAACACCAAGAAGGAGTGGTCAGAACTTTATGCCAATTGCAGGGTAGACTGACGTCACTGAGGTATGCTCATGATGTGAAATGCGCCGCTGTGCTGCGTACGTAGCGAACGATAAATGGGACACGGCGCTGGCGAATGGGCCACTTCGTACCGTGATTTCTCAGCCGACAGTCATTGTAGAACGTGTTGTCGTGTGCCACAGGACACGTGTATAGCTAAGAATGCCAGGCCGCCGTCAACGGAGGCATTTCCAGCAGACAGACGACTTTACGAGGGGTATGGTGATCGGGCTGAGAAGGGCAGGTTGGTCGCTTCGTCAAATCGCAGCCGATACCCATAGGGATGTGTCCACGGTGCAGCGCCTGTGGCGAAGATGGTTGGCGCAGGGACATGTGGCACGTGCGAGGGGTCCAGGCGCAGCCCGAGTGACGTCAGCACGCGAGGATCGGCGCATCCGCCGCCAAGCGGTGGCAGCCCCGCACGCCACGTTTCCGCCATTCTTCAGCATGTGCAAGACACCCTGGCTGTCCAATATCGACCAGAACAATTTCCCGTCGATTGGTTGAAGGAGGCCTGCACTCCCGGCGTCCTCTCAGAAGACTACCATTGACTCCACAGCATAAACGTGCACGCCTGGCATGGTGCCGGGCTAGAGCGACTGGGATGAGGGAATGGCGGAACGTCGTGTTCTCCGATGAGTCACGCTTCTGTTCTGTCAGTGATAGTCACCGCAGACGAGTGTGGCGTCGGCGTGGAGAAAGGTCAAAACCGGCAGTAACTGTGGACCGCCCTACCGCTAGACAACGCGGCATCATGGTTTGGGGCGCTATTGCGTATGATTCCACGTCACCTCTAGTGCGTATTCAAGGCACGTTAAATGCCCACCGCTACGTGCAGCATGTGCTGCGGCCGGTGGCACTCCCGTACCTTCAGGGGCTGCCCAATGCTCTGTTTCAGCAGGATAATGCCCGCCCACACACTGCTCGCATCTCCCAACAGGCTCTACGAGGTGTACAGATGCTTCCGTGGCCAGCGTACTCTCCGGATCTCTCACCAATCGAACACGTGTGGGATCTCATTGGACGCCGTTTGCAAACTCTGCCCCAGCCTCGTACGGACGACCAACTGTGGAAAATGGTTGACAGAGAATGGAGAACCATCCCTCAGGACACCATCCGCACTCTTATTGACTCTGTACCTCGACGTGTTTCTGCGTGCATCGCCGCTCGCGGTGGTCCTACATCCTATTGAGTCGATGCCGTGCACATTGTGTAACCTGCATATCGGTTTGAAATAAACATCAATTATTCTTCCGTGCCGACTCTGTTTTTTCCCCAACTTTCATCCCTTTCGAACCACTCCTCCTTGGTGTTGCATTTGCTCTGTCAGTCAGTGTATTAGAAAAATTATATTTTCAGGCAAAATGACATAGTACGTGTGTCATTATGCCCAAAGTTGGCTACATTTGCTTTTCGACTCATGACAACGGAAGTAATTAGTGCAAGTTGTAGCGTACCTTCAAGGCTATCACTGGACATTACTTTTATAAAGCTGAAGGCACTCAGTAAACTCCAAGTTATAAGAAATAGTGAGTGTTTAATTACAATAGAAATGCTACGAAACACATTTCTGAACATAAAATCCCTATCCCGCTGCCATATGCTACGACCGGTTCACTTGAGTTGTGTACCAACCAGACAGACCTAAAAGCGCAAAATTAAAAAATATTCTAATAGTACATTTGTCAAAAACATAACTATGTCGTTTTACCCAGATATGTCATTTTAGGCCAGCCTCCCCTACACCGTGTAACTTCCATTTCTTTAATTAATTTCCATATTCATGGACACGTTAAAATTGAACATGGCAGGGCTGCAAATCTCAGCTTGGGATATTGGTTCCCTTTAGAATTGCTTCTGCGGCGAAGGCACGAGGTGTGTGTTTCTATCCTTCTCTTGCAAACACTTAACTTAGCGGATCCTTCTTTGTCTCCGAGGTCGCGCTATGCACAAAGACATGATGCTAAATTAAATGCTAGGTAACTGGGTCGTACCTCTGAGGGGGGGGGGGGGTAACAATATACCAATTTGGAAGTGCTGATGAGCTTTTATTTTGAGACCAAAATATGTTTAAATTTATGCTTAGAACAAGTCCCTTGTTAATATCTCTACAGAACAGTGCTATTTGTGTACAATATCGTATAGGTTTCTATGTTACGGGTACAATGAAATCGCATTGTCAAATGAGTTCTCAGAGCTTCTATTTCTCAGTTCTTTTCATGTATAGAGTCTCTTTTGGTACCAGCCCCATTAGCGTCGGGGAAGCGTGTCTGCTTCTCACCTAGAGGTGCAGAATTCATATCTTGGCTCGTCCAACCTGAAATAATTTTTATTCAGTCTCATAAGACCAAGCCAGAAACTGTCTGATATAAAAGGAAGCGTACCCAGTCAATTACAGCTGAGGTCATCACCACACAGACCACGTGCCATTCTAATATTTGGCTGGGTAGTAGTTGTCTTGGCATCCCAAGGCGAGTATTATAAAATACAAACGTTGATCACTAGAAATATATTCTTCTTCTTATTCTTCTTCTTCTTAATTTCTTCATATTTCCTTCAGCCACATCACAACCTCCTAGAATTTCCTTTTCTGGGATTGTTAGAGTCATCTTGGCTTATTTTGGGTTTTGGTCAGTGGTTGAGAAAACCACGCGATATTTTAGGTGAAAATCCAACCCAGGATCAATCAGGGTTCAAACCTCAAGACGTCTGGCTGGAAAGACAGTCGCTACTTCATTTTCTGGATGGATATAAAGAATTCTAACAACTTGATTCTGAAAAACAGCCTCCTTACTTCTTACTTCCAAACATGCAAGGCAAAGTCGTGAATCTTACGGCACCTTCACATTTCAGTTCAGTTTTCGAAAGGATAGCAACTTCCTGGTTCGTTTCGTATTTCTCTTCGTCGACAATGAAGTGGTCATAAGATTTAAAAATGAAATGGGAGCGAAACTAGTCGCGTTTTACGAAACCACAGCGTAATTATGAACCGTTAGAATGAATTATGGTGTGTAACTAATAGGCGTCAGAAAAAAACACCTGGGGAATTTCCACTTTTGATGAAGGTTCGTGAGGAATGATCAGTTTCGCAATAATTCAGTCATTAAGTTTTTTGTGATCTGTAACGATGTTTTCATACGTACAGTTACAGAAATTTAGGTTCTATACATCTGTCATTTTGTTCCTTTTTTAATTGTTAGTTTATAATACCGTAATTCTTTTATATATATATACATCGAGTTGAGCCTCTATGGACTGCGTGTTAACAACCAACTTCATTTCAGTGTCTAGGTCTTGTTCTTGTTCCGGCTTTGACTTCCTGCCAGTATCTTCTGAGCCCAGCGACGAGTGCCTGTTTATGCTTTCCGTCCTTTTCGTCTTCTGGAAGTTGATGCCATTTGGAAACCTTGGTAGTTGTTCACCAATCTTCTGAATGCGTTCCTGTCATGAATTTCTTGGTCTGAAATACCAATCTGCCTCAGATCTTTTTCGCATTCCTGGAACCATCTCGGCCTTGTGGTCTTAGATTGAATAAAATTCCATATTCTTTTCGTTAGTCGATTACCAGTCATCCTCAAGAGATGACCGTAAAATAGTAGCCGTCTCTTCTTAATTGACGCTGTGAGAGGTTCTGTCTTGCTGTACAAATCCTCATTTGCTCCCATTTATTTATTTTGTTCTTGATAATTTCGGTTATTTCCCTTCGTACTCACCTATGTGTGAAGAAGATCCTTCGCTGATGAATAGCTGATCTGATATTTTGGCTCGATTCGACTAAAAGTGAATAGATTTTTAATTGACTTCGGTCCCGAGGCTGACGGAGGTTATCCGATTACAAAGAAAGCGGTTTCATAATTAGATGTACAAGGCATTATGAGGAGTGAAGTACAGTAGTTTGACACTGGGCCGGAAAGTGCTATCAATCCTATAAGTACAATCTTACATAATTACTCAGTGCCACTTATAATCTCAGCATCTTCCATACTATGTATCACCAACCCCTGTCCCGTTGCTCTACGGAATCGGGTATAATGTGAGATGAATCTTCGTAGCGAGTTCTTACGACCGGATACTCTTCCTGAAGTCAACCTCATCAGAGGTGTTTGTTACTGCACATATCGCATTAACAATCATATCTAAGAAGTTATGTCATTTATTTGTGTTTTTTTTAATCTATAATATTGTAGTATTTCATTTATAAAATGTATTTACTAATGAAGTTGTGAATAGAGGGCAGCACCTCGCTTTCTTTTTCTGGCGCGAGTGACTGGCTAGAGACCAGGAGAAGCGCGTCAGACATGACACGAGTAACATGTGGAGACAACAGTCGCATAAAATCATGTAATTGCACAACAGTGCTAACATTTTTTTAAGTGCAGCCAAACCATTGGCACAATAACAATTTCGTCCTTTCAAGTGTAAAGAATTTCTAGAGTTTTTAGTGTCAGTGCATACCCTACGTGTAAATATATGATTGTATACGTACAAGCAGTACTTACAGTACTGCTGTGATTTTAGTTCACGTATAACTGAATAAATCAGTGACTTGTGTGCTCTTTATATTTTACAAACAGTATTTTCTTAATAACATTTAAGTGGTCCTCCGAAAGTGTACTTTATTTTTTATATGTGGTTATCATATGCGACCACTAGAGGTAAGGTTAGATCGGAAACATAACAACAGTTTCATCTCGGTCAAACAGTGTTAATGAGATGAATGACGTGATGTGTATGACAGGAGGAGGGGAGAGGGTGAAACCCAGTGCCGGCACATAGCCTACTCCTGTCGATTAGCACCAAGGGGTCTGCCCAAGGCTTAACGTTTACATCCGACGGACGAACCCCCATCAACAGCGTCATGTTCGCTCACTCTATATGAACATTGCTGAGAGGTTTCGAATTGAATCCAGGCTTTTGGCACTCATTCTAGTGATTATAAGTTTTATACACTGACTGACAGAGCAAATGCAACACCAAGAAGGAGTGGTTCGAAAGGGATGAAAGTTGGGGAAAAAAACAGAGACGGCATGGACGAATAATTGATGTTTATTTCAAACCGATATGCAGGTTACACAATGCGCACGGCATCGACTCAGTAGGATGTAGGACCACCGCGAACGGCGATGCACGCAGAAACACGTCGAGGTACAGAGTCAATAAGAGTGCGGATGGTGTCCTGAGGGATGGTTCTCCATTCTCTGTCAACCATTTGCCACAGTTGGTCGTCCGTACGAGGCTAGGGCAGAGTTTGCAAACGGCGTCCAATGAGATCCCACACGTGTTCGATTGGTGAGAGATCCGGAGAGTACGCTGGCCACGGAAGCATCTGTACAACTCGTAGAGCCTGTTGGGAGATGCGAGCAGTGTGTGGGCGGGCATTATCCTGCTGAAACAGAGCATTTGGCAGCCCCTGAAGGTACGGGAGTGCCACCGGCCGCAGCACATGCTGCACGTAGCGGTGGGCATTTAACGTGCCTTGAATACGCACTAGAGGTGACGTGGAATCATACGCAATAGCGCCCCAAACCATGATGCCGCGTTGTCTAGCGGTAGGGCGCTCCACAGTTACTGCCGGATTTGACCTTTCTCCACGCCGACGCCACACTCGTCTGCGGTGACTATCACTGACAGAACAGAAGCGTGACTCATCGGAGAACACGACGTTCCGCCATTCCCTCATCCAAGTCGCTCTAGCCCGGCACCATGCCAGGCGTGCACGTCTATGCTGTGGAGTCAATGGTAGTCTTCTGAGCGGACGCCGGCGCCGGGAGTGCAGGCCTCCTTCAACCAATCGACGGGAAATTGTTCTGGTCGATATTGGAACAGCCAGGGTGTCTTGCACATGCTGAAGAATGGCGGTTGACGTGGCGTGCGGGGCTGCCACCGCTTGGCGGCGGATGCGCCGATCCTCGCGTGCCGACGTCTCTCGGGCTGCGCCTGGACCCCTCGCACGTGCCACATGTCCCTGCGCCAACCATCTTCGCCACAGGCGCTACACCGTGGACACATCCCTATGGGTATCGGCTGCGATTTGACGAAGCGACCAACCTGCCCTTCTCAGCCCGATCACCATACCCCTCGTAAAGTCGTCTGTCTGCTGGAAATGCCTCCGTTGACGGCGGCCTGGCATTCTTAGCTATATACGTATCCTGTGGCACACGACAACACGTTCTACAATGACTGTCGGCTGAGAAATCACGGTACGAAGTGGGCCATTCGCCAACGCCGTGTCCCATTTATCGTTCGCTACGTGCGCAGCACAGCGGCGCATTTCACATCATGAGCATACCTCAGTGACGTCAGTCTACCCTGCAATTGGCATAAAGTTCTGACCACTCCTTCTTGGTGTTGCATTTGCTCTGTCAGTCAGTGTATCACCACCCCTCCTACCCTGCCGGCCAACATTCTGATGGTGAAACTTTTTCGGACAACGGCACTCCAACCGGCTAACTACGCTGTCAGATCACATCGACTCGACGCCTTAACGATCATGGCTACCAGGCGGGCCTAACAGCCTTCATACTATCGCAGTCACAAATGAAACTGAGACTGCGGTGAAAGCTACATTTTGCTGTGACATGTGTTAGTAGACATTAATGCAAAAATAATACATCTGTTAAGAAATGGCAACAGGTGTGTGAAAGTAACAAAATCATATCACATATATTGTCTGTCCCAAACGTAATTGTAGTCTGTTATGCTCATAGTCATTCTTTAAAAAAAAAGGTATTAGAAATCGATTGATAATCAAATATACAGTACATCTAGCTATACTATAGTATATTTCAGGAATGATATGGCATTACCTGGACAGTATCGATACTCTCGATACGTAAGGTAATGAAGTGACTGATATCGATTCCTTCTATAAAGCTATCGAATTTGTACATTATGGAAAGCAATCTGATTTCGTTATCAAAGGGAAGACTAGCCTATTAAATCTTCATATTCATGCAAATGAACACATGTTATAAAAATATTCTCCAAAATTTCCTTGGTTATCTTTCCATCTATAGCAGGGCCTCTCAGGGTGCAGGTGCATGTACTGTGCACGGTGCAAAAGACGACTTCGCTTAGTTGACCAGTGTGCAGACCCCCACTCCTCGAGTTGGAGCAATAGCGCTGTCTCTCTCTTTCCCCACGCCTGCCTCGCTCGCTCCGCTGTCTCCCTCTTCCTCACTTGCTCCGTAGCGCTCCAAATCCGAGCCGAGTTGAGCCGAGTAGCCCAGAGACGAAGCGTTGGTCCGAGCCGAGCCGATTGGGACCGATGCAATGTGCACAGGAACTCTGCGCCTCAGTTTGCACGCGTGAGATTTTGGGCGTTTGAGAGGCCCTGATCTATACTATCAAAGATATCCCTACCGTTTAAGAATTCTTCATTTGTCTATACCTAAAATACTACCTCAGCCAAAAGAACTAAATAATATGTAGCCAGCAATACTAAACTTTCTTCAGCTTATCCCAGTTATCTTCGGGCTCATGTTGCCTACCACCAAATCAATATGGCCACCGCATGAGTTGAATCAAGACTATCTACAATATTATAAGACCCTAATACAAAATGAACTTGGCCGGCGCATTGGTTGAATGTAAACAAGCCTGTGATACATAAACACAACCTTCTGATTATCGTATTTAATGTACGGCTCCAAGGCTAAATGGTTAGCGTGCTGGCCTTTGGTCACAGGGATCCCGGGTTCGATTTCCGGCAGGGTCGGGAATTTTAACCATCATTGGTTAACTTCGCTGTCACGGGGGTTGGATGTATGTGTCGTCTTCATCATCATTTCATCCTCATCACGAAGCGCAGGTCGCCTACGGGTGTCAAATCAAAATACTCGCATCTGGCGAGCCGAACTTGTCATCGGACACTCCCAACACTAAAAGTCATACGCCATTTTATTTCATTTCATCGTATTGAATTGCTAAGCTGTCAATAATAACGAAAAGAATACTTAACTTTGGGCGATAGACCAATACCATCTAGACAGTGGCGTATGCTGAGGGCTACCAAGGCTATCAGTGAAGCCCGAACCTCAATTGAGAATGATGGAAGTCTAAAGCACATTATAATGTACGCATCTGACACATTGTTCCACTTTAAAACTTGAAAGCAGTGAGAAAAAACGTCACACGTATTTCTGCGAGCAAGGCATCGGAGACTGCTATTGCAGCCCAGACTCTCGCCCCTCTTCCCTCGACTTGCCCCAAGCGGCTAGCTGCTCTATATCGGACAGGAGCGGGTACCGGGGTGATAGCTGTGCTTAGGCTTCGGTCCGTCAGATCGCTACTGCTAAGTATCAACCATGCGTTACTCATCGTATATACTTCTTCACCTCATACTTCTGACGCAATTATACAGATAACAGAGTGGTGGTATTTAATTCCCATGTTCTTCTACATCCTTGCAAGAAGACACTGCAGGGATGGTGTTATGGAAGCAATATAGTTTTCATTTTATTGGTAGAACTGTTCGAATGAAATGCACCGGGCGAGTTGGCCGTGCGGTTAGGGGCGCGCGGCTGTGAGCTTGCATCCGGAATATAGTAGGTCCGAATCCCGCTGTCGGAAGCCCTGGAGGTGGTTTTCCGTGGTTTCCCATTTTTACACAAGACAAATTCTGGGACTGTACCTTAATTAAGGCCACGGTCACTTCCTTCCAACTCCTAGACCTTTTCTATCCCATCGTCGCCATAAGACCTATCTGTGTCGGTGCGACGTAAAGCAACTGGCAAAAAAAAAAAAAAAAAGAACTATGTGAATTCATTATTATTATTATAAAATACATTACAGTACAATATAGTATTTACGTCCCACTTAGTACTTTTGCGGTTTCCGGAGACGCCGAAGTGCCGACGGGATCCCTGTGACCAAAGGCCAGCACGCTAACCATTTAGCCATGGAGCCGTACATTAAATACGATAATCAGAAGGTTGTGTTTATGTATCACAGGTATAAGTCTCTGGTAAGACCCCAACTAGAGTATGGTTCCAGTGTATGGGACCCTCACCAGGATTACCTGATTCAAGAACTGGAAAAAATCCAAAGAAAAGCAGCTCGATTTGTTCTGGGCGATTTCCGACAAAAGAGTAGCGTTACAAAAATGTTGCAATGTTTGGGTTGGGAAGAACTGAGAGAAAGAAGAAGAGCTGCTCGACTAAGTGGTATGTTCCGGGCTGTCAGCGGAGAGATGGCGTGGAATGACATTAGTAGACGAATAAGTTTGAATGGCGTTTATAAAAATAGGAAAGATCACAATATGAAGATAAAGTTGGAATTCAAGAGGACAAACTGGGGCAAATATTCATTTATAGGAAGGGGAGTTAGGGATTGGAATAACTTACCAAGAAAGATGTTCAATAAATTTCCAATTTCTTTGAAATCATTTAGGAAAAGGCTAGGAAAACAACAAATAGGGAATCTGCCACCTGGACGACTGCCCTAAATGCAGATCAGTATTGATTGATTGACATATACCACAGGATTTCTTTTACTTGCCAGTAAATCTACCGACACGAGGCTGACGTATTTGAGTACCTTCGAACACCACCGGACTGAGCCAGGATCGTCGAACCCGCCAAGTTGGAGTCAGAAGGCCAGAGTCTCAACCGACTGAGCCACTCAGCCCGGTTATAGCTTAATCAGTCTAGCCAACCCCGTATATCAGTACCTAGCTCCGGGTAGCTACCTAACGCTTACACGGAGGCGATAGCACGCAAGCCAAAGTACCAGCTGATTTACTCGTCCGAGCAGTCATCTATTTTATCAGCAGATGGTTGAACCGGCCCTTAATCAGCGATATCATAAACTGCGAAGGAAAAAAAGAAACGCACGAAAGGAAGGGAGAGTTTATGTTTATGTTTATGTTTCGGGATTGACCCTCCCATACGTATGGAGAAATTAAGACTGGTAATAAAAACCAAACTGAAACTACACAAATTGGTTTCTACCGGACGAGCTGGCCATACGGTTAGGGGCGCACAGCTGTGAGGTTTCATCCGGAAGATAGTGGGTTCGAACGTCACTTTTGGCAGCCCTGCAGATTTTTTCCGTGGTTTCCCATTTTCACACCAGGCAAATGCTGGAGACTTTACCTTAATTTAAGGCCACGGTCGCTTCCTTCCCACCCCTAGCCCTTTCCTATCCCGTCATCGTCATAAGACCTATCTGTAGCAGTGCGACGTAAAGCAAACTGTAAAAAGAACATTTTAACAGCTTTGAGGAAGCGGCAATCTGGGGAAATTTAAATTAGGAAGAATGTTACATAAATTGAAATAGAAAAGATTAGTACACATTTTCATCATTCGAAAACATTATGAACACCATTGAAGTACATTATTTTATTACTTGTAATATTCTGTATTCCTTCCTCACTACTCAAGAAAATGACAAACAAATGATTGCTATAGAATAACTAGGTAAAATATTTCACGTTCTGCAAAGATCTGTGAAAGCATTTGCACTAATGTTCGCACAAAATCTTTGTTAATTTGAATGTCAAACATGGCATAATCCGCCGGAATATTATAGTTATTGATCTTGGTTATGCAGCTGAAAGGAAAACCTACGAAGCACATAAAGATGATACTTGAGGGTAGAACATCCTATATAAGGTAACTTATTTCTCTTACAAAATAAAAAACCTGAACAAATTTTGTGGGAAGATTACATGTAGAAATATTGAATATTTCTCTTGGGCTTCTTCTACTTCCAACTGATATATCTCATGTGGTTTAACCAAACATTATTTTCTTTAAAAATGCATTTTGATCACACATACGTATATCTTCGTCATTTAATGAGCATGAAAGCATGACGAACTTCTCACTGAGCAGAGGGAGAGACACAAAGGGAAACAAGAAGCTTCTCATTCACAAATGAAGATATTTTCAGAGAAATCCAACTGCTTCAGCAAGGAAAAGCAGCAGGAAGTGATCAAATTACTGGCGAGGTGATAAAGACAATGGGGTGGTACATAGTGCCTTATTTAAAATTTCTCTTTGACTATGTCATAAATACTATAATCTATCAGCTTCATTGTCCGTATTGATGAATTAAGAATGCATACTTGCATATGTCATAAATAATAGTGTAATACCAAAGGAATGGAAGGAATCTATAATAATACTAATTTATAAACAAAAGGGTGATAAAAGGAAACCAGAGAACTACAGACCAATCAGCCTGACCAGTATAGTTTGTAAAATACTGGAGAGTTTAATAGCAAAGTACATCAGAGGGATATGTGATGATAAAAATTAGTTCATGAGGAGCCAGTATGTATTTAGAAAGAAATTTTCTTGTGAGGCACAACTGGTGGGATTTCAGCAGGACATATCAGATGAATTGGATTCAGGAGGCCAGTTAGATTGCATAGCCATAGGTCTTTCCAAAGCCTTTGATAGAGTGGAACATGGAATATTATTAAAGAAATTGGAGGGAATAGGATTGGACGTAAGGGTTACACGTTGGGTAAAAACATTTCTAAATTCAAGGGTTCAGAAAGTCAAAGTAGGAATTAATGTATCGCAGGAAGAGAAAGTTTGGAAGGGAATTGCACATGGTAGTATAATCGGTCCGTTACTTTTCTTAATATACGTAAATGATTTAGGGAACAATATAACATCAAAAATAAGATTGTATGCAGATGATATAATTGTTTATAGGGAAATAAATACCATTGAGGATTGTTCAGAATTACAAAGGGACCTTGAGAGTATCCAACAATGGGTTGAAGAGAATAACATGAAGGTTAATGGAGGCAAATCAATTGTTACAACATTTACAAACAGGAGTTTTAAAACTGAATTTGAATATACTTTGGATGGGGTAGTTATCCCATAAGATGGCAAGTGCAAATACTTAGGTGTAAGATTTGAAAGTAATTTGCACTGAAGGGTCATGTGGATGACATTGTTGGGAAAGCATACAGATCGTTACATGTCATAATGAGGCTACTTAAAGGATGCAACAAAGAATTAAAAGAGAAAAGTTACTTAAGTATGGTTCGTCCATTATTGGAATATGCAAACAGTGTTTGGGATCCTCACCAAGAATACCTAATAAAAGAAATAGATAGTGTGCAGAGGAAAGCAGCAAGATTTGTAACAGGGGATTTCAGGAGAAAGAGTAGTGTATCAGATTGTTAAAGGAACTAGGGTGGGAAACTTTAAGTAAGAGAAGGGAGAAAACTAGACTTATAGGATTATATAGAACCTATACAGGAGAAGAAGCATGGGGAGATATCCGTGAGAGGCTTCAGTGGAAAATAATTATATCGACAGGACTGACCACAAATATAAAATTAGAAGGAACTTTAGCCGAAGCGATTTGGGTAAATTTTCATTCATTGGGAAGGGTGTGAAGGAGTGGGAACAGTTTACCAGGGGTAGTGTTTGATCCTTTTCCAAAATCTGTACAGATATTCAAAAAGAGAATAAACAACAACAGAGAAAATAAATGAAATGTTAGAGAGCATTCGACCAGTGCAGGTTAATGTAAATAAAAAATCTGTGTGAATAAATTAATTCCATCCCCTGGTCTAAGGAGTTTGGACAGCCAAAGTAAGGGATTGCCTGTAGGGGTGAAGTACAGTGGGGACTTCGAGGGCCCTGGGACCGCTACGGTAGCTGTGAAGGCCTTTCAGGAACTCTGAAAAGTGGTGGTAAAAGGGGCTCTGGTTAAGACGCAGCAGGTCGTTATGCTACTTAGGTTCCAGAATGGGTAAAGAAAAGAAAAAGTAAATAAATGCAATGTAAATTTTAATCTTATACCAGTTGTACAGTATCATTTGATGTAATTCCACATACTGTATATCAGTCGACTATATTTGTAAGTAGTACAGGAGATATTATAAGTAGAATTTTGTAAACAATGTAAATTTATTAAGGATGAGCTGTGTGTTAAATAGAAAATAATTGTTAGCGTAAATTATATAATATTGTATTATAGGAAAATTTTATTCTCTTGTTAATTTAATATTTAGTGCTTGACAATAATGCATTTTAGTGTACCATTTGCCACCGAGGTAGACACCTCATTTGCAAATAAAGAGATTTTGATTTGATTTGAACTATAGTTTCTACAAAGTGATCCCGTGTAAAGTGGTTTTTTCTTCGTAACGAACTGTACTTACCTCGGGCTTACTTTTGTGTTTCAGGAATACTTTCAAGGATGATACTCTCCTTCTCAGTGAAACTGAATCTTGAGACTATCTGTGATCCTAGTGTAGGCGTCGACACCATCCCAATCATTCACGGCTTGAGGTTTCTGAGCATGCTCTGGGTCATCTTGGGTCACACATGCATTATAGCCTTCGAATATTCAGGCAAGTAGTACCAACAATGAATTAAAACCATATAAACTATTACAATCCGTATCGCACATCACCTTATTCAAAAGAGTACTGCATTTTGTTAGCCTCTTTTACGGGGAATAACCCTGTGAAATGTTGCCATTGAGCTTTCACGTCGCGTACTTATAGATATGATACTGCATAGGCTTTTGGGCTTACGTCGTAAGCATAAGCCCAAAAGCCTATCCAAAACCCTGTGAAATATTTACTGGCAGATTAAAGAACGCCTTCTGGAGCAATACTTTGGCTCTCTGTCGTCAGAAAGAAACACTAACACTTAAGGGGAAGTTAATTACTTGGAATAAAAATAATAATTATTATTACAGACAACAGGACTTATCGGGAGGTTGCAGAGGAGAATTTTCTAATCCAGACTGTAACTAAAGGCGCATACGCTGTGGATACCTTCTTCTTTATAAGGTAAGAGTTGACTTCATCATCATACACTAACTGAAGGCTATTTTGAGAGTCTAGAATTATCTCATGAGGGCAATTAATGACATGTGTTGTCCGATAGATCGTGATTGGTTCAAGTACATTGGCATTAACGGTGGGGGCCTGGCCTCGCGACACCCAGTCCGGCCCGAAATCAGGATGAGGTTTGATCTGGATTTTAGATTAGAATCGAATAAAGAGTGATAAATTTAAAAATAGTAGCATAGTACGTGTATGTGGTAAGTAATGGGCCAGCTGCTAGGCTGAATGGTAAACGTAGTGGCATTCGGTTCATAGGGCCCCAGGTTCCATTTGGGGCCGAGCCGAGTGCTGGTTAATTTCTCTAGCTCGTGGGCTAGTGTTTGTTATTATATTAGTACACTAGGATGTCTTCGCTTACACACATCACACTACCAACCACCACAGAAATACTAGTGAATACATCATCCTCATATGATTAGTGCGGGGAGGTTATTCGACCGTAAAACTGAGTTTCACCCGCATTAGTGCCCACCCAAGAAAATTCTTGGCAAGAAAGATAAAAGCTCTCTGGTAAATACAAGTTACTTTGATTTGAAATAATGGATTTTTGTTATCAAGTTATTCAGAAAAACTTTGGTTCTGTATCTCTCATTGTTGACGGCTTATTGTATTAATACACTCGAAGTAATGCCCGTAACACCTTCGAACCTGAATTCTTTTGGTGGAAAGAAAGAAAGAAATGTCTTTTACGCTAATTATTCTATATATACATGTTTTATAACAAATTAAAAATTTGGTTGACCTGATATATACCATTCCAAAAATAGAGTATGTACAGTATACTGTACATCAGGATTCTAGTGTTATGAAGTTCCGGTATTCTACACTCATGTTCTGAGACTAGAGATAGGAAGTTCATATTCACAGGACATGTGCGAAAGTATGTTCTAAACAAATGATTAGCATTTTAACTATGTCGGCTTTCGGGTTCAAGGTCCACACCGAAATATCGGCGCACCACCACCGACTGGTAAAATGTGCCTTGTCGCTATAAACCGAAGGTAATGGATCAGTGTGACTTGAGCAGACGTACCGTCAAATGAGTAAGTTTGAAAGAGGGTGTATTATTGACATGAGAGAACGTGATGCATTCATCCGGGAAATTGCTGCTCCTGTGGGACGAAGTGTGTTGGCAGTGCAATGGGTGTGTACATAATGGTTCACAGAAGGTCGTGGAACACGACGAGCTGGGTCTGGTCGCACCACCCAGACCACCCCCCAAAAAGATCTGCGTCCTCCTCGGTTCTGGCGCAACAGTGGAACTGCGCAGCATATTGTACACTATCAGGAGTGACAGTTCGTCGCCGTTTATTACGGCCTGGGTTACCGGCATATCGTCCACTTCTATGCCTACCTTTGACTAATGTGCATAAACATGCTAGACTGCAGTGGAGCATGGAACGACGCCACTGGGGACAGGAATGGCAGCAGATAGTGTTTTTGGACAGATCCAGATTCTGTTTGTTTGAAAATGATGGCCGTATTTTGGTTCGCCGCAGACAGGGAGAGAGGCATCACAGCGACTGCATTTGCACAAGACATACAGTGCCAACTCAAGGCCTTATGGCGTGGGGTGTTATTGGGTAAAACCACAAATCACAGTTGGTGCGTGTCCAGGGTACTTTGACCAGTTTGACCTACTTGCATGACATCCTGCGACCCGTAGCCATACCCTTTCTGCACTACACCCCAGGCGCCATATTTCAGCAGGGCAATGCGCGACCACATATTGCTGTACGAACACGTGCCTTCTTGTTGTCAAGGATGTCAGACTGTTGTCCTGGCCGCCCAATCACCGGATTTGTCGCCAATCGAAAATGTGTGGGATAGTGTGAAACGACGGGTGCGGCGCTGTGACCCAATGCCAACTAACAAATATGAACTGTTGATCTAGGTGAATGCAGCATGGATGGCTATACCCCAGGATGTCATTCGCGCCTTATACGCGTCGATGCCATCACGCATGGACATGCTGAACCTAGGTGGCTGAAATGCTAATCGCTTCTGCAGAACATACTAATGAACATGTCCTGTGGATATGAACTTCCTATCTCTAGTCTTTTAAGTTGTTCTGTTTTTATGAACATGAGTGTACTTACACGCATTAGACTGTTTTCTTGAGTCTTGGGCAAATAATAACATTGAGTTCCATATTAGATAAATGAATAATTGATTGTTTTTTAAATTATTCACATTCATTAAGCCTGTTTACAAATATATACAATTATTTGCATGAGTCCGGCTCCATGGCTAAATGGTTAGCTTACTGGCCTTTGGTCAGAGGAGTCAGGGGTTCGAGTCCCGGAAGGTTCGGGAATTTTAACCATCATTTGTTAATTTCGTTGGCATGGGGGCTGGGTTCATGTGTCGTCTTCATCATCAAGACGTGCAGGTCGCCTATGGGGGTCAAATCAAAATAACTGCACCTGGCGAGCCGAACACGTCCTTGGACACTCCTGGCACTAAAAGCCATACGCCATTTCATTTCATTTCATTTGCATGAACAGAAATAAATTAATTTCAGTTTCAACAATCATTTCATCACTTTTGAAACAATGCAAAACAGTTCCTTTTCCTGTTGGTGCACAGGTGAACTTCAAATTTCCTGCAAAATATATGTGACCGTTGCATACGGTTGACTTGTTTACATCGAGTGGGCTGCTTCTTATCATCATATTCAGGCAAATGGTCCACAGTAACTGTCTGTACTTTTCTCAGAGGTCTCGTCTCTTTTCTCTGTTGTTTGGTTGATAATGAAAAATATCCAGGGATTCGTCATTTGGTACCCTCACAAGGCTTATCATCCCTTATAAAATCTTCAGCCACTTCCAGCCTTAACTCCAGCAAATCAGAAATACGGTCATATCCATCACCACTAGCATTGTTAGAACTTTCTAGATCACCTGATTCCCTCGTCTCAACGTCATCTCATAAAATAACTTAAACCCATAGAGTTAAAGATAGTAAAGTGTATAGGAACTTTTCGAGAATTAAGCTCTTACGATAATCACTACCGTATACCCTCTTCAGTTATGAACGCTTACGAACACGCTGTGTAGGTATTTTGCGCTGGTGCATTTCGACTGACTCATTAACCTCTGTATCACTTGCCAAATCTTCCAGATCAGATACATCTCCGTTCTCCAATAGACTGAGAATTGTATTTACATCATTTGGATGTATTCGTGATGAAACTGAAATTCACCCTGCAAATTTTACAGGTTATACCAATAAATATAGCACCATGCATTTTCAGGTTATGTGTTGCATATATTGTCTAGTGTACATATATTGGCATTAGCCTGTGTACGAAATCCTATGACAAAAGAGTTGGCTAAACTCATGCAGTGTAATAACTTGATCACATTAATGTACACCTCTTGGGAGACCCGATGTGTAGTATACTGTACATGGCTAAAGAAATGCATAATATACTATTTCTACTCCAAAGCACTCATAGTAATTGATCAAATTATCATTTACAAACATTATTCTTCCGTTTCTATACGCTGGATAACTTGATTATGTTACAAAAATATAATTTATCTCTCTCACTTAGCCTACCTGACTGATTAATCTGTTGCTCTGCCATATTTTCTGTTTATCTTTATAATTCATGGAATTGTGTATAGATGTAACTCTGACCACAAATACAGCACAGACAATACATGAACGTAACCAGGGGCCAAAGAAAACTAGGAAAGAGACCAAGAAAGAAAGAAAAAAGGATCTATAATAAATAAATGTTATTCTGATTTGAAATAATAGATTGTTTTGTTGTCAAGTTATCCAGAACAAACTTTGGTTCAGTATATCTCATCGTTGACGGCTTATTGTATTAATGTACTCGAAATAATGCCCGTAAGCAGCACTTCTAACTTACATAATCTTCTTCTTCTTCTCCAACACTGGTTAACTGTATGCCTCCACTCGCACGTTTCTTAACTTCTTTCCTCCATCATGTTATTTCCAACTTTATGAGCTACACTATCAAGCCACCAATCCACTATTTACTCCTTTCTTCTTCTCTCATCCGATTCAAGACATATTATGACAGACCAAGGTTGCCACAAATGGCACTTTTGTCATTCTTCATTTTCTAGTACGTCTTTACTTTTTATGGAAATCAAGTATATTTTCCCGTGAGTTTCATAACAAATTTATTGATTTATATTCATAATAAAAACAATTGCATATCCTTATTTTTAAAATGTCATTTCTGCTGTTCTCTCGAGTTCGTCTGAATAGCTGGCAAATCCCAAATGCTTCCATAGCGTTTTTTTTTTTGTTCCGGCACACGAATGCTGTTTACGTTATCTTTCATACATCACATCATACACCATTTTTACGTGAATCTTCCGCGTATTTTTTCCAAATAGTGGAGAAGATTTCAAATCATAAATGTTTGCAGAATGTTATTGCAAACACAGGTGAAAACATATAAACTACTTTTACATTATACAACCTATGTTTGAGATATAGTACTATTAACTTGCATTGTATATCAGAACTAAAGCGTACTTAATGAAATACTAGGAATTCAATAATTAAAATATTATCAATTAATATTCAGAATCAAATAACATTTATTACTTCTCATTTTAATTCTAGTATCTGTAGGCTAACTATCTATCGGGCTATGCGAGGAGTGACATAACCACGATGAAATACCACTTGTTTAGTTAAAATACTCGTGTTTTCAACATCACAGGACATACTATTAACTGTACAAGTCCAGTCTTCAAGTACACACAATTCAATACATCAGCTTACTACCTCTTGAAACATCTGTGCTACGACTGACTTCCAATTGAGTGCTACATCCAACTCATACACACTGCGAGTGATTGGGACATAGCTCACATACATACACACAGCTGAATGAGGCTACATATACATAACACCACAGAGTAAATGCCTCTTTCAAAGAGTCCTCAATATGAGGGAACATTGATCCCTACAGTATCGACCTCTTTGACAAATATTTAGTTGTTAATTTTCTTTTCTTGCCATGCGCCTACAGCAATTATCAATGCAAAATCAAATAGGGGAAATACAGCAGTTGGTTTAATAGTGGATAAGAAATTAGGACAACGGGCGTTGTAAACAGGTTAATGTTATCAGAATACACTCCAAACCACTGCTCACCATAATAGCACAGAATCGAGGACTGTGAAAAAGAATCAGCAATCCATAAAGGAGTGAGGCAGGGCTGCAGGTTTTCCTGTCTCCGTTTAGATGTTTGTAAGAACAGACGGTAAAGGAAATCAGAGAAGAATTTGGAAAATGAATCACAATCCAAGGAGAGGAAATCAAACCTCAGAGATTTGCCGATAATACTGTCATTTTATCTGAGCCCACAAAAGATCTGGAGAAATTGTTGAATTTTATGGAAACTACCTTGAAGAAGGAGTACAGCATGAAAATAAATACATTCAAAACAAATTTAATGGAATGCAGTCGAACGAGGTCAGGTGATGTAGGAAATATTAGATTAGTAAATAAGTCCTAAATTAAATAAATTAATATTGTTACTTGGATAACAGAATAACGAACGATGGCAAAAGTGAGAACATAAAGTGCGGACTAGCACAAGCAATGAAAACCTTTTTAAGGAAAGATACCCAGAACATGTTCAGTTAGAGTTTGAGGAAAGTGTAGGTGGTAAGAACTGTAAGGATAGACCAAGACATGTATATAGTGAACAGATGTAGGGTGAAATAGTTACGAAGAAATGAAAAGATTAGCACAGGATAGGATACCATGACGGCTACATCAAAGCAGTCAATGGCATAATGACCCAATCAACAATAACAACAACGACAACAAAACAGATGAAAATATTGATTCATGCCATCACGTTAGTCTACTGATTGGTCGATTGATATTCATATCAATATAATCGGTAACAGAGGTCAACATTTGATTTATCCAAATTTTACTCGGTTTTAAGCGAGCTTCTCTAATCCGAACCACTACGCCAAAACACAAATAGTTACTACTAACTGACTGATTAAATAGCAAATAATTAAATCGAGTTACTTATCAGTTCGTTTTCTGTATTTCAGTGGACTCCTCGTGTCATTCTTGTACTTCAGAACCATCGCCAAGGTCGATGTGACTAAGCTAACGAGGTCTACAGGAGTTACGTCTAACATTCTCCAGTTCCTGGGTCTACTTATATACCGCTATTTGAGGTATGGTATGAATATTTATTTATGTTTTGGGCTGAACCGAAAGTTCTTAGAGTTTTATTTTATGGTTAGTACTTAAGAAAATCGCATGCACTCATTTAAACCACCTCCATATTTCTTCCATGATTCTTGTCCATCTTACTGAAGATTTTAAAATTACGTCCACGTCCACGTAGATCTGGAGGGTCGGAGGAGAAATCACCTTAGTACTTAACTGAAGATTTTAATTCACTAAATGATTATTCCGTTCAAGCAATACTGCAGAGAGAAGTGGAAGTAGGAAGGTGCAATGTTCCACCAACATGCCGGTGCGTTATGATTATGACGTCCTAACTGATGTGATCACATATGAAGTCTCATATTTTCCTGGAGAGGCAAACTACTCTTCCTGTTCGCTAGTTCAGGCCTCATCTCTCGTTTCGGTGTAATTTTTCAATTTACTACCTGCACTTTATAATTGAAGGCCACCTACCAAAACTCAATGAGAACATAGCCTAGATCTTGTACTTATAGTGGCTGAATTTAACAGGAAAATGCTGTCAAATGTCACCCAGGAAGTGATTACAATTTATGATTCATTTTTAACGAGTACAGTTGCATACGGAAAGTTTAAAGTTACAAAAACTAAACCCGTGATCTGTACAATTCATTAAAGATCTTGACCTGCCAAGGCGACTGTTGCCTTGACAGGTAGATAGTACAGGACCGAGCTCGATAGCTGCAGTCGCTTAAGTGCGGCCAGTATCCAGTATTCGGGAGATAGTAGGTTCGAACCCCATTATCGGCAGCCCTGAAAATGGTTTTCCGTGGTTTCCCATGTTCACACCAGGAAAATGCTGGGGCTGTACCTTAATTAAGGCCACGGCCGCTTCCTTCCCACTCCTAGACCTTCCTTGTCCCATCGTCGCCATAAGACCTATCTTTGTCGGTGCGACGTAAAGCAAGTAGCAAAAAAAAGATAGTACAGGGTCACGTGGCCACTTTTATTGCTTCGCTCTCTTGGCTAGACTCAGAATGTTCACTTTTTTCAGACAAGCCATTACATGTTCTAAATAATGCAATTATACATTAGGTTTTCATCCTGGTATACATTTTATTTGCTCAATTTTCTTTCTGAAATCTTTACAGTGTTGCCTGTCTGTCTGTTAGGTCATCAGCCCAGAAGCTGGTTGGATCCTCAAATAGCACCACCAAAGGCTATGCAGTTATAGGAAAACCACAAAAACCAATGGCAGAGCCCAAATGAGGCATACTAGGCAAGATGTGGAGTGATGTAGTTTGCCATTGCTTTCCTCACTGGGTCAGAAAGTGCCACTGCAGCACGACTGATCCTATGAGCAACACCTTTCATAACACTCAGACGCTAGATGTGCGCCAAATGTCATTACTCAGCACCACCCATACCCCAGCAGCTTCCATATTGTCACAGTCATGGATGAGACTGGGACTTCTGTGGAAGCTACACTTTGCTCTGGCCTGTGCCAAGAGACGGATACAAAAATACTGCATCCACCAAGAAATGGCAACAGGCGGGACAGTGTTGGCTACCGATGAAATATTTATTAAAAAGGAGCCAGGGGCATAGGCAGGGCGGGGGTTGTTGCTGGGGATTAAAATTCACCCACATGGAATTAAAAAAAAAAAAAAAAAACAGAAACTGACAATGAACATAAACAAAGTAAACATTCAGAGCCATAATTGTAGAACCAAGAAATCTATAATTCACTTCTATCAGTGTCCTTATAATGACAAGTCATGCATGCACCTTGATTGTGTTCTACCATCATTTTGTAATTATAACCCTCTCGCCACCTCCATCGGACGATCCTGGCTACGCTACTGCTTGGAGCTTTATACGCTTAAGTATAATTTTGTGCATTAATTTCAGAAGAGAAAAGCAAATCCCTTTTTCCAAACATGAAACACATTTTCTTTTACGATTTGCTCTACATGACACAGATACAGACAGGTTTTATGGCGACGATGGGATAAGAAAGGGGTAGGCGTGGGGAGGATACGACCGTGAACTTAAATTAAGGTACAGCCCCAGCATTTGGCTGGTATAAAAATGGAAAACCACGGAAAAGCCATCTGATAGCTACGTGATCTAAACCACGCAGCAACTCGCTCAGTATGAAATCGGTGTTGCCCATGTTCCCCCAACAGGTGACAAACTATTCGAGAAAGCTGCATCACATGAAACAAACCCACCAGCTGGATGGCACCGGCCTTTGCACAGATACTCTGGTCAATGGCGAAGAGAATGTGAGAAAAACGTTGTACACTTCGAGTTCCTTCTTTAGATGTTTGTAAGGTGGACAAGAATGGCTCTATCAAGCAGGATGATAAACTTACTTTTATGGGGAGTAGCGTTTTTTTTTACTTCGCTTGCACTTACCGGGTGAACGTCTCGACCTCGACCTCATGTTGCTTGATAATAAATTACTACTTTGTCTTCGTCTGTAAAACTTTAAAATAATGCGTGTACTTTTGAAACACTCTGTATCCCTGGCCCGTACCGTTGTGGGGGTTAATTTTTTAAACAATTTAACGCGCAAATAAGTCTATTTTGCCGCCTCTGTGGTGTAGTGGTTAGCGTGATTAGCTGCCACCCCCCGGAGGCCCGGGTTCGATTCCCGGCTCTGCCACGAAATTTGAAAAGTGGTACGAGGGCTGGAACGGGGTCCACTCAGCCTCGGGAGGTCAACTGAGTAGAGGTGGGTTCGATTCCCACCTCAGCCATCCTGGAAGTGGTTTTCCGTGGTTTCCCACTTCTCCTCCAGGCGAATGCCGGGATGGTACCTAACTTAAGGCCACGGCCGCTTCCTTCCCTCCTCCTTGCCAATCCCTTCCAATCTTCCCATCCCTTCACAAGGCCCCTGTTGAGCATAGCAGGTGAGGCCGCCTGGGCGAGGTACTGGTCATACTCCCCAGTTCTATCCCCCGACCAAGTGTCTGAAGCTCCAGGACACTGCCCTTGAGGCGGTAGAGGTGGGATCCCTCGCTGAGTCCGAGGGAAAAACCGAACCTGGAGGATAAACAGATGATGATGATGATGATAAGTCTATTTTGCCGCGTCAACCCGGACTGCAATGATTGTGCAGCTCTCGCAGATTGTTTTCTTATAGTTTATTTTCCTTTGTTTTTTAAACATTTTATTTAGGTTCTTGTCTGTCGACCAAGCAACCACCATACACGTATACATAAATAGAGCAATTATTAGGAAAATAACATAAACTTTTGAAAAAATCTCAATAAACCAGTCACAGATGAAAGAAAAATGTACAGTTTTAGCAACTCAGTCTCGCAACAAGCTACCTCTGTGGATGCGTGGTAGAGTGTCGGCCTCAAGATCCCAAGATAGTGGGTTCAATCCCGGCAGAGGTAGTCGGATTTTTGAAGGGCGGAAAAAAGTCCATTCGACACTCCATGTCGTACGATGTCGGCATGTAAAAGATCTCTGGTGATACATTTGGTGTTTACCCAACAAAATTAATTAAATCTCAGCCATAGACGTCCAAGAGAGATCCGGTTTACTTTGTCTGCCATCTAGGGGACCTAGAGTAAAACGGAACGTCGAAATTGACGAGCAGACAGCCAGGTGGCATCAAATCGAAATGTCTGCAAAACGGTAGCTGAGGCCATACGATTATTATTATTATTATTATTATTATTATTATTATTAGTCTAGCAACTCAGTGTTGAAAACATCCTAGGGATATGAGCTACGAATTTTACGTCAATAAAATCCTTTTCTTAATAATTGTTATCCGGTCGCTTAGTTTGCCTTTTTCTACCACTACGAGCGCTAATACGAATCAATGTAGAGTTTCACTTAAAGCCTTATAAGCCGGGCTGAGTGACTCAGACGGTTAAGGCGCTGGCCTTCTGACCCCAACTTGGCAGGTTCGATCCTGGCTCAGTCCGGTGTTATTTGAAGGTGCTCAAATACGTCAGCCTCGTGTCGGTAGATTTACTGGCACGTGAAAGAACTCCTGCGGGACTAAATTCCGGGACCTCGGCGTCTCCAAAAACCGTAAAAGAGTAGTTAGTGGGACGTAAAACAAATAGCAGTATTATTATTAAACCCTTATAACTACATTCGGTGCACTCATTTTATTTATGTAAAGAAGTTAATTTGGTTAGGATTTGAATAAAAAGGAAAACGAGTAAACAAACAAGTGATTTTAGGATGTTTCCCGGGAACAGCGTTTGGGCCGGAAGTGATTTTCTAACATAGTTTTTTAGTTTGAGAGAGCTATTCAAGACTCGCAATTTGAATCCTTTCCGGCCTTTTAGCCTTTCAACTTTCGGCACAATTGAGGAAATTGATTAATTTTACTTTTCTCGTAGTATGGGGACCCCTACTTTGTCTGCTACGAAATATTTTCAACATTATAAAGGCAAACGAACAGAAAACAAAAATGAAATTATTTTTTTTTGCTAGGGGCTTTACGTCGCCCCTAGCAAAAAAAAAAAAATGAAAATTCAACACTTTCTGATATTCCCCTTGAGGTCTTCCAAATAACACTTATTTAGAGGTTTGTGGAGTGGTTTTCTGATTTGTTATTGTGTTTTAAAAGTTGGATGGTGTTATCTCCAGGGCCTGTGACTTTGGTTTCGAGATTCTTGCACTGTAGATGAAGTTTATATTGTGCCCTACGTGTTGGCCATTTTGTTTTCGTATTGTTAGCTATTGATTATACCTTTTCTATTTGGTGGTCGTCAGAAAGAAAAATATGTGTCAAACAAGGGAACCTCAGTGGCGCGCGCATCAACTATGATGATGTACCACGTCTAGAGCTTACATACTCAATGTATGCTGCGCAGTCCCATCACGTTAATGCCATTTTAATAATTTAGTTTAGTCATAAATTGCTACCACTGAATTTATTTAGACCTTCGGCCTCTTGTTCAGGCTGTAGTAATGTTAAGGATATCTACGAGATCATATCAATCAGTCATCAATCAGTCACTACCGATCTGCATTTAGGACAGTCGTACAGGTGGTAGATTCCCTGTCTCTTGTTTTCCTAGACTTTTCTTAAATGATTGCAAAAAACTTGAAATTTATTGAATTTTCCCCTTGGTAAGTTATTCCAATCCCTAACTCCCCTTCCTATAAACGAATATTTGCCCCAATTTGTCCTCTTGAATTCCAACTTTATCTTCATATTGTGATCTTTCCTACTTTTAAAGACACCACTCAAACATTCGTCTACTAATGTCATTCCACGAAATCTCTCCACTGATACCTCGGAACATACCACTTAGTCGAGCAGCTCCTCTTCTTTCTCCCAACTCTTCCCAGCGCAAACTTTGCAACATTTTTGTAACGCTACTCTTTTGTCAGAAATCACCCAGAACAAATCTAGCTTCTTTTCTTTGGATTTTTTAGGTTCTTGAAACAAGTAATCCTGGTGAAGGTCCCGTACGCTGGAACCATACTCTAGTTGGGGTCTTACCAGAGACTTGTATGCTCTCTCCTTTACATCCTTACTACAACCTCTAAACACCCTCATGACCATATCCATAGATATGTACCCTTTATTTACAATCCCATTTATGTGATTACCCCAATGAAGATCTTTCCTTATATTTACACCCAGATACTTACAGTAATCCCCATAAGGAACTTTCACCCCATCAACGCAGTTATTAAAACTGAGCGGGCTTTTCCTATTTGTGAAACTCACAACCTGACTTTTAGCCCCGTTTATCACCATACCATTGCCTGCTGTCCATCTCACATTATCGAGGTCATTTTGCAGTTGCTCACAATCTTGTAACTTATTTATTACTCTATACAGAATAACATCATCCGCAAAAAGCCTTACCTCCGATTCCACTCCTTTACATATATCATTTATATATATAAGGAAACATAAAGGTCCGATAATACTGCCTTGAGGAATTCCCCTGTTAATTATTACAGGGTCAGATAAAGCTTCACCTACTCTAATTCTCTGAGATCTATTTTCTAGAAATATAGCGACCCATTCAGTCACTCCTTTGTCTCTTCCAATTGCACTCATTTTTGCCAGTAGTCTCCATTCATCCACCCTATCAAATGCCTTAGACAGGTCAATCGCAATACAGTCCATTTGATTCCAGAATCCAAGATATCTGCTATATCTTGCTGGAATCCTACAAGTTGAGCTTCAGTGGAATTACCTTTCCTAAAACCGAATTGCCTTCTATCGAACCAGTTTTTAATTTCACAAACATTCCAGCCACTTTTCTGGTTCTGAACTTTTGTATCTTATTGCAAATGTTTTTGTTATCATACGCAAATCCGTAAATGGATTTGCCGAATTCTTGTCCAAATCAGTAAACCTTCTCCCAGGTCCAAAACACCCCGCCACAAAATACTTTGAAGCTAGGAAGGCTAAACGTGATGCTCTGATTTCAAAGATGTTATATGAATCAATCTAACCCAGAACGCGCGACCAAAAGGGACCGAGAGAAGAGGCGCAATAAATACAAATACGAAGAAATGCAGTTTCTTTACTACAATCAAAGGAGAAAAGCTTGTAATTTTAGTGTTCAAGATATTGATGACCATTTCTCTTCTATATTTTATAATCCCAATAATTGAGTACGGGAGGAGTATCCGGGCTGCATCAGTGAAGTGCAGCGGATAGCACTCAACGAATGTTATGAGACAACGATAAGCAAGGAAGAGGTAATTGATGCGAAAAGTAAAGTAGCAGTTGACGCAGCTCCCGATCCTGACAATATTATAGACCGAGCAGTCAAGGACAACCTAGTATCTAACATAATTGCAAAAATCGCTACGATAATGTTAAATACCGGGTTCGTTCCAACACTTTTCCATCAGGCTCGTACAGTCTTTCTGTCCAAAGGAGGAGACGTGCTAAATCCGTCAAATTGGAGACCTATAACTATATGTTCCGTATTACGACGTATTATTGAAAGGGTTTTTGAGGCCAGGTTGAGGCTTTCTGTGCAGTTCAGTGAGCATCAGAGAGGTAATAATAATTTCGTGTGGCTATTTCTAGCCGACTGCAGCCCTTGTAAGGCAGACCCTCCGATGAGGGTGGGTGGCATCTGCCATGTGTAGGTAACTGCGTGTTATTGTGGTGGAGGATAGTGTTATCTGTGGTGTGTGAGTTGCAGAGATGTTGGGGACAGCACAAACACCCAGCCCCCGGATTATTGGAATTCACCAATGAAGGTTAAAATCCCCAACCCGGCCGGGAATCGAACCCGGGACCCTCTGAACAGAAGGCCAGTACGCTGACCATTCAGCCAACGAATCGGACATCAGAGAAGTTTCACTAGGTCACCCGGCTGTCTCATAAACACTGTCATTCTGAGATCAATCCTCCAGCATGCTAAACTTGGAAAGCATGACGTAATCCTGATTTTCTTCGACATAAGTAAAGCCTTTGACAATGTCGACCGCTTACATCTCAGACGTACTCTCAGTTCTTCTGAATGCCTCTCTAATTTAACAAGAATAATTTGCAATCTGCAAGAAAATAATTCCACCTGTTTCCAGGTCAATCAGAGAAGAACTAAACCTATCATTTTGCGTCGTGGTGTAATTCAAGGGTCCCCATTTTCACATCTCATATACAATATCGCTACTGACCTCATATTTAGAGAACTCAGTGAAAACAATGTATCTAATGAATATGGATACTCTATGGGTGATGGGCTAACTCCACTGACAAGGTTGGGCTTTGCTGGTGATACTATAATAATTGGAAGAAACAAGCAATCGGCTCTCGAAATCACTAACTTAGCAATTGAGAGATTTCAGGAATAAGGGTCGAAAATAAACGTAAACAAATCAATAGATATCGACATTAATAACGGAAAATTCAGCTTTGGAAACCTATGCATATCAAACGGAACAACTATATGGTGCATTTCCGGATCAGATTGCATTAAATACCTGGCAGTTAACTTCGCTGACGCTATTGTATTTGATCTTAAGTAATCTGTCACATTACTGCAAGAGAAACTAAACGCCCCGGCATCTTCCCCTTGGCTACAGCCTGATTAAAAATTTAACATCTTAAATACATCCTTGTGTCCCACATTGATAAATCAGTTCCTTTGCACCCCACTGGAAAAATTCACCAACTTTTTTAGATGATACCGACAAAATGATTAAGAGTACTCTCAAGGAGACTTTATCACTTCCAGCTGACAAACAAGATGCAATTATCTATTCTGCCAAAGCGGTTAAAGATCTGGGTCGTTTTCGTGCAAGTTGGAAAGCAGCTCTACAACAGACCAATAGCTGTAAAATCCTCTGCAAAGCTGGCAATATGCTAGTTGCTTTACGTCGCACCGACACAGACAGGTCTTATGGCGACGATGGGACAGGGAAGGGCTAGGAGTGGGAAGGAAGCGGCCATGGCCTTAATTAAGGTACAGCCCCAGCATTTGCCTGGTGTGAAAATGGGAAACCACGGAAAACCATTTTCAGGGCTGTCGACAGTGGGGTTCGAACCCACTATCTCCCGAATACTGGATACTGGCTGGCAATATGAACACTGAAGCAACGAGAAACCTCGAATTTGAAACTGCTCATTGCGCGTCCACCCTTAACATCGAATGTCTCAGCCGAAAATGCTCACCGAAAATTGCAGACACGTGACGGCCTGTTGGATACCATGAAACTCAGGAGATCTCTCAGAGACCAGGGATATAAAAAATGGTGCCTATTAAACCAGAAAGGCAAAGGCGTATGACTATATCAAGAGTTTACTCCAGCCACACGGTGGATAAGGAAACAGGACGGACTCACAAGCACCAAGTGGAAAGATGCTCTCAAAATGGCAGCGATGTAGCTCCTGTGAGCTCCATACCAGGCAGATTCAAAGACGGTAACTACACTGGAGACGATGCGGTAAGATTGAAACTTTGACACACATCTTAGGATCTTGCCCATTCGGCGAAAGCCTACGGAACACCAGTCACCATCACATCCGGTCTTTCTTGGCCGATACGCTATTTTTTTTTTTTTTTTTTTTTTTTTGCTAGTTGCTTTACGTCGCATCGACACAGATAGGTCTTACAGCGACGATGGGTCAGGAAAGGGCTAGGAGTGGGAAGGAAGCGGCCGTAGCTTTAATTAAGGTACAGCCCCAGCATTTGCCTGGTGTAAAAATGGGAAACCACGGAAAACCATTTTCAGGGCTGCCGACAGTGGGGTTCTGGCCGATACGCTACGTGGTAAAGGGTATCTAGTACACGAATCAACATGATGGCCGTCAAACCCGGGAGCAAAAAAGGTTTCATTCTCGACCCGACGCTCAGATTTGAAGTAGATGCAAATCTGATGTCAATGAAGAAAATAGAGGATGTATTCACCAACCATTCCATATTACCTCAATAAGTACAACCTTGAGGACATCGAGGTCATAGGGCTCATGCTGGGTGCAAGGAGCACCATTCCTAAACTACTGGTCACTTATTTCCGACGCTTAGGTGAACCGAATGAGACCATCGTGAGCTCGGGCATACAAAGATTGAAAGCTTTGATAGCAATATTGTGGCATCACCTCTACGCTCCATCCACTTAATTACATCAATTAAAGTAATGTATCTGCTGCTTCTTTGTTTTCTGTACATTATCATTGGAATGATTGTATTTTACTCTGTACTCTGTACAAACCGGGCGAATCAGCCGTGCGGTTAGAGGCGTGCAGCTGTGAGTTTGAATCCGGGAGATAGTGGGTTTGAACCCCACTGTCGGCAGCCCTCAAGATGGTTTTCCCATTTTCACACCAGCTAAATGCTGAGGCTGTACCTTAATTAAGGCCACGGCCGACCGGATAATGTCGTCCTCTTTGCATTTATGTATCTGCCTACTCAGCCGACTACTTTATGACGGATCGTTGACGTAGTGATGGAAGGAAGTCCATATATGGAAGCTGGATTCCATCAAACAGACCTTCATTAATAATTAGTTTTGGGATATGTTGTATTGTGTGTGTCATCATCATCATCATCTGTTTACCCTCCAGGTTCGGTTTTTCCCTCGGACTTAGCGAGGGATCCCACCTCTACCGCCTCAAGGGCAGTGTCCTGGAGCTTCAGACTCTTGGTCGGGGATACAACTGGGGAGTATGACCAGTACCTCGCCCAGGCGGCCTCACCTGCTATGCTGAACAGGGGCCTTGTGGAGGGATGGGAAGATTGGAAGGGATAGGCAAGGAAGAGGGAAGGAAGCGGCCGTGGCCTTAAGTTAGGTACCATCCCGGCATTCGCCTGGAGGAGAAGTGGGAAACCACGGAAAACCACTTCCAGGATGGCTGAGGTGGGAATCGAACCCACCTCTACTCAGTTGACGTCCCTAGGCTGAGTGGACCCCGTTCCAGCCCTCGTACCACTTTTCAAATTTCGTGGCAGAGCCGGGAATCGAACGCGGGCCTCCGGGGGTGGCAGCTAATCACGCTAACCACTACACCACAGAGGCGGGTGTGTGTCATTTGACCCATAAAAAGTGTATCGTGATTTCAACGTTTCTCACACATGTTACCACATGAACGATGCCAGAAATGTATACCGGTACCGGTTTTTGTTATAGACCAGCGCGGATGTTCTATTCGCTGGAGAGTAAAACGGAAATTCGAGAGAATCAGGCTATTAGAAAATTGCTGAGTAATTCCAATGTGTACAGTTTCTGGTTCGGGTAGAGAACGTTGTTCAGTAGTTGCAGTAGAAGGGAAAATGTATAGTACGCGAACCTTTTCTTGAGCCCTGAGCTCCATAGTGCTGAATGGGAACTAGGGCTCAAGCAAAGGTTCGCGTACTCTAGGCGTGTCATGTTCCAGGGTATGTGTTGGATCCATCGGTAAAATTTAACATGAAATCGGGCCAAAAGTGATGTAGAAATTAATTTACCATACTATTTATGGAAGGGCTGGTAATGATAAAGTCCGGCAAGGAGAAATTTTTCATTAGAGAAAGTGATAATTCATACGCATGACAAAACGTTGGTACAGAAGAGGTCTTCAGTATAATTGGAAACATGTTGGAGGTTTTGTTGCTTTGTAGGTCAGTATGTACTGTTGTTCCCAGGCCTACAATTTGTCGACGTAAAGGTAGAAACAAAACTCGCTGTGTCAAATGTTATGTCTACCTGTGCCTCTCCAGGGAAAAGCAACTGGTTTTTTTTGCTAGCGGCTTTATGTCACACCGACACAGATAGGTCTATGGCGACGGTAACAACTGTTTTAAAGTGTTCCGCACACTTGTGTAATGTCGAAAAATGACCTATTACAAGCATATTAAATGAGACATCTAGCTGAATATTTAATTATATAAAAATTATCATCAGTATAATTTGTTAATATGTGTTATTCCCTCTCAAAACAATTATTTACGAGCCATTCAAAATATTATTACTTGTATCATTATTTTGCGTCAGATAATAGGAAAACTTGCTGAATGAACACTTGAGGAGTACGGTTTTACTGGTACACTTCCAAAATATATCTTTCTTTTTCCAAACCTTATGCGTAAAAATTGAATTTAAAATCAATAACAAGTTTTCAGGAGGGAATAGGGTATCAGCATTTACTTCTGCTAAAAAGTTAATCATTGTATTAGTGCATAATTCCACTCTAACATGCCTGTTATTGCTTCATTTGTCAGGTTGACAGTACCGTACATGTTTGTGCTGGGAGTCGTCCAGGTGTGCATGAAATGGTTTCAGGACACCGCAGTGTTCGAAGCTCCATTCAACGACCAAGAAAACTGCGCTAAATATTGGTGGAGGAACGCTCTATACATCAATAACTTCTTCTCTGCTAACGAAATGGTGAGTGCAAACCCTTCACCCCTCATCAACACCTGGGATTGTAGAACGGACTTACATGTTAATTAATTGCTTGCTTGATAAAAATGTAAGTGCTAATTTTTTAGCACCCGTCTCTCATAGAATTGCGTATTTTTTCAACAATGAAAAAACTCAAAGGAATTCGGAAAGCTATTCAGCTATCTTTCTTCTTATTTTGATTAAGTCCTGGAATATGTTGTATAAGTTAGTACAGTCTTTGCAAATGGATAAAAGTCAAGGAAATAGTTTAGTGTTACGGCCAATGGCTATGTATGGGCGATTTGACCACGGTCAGTTTGAACCCTCTTCTGAGGACTGACCCCCATACGAGCGCACAGGTCAAACAAATGGTTCTGTCTAAGGTACGTATTCCTCCCACTCACTTCTCACAAATTTGTCTCATTTATCTTTCCTGTCTGAACGTCTTCATTCAACTAAAATATCCATCCGATTTTTAAATGGAGAGGCATAGAGAGTCATGTTCCCACTTTTCACGGCCCGTTCCTTTCTCAGTCCAATACTTTCAATATTACAGAATGATTTTTTTTCTAATACTACTTCTTTAATAACAAAGAGCTTGATATTCATCTTGAGGCAACGATATCCAGCATGAGTACAGAGACAAGCGATGTGATAAACTACTTGTCTTCATCAACACTCTATGGTACTCGGTTTAAAGTAAGACAAAGTTGATCTCAAAACTGCTAGAAAGTTTGAAGGTTAGCTTCATGTTTTATCTAATCTTACTAATACAACCTGCGACAATAAAGTTCGGTAAATGAAGTCAGAACGGTCGATCCGGCAACATTGGCGACACACAACGCTGCACCTGCGTAGCAGCAGGTTTTGACCACCTGCTCCCAACTTTGTTTACTTGAGCATCGTTTGTGTCCCGTGTAAGACCTGTTTGACACAGTGCGTGTTTAGTGCGTTGGTTCTGAACTGCGAACTGGAACATGAACGACCAAAAGATCAATGTACAGTTTTGTTTTAATCTTGGCAAGACACCGAAAGAAACGCATACGATGCTGGTACGTGTTTATGAAGATCAAACACTGTCCTTGAAGTGTGTGTATGAGTGGTTCGCTCATTTTCGAGGAGGCCGGGAAAGTGTTTCCGACAACTCCCGTAGCGGAAGACCGGCGACGGCCGTCAGTGATGAAAACATTGAGAAAGTGAGGACATTAATCAACTGTGCGCATGATAGCGGATGAACTGCAGATTAACCGTGAATCCGTGCGACAAATCGTTTCCCAGAAGTTAGGGAAGAGGAAAACGTGTTCTCGTCTTGTGCCACATAACTTGACGGACGATCAGAAGCAGACACGTTTAGAGGCTTCACAGGATTTTGTCGAAACGGCGGATGCGACATCAAATTTCTTGAACTGTATTGTCTCTAAGGATAAAACCTGGTGTCTCAGGCTGTTTCTTGGCAGGTTCTTCTTCTTCAGTACTTGGGATAATGTAAAACTTGAATTTTGACTAATTTATGGCTATTACATACTCACTTTTTTGTAGCGCAGAATCACCCTCCGAATCAGAACGGTCTGCATCACTGCTACTGTCCTCAGGTAGCTGGACATCGTCATGATGGTCATCATTCTCATCAACTTCGATGTCAGATACATTTTGGTCTATTGTATTTACAAGGTCTATAATTGCATCATCTGACAGGGCTGAAAGAAACAGAACATAATTCTTCTAATGTACAGTAAACGGCAAGAATGTCTTGATACAGACCGAAGGTCGTAGACATCTGAATCCATTCTTTCTCTATTTGGATTATAAATTAGTTTCACATTTTCATCGATTAGACTTAGATTCATTAGATTAGACAAAAATTGATTTCATCTGGAAAGAGTACATCCATTAGGCCCTGTATTCCATCAAATCACACTAACAAAAATATATTGTTATATCTAGGGCTCGGATGTTTAGGAAAAGTCATATTTTTTCTTTGTCTCTATTTTCTTACCTGATTGGATTTTGGTGCAAATCAGGTGATATAGTGTAACCGTACAACTAGGTTACAGATTCCATTCAGTATTTATTATTATTATTATTATTATTATTATTATTATCATCATTATTAACCCGACTCATTAGATTTTATATATTCTGTTTCTCATCATTTAGACTGTAATAATTAGGTATCGCGTATATTATTGTATTTAATCATAGGTTAAGTGAATATGTTTGTAATTATTCTGTATTGTAGTAAGTGAGATTTGTTGGTTTCATATTGTCATGCTGTGGCTTGTAACTTTGGCTAGATGAGCTGGCATAGTATTTTGCAATCGAGGCTATGTTTAAACTGGGAATGTTGTGTACAAGGAGATTTCCCGGTGACGCATTCGGCCTAGTCATTCTCGATCCGCTTGGGTAAGCTTAGACAACGCTTGACTGATGACATCAGTGCGTGGACACGTGATTGCGACCTAGTGTCAGTATTCGCCAGCTACTGTATGTGGAAGTGGAAGGGATGAACAGTGAGTGGGGAGATGAGTCGTAATCGCGAGGTGATATAAGTCGAGGCAACGGTAGTGAGAGATGCAGATGATATCTCTCAGTTCACAGTATTCTGTTCTTACTCAGTTCATAAGCAGTTGATATCGTGCAGATCATATGTTACAGTCAGAGGTATCAAATGGAAGAAGTGGTCTTAGTGTGATGGTAAGAGCTAAGAGTTGTGTTTTCAAGAGGTCCAGTAATAATCGAGGAGGTCTACAAGTGGTGCTTGTATCCGAGCAGAGACGTGTATTATGCTGATAAAGAAACATCATCTTCTTGTGAGGATGGACTTCACAAGATGTCTTCAAGAATATTTTACAATTTCTTATAATATATTGAGTGGACGTAATTACATTGGAGCTCCCTACACGCGTACATGGTATGTAGGCCAACTCCTTGTGACATAAGAAGATTACAGCAGACGGCTCCCGACTTCAGCTCACAGGTTTTCCCAAGAATTTCAAGTTCAACAGCGGTGTATGCAGACAACAGGTAATTAAAGCATCAGACATGTTATGCATTCATAACATGAAGAAGAGTGTAATCAGCGGCGATATCACATCTCACTTCAAGTTCATGCCAATAGCTTTTTTTGTTTAGATTAAATTTTCCTTTCCTTTGTACCGCAAATCTCACAATATATTTCTTTTGTTAAATTAAAAGACGTAAATGATTGTTCATTGTGACGTAAATTTAGTCATAAACTCAGTTTTATTTTTAATTATAATAAGTGATTCCAGTTCCATGTACAATCCTCAATTGTGGAAATGCAACAGTAATTTAATATTGTCCTGATCCATATCCCTGTATATTGCCAGATATGTGAGTTTATCACCTCACGCCTTGAGATAATTGATATAAGAGGTATGCTCTACCGAATTTTGTTGTTTTTCTTAAAAAAGCAACTGGCGCTCAAACAAATGTTATGTATATTGTGTGAAGGAGATGTAAGTATAAGAGTAGTGGTTAGAGTAGCCACAACGTGTCGCCAGCAACGTGGGACTCGAAAGGTTCAGAAAAAGTGTTTCTGAATGGCAATATACATGGATCAGTTCTTTTAATAAATACGCACATGTTAAATTCACCGAGTAATGTTACGAAGGTCATTTTGTTGAAGTTTGTATTTAAGGGGTAATGTCAGAGGAAGTGCAAGGGGAAATAGCTTTGAGATCGCGAAAAATTAGTAGGAAACCGAAGATGGACAAGGATAGCAATATGCAGTCAGGTGATGAGGCTGAGATTATTGTGTCCAAGGAAATCCAAGGTGGTAACATAAATAGGAAGTTGGTGACTAAGGTGGGACCTACTGAAAGTCAGAAAATAGTACAAACTGAGGAAAACGCTGTCACGCAAGATCAAAGTAAAGGGGTGATTGACCTGGGTTTATTTAATTTGCTGATGTCCAAAATGACTGAGCAGAATAATATCATTAGTGAGAAAATTGAATCTCAGAATAATATTATGAGTGAGAAAATTGAATCTCAGAATATTATTATGAGTGAGAAAATTGAAACGGTCATTAGTGAGAAAATTGAATCTCAGAATAATATTATGAGTGAGAAAATTGAAACGGTCATTAGTGAGAAAATTGAATCTCAGAATAATATTATGAGTGAGAAAATTGAAGCGGTCATTAGTGAAAAAATTGAAGCTCAGAGTAATGCCATAAATAGTATTAATAAGAAGATTGATGATGTTAGTAATAAGATAGATCATAAGGTGTTAGAAATAAGTAAGCAAATTAATAATTTAGAAAGTAAGGTAAATAGGGAGTGTAGTGACATCAGAGCTGAGATGGAATTGGGTCGGAGCAATCTCCATACGGAAATAGAGCAAATTAGTGAGACATGCATCAAACAGATTGATGAATTAGGCGCCAAGATCGAGTCTAATAAAGGAGAAATCAATGAGTTAGTAGAAGAAAGGTTTGAAAAGATAACCAATACAGTGGGGCAAGAAACTAGGAAATGTATTAGTAGGGTAGAACAGGTGGAAAGAAAACTTGGAGAAGTAGGTGATCTAGAGAGTGAACAAAAATCATTATCACAGAAGGTGAGAGAATCGGAAGAAAAATTACAGGAGAAGTTAAGAAAAATTGAAGAAAAGGCTGAGGAAACATTAGAAGAAAAATTTCTGAGTTGCCAGAGAGTACTCCAGAAAGAAGTGCGTGATAGTAGAAATGTACGCGAAATAATTGTAAATAATGGTTTAATCACTAGAGATCATGACTTACCTAAGTTTTCTGGGAAAGAATTTAACCCGATGGAATTTATGAGAGTAGTAGAGAAGAAATTTGCTGTTCAATTAAGAGACAATATTATTAGCTGGGAAACTGTATTGGAGATCTTATCTAATGCTTTCGTAGGAGAGACTAAGTCTTGGTTTCAAGTATATAAAAGCTCGATGTCTAGTCTAACTGAATTTAAGGAGAAATTCATGGCTAAATTTTGGAGTGAAGGTGTTCAGAGTAGAGAGAGAGAGAGAGAGTAATGTTTGGCAGGTATAATTCTAACGAGGGTGTTAGAATGACTGAATACTTTTTGGCTCATGTTTTGGTGTGGAGAAATTTAGAATGTATTGGACCTGAGGCTGATATAGTTAGACTTATGGCTAAGCACTATCCCGATAGAATAAGAGAAGCTGTTTGTATGCAAAGAGTGGAGACTATTAAGGAAATGGAGATTTTGTTGGAAAGTTTTGATGCTTTAGGTAGTAGCTTGAATAATAATAGGACACTAAATAGGAATGTAGAAGGAAGGGGTAACCAATCTAATAATCAGGACAGGACTATGAATAATCGTAACTACAGAAGAGAATATCAGGAGAGACCTAATAATAATTTCCACAGGGAGAGAAACTATCAAAATAGTACGGAAAATTTCAGGACTGGGAGGCGTGATTATGGTAATCAACCAGAAGCTGGGAGGCGAGAGAATACAGGCCATAATAATAATAATAATGACGCTAGAGGAAATAGGCAACAGGGGAGGCCGACTGAGGTGTGTAACCAACAAGTCGTAACCGAACCAAGTACTTTAAACGCGCAACGGACTGTATAAACAGGTCACTGAGACAGTCCGTAAATGGTGAGTTCATGTATAAGGTAGATAAGTATGGCAATGTCGACCAGCCTATAGTGGTAAGTGAACATGATTGTGACCTAAGTAGCAATAATTCAAATGTTTTAAGTGACGACTTGATCGTAGACAATAAATTTTATAAGTGTAATTTAAATTTAGATATAAGGCAAGATTTGTTAAGTGATCTTATATTATGTAATGAGGATAATTTAAGTAGTGTTACTGTTACACCGACGATTGAACTGCTGATATGGGGCAGAAAAGTTAAGATTTTGTTGGACTCTGGTAGTGAGAAGTCATGTGTAAATTCCAAGCTGTATGAGGAAGTTTTGAGAGAGAAGTATGAGGTAGCGGAAATTCCAGTGAGGAATACGTTCATCGTAACAGCTGTTGGAAACAAGTCTCAAAGAGTGAATAAACAAATAGCTGTCCCCATTAGCATAAGTGGAGAATGTATTTTCCAACCATGCTTAGTAGTGCCTAATTTAGTTTATGCCGTTATTTTAGGTACCGACTGGTTAACGTGTCACAAGGCTAAATTAAATTTTGATCTGTGTAATGTCAATCTTGTTTGGGGAAAGAGTAGCAGGGAAGTCAGTTTACCATATGATGTTTTGTCAGAAATTAGTGCGAATAAAGTGTGTTCTAGTACGGAAAGATCTTGTGAAATTCCTAATATGAGGAAAAATATTGATGTCTGCCATGTGTCTATACAGAGAGATTCTAGAGATGAATTGTATGAGACAGTGGAGAAATGTAATTTAGCGGAAAGTCAGAAGGACGAATTGTGTGAATTATTGATATCACATAGTGATGTTTTTAGCGATCGGCCTGGTAGAACACATCTTTACGAACACAAATTTAATGTTATTGATAACTCAACTTTTGTAGGACCGAAATATCCCATTCCGTTAAAATACGCTAGCGCTGTTGAAGAGCAGATTGACATTATGCTAGATTATAATATAATTGAACCATCATGTAGTCCTAATTTGAATCCACTTGTTATTATACCTAAGAAGGGTAACACGGTAAGATTGTGCATGATAACTTTTGTAGGACTAAATTGGATGAATTTGAGCTTGGTGACAAGGTTTTACTCAGAGTGCCACTTCCGTCATCAGCAGAAGCTGGTAAACTTTCTAAGTTTTTCTTGTTATATCAGGGATACTTCACCGTAGTGAAACGGATTGGGAAATGTGCTTATTCATTAGAAGACAAGGAAGGAAATATCGTAGGCACATACAATATAAGAAATCTTAAGAAATATATCATGTGAGTTTGTTGATTAATTTTCATTACTATGTTTATTCACCATGTTTTATGAAGCTGGCATTGCGAACAGGACTTCAGTGAAATTAGCGTGTGTTGTGATAATAAGTGAGGCACGGCAGTGCAATAAACTCCAGTGCTTGGAGACAGTGTATATAATGAAATGTCTTCGAGAATTACTTTTGAACACTCAATGAACGTTTGAAACGACAGAAGTGAGAAAGAAATGTAATCTGTATGTAAATAATACTGTATAATCAAAGTGAAAATGATAATTGATAAATGTTTTATATGTGTAACAACGAACATCCAGATGGATGAAAATATGTACCCAATTTGTAAAGGTCATTTTTATACATGTATATATGGTGTACTCGATTTCAGGTGATTGTGTATATATTTCATGAATCAATCGATTCATTTAATCGATTATTTCATGAGGGAGGCGTTCTGTAACCGTACAACTAGGTTACAGATTCCATTCAGTATTTATTATTATTATTATTATTATTATTATTATTATTATTATTATTATTATTATTATTATTATCATCATTATTAACCCGACTCATTAGATTTTATATATTCTGTTTCTCATCATTTAGACTGTAATAATTAGGTATCGCGTATATTATTGTATTTAATCATAGGTTAAGTGAATATGTTTGTAATTATTCTGTATTGTAGTAAGTGAGATTTGTTGGTTTCATATTGTCATGCTGTGGCTTGTAACTTTGGCTAGATGAGCTGGCATAGTATTTTGCAATCGAGGCTATGTTTAAACTGGGAATGTTGTGTACAAGGAGATTTCCCGGTGACGCATTCGGCCTAGTCATTCTCGATCCGCTTGGGTAAGCTTAGACAACGCTTGACTGATGACATCAGTGCGTGGACACGTGATTGCGACCTAGTGTCAGTATTCGCCAGCTACTGTATGTGGAAGTGGAAGGGATGAACAGTGAGTGGGGAGATGAGTCGTAATCGCGAGGTGATATAAGTCGAGGCAACGGTAGTGAGAGATGCAGATGATATCTCTCAGTTCACAGTATTCTGTTCTTACTCAGTTCATAAGCAGTTGATATCGTGCAGATCATATGTTACAGTCAGAGGTATCAAATGGAAGAAGTGGTCTTAGTGTGATGGTAAGAGCTAAGAGTTGTGTTTTCAAGAGGTCCGGTAATAATCGAGGAGGTCTACAAGTGGTGCTTGTATCCGAGCAGAGACGTGTACTATGCTGATAAAGAAACATCATCTTCTTGTGAGGATGGACTTCACAAGATGTCTTCAAGAATATTTTACAATTTCTTATAATATATTGAGTGGACGTAATTACATTGGAGCTCCCTACACGCGTACATGGTATGTAGGCCAACTCCTTGTGACATAAGAAGATTACAGCAGACGGCTCCCGACTTCAGCTCACAGGTTTTCCCAAGAATTTCAAGTTCAACAGCGGTGTATGCAGACAACAGGTAATTAAAGCATCAGACATGTTATGCATTCATAACATGAAGAAGAGTGTAATCAGCGGCGATATCACATCTCACTTCAAGTTCATGCCAATAGCTTTTTTTGTTTAGATTAAATTTTCCTTTCCTTTGTACCGCAAATCTCACAATATATTTCTTTTGTTAAATTAAAAGACGTAAATGATTGTTCATTGTGACGTAAATTTAGTCATAAACTCAGTTTTATTTTTAATTATAATAAGTGATTCCAGTTCCATGTACAATCCTCAATTGTGGAAATGCAACAGTAATTTAATATTGTCCTGATCCATATCCCTGTATATTGCCAGATATGTGAGTTTATCACCTCACGCCTTGAGATAATTGATATAAGAGGTATGCTCTACCGAATTTTGTTGTTTTTCTTAACAAAGCAACTGGCGCTCAAACAAATGTTATGTATATTGTGTGAAGGAGATGTAAGTATAAGAGTAGTGGTTAGAGTAGCCACAATAGTTACAATTAAATGATTTTTATTTGTCATATAAATGCATATTTTCGCTATTTTTTGTCATAATGTCATATTTTGAGCTATTTTCGTAGAACCGTCATATTTCGGCGGTTTGGCAATAGCTGTAGCTGCGCAAAATTATCGTCAACTTTTCGAATGAGAACTAGTATTTACCAAACTGCTTTTCCGTATCACATCTATAGTTAATTAATACAAATGGAATTCTCTGCCTCTTCTATTAAGATTACGCAGGAATTGTTTTCCTACAGTTTGTCAGAAAGTCTGGCATATATTAAGTCGAACTTTGGAATTATATCGAGTGTAGAAGCTTAGAAATTCATGCAAGTATTGAAACTGTGAGAAGTATTGAACTTTCAGCACAACAATCCCATGGAATAGTTGGCGACAGTGTAAAATAGAAACTTTAAAATGTGCTTGATCGATGTGACGGTTTTCGCTGTGTGTGCAAGATAAATGATGTTCTTAGAGGAGAAGGTACCAGTACATTTCAAGGTGAGTGCATACTCGACAGCAGTGATTTAATATTATTTAAATATGCACCAATAACGTCTTGTGACGTAGAAAGGAGCTTCTATTCTTACAAGAATGTGTTAAGTGATATTCGGAGGTCTTTTGCGCCTGATGCTTTGAAGATGAATCTGGTCATACATTTCAGTACCACCCGCGGAGAAGAATAAAAACGTTATGCGAGTTTGCACTATATGCCGAGCCGCCCTACCATAATGTAACGAAAGACATCTACTTAATTCATTTCGTGGTGCTCAATTTAAACTTTAACGCATTTGAACAATAGTAATGTAATCTGGGCTTAAATGTTCCAAAATATGTTTTTTAAAAATAGATTGATTTCTAGTTTTCTTCGTATTTCAAACCACCAATGAAGGGTGCAAACATGTTTTGACTTTTAAAATGCTGTGTGATCTGATAATCTCACTTTATAGGTATGTATTCACAAATGTTTGATAAGTGAATCGGGGACAATGGACTGTGAATAACGGCTAAACATGTATATTCAGAAAATTAACAAGAAAGTAAGACTACAGAATTTAGTTAACAAATATGTATCAAACGAATTGCCGTTTCGATTTATAACTTGTTTTAAAATGGCCATATTTAGATTAATCATTTTCGATTCATATTTTGTCACTTTTACGTCATATTTCGTCACTTTTGAGGTCATATTTTCTTGCTTATTTGGGCTATTTTTAGGTCTTAAACATCCAAGCCCTAGTATATCAATTACTTACTACTACTACTACTACCACTACTACTACTACTACTAATAATAATAATAATAATAATAATTGTACCGGAAGGTACACCTCAACTCCGCACATTCAAAAGCAGCGCCTTAATAAACTCTATCTATCCAACAAAACGTGAAACTGCTACTACATAAAGTCGGGAAATTAATCAGAAGATGTCACTATCGTAAAATTGAGAAATTTATCATTTCTAAGTTTCCTAAACTGATTGGATTGATTTTGGTTTTGTTTTGCTGTACATCAAGAAGTTTGGACATTTCTCCATAGATGTCATTACCAAAAACTGTGGTCATGCACACTGTGCAAAGTAAAAGAAGTTGTTATTGAAAGAAATGTTGTGTTTGTGGGTTTTCTCAAGTAAATTAACTTTCATGTGTTTTTTGTATATATTTCAAAGTTTGCAACACTTCTTTCTCATTCGGCCAGTTTTGAATCTGGCCAATAAGAATTTTCTGTAATTATTTTTCAGCCTATCACAGGCTCCTTGTTGCTTTTTGGGTGTAACTTTTGAATTTGCCAATAAAACTGAGAGGGTGTGTCCTGATTAGTCCAGAATACTCTCAAACAATCCCCTCGGGTATATAATCAGAGGCTTTTCTGGCTGCAGTGTCTCATTGATCGTCGTCTTTCTGAGTGTGTGTGTTAAGGCAGGAGGCGGGGCGCCTCATTCTTCGGCAGGCAGAACAACAGCCAGGTAAGGGCTGTCTCCGCAAACTTATCCGAGGGGAAGGTTCGATTTTCTAACTATTGTACCCGATGCATTTACTGGGCGTATTCAAAATGGCGCCTACGGAAGGTAGAGGCCAGCCAAGGCAAAGAAATGTATAACAAGATATCGATATTGATGTATGCTAGGAGGCCTTGACTAACTTAAACCTACCACTATGAAGGCGGTGTACAATGGTACATAATCGATAGAATTGTTTTTAAAAAAATAAGAAGGATAAAACAGATTATTACAAAAAACTGACTTGAAAAATTGACGCGGTGAGAACAAGACGTATCGAACTTCGCACTCTAAAATAAGCAATATTGGCAACATTTAGCGAGAAGTATTACGCTGAGAACAAGGAAGTATTGAGCGAATTGAATAAATAAGTGTTAAAATACTGGAAGGAGCAAGTAAAATCCTGAAGCTTAGAATAATACGTCCAGATACTCAGACGCAAAGCCGTTTGAAAATAGGAACTTGATTGAGACGAGAGAGCTCGAGATTAAGCCACGCTGAGTGAAAATAATCATTAGGAAAACCAAATAAGGAAGCAATCACCATAATATATATATTCTACGCAGAACTATGATGAGCTTATATTTTTCAGAATCATCGCATTTTGTCTACTGTCTTGCTGAGCAGATGATGGCTTGCTAAATCGGCATAGACCAACCTGGAGGGAGATGTCGTCCTGGCCGTTAAAACCACCCGACCCGTGCGGAGGAGATCATTCTACCTGACATCCCACTGGTGGAATTTCTACCCAGTTCCTGACCCAAGGACTACGACCGCACCGAGAAGCAACTAAGGCCCGAGATATTGAATGGCGAGCTAAGTAATAGTATTAAGTAATATAATTTCTTATGTGGAGTATTACCAGTATATACAGTAGATCTGAATAGCCTAAGCATGAGATAATTAAGTGTGCTTATGAATATAAGAAAGTGCAATGTGAAATATTTAAGTTGACATCTCGTTATGAGGTGATAGCGTGTTACTACATTACTTTATCCAAGGATGAAGGAATACCATTTAAAAATACGACATAGTGCAACAGCTATTTTCAAGGAATCCCGGTTAGTTAGGAAGGTCCATGCGTGATGTAGTAATAGTCAAACCCGGTTACGTCACAGAGGGACGCACGTTGAATTGATTAAGACTAGTTACCATACTCTTTGCTGTATGATTTATTGAAAGGAAAGATACTGAATTTGGGGTTATATACGGAATTGCAAGATTAAAAATGCGTTCTGAGGAACGAATTCTGCGCTATTCATGGGATACATATCGTTGTATAATTAAGTATTGGAGGTTAAACGCGCTAGTTGTGAATGCTAAATGAGTTAAATATGAATTGAATTGGAGGTTAATGGTGAGATATTGGAAGTGTGTATAGTATTTGAAATGAAATATTGCGCAGAGTAAAAGGAAGTAAAGCATATTTGATATGTTTAATATGTGATGTTGGAGCACATGCAGTGCCATTACAGAATATAAGTATGCCCCAGCGAGGAACTACAGCAAGGTACGAACAATAATATTTCGTATATTTTAATGATGTGTGAAAGTGGTTTGACAGGAATAACAACCGGTGATGTATAAATGAATACATGATTATGTCATATACTGAATGAATGGATATTGCATGGAAGAATAAGCGTGTATGCAAGTAGTAACGTAATGTAGTATTGAAATATCTTTGTGTTGGCATTAGCACACCTATATATGATAAATGCTTACTGGCTGTATGTATATCGAGCTGGTATACGATACATAAGAAATTATTTAGCTAGAATAGGGAATTTATTTGACATTTACGTAGGATATCATCGATGTTTTGTTTATATGGAATATTATTAGAGTGAATACTTAGTTAGGAGCCGTAATTTATGTGGCAATAGGACCGAGGAACTTAGTGCGTCATTCAGTATTTCATTTTCTTCACGCTAACCTGCAACAACGAACTCAGATACTTCTCAACATAACATAGGTCACTGATATTTGTATTCAGGAAATATTATTCAAATTCAATTCTTTTTCGTAGGGACTTGAACAACGTGATGGTTGTATTTCAATGAGGTATAATTATACCGTGACTGATGGAATAATTTATTGAAATAACGAATTTCGACCGTGGCCAAAAGACTATGAAGTAATATATTCTTGTGACCAAATGTAATTTTTTAAATGGAAGATAATTCATTTCAGGAATACGTTACTCAATGTATTAAGATGAAAGCTTAGTTTAGGAAATAGGCAGCGCTGACCTAAGATGTTTGACTCATTGATTAAAATATTTATTTATTAAGTTGATAATCGAAGCTAATGAGACATACCTGATATTAACCATTTCTTTTGCGAAACTTGACAATATAATAAATGTGTTTCTTGATTAGTTTCTTATATAATGAAGTGAGTTTTCATTTATATTGGTAGTTAATAGTTTTATTTAGTATGTAAGGTTCTCGTTGTGCGAATATATATATATTTTTTATTTATTTATTTCTAAAAAGATGACTGAAGTTTGCGTTCTCGAAACAATTACTGAGCGTATGGTATCGTTACTGTCTCTGCACCGCGCATGGCATCGTTACTTTCTTTGAACTGCCTATGGTACCGGTATTTCTCCTCGGACACACGTAAAACCAAACATAGAAAAATTAACCATTTTTCTGGAGGCAAGGATACCCTGAGATGTGTTTAACTGACTAGTTGGGAATTACTGTGGTTACCCTGACCCGTAGGGTGCACTATGTAACCAACCTTTTCTAATATGTAAATTTTCGTTCCGTTAATGTAAAATTTCATACAATCTTTAATTGTAAATCGGGGATAGAAAGTGCGTTACCCTCTTGAGTTCCCCTTCAACTTGGTTTGAGGTGACTACGATTTTTTAACTGTTTTTCTTTCTTGTCACCTCAGTAGATTGGGATTAGCCCCTGTATCTCTGGGCCAAGAGCCCCGTTAGGATTTTATTCTTCATCATCTAGGAGTGCAAGTATACGCCTCCATTCATTTTGTGTTCGGGCCATTAATTTAATCTGTTATTCTTTCTCCACTAAGGCCCAGTAGGTTGGGTACTAGATACCTCTGTGTACTAACTTTTTTCAATTGTAAATTGTGCCTAGAGAGGCCACAGATTGTAAGGGGTTGTGTAAGTTTGGCCTAGGCGAGCTGTAAGAGATTAGTTGAAGTTGGAGAACATGTAAGCTCTTTTCTGTGTTTTCTAAATTCAACTGCATATTGAGGTGCTTCTCTGGAAGGCGGTAAAGTTGTTGGAGCAAAGTGCTCTTAATCTGGAATATTCTGATTCTTGTCTAAACATTGAGATTTTGCAAAATTTTGTAAACTGGAACGGTATCTCAGAATCTGCAAACTAAGGGCTTGAAGCCCCAAATTTGTAAATTCCCTAATCTTGGGTTTTCCAATTATTGTTTCAAGATTGCTATTTGTACCTGTCACTTGATTATTTCACTAAGTGAAAAGTTTGTTAAGTTTGAGATTCTAAAAGAAATATAACCTTTATTTAAAGTTTTAATTCAATTTTTGATATCGTAGTTATCCACCAAGCACCTTCTTTCACCTCTTTCTGTTCTACGGATATCTCCGTAACAATAATAATAATAATAATAATAATAATAATAATAATAATAATAATAATAATAATAATAATAATAATAATAATAATAATAATAATTTTATAAATAAATTCACTACTTACAATCTAGATACAAAAGACTAAAGTAGAGGTAATGTTATAAACTAATTTGCACAGGAAAAATGTAAATAAGAAATTCCTTTATGTAGGCCTAACCTTGGGTTTTGCTGCTCTAATTCCTTGGAAATACATGATTAGTTTAACTACAACATACAGTACTACAGATACCACAATAACGCAAATCTTAAGACAGAGCTACATACATACACACTTATATAATAGAAAATACAGATTGTTTCATCAATATTCTAGAAGACAGCTGCGAAGGACTGAATCAAATTATCAAATAATAATCAAGTATTTCACTAGTGGCATGATTTTTCGCTTTTAACAATAAACGCGACAAAGAATCGATGCGATTTTGAGATATCTTTACGAATCATGTGATTCTGGTTAAGGATTACAGTAAATAAAGCGATCAGGTCAGTTTAAAGCGAAACATGTAGGTATTCTGCAATAAGTGTGAAAATGCAGCGAATGTAACGGAAATAAAGAGCAGAAAATTGTATTTAAATATTATGTGTGTGAAGAGAAATGGAAGACAGAATAAGGATTTCCAAATTCGACAGAAATGCCTGTTAGTTTTAATATTCTAGTAAATCCCTTAACTGAATGGTTCACATACGATAATTGAATATGATTAGGACTGTAATAAAAGAATAGTGAATGATACTCAATGCTCTTTATATACCTTTTAAATAAATAATTCACAAAATAAACGAATGAAACCTTTTAGGACTAATTTAAAAATGTTAAAGCGAAATTCAAGTGACGTGGAAAATTCTATTTCACGAAATAGCTCGAAAATGTGTTTACTTTTCGCGAAATCGTACAAAAATTAATGAGAAAAATCGTGAATTTTTATATAACTTAAAAAGATTCACGATAATAGCTGTAAATAGGCCCTAAATTAACAAATATTCCATTAATATTTTGTTAATGAATATTAAATATAATTTCACATCAATATCTTGACTTTTATTAGACGGTATTAACCAAAATTTCTCTAATGATATAATTCTTATATAGTGTCCGAGAGGCACTATGATACTTATGAGAATTTTCCTACTCCATCACTATTTATATTTTGTGCTCCAGATGAAGTTACACATCATGCAATACTTCCCACAGATGACTGTACTTGTGTGTTTCAGTGTATGCTGTGGAGTTGGTATCTGGCTGACGACACTCAGTTCTACGTGCTGGGGGCGATGTTACTCATACTGGCTACAAGGTAATTCCTGCACCCTGCACTCGTCCGGTTTGGTAATGAACCTGGAAAATGTGCGGCTACTCGATTGCTCATGGAGTTAAAACCTCGCGAGATTAGCAGGCACCTGAATTTCATTCGTGTTCAAAGGGAATATAGCTTTCTCATCTCTGCAAATATAATTCGCTTCATCGAAAGTTATGAGAACTTAGAAATTTGGAACATGTGTGACTGGTATTTCATATACAATTATAAACAAGTTCTTTTATTTAGGGTGAATAAGAACTTAATAATGAATATGCATTTACAAAAGACTTCTGTCTAATTTTGAACTAATAAAGACTTATCTGAGAGCGTTTGTGCGAACAAGGCTAATTGGAGTTGTTGATATCTTGTTTGAATAATGTATTTACAAATAAGACTTTCGTTTCATTGGGCTGATCAGAATTTGCTTATGTAATTTATGGCTTGGTAGAGTGTAGTCGACCGGTTCACTACAAAGCGCTGATCTGTCTTGGCCTGTGGAATTGAGTTACTTACATTACATAACATATAAATTAATATAAAGCGTTTGGTTTATGTACTTTCTGTGTACTTTTATATACTTCATTTGTTATTAAAAAGTTACCACAGGCGTGTGTTTTATTTATATTAGTTTATGAAACAATTAGATGGTCAAAATCGGTATGGCAGTCAAGAGCTTTGCCCTGTAACGCTTTCTCCGATTCAACTGTAATAAGGTATATTTTATTAGTATGATTTCAAAAGGGTACTGAAATCAGAATTCTCTTCCTTGGTTAACGTGATGATCGTAACATAGTAATCGTGTTCTGTGTTCACAGTCATTTCCGCTTTGCTGCTGTTCTCCTGGGAATCTTTCTTGCCTCGTCGTGGAGTGGGACAGCTATTGTGGCGTACCAACACAACCACATGCCAGGGTAAGGTAACCGTACTCCGAATCAGGAATGTATTTTGATTATGCTTTTCTTCTTCTTCTTTTTCTTACTCACAACTTTACTACTGCTCTGTCAGACAGCCTCACACTTTGTGAGCATGCAGTGACGACCTCGGGACCCCAGTTGAATCTGGTATTATTCTTCTATTCGTACAATAGGATGACCTTAACTTACATCACTGTCATTCTAAGCAAATCGAGTCGTAGGCTTATTTGAAGTCTACGACAGTGAAAACTGTGCGGTTCGAATGGCGGTGTTGCAGTATCTTCTTGAGGTTCCAGATCTGTTCCGCACATATTATTATTATTACTACTCCTTTTACTATCGATACTGGTTTAACGTCACACTAACCCATCGAAGGTTTTCGGCGACGGGACGATGGGAACGGGCTAGAAAATGGGAAGATAGCAGCCGTGGCCTTATTTAAAGTACAGCTCCAGCATTTGTCTGGTGTGAAAATGGGAAACCACGGAAAAAATCTTCAGGTCTGCTGACAGTGGGGTTTGAACCCACTATCCCTCGAATACAGGGTCTCAGCTGCGCGACCCTAACCGCATGGTAAGGCCACGTTACAGCCACGGCTACCGTATGCAGGCATTTTCATTCAATACCATTTTGGTTTCATGTGCGTTTATTACATGGCAAAGTAAACCGGATCTTTGTTAGGACTGTCTACCATATGGCTCAGTTTTAATTTTGTTGAGTAAACTCTAAATATTTTATCCAAAACTTTTTACATACCGACATCGTACGACACAGAGTGTTGAATAGTCTTTTTTCTGTCCTTGAAAAACCCCACTACCTGTAGGCCTACCGCTTTTTGAAACCACGATATTGGGATCTGGAGGCTGACACTTTACCACTGATCCACACAGAGATCTTGTATGTATGTATGTATGTATGTATGTATGTATGTATGTATGTATGTATGTACGAGGTGTGTTCAAAAAAGACCGAACTTTGTAAATTGCGCGCAAACCGCAACATTGAGCGAGTTGTGACTGTGGCGGCGCCTAGCGGCAACTTCTGACAACAGACCGCTGCTTTCCGCATTCCATTGCCTGCATTATCAGTTGAGTTAGAGCCTCTGAAGTGATTGCGTGTGTCACATGTTCGTCGAATTCTTGAGGAACAGCGCGTGTGCGTGAAGTTCTGCTTCAAAGTTGGGAAAACGTTTGTGGAAACACTGGAGATGAGACGTTTGTGTACGGTTACGATGTCGAAACCAAAAGGCAATCATCACAGTGGGTGGTGAAAAGCATTGTCCATCACGAGTTTGTACCCCGAGGCCAGACAGTGAACAAAGAACTGTACCAGAATGTTTTAACGCATTTGAGAGATGCTGTGCGCAGGAAGAGGCCTGAACTGTGGGAAAACAAATCCTGGATGTTGCACCATGACAATGCGCCAGCACATGCCTCTCTCTCGGTCCGCAGTTATCTGGCAAAACACCAAATTCCTGTTGTGCCCCATCCGCCCTATTCTCCCGACTTGGCTCCAGCAAACTTTTTCTTATTCCCCAAATTGAAAACCACCTTGAAAGGACATCGTTTCCAAGACATTGAAGAGATCAATGAGAATGCGACGAGGCAACTTCGCGCCATCAAAGAAAGTGCATTCCAGGAAGCATTCCAAAAGTGGAAGAAACGTTGGCAACATGCTGTTGATAGTGCAGGGGACTATTTTGAAGGGGACAGTCTGTGAAATGATGTAAGCTACATAATAAAGTTTGTCTAGCCACAGTTCGGTCTTTTTTTGAACACACCTCGTATGTATGTATGTATGTATGCATGTATATATGTATGTAACAATCTCATAGATCATAGAGATGGGTGTGAATGAAAAGCGAACCTGCTTTACAGTGGTTGTATATTTTAACGGAGCAAAATCGAACACACACAAGACAGCTGAAAAATTGTCACATGATTTTCAGAAACCAATGTTTAGGTACAACTCCTGGAAGAATATTTCAAATACTTGAAATAATGCAGACCATTCATTATGTAGCAATAGTTTCTCTGCGTACGTATATAAAGCGGTTTTTCCGAATCGGAAATTGCAGTGTGTTAGGAGAGATATTTAAGCCACGACTTTCGGTCTATGGCTTGCTTTCAGTGTTGTAAACCTTACCTTAAACATTGAAAGACAAGTGATATCCTGAAACACTAATATTCATTTACAAAGCAAAGTCATCTCCGTACAGACCATGAAGGCCCTTGGAGAGGTGGAAGGTAAAGACTTCCACTATCCGTAACCTCGGCACTTGATGGGGTAGAGTGGTTAGCTCTACGTCCAGCCACCTTTGCCCCCAGGAATTAACCTGGTACTCATTTTTGGTGTAGGTTGAGTGAACTTCGTTTCTTAAATTTTACCACTTCCTGACGGGGATTCGAACCCACGTCCTTCCGGGCGAACCGAGCACGCCTTTACCGCCTCGGCCAGGCAGCCCCTACTAATATTCATTTACAGGGAGAAGATTATAATTGAATAATCGCTACTTGTTCCAGGATACTTATTTCCGAACCGTGGTTGTCTAACTATAGCCCCTGAACTGGAAGTTCGTCTTCGATAGCAGTCAATGTTTTACCTTTATAAGGCAAAAAAGTATTTACTGTTGGAGAAATTATTATAAGCGTCATTTAATAGCGTGTAACTCCACCTCTGGTCTTAATAATCGTCTGTATTCGGTTTGGAAGTGAGTCCACGAGGTTGTGCAGGCACTTCGCATCCAGGTTAAGCCACTCGCTGAGGATTTGATCGCGCAATTCCACCAAATTGCGGGAATGCTGATGTCGGGGTTTTATCCGCTGTTCCAACATGTCCCACAGATTGCCAATGGACTTCAATTATGGTGATTTAGCAGACCAGTCGAGTTGTAATGGGGTGGGGGAGTGTTCATAAAACCGGTCACATATGCATCCAGCCTTATGAACTTTGCTGCTGTCATCTTGGAAAGTCGGGGTATCAATAGCATGCTCATCATTCAGATGTTTAAATAAACATGCTGATTCATGTTAGTGGTGAGTGCGCCCAATCCATGAAATAAAAAACACCCCCAAAACATCAGAGACCCACCTCCGGCTTGAAGTTGACCTTGCACACATCCAAGATGAAATGCTTCATTTGGCCTTCGGCGCACTCGACGACGTGTGTCATTGGAATACAGGCAAAAACGTGATTCGTCAGACCACATTACGTTTCGCCAGTCCGCTACTGTCCACGTTCGATGATTTCTAGCCCATTGAAGACGCACAGCTCTGTGAATAATGTCATCTTGCGAGATGACCGACTCCAAATGTTCCCTGCATGCAGTTTCCGTCGCAATGTTCTCTCGCTAATAGGTTGGAATGGACCTTCATTCACTGACTGCAGCAATTCCTGTCGGGTTTGGAAGCGATTTTGAATCACAAGCCCTGAAACGCGTCTCCGGTCCCTCTCAGTCAGGATCTTCTTCCAACCATAATTCTGACGTCGTGTTTCGTGCCCACGCGTAGTACACCACATCACTGCTTGTAGACTCCGCTGCGAAACACCAACAAATCCAGCATCTTCACGCACCGTATGGCCATTGGCACGGTCAATCACGACTGCCCCTTTTTGACACTCTGTCACGTCCTTACATCTACCCATGTTGACGTACACTGTCCGCTTGATGTCTCACTGATCGCTACTGCCTTATGTTCACGAAGAGGCAGTTCGCGTGCTGTTGAGCACGGGACTCGTTCGCTGCGCTATCTCTATAGGCTTAACGATCCATCTGTGCGTGCGCACTAAGATGACCAACATTTTTCTTGGGAATAACGATTGATTGCGACGTGATAGTGAACGTTTCACCTTCACCTCCTGCACTGGAGCTCAAGAAACTCCAGACTCTAAACTTCAAAACCTCCTTTATACTGCCAGGTCGGAAACCGAACATTAATTTAGTAGGGGAGCTTTTCAAAATTAAGAGTCAGTATCATTAACATTATGTCTATCACCATGCCATGTGCCCAGTTCGAATAATATACCCATTCCACGTGTAGGGGTGAAAGTTTCCAAATATCTTCCTGTGATCGTGCTGTCCCAGTCTGTTGTCGGAAGTGTCGGAATCGAAGAATTTGATTTTCATGGTTCAATTCAAATGAAAAACTAAATTATCCACTTTTGTGCACGAATGTGATACTCACATCTCGAACAATTTTCCTATGATGAATGTCTATCTGTCCGTCTTCTTCTCACAACAGCAAGTCTATTCCATGGCAAAAAAGAAATTTTTCTTAATCAGTGCAGTAAATTGATCAATGAATGATCATGTTTCCAGATTTGACGACCCCCTGGCGCTGTTCGACAACATCTATGATAAACCATGGACTCGCCTTGGGCCTTACCTCATTGGTATGTGTGTAGGATGGCTGCTGTACAAGAAGGACTGCAAGATCGAAATGCACAAGGTCTGTAAAATATTACTTTACATTCGCAATGCATTTAATGAATACATTAAGAAGATCCTGTTAAGACATTTCTCCTCCATGTTATTTCAGAAAAACACTGGCTTGCATGCCTATCAACAAACTATTTCTTTGTGCCCAGTTTGAATAATTAATATAATGTCCGACTCGTTGGCCGAACGGTCAGCGTTCTGGCTTTCGGTTCAGAGGGTCCCGGGTTCGATTTCTTGCCGGGTCGGGGATTTTAACCTTATTTGGTTAATTCCAATGGCACGGGGGCTGGGTGTATGTGTTGTCTTCATCATCATTCCATTCTCATCACGACGCGCAGGTCGCCTACGGGAGTCAAATAGAAAGACCTGCACCTGGCGAGCCGAACCCGTTCTGGGATATCCCGGCACTAAAAGCAATACATTTCATTTCATTTCATTAATATAATAACTTGAGCTCTGAAGTCGGTCATCACGCGATAATTCTTTTCCACTACTAAACATGCTGTTGTTTATCTGCAGTAATAAAATGATTCCGAAGTGTAGCGATGTATAAAAATAGGTACCCTTCCTTCTTTTCTTCCCCATGGTACTACAGCCCTGAAGGGCCTTGGCCTACCAAGCGATCGCTGCTCAACCCGAAGGCCTGCGGATTATGAGGTGTCATGTGGTCAGCACGACGAATTCTCTCGGCCGTTATTCTTGGCTGTCTAGACCGGGCTAGCTATCTCACCGCCAGATAGCTCCTCAATTGTAATCACATAAGCTGAGTGGACCTCGAACCAGCCCTCAGATCCAGGTAAAAGTTCCTGGCCTGGGTGGGAACCGAACCCGGGAACTCAGGGTAAGAAGCAGGCACGCTATCCCTACACTACAGGGCCGGCAAAAATAGGTACCCAGTGTAACAAAATTCAATACTGAAACTTCTAAGTATGATAAAAGAGACCAAAATAAAGGTTTCATAGGTCGGGAACTGATAAGTAAGGTACTTTTGGAGAATGAAACTATTACATTTTAGTTTAACTGTAATCCATTTCAAATCCTGTTCAGAACTGCGACCTCGAGCTGCAATACGAACTCCACAACAACCTGTCATACACATTCAAAAACTACACAGAGCGAGAGGCTGAAAGCACCCAAGCGACAAGCTCTTCCTTCAATTCGATTTGAGTTTCATACAACAGGCTAATCAAGCACGCCCGGACAAAAATATCAAGTGGAATGAAGTCGGCACAATGGGGAGGCCATGCAGCAGGAGGTCGTGTTGGGTCTCTGCCTATCACTGTGTGATGAGTAGGGCCCGGATATTTTAAAAATGCATATGCGCATATGCAAGTGCATATTTTGAACCTTAGTGCATAATTAGATATTTTTTTCTCTTGTGATGGATTATCTAAGATTTCTGAACGAATTGAAACATTTAATGAAATCTGTGTATGTTGTACATCCCTTGGCAATACGAGAAGCCTTCCCTAATCAAGGAAAGTGCTTTCAGTGTCACATGCGGATAATGACCCTTTTCCCAACAGCTATTTCCTTCTTTCAGACATTCAATCCATAAGCAACTGCAGAAGTAGAATCAGGCAGTCTTTGTCAGAAGAATGTTCTAAGCAGTCAGTACCAGTGTAAAAATATTGTCTAGTTACGTCCGTCGACGGAGAACGATCATTTTCAACATATACATTCATTTTGCCCGACAACAGAAAGTCACTGACCCCTGAAAACATTGAAAAACTCTTCATGACTCACTGCTATGCATCATTTGGCAAGCAATGAAATACGTTTATCAATTTAACACTGAGTTAAAATTAAATAATGCGTTTGGCAAGTGTATTTTGTTTTAATTTTAGTGCATATTTTCGTGCATATTTTCAGCATTTTTAGTGTATATGTGCAAGCATATTTTTGAAGTTTTTAGTGCATATGAATCCGGGCCCTAGTGATGAGTGAAAAGTACGGAACTTAGCCAGTATCGGTCTGTGATGATTACTACAGAAAGGTCGGGAAAATACAATCAGCACATGGATGTATCAGTACGTTCAGCTCAGTCTTTCACGGTCTTCAAAATTACTATTACAGACATGTGATACTTCCCATAATTCAATCGTTTTAGCAACAACAACACAAATGTCTCTTTCAAATGCTTGTATTTATTTCCGTTCTTTACTGTGCTATTCTACGTATTTTTCAACGCCAAGTAATAGCGGTGTTTCTTTCAACCAACAGCTGGTGGTGCTGCTGGGATGGCTCCTGTCCACTGTTTGTGCACTCTTCCTTGTGTACGCGCTACACAAAGTGAAACTACATCCTTTGGCCGGTGCAGCCTACTCCTCCCTCAGTCACTCCATGTGGGCGCTTGTGCTAGCCTGGGTAGTAGTGGCTTGTTCTACAGGATATGGAGGTAAGATACTTTTTTTTTTTGCTATTAGCTTTACGTCGCACCGACACACACAGGTCTTATGGCGACGATGGGAAAGGAAAGGGCTAAGACTGCGAAGGAAGCGGCCGTGGCCTTAACTAAGGTACAGCCCCAGCATTTGCCTGGTGTGAAAATGGGAAACCACGGCAATCCATCTTCAGGGCTGCCGACAGTGGGGTTCGAACCCACTATCTCCCGAATACTGGATACTGGCCGCACTTAAGCGACTGCAGCTATCGATCTCGGTTAAGATACTCTATAATTATGTACGTTAAGCCAAAGAACTGTAGAATGTGCACTTATTGTTACACCCAAGAGTCCTTGCAACAGGACTGGAAAACATTTGCCGGGTTCAGAGGCTGAGTGCTAGAGCGCTGACTCTCTGGGTCCAAGGTGATAGCTCAGTCCCGTAGAGTATTTGAAGGAGCTCAAATGCGTCATCGTAAATGAACTCCTGCGGGACAAAATTTCGACACCTTGGCGTATCCAAAAACCGTTAAACGTAGTTAATCTTCTTCTTTATCTGTTTACCCTCCAGAGTCGATTTCTCCCTCGGACTCAGCGAGGGATCCCACCTCTACCGCCTCAAGGGCAGTGTCCTGGAGCTTCATACTCTGGGTCGGGGGATAAAACTGGGGAGGAGGACCAGTAGCTCTCCCAGACAGCCTCGCCTGCTATGCTGAACAGGGGCCTTGGGGGGGATGGGAAGATTGGAAGGGATAGAGAAGGAAGACGGAAGGAAGGGCCGTGGTCTTAAGTTAGGTACCATCCCGGCATTTGCCTGGAGGAGAAGCGGGAAACCACGGAAAACCTAGGATAGCTGAGGTGTGAATCGAGCCCACCTCTACTCAGTTGACCTCCCGAGGCTGAGTGGACCCCGTTCCAGCCCTCGTACCACTTTTCAAAATTTCGTGGCAGAGCCGGGAATCGAACCCGGGCCTCCGGGGGTGGCAGCTAATCACACTAAATACTACACTGCAGAGGCGGACAAGAGTAGTTAGTAGAACGTAAAAACATGAACACTAAAAACTATTATATTCACTTGAGTTTGAGCTACGAAGACATTTGCTGGATGTTTTGTACTAATTGAAATGAAGAATGAAAGAAGCCGGGGAGAACAGTGAACCTATGTAATAACAGAGGAATGTGGAAAGGGAAATCGAAATAGGTGAAAACAGATACCAGACACGCTGCATGTAGTGAGGATATGCATGAGAAAGCATCCTAGACTCTCTGACGAAATTAAATTGATTAATTATTAAAGTATGTCCACCGACCGAGTTGGCCGTGCGGTTAGGATCGCGCAGCTGTGAGCTTGCATTCGGGAGATAGTTGGTTCGAATTCCACCGTCGGCAGCTGTGAAAATTGTTTTCCGTGGTTTCCCATTTGTACAGCCGCTAACTTCCCAATCCTAACCCTTTCCGATCTTCCGTCGCCGAAAACTTTCGATGTGTTAGTGTGAAGAAAAATAATTTAGTTCAGGAGGTAATTATGGAATATATATGTGTGTAATATTATTTTGTAACATTGTGTTGTTTAGAATACCTTTAGTATTTCGAATTAGAAAAATAACTTCATAAATTAGATATATTAGTAAAGATTATAACATATGTATACCCTTCCTTCTCCAGTTGCTGGCCATCCTTGACAGGGAGAAAATAGCATTCAATTAATTAATTATTACTTCAAGGCATGCGAGACTGAGTACTCAAACGGAAAAACGCTGGCCTTACGAGCCTAAGTTAGCGGGTTCGATCCCGACTCAGTCCAGTGGTATTTGAGGATGCTAAAATGTGCCAGCCTCGTGTCGATGATTTATTAGCACGTGAAATAACTTTCCTGTTGGACGAAATTCCAGTACCTCGGCGTCTCCGAAAACCGTAAAAATTATTAATGTAGTAGGATGTAAAATCGAGAAAATAATAATAATAATAATAATAATAATAATAATAATAATAATAACATAAATTCATGTTTTAGGTGTATACTCTTTTTCATAAACAAAAAGCAAATAGTTACCGTTGTATGTACTACGGGTCAGTAGGGCCAATATAATTCAGTGATATTGTCATTGGGCATCTCTTGAAGGCGGCCACTATTCGAATCCTGGCCGATGCATATGGGATTCTAGAAATGGCAATCTCTTCCCAGTCGTAAAACTGGAAGTCACTTCGATCAAACGCTTACTTTAAACTAAAAATTATTGTCTTCTTTAAATGGATCCAATAAATATATACAATTGCAGATATCAAAAAAGTAAATCATCTTCATGCAGGCCAAGAAGGACCCTGAAGAAGGCGAAGATAAAGTCTTCTCAGTTAAAAATTTGTACAGAGACTTACCTTCTATGGTGACTGACATCGTAAAAGCGTTCATCTGCGTAGCGCTTCGTTTGGTTGATGTTCCTAAAAAATGTACACTTGTGAATAAAATGTGTGCTCCAAATAGGAACGGCGATTTATATTGGTAATGAAATATCTCAACAGTTCTGCCTGCTCCAGAGTCACCCCCCCCCCCACCCCTCCCCCTCCTTTCCCATGTTGCAAACTTCTACTAACATTATTAACAAACTTGGCACTAAGAAGGGAATAATTTCAGCTCGAACAAGAACTCTCGGTTAAAAATTTGTACAGAGACTTACCTTCAACAGTTACTGAGATCGTAAAAGCATTCATCTGCGTAGCACTTCGTTTGGTTGATGTTCTTCAAAAATGTAATCTTACACTTGTGAATAAAATATGTAGACAAACTGTCTACAAGGTCGAGTCTCTAATCATATTACATTGAGCTATCCCTTCTTTTCTTATTTACTACAGTCATAGAGAATGTCTTGGGGGGGGGGCTATTTCGGACCCACTATTCATTTTACACGGAATGTAACATGGTTCATCGGGTTCATATTTATTTCTTCAGATTTAATTCAACCCAGTTGTAAAGAGAAGCAGAAATGGCAGCGTGGAGTGAGCTGTTAGTTAGGTAAATGCGTAAACCTTTATTAATTCTATTAGTTTGCACGTCTAGCTAACTACAGTTACGGTTTTCGGAGATGTAAATCTTTGGGAGTGCGGGGTGGCACCACTGTTGCGATCTACGAGCGTGTAAATGTACATGGAGATTCTCTATACAATGAATGGAAAGGCATGGAACAGAGCAATAAGCACAGCACCTAAAAGCAACATTTAAATCATCTTCTGAATCACTTCATTGATGAAAAATAAAATGCCACAGATTATCTCCACGAAAACTAAAGCGTATTGGAGCAGACAGCTGGTTATGAACAAGTGGAAATTAAGTCTTAAAGGAATTAGGTTAATATTGTTACTTGGGTAGTAAAGAAAAAAATATGGCAGATGTAAGATGGACATAAAATGCAGGCTAGCACAAGCGAGGAAGGCCCTTCTTAAGAAAAAATTTGCTCATTTCGAACATTGATATAGGAATTAAAAATATGTCCTTGAATATTTTTTTCTGAAGCGTGGCACTGTATGGAAGTGAAGCATGGACGATAATTAGCTCAGAAAGAAAGAGAACAGAAGATTTTGAAATTTGGTGATACGGAAGTATGCTGAAAGTGATACGGATGGATCGAATTACGGATGAAGAAGTACTGAATCGAATTGGAGAGAGGAGAACGATCTGGCGAAATTTGATCAGGAGAAGAGATAGAATTATAGGACACATCTTAAGACACCCAGTACTTGTTCAGATGATTTTTGAGGGAAGTGTAGGTGGTAAGAATGTCAGGAGTAGGCCAGGCTATGAATATGACGAACAGATTCGAGTAGATGTAAGATGTGGTAGTTACCTAGAAATAGAAAGGTTAGCACAGGATAGGATGACATGGAGGGGTTCATCAAACCAGTCTATGGACTGAGGACCCAAACAACAACAACAATAAAGGGTATTTTCATTACACACATTCCATTTCCCAATTTAAGTTCGGGATTATCACCAAGAGTTTTTATGTAACCCGGTATCACTTTAGCATTAATATTTTGTATCGCCTTTAGAAATATACATCCAGAGGCTCGATACATTTGGTTGTTTTAGGTAAGACCGATCATACATTGTATGTCCTTACCTTGCAGTGATTAATTTATTTGTGTCCTTGTAAACACTCCATGGATCACTCAGCAGTAGCCTATAAACTTTTGATTACCTTCTAGATTTGTGGACATAAGGTTAGAGAAAAAAACCATTTATCCTTTATTGATCGTAAATATGTCTCTCGGACATGGCCATCTATGAACGGCTGTTAGTTTTAGATGGCCACCAGCCTAAGACTGCACGGTTGCTAGGTAACATTTGCTGGCCATCCATACCTTGCATCACAGCCTGCATTGTTGCTAGGGTTACGCTTCCATCACACAATTTTTGACGCTTGCTTCAAAATGCTAAAATTCAGATGGACCCCAGCCATGAGACATAGGTACGCATGTGAAAAGTATTCTTAAACCGTCAGATATTTTACCACTTGTTCTAACTTATATATTATTTGGGAGAATGTTTCCATCAATATACTGTAATTTCTTATTTTTGGACAAAACCTTTTCCTTTGAAGGTAGATCATATAGCTATTTTAATAGCTGACCACTCATTGAAAGTATTAACTATTGGTAACATAGTATGTCGATTGAACTAATGCAGCTCTTGATTTTTCTCCTTTTCTGAACAGTATAAACCTGCATGTTAGTTCGTATTGAATCCATTTTGGTCGCAGTTCCAAATACACTGTGACTGCATGAGATTCACAATTTCCTGGTTCACTATCCCTAAAACCCGGTTCTCATATTAACGAATGTCTTGTTCTGTGATGACTGTGGATGTGGTAAAGTAAGTTAAATATTCACGAGAAATTATGTGCTCCTTTTTGAGATTTCTATTGAAAGTCGTAGAGCATTTGACATTTTTTGCTTCTTGCATAGCCCAAAAGGTCAGGCGCTAGATCGACTTTTATGATTCAACAGTGCTACAACCGAAAAACCGCACATTACGTATACGAATACTTTTGGCAGCTTTACATAGACGAAAAATGGGCTTGTCTACAAATTTTGGATATGAAATTCGTGTTTGAGCCGAAACCCCCTCCCTTGTAATTGAAACAAAAGTGTTTAACTCTATATAGCCGATCACCTTTGCCTGCAAAGCAATAGGAATTGACCAGGTACTCTATTTAGTTCTGGTAACAGTTTAGTGAACCTCGAGGAAGCTGAAGTTTTGTTTTTAAATTCCCCGATTGCGTGACAAGGAATCGCTCTCATGTCCTTCCAGTTACCAATTGTACTACCTCTTAAACCAATATTCGCCAACAACATCTTCCAGTAAAACCACCTCGGCTAATCAGTATCCTACAGTATATACCTGTCTTCACAAAAATGCAATATTGTCTGAATATGACCATCTGTGTTACGTAGTGTATTAGTCGTTTGTTTCCTCTGCGACAGGCAGTGAGACCGAATCCTAGCACATGAAAGAGCTAAAATTCAAGAAACATGTAGATCTGTTAGCAGGTTGAAGAAAACATTTTCAGAGCACGATTCCGGCACTTCATTATTATTATTATTATTATTATTATTATTATTATTATTATTATTATTATTATTATTATTATTATTATTATTATTATTATAACCTGAATGTCCCACATTCGAGTTTTGACGATTTCAGATTGGATGTTCAACATGATGAGGACATCAGGTTTTAAACCCCTGGCCGCAGATTCCATATAAAATATAGGAAGGTGACGGTGAAATACTATTACGACTATACTACAACTACCAGAGTTTCGGATACTGGATCCAAGTTTAGATATTTTTCGCTAGTCCCCTATCTAGCTAGTTAACAGCTATAGGCCCTACATTACACTCTCTATTTAATGGACTGTTATGGGCTAAGAGTTGACGGTAAAATTGAAAAACGAATGAATCATGAATTTTAAGAATAAGATACGTTTTAAAATGTATTCGGCAATGAAAAGGACATCAGGCTTTTGTTGCTTTCCACTTGTGTACTGTTTCTTGATAATATTATTGATAAAATGGCTGAAAATGTTCATAAGAAGCAGCTACCTCTGGACCTGATGAGGCGCCTCTCCAACCACCGATAGTTTCGGACTAGCTGAAACCGTTTCGTCTTTATCATCAGCAGCAGTTTTCTGATCATCCCATACAGCATTAACATCAATCGCCTTTCTGCCTTAGAATTTAGTAGCTTGGGTCATCTTCGTCAATGTATAGCCATTGTTAAGTGTCGTTCGCACTGTAAATATCACCAGGCTTCTTCAAAGTTCTACGGAAGTCAGAGGTTTCAGAACTTCTAAAATCGTATTCTGGTTCATTTCCGTTCAATTATTAATGTTTTAACTATTATCATTATCTGTTGAATCGAGAGTTTCCTGTATGTCAATTCAGAGGATGATAATAAATTACTAGACAGCGGATTTTAGGCAAATACCTATTTTTTCTCTTAACATAAACATGCGTTACCTTTAAAATTAACATGTTTAATGAACTTTACAAAACTTCCATTTCAGAAATTTCTTGGTGAAGTAGTACCACCAATCAGTCCCTTCCGAGTCGACCCTTCTAAAAACACATTTGCAACATACGTATGAGGATGCTTCTTCTAGAATAAAGACGGATCTTGGAAATTCATATTTGTAGTTCTCAGTTGGTGAAACTACGGACTTACCGAGCTCGATAGCTGCAGTCGCTTAAGTGCGGCCAGTATCCAGTATTCGGGAGATAGTAGGTTCGAACCCCACTGTCGGCAGCCCTGAAGATGGTTTTCCGTGGTTTCCCATTTTCACACGCAAATGCTGGGACTGTACCTTAATTAAGACCACGGCTGCTTCCTTCCCACTCCCAGCCCTTCCCTGTCCCATCGTCGCCATAAGACCTATCTGTGTCGGTGCGACGTAAAGCAACTAGCAAAAAAGAAAAAAAAAGAAAAAACAAGAAATTACGGACAATCTTGGGCGGACCCAAAGTTATAAATTCCAATGAAAAGAAAGTTTTAATAGCTTTGGCAGATGCTGCTTCGTATATGGCACCTGGCATGCGTACACTTAAGGTGCTTTTCCCTTCTCTTGTCCATGTCACCTGCTTGGCGCAAGCCTCCATTAAAAGTACAGGCTTTCAGGTAGAAACTTCCAGATGTTCCTCTTCCTCCAGAACCAGTGCTCACTCGATGGGGAATATGGCTGTGAGCAGAAGACTACTACAGTGAGCATTTCCGAGCAGTCAAAGAGCTTGTGTCAACTTTTGAGGATGATTCAGTTTGTGTAAAAACGCTAAGAAAGTTCTGAATGACTCTAGTATTGGAAATACCGGGCGAGTTGGCCGTGCGCGTAGAGGCGCGCGGCTGTGAGCTTGCATCCGGGAGATAGTAGGTTCGAATCTCACTATCGGCAGCCCTGAAGATGGTTTTCCGTGGTTTCCCATTTTCACACCAGGCAAATGCTGGGGCTGTACCTTAATTAAGGCCACGGCCGCTTCCTTCCAACTCCTAGCCCTTTCCTATCCCATCGTCGCCATAAGACCTATCTGTGTCGGTGCGACGTAAAGCCCCTAGCAAAAAAAAAAAGTATTGGAAATGACTTGGTGTACATCAAGACTCATTTCGCATTCATTGCAAATACTGTCACTGCTCTTGGAAGTCATTAAAAACCTCTTTATGATCAAACTGAGCTACTGAACGTAGCAGAACAGAAACTATCTGAAGCACCAGGAGCTGCGGCTGAAAAGGTGAATAAGAAGTTTGATTCAGGTCTTCAGGAATACATCGGTTTGAAGAGTGTGTTCGTTGCCGCTAACAGGAAAGAATGACGATGAAGGTGAAAGTGAAATCCCAGTTCATCTTATCAAAAACTTAAAATATTGCCCTGTGTCTTCAGTTGACGTTGAACGCTTTTTCTCAGAGTACAAATTAACTTAGTGACAAACGCCATAACTTTCCCGTGAACAATTTAGAAAAAGTGCTTATTATTTACTGGGATGCCAACTAACGACACGATGTTTGACGCCAGTCTATAACATTGTGAATTATATGTGCCGATTGTGAAATGTATTTGGTTTCTTTTAATACCGACTAGCTGATGTACCCGTACTTCACAACGGAATTCTACATTGTATACAGAATTCTTGGTTAGGTAGTGTAAACGTTCTGAGTAAGAATGTAATCAATTGCATAGCTCTTAATGTTACCCTAGAAACGCGACGGGGAAGTCACCAAATGTCTTTCTTTATGTGAAGACTGGGTTAGGAAATTTTCATTGTAATGGTAGGCTCTCTTGCCTAGGCCTACCATCAGTCATAATCAAGTTGGGGTATTTTCATTATAATGGCAGGCTCTCACTCTCCACCTGCCTTTTTACATCCGAACAAAGACTGCATTAGTCATTACAATGACTCCAGTAGGAATGTCGCGATTAAAAGCGATGCTAACATATGAAATACTCGATCATATGAAAACCCACACATTTTCTCACTTTTAACAAACGAACAGTAGTACAATGCCGATCTAACAGTCCAAAGTTCCAGCGCTGAAAGGACCAGGTCGCAGACAACCGTGAGCCTTTTCCTCTGTTTCCCAGGAGTACCCAATGAGTTGGAAAATCTCAATTGACTACACTGGTGGGAGAAATTCTATCTGATTTGGGGGCACATTTTTCCTCCAAGGCAGAGGAGAAACCCCTTCTTGGCTGCTAATTTGGAATAAAATTAATGTAAAATTTAATAAAAGTGAAGCGGAAGAAGCCTTTCTTAAGAAATGGCTCATTTCAGGGTTGAATTTTTAGTTATTTAGTGAATTGTAGTGCTATAATTTGGAATAGGCCGAAATTGTAATTATCGACCAGGTCATAAATGAACCTCTGCCATTATTCCCTTAAATGTGCACACTGATCAATCCAATCAGCGCGTCAGAGTAGGGATCGAATAGCTGGAATACTACGATTAACCACCGTGTTACGCACTGGCAGTATCAGAAAATGAATGAACCAGAGGAATGGTATGCTAGAGAAGAAAGTTATCTAACTCCCCTTCAATTTCCCGCCAATATTCAGGCAGGCTGTTATAGGTCTACTCGGTACGCAGCAGTAATCCCATCTATCGGAGATGAGTGGTAGCATTAGAGACGAAGAATATCACAACAATCAATGGTCAACGTAATGTTATTGTTGATCAATTTTATGATCTTTCGATATGGTAGTGGTGGTGGTGATTATTGTTTTAAGAGGAAGTACAACTAGGCAACCATCCTCTATATAACACTAATCAGAGAGAAAAATGGAAGGGGCCCGCCCGACACTTCGAAAAATGAAGATATCGGCCAAATGAAGACAAGGGCCACGAAGGGCGTGAAAATGAAAGACTCCCTAGCCCTCGCAAACCTAATAGCGTCGGGGTCGGAAAAGAACAAGAGTTGACCATGAGAGGTCGGATAGGATAGATGAAAGTGAGGAGTCTGGCACAAGGAAGTGGAAGCAATGCCAGGACTCAGCTTAGGGCCTCGTGGTCGCCAACCCACGCTCCAAATTACAGAGCTCCTAAGGCCCCTTTTAGTAGCCTCTTACGACAGGCAAGGGATACCGTGGGTGTTATTCTACCGCCCCCACCCACAGGGGGAAATTTCGATATGGTAGGCCTTCACATTTAGTTTTTTCCGACTCTCAAATACCACTCTTATCATAGTCGGTACGGTAAAACTGTATAAAACATAATTGATCGGAAATTGTATTCTCTATAAATTCTGTTATGTAGTACTTTTCGATAGGACCAATAACAGGTATTTAAGAATAAAATTTTGGCGCTTTTTCCTAAACTACCATTTCGTCCAGAGTGAATACAATTGTTTATACCTTAGACTATAGTTTATTATTCCCCGACTCTATATACCGATTTCCATTAAATTCTGTTCACCCATTTTCTCGTGGCTCGGCGTTGATATGGACTTAGTAACAAAAATACAAATTCATGAATACTGTATCTCTGTTATGATAGCAGGTACGGTAAAAATGTAGAAGACATAAATGGTCGGAAATTTAATTCTACGAGTATATAACTTTAGTTATGAAGTATTTATCGACAGGACCGCTAATAACATAAATATTTGAGAATTAAACTTTAAGCCTTCCCCTAAACTACCATTTTGCTCTGCATGAATAAAATTATTTGTAGCCTAGATTGTAGTGGCTCATTCCCCGACTTTAAATACAGATTTTCATTACATTCTCTTAGCTGTTTTCTCATGATACGTCTACAGACAGACAGACAGACAGACAGACAGACAGACAGACAGACAGACAGACAGACAGACAGACAGACAGACAGACAGACAGACAGACAGACAGACAGACAGACAGACATTGCGGAAAAGGAAAAAGTACATTTCCTTGTTACCGTGGACATAACCGGTACAGATATACCATCCTTTTTAAATTCTGAGCAATGTATATTAATATTTATATATTAATTCTCAAATATTTATGTTATTAGTGGTCGTATCGATAAATACTACATAACTTAAGTTATATAGTATTAAATTTCCGATTATTTATGTCTTATACATTGTTACCGTACCGGCTATGATCACAGAGATATTCATGAATTTGGATTTTTGTTACTGTCTATATCAACGCCGGGTCACAAAAAGATTGGTAGACAGAATTTAATGAAAATCGGTATGTAAAGTCGGAGAATAATGAACTAGGGTCTACACTATAAATATTTTTTAAGCCGCCCTAATATCACAGAGTCGAAAGAAAACTAAATGTGAAGGCCTACAATATAGAAAGCTCATAAAATTGATCAACAATAACATTACATTGACCGTTGTTTGTTGTGATGTGCTTTGTGTCTTCTGTTGCCACTCATCTCCGATAGATTGGGTTACCGCTGCATACCGTATATTTTTTTTAAATTTGCTTTACGTCGCACTGAAACAGATAGGTCTTATGATGGCGATGGGATAGGAAAGAGCTAGGAGTGTGAAGGAAGCAGCTCACAGCTGAGCGCCCCTAAAGCACACGCCAACTTGCCCGGTAGTACTGAGTGTAACAACCTGCCTGTATATTGGCGGGAAGTAGCTGGGGAGTTAGATAACTTTCTTCTTTAGCATGCCATTCCTCTGGTTCATAAATTTTCTGATACTACTGGTACGTAACACACTGGTTCATCATACCATCGGAGCTATTCAATCCCTACTCTGAGGCACTGATTGGAATGAGCAGTGTGCATATTTAACGGAAAAAGGGCAGGGGAGTGTTCACGGTTGTCTGCCGCCTGGTCATTCCAGCGCTGGAACTTCGGACTGTTAGATCGGCACTGTAGTGCTGTTCGTTACAAGTGAGAAAATGTGCGGTTTTTCATTTGATCGAGTGTTTTATATGATAACATTGCTTTTAATCGCTACATTCCTACTGACGTTTTTGTAATGACCTACTTGACTTCAGTTAGGAAAACCACAAAGTCAGTCTATCTGAGAATCCCGTAGCGAATCACGGGCATATCAGCTAGTTGCACATTAAATTAAGGTCATTTATGTCACTGTTTTAATGTTTTCTTAATATCTGCTGAGTTATATATGTCTGGCTATTATTCATTTTAGTGCCTAAATTTAACAGTTAAGGAGCCTATTTTAGGCGCCTAAAATATTGACCTTTAGAGCCTAACTTCCGCTGTCTACAGATTACGTAAGAACACTTGGTGATAATCCCGAACTTAAAGTGGGCTATGGGGTATTTATAATGAAAATGTTCTCCGTCACGCAAAACCAGTCATCTGCTACAGTAGGATCACTCTATACTTCAGTAGGCGTAGCAGTCAGCTGGTTACGCTAAACCTATAATTATGTTTCGAACTTCAAAAACGTACTTCATATGGCATTTGATTTTTCATCAATGAAATGTGCTTCGGAAGATGGTTCAGATGTTGCTTTTACGTGTTGTGCTTATTGCGCTTATAGCTCTGTTCCATGCATTTTCATGCGCTATATAGAGAATCTTCAGGTACACTTGCGTGCGGGCTCATATTCGTAGACCTATGGTTTACGCATTTTCCTAACTAACACCTGACTCCAGCCAGCACTCTCTGCTTCTCTCTTGACTGACTGGAAGTGAATCCGAAGAAACAAATATGAACTAATGAACGATATTACATTCCGTGTGGATCCGAAATAGCCTCATATAATGACATTTGCTATGATTGTTGTAAATAAGAAAAGAGGCCGGGGGGGGGGGGGGGACCAATGTAATAAGATTGGAGACTCGATCGTATGAATAAGCTATTATCTCACTATGAACTCAAGGATTCTGGCTATGGAGAAATTTCGTAAATATTCAGTGAATTTCTGAGTGACAACGTTGTAATTAAATTACGCTGCACAGAAGGAAATGTGTTAAGTTGCTGTCCATAATTTTCGTATTAATGTTTAAGCGATTGCTTTTAATTAATTTGTTACACTATTCGTATGTAAATGTCAAGCATTTTTAATAATAATGTTACGGGTTTTACGCCCCGCTAACTACTTGTACAGTTTTCGTAGACGCCAGGGTATCAGAATTTTGTCCCTATGAGATTCTTACGTGTCTGTGAATCTGCTGAAACGAATCTGCCGTATTTGAGCACCTTCAATTCACCGGAATGAGCCAGGCTCGAACCTGCCAACCTGGAGTCAGAAGGCCAGCACTATACCGTCTGACCTGATCGGCCCGGTCACGGTGCGTGCTTTTTGCAACCAATGACATATTTCGACTAGGTCCGAGGAAGTTTTCTCAGACCTATGCTACCAATTGTGTTCCAACTTTCCACTTAATTCATTAACTCATACGAGTGGCTAACCCTTTGTGTAAAGATCTTGATAGATATGGTTTTCATGATGTGTGACTCTATTTTGTAAATTTCATGGTTTATTTTCAGGTTACGTGAACAAGTTTCTGTCGCTCAGTATCATACACCCGTTCAGCCGTGTCACTTACTGCGCCTACCTCGTCCACCCACTGATCATCCATCTGGTACCGTTGCGAATGGACAGCCCTTTCCATCTGACTATGGAGACTGTCGTATGTATACCTGTCTGTTTATCATTGTGTTAGCCCTGTAGTGTAACTTTCCGGTACCTACAGTATATTTACCTGTGTACAAGTTTCCTCTTGTCAACAAATTCATGCTCTTAAATTTCATAGTTTTCAGTAATAACTTCATCTTCCAGCGGTTAACAACAATTTTCATGTAGGTTTAACATCTCACTCATTCAAGCAGGTTTTTTTATATTAATATTATTCGTTCTTGCGACGATGGAATAGAACATGAAATGAAATCCCGTATGCCTTTTAGTGCCGGGAGTGTCCGAGGAGATGTTCGGCTCGCCAGGTGCAGGTCTTTCGATTTGACTCCCGTAGGCGACCTGCGTGTCATGATGATGATGATGATGATGATGATGATGATGAAATGATGATGAAGACGACACATAAACCCAGCCCAGTGCCATCGAAATTAACCAATGATGGTTAAAATTCCCTATCCTGCCGGGAATCGAATCCGGGACCCCTGTGACCAAAGACCAGCACGCTAACCATTTAGCCATGGAGCCGGACGATGGAATAGAAAACGGACTGGGAAAGAAGTGACCGTGGTCTTAATTAATATACAGCCCGGTATGTTCCTGGTGTAAAAATTGGAAATCACTCTTAATTACTGTATGTCTCATCTGCTCGATGACCAATTGAGTACACACTGTAATTATCGCCGTTTTTCCATGATAAGAAACTTACCATGCCATATTAGTATGTATGGAGTTCCTGTACATCCGTATCTCCTCTGAGGTGTCATTCTGATGCCTTTACATACCGCTTAGCTCTCATAGTCAATTTTTACCACAAGTAGAGATGGTAGAGTTCGATTACTGAGGTCAAAAACCTGCTTGCTGGTACTGAACAAAATTAAAGCAATTTAGTGAGTAGCTACTGTGCCCTCAAAGAAAGGGGCCTTGTAGGCACTGCCACATTGCCCGAGAAACTGAAAACAGAAGACGGGGGACAGCGTACAGTCGGGAATTGTTTTGGAGTTTCAAATGTATGTATTGTGATAAAAAGGTAATGACCACCACGACATGATGAATTGTAGTTCATAGAGGATAACATTTCTGCTCTTTTCTACCAACATTACTGAAAGCTTCTCGGTTTATCTAAGTACTCTGTTCATAAATCCACCAGGAGCCAGTTTATTCAGTTCCCAAGCAATATAGACGTCCCTCCTCTAATAACCTCTCGAGCTGAACCATGTGTAGGGTGACCATACTTTCCAGTTTTACTGGGACAGTCCAGGTTTTGGATACTTTGTTGCAGTCTCTCCAGCATCTGACTCCAGCCAGCACTCTCTGCTTCTCTCTTGACTGAGTGGAAGTGAATCCGGAGAAACAAATATGAACTAATGAACGATATTACATTCCGCGTGGATCCGAAATAGCCTCAGTACTGATAAATACTTTTCCCATAAATCCTTTCGCTGTTTTGGTTTTGGTGGGTCTTGCATTCCAACGAAATTCGCGCAGAGATTGTTTCTGGTTTGGTCATTCGGCGAATTATTTTGGTAGCACATACTTGTTGTTTGTATTTGTAGGTATAATACAGTAGACTGGAAGTTTTCATTTATATGTTCATACACTTTACAATGTGTACTCAAACTTTAGCAAGGTTTTTCGCATATTTTAAAATCAAAGTTGGAAGAGTGCACAATGTGTAATTAGAAATGTTTAAGATCACATGGTAGAACAGAATGAATGACAAAAAGGCATAAGGATACAACATTACCATCGCCATCCAATAAAATGATGTATTTAAAAAACAGTGATAGCGGATTAAGAGGAATTACACTCTGCATCAAAAGAAGGAACTTCCACGCATCGCATTGTCAAAAACATTCAGAGTTTTCGTTCAATGAATAGCACTGCTTCCATTGTTAAAAAGGGTTTTTTTTGCTATTTTGCTTTTTACGTCGCATCAATGGGATAGGAAAGGCCTAGGAATGGGAAGGAAGCGGCCGTGGCCTTAATTGATGTACAGCCCCAGCATTTGTCTGGTGTGAAAATGGGAAACCACGGAAAACCATCTTCAGGGCTGCCGACAGTGGGGTTCGAGCTCAAAGCTGCGCGCTCCTAATCACACGGCCAACTCGCCCGGTATTAAAAAGGTCTGTAATAGGAGTGCAATAAACGTAAGAAGCTTTTAGTGAATGTGCTGGCCCATTTTGTGAATAAAACTATCGTGGAAGTAACTAGAAGAGCTTATGACTGATTCATCCAACCACACACATCCGAAAATTGCTGCTGATCTTATGAGATTTTATTCCTTAGTTATGAATTAAAATAAGGGTAATTGAATGTGAAACAGCTAAAATCTTGGTAAACTATAGCATGGAAATACGGAAGCAATATAACTTATTGGACAAAGTCATAGCGTTGTTAGCCGACAATGCTAATCCGAATTTTGGTGGTACTGAAAGGAATTGCAAATTGGTGCAAAACTTTGACAAACAACAAAGTGGAAGTGGTCGTGGCGTACAACAGTATTCACACAGCAGCAAATTAACTTCCAGTTGATGTCGAAGCTATAGTATACAAAATATTTTAGTACTTCAATATATTCACAATCAGGAGAGAGTCACTGAAAAAAGTCTGTTCATTTGCGGTGTGGAATATGAAAACCTTCTGAGTCACACTTTTACAAGTTGGATGATATTATTGCCAGCCATCAAATGGATATTTAAAAGCATATTTCTCTTCAGTGAATCGATGTGCCCATGCAGTAAAATGAAACTTGTCTTCTGTGGTTGAACTTCTTAATTAATCAAATTAAATTATAACGAGAATCCATCAAAATACTCCAGTTACGAAACACTTCCGTTGTGGAAGTTTTTTTCTAAAACTGAGAAACTGATAATGAAGTTGGAAAACTTTTATATATTGGCTTTCAAACGTTTTGCTTAGTTAATTGGAAGAACAGGGTATCATCACCTTTCGAATTCCACTGATTCCTTCTTTATTGACTATGTTGAACATATAAAGAGATGGAAAAACATGACGTAGAACTCAAAGTCTCTCCATTAAGACGAAGCCCCTGTGGAGTGAAGTGGAAAAAAAAATCGTGAATATTCTTTTTAATTTAAAGCACTTCCAGATGATTTAAATTTTGATGAGCGTACACAAGTTGGAAGAAACTATGAATATGTACTCGAGTACTTGGAATTGTGGAAAGGAAACAAGTGTAGTTGACAAGTTGATGTTTGTTTTTAAAAGGTGTACAGCCAATTTTGTTTCTCCGAATAACCGTTCAATTTTGGCTAAGTTTATGTTGTGTCTTCCTGGTAGCAATGCAAATACAGGCAGTATATTCGATCTTATGAAAATGTATTGAAAAGAATAAGATTTCGCTTAATTAAGGCGTGGTTAAGCACTATCTAATTATGAAAAAGTCTTGTGTGGACTTCTACAGTACAGTATACATGGATCGAAACTTCGATAGCACAGTTATCAGAAATACATAGCTCTGAAAAGTACAGCAAAGAAAACAGTGTTTAATCTGTAGTTATTTCAACAGCTGCCAATATTCTGTTTATAAACATGTTTGTATCACTGATTTCTTTGGTAATGCGGTCTCGCTACTGGGTTTTCCAGTTTCTTTAGTTTTAAAATTGGGCCACTTTGACCAAATTGATTAGCTTGTAGACGAGAATCGAATACTCTGCAGCTTTGTTTCCGTGCCGTCAGGCAGTAATCGATCTCTGCTGAGGGAAGGGAAATGCCAAGAGAGAAGTCAAGGTGATGACTGATGACAGAACGTGTTCAAACAGTTTTGGTCGAAGAAAACAGAAATGTTGTCCTCTATGCATTTTTTTTTTTTTTTTGCTAGTTGCTTTACGTCGCACCGACACAGATAGGTCTTATGGCGGCGATGGGACAGGGAGGGGATAGGAGTGAGAAGGAAGTGGCCGTGGCCTTAATTAAGGTACAGCCCCAGCATTTGCCTGGTGTGAAAACCATTTTCAGGGCTGCCGACAGTGGGGTTCGAACCTACTATCTCCCGAATACTCGATACTGGCTGCACTTAAGCGACTGCACCTATCGAGCTCGGTCCTCTATGAATTAAAACCCATCGTGTGGTGGTGGTGGATTTTAGAAATCCTAGAGTACCATGTTGATATTAATTTTTAAATATTCAACTAACTAAAATATGTATAGTGCGAACCCATTTAGGTGCAGAAAATTAACGTGCAAAGCAGATAAAAATGTCAGGAAATTACTAAGTTTCTCAAAATTCTGAATATTATTTTATGAAGCATAATTAGTACGAAACATTTTTCTTAAGTGCCATTTGTAATAGAATTGCGGAACTATAAACATTTAAATGTTATTTACTACCTTTGATAATTCGATACTACTCCCAATATGAAGAAAGCTACACTTCCAGGGCACTTTTTGTATTCTCTTGTTTTATCGAGTTTTACTCTAATTGGAGGTTATAACATATAACTTTTCAATTTCATAATATTGCAAATCATATCATATTGATGCACGTGTCCTGATAATGTGATTTCTCACATAACTTTATACCAGGGGCCAATATAATTGCCTTTTTATTTGCGCGAAAATAAGAAAAATCTGCACTGCGAACGAGCCAGACGTCGTCGACGATCTACTGCAACTCAAGATTAATGGGACGAGATATGTCTTTCTTTCAAAATTAAGATCACGTTTTATAATAACAACATTTTATCATCTGGCAAATATTAACGTTTTGGGTTCCCTTAGTAGCTTGTGGACAGTACTACATAACTGGACAAAGCGGGACATACCACTGCACGTATATCAAAATTACACACATGGAATCATAATGTATACTAGAAATGTATTAGATTGATACGCATGGCAGCTAGCGTGTTAATGTAGGCCTATGGACAAATGCAACCAAAGGGAACAGTCGGCAGACAAAACTGGATGTTTCGGACATAAACTTAGAAAAGTTTTTAGGGAACGATTCAGCAGAGTACTACACTCATGTTCTTAAAAAACAGAACACCTTGAAAGACTAGAGATAGGAAGTTCATAATAACAGAACATGTTCATTAGTATGTTCTGCAGAAACGATTAGCATTTCAGTCACCTAGGTTCAGCACGTGTCCTGTTGTCTAGTATGCACTGGATCCTCCACGGGCGTCCTGGGGTATATCCATCCATGCTTCATTCACCTGGTTCCACAGTTCATCTTTGGTGGTTGGCATTGGGTCACAGCGCCGCACCCGTCGTTTCACCATATCCCACACATTTTCGATTGGCGACAAGTCCGGTGATCTGGCGGGCCAGGGCAACAGTCTGACATCCTGTGTCAACAAGAAGGCACGTGTTCGTGCAGCAACATGTGGTCGCGCATTGTCCTGCTGAAATACAGCATCTGGGGTGTCGTGCAGAAAGAGTATGGCTGCGGGTTGCAGGATATCATTCACGTAGGTCAAACTGGTCACAGTGCCCTGGATACACCAGCTGTGATTTGTGGTTGTACCCTATAGCACCTCACACCATAAAAACTTGAGATGGCGCTGTATGTCTTGTGCGAATGCAGTCAATGTGATGCATCTCCCCCTGTCTGCGGCGAGCCAAAATGCGGCCATCATTTTGAACAAACATAACCTGGATTCGTCCGAAAACACTATCCGCTGCCATACTTATCCCCACTGACGTCGTTCCATACACCATTGCAGTCAAGCATGTTTATGCACATTAGTCAAAGGTAGGCGGAGAAGTGGACGACGCGCCGGTAACCCAGACGATAATAAACGGCGACGGACTGTCATCCTGATAGTGTACGATGTGTTACACTATTCCACTGTTTCGCCAGAGCCGAGGAGGATGCAGATCTGTCCTTCAATGCCATTCGGATGAGGTGTCGATCTTCTCGGGAGGTGGTGTGGGTGGTGCGACCAGACCCATCGTGTCGTGTTCTACGGCCTTCTGTGAGCCATTATGTACACACCCGTTGTACTGCCGACACACTTCGTCCCACACGAGCAGCAATTCCCCGGATGGATTCATCACGTTCTCTCATGCCAATAGCTCACTCATTTGACGGTACGGTTCTCGCATGCGTATGCGAGGCATCCTGCACGTCTGCTCAAGTCACACTGATCCATTACCTCCGGTTTACAGCGACAACGAGAGCCGCAGGCACATTTTACCCGTCGGTGTTGGTGTGCCGGGATATCGATGTGGAGGTTGAACCTGAGGGCCGATACAGTTCAGATGCTAATATTTGCTTCAGAACATACTAATGCACATGTTCCGTGAATATGAACTACCTATCTGTAGTCTTTCAAGGTGTTCTGATTTTTATGAACATGAGTGTTCATCTGACCTTGTTTTGCTTTTTCCCAAATTCCATATTTTACACACTGAACTTGACTTTTCTACAGCAATATTCGGAAAACTTTTATTTTTTGTTATTTAGAAGACATTTCCTAAAAATAGCATTAAATTTCATGCATTATTATATCCACACTGTCCCCTCACGTGATTGTATGTTTATGAATTTGTTTCAATTAATTATAATTTTTCTCTTCTTCTGTGACAGACACTCCTGTTCTTCGGCCAGGTTGTAGCATCCTACATGTTGGCGTTTATTGTATCGGTGGCATTTGAAGCTCCCGTGGTGACGCTCCTGAAGATTATGGCCCCATCAAAGGATGAGCAGAAGAATACGAAGAAGGAAGAAGACCCAGACTGGGACAATTACAGTCCCCACGCTCACCGCACGCAGTTAGGAAACGGTACCGCAGGAAGAGGACACGAAATTAGAAGATGAACTGTGCAATTACCATCGAGCTAAATGTGTCTTCGAGCTGAAGAATGGCTTAGGCATTATAACACTTAATTTACTTTTCGCCCGTAGTTCACATAAGTTGGCAGATTTGAGTTCACGTTGCAAGTGTTAAGTCCACTGAGTGGTAAACATATTGTGTTTTATTTTTGTCAATGTGTCCATTTCTCAAAAACATTTTCAGAATTGACCCTTTATTTCAAAAATAGTTACGTCACACTTATTTGCATATAGTTAATTCAGACATCGTCTACGAATTTTAGTGACGCACTTCCTGTTGTGTACCGATGGTTGACGGGTTAGCTTTTGTAATTGCAGCAGAAGTACCATCTAACGAAGTTGCGTGGCACCAAAGGAAACAAACCACTTCACAAGTAACAAAAATTGTCAGTTAGTTATCAGTTATTAACAGTTACCTCCGTAAATAAATGTATACTTTCTTTGTACAAAAGAAATCGATTTACTTCATATCTAAATTTATCTTAGTTCATCATCATCATCTGTTTACCCTCCAGGTTCGGCTTTTTCCTCGGACTCAGCGAGGGATCCCACCTCTACCGCCTCATGGGCAGTGTCCTGGAGCTTCAGACTCTTGGTCGGGGGATACAACCGGGGAGAATGACCAGTACCTCGCCCAGGCGGCCTCACCTGCTATGCTGAACAGGGGCCTTGTGGAGGGATGGGAAGATTGGAAGGGATAGGCAAGGAAGAGGGAAGGAAGCGGCCGTGGCCTGAAGTTAGGTACCATCCCGGCATTCGCCTGGAGGAGAAGTGGGAAACCACGGAAAACCACTTCCAGGATGGCTGAGGTGGGAATCGAACCCACCTCTACTCAGTTGACCTCCCGAGGCTGAGTGGACCCCGTTCCAGCCCTCATACCACTTTTCAAATTTCGTGGCAGAGCCGGGAATCGAACCCGGGCCTCCGTGGGTGGCAGCTAATCACGCTAACCACTACACCACAGAGGCGGACATTTATCTTAGTTAATATTTCATAATATAGACCATGCCTCACTTGAATTCCAAACAAACCAAACCATTGGGAATACAGTTCTGACAGGCCTTGGCCTACCAAACGACCGCTGCTCAGCCCGTAGGCCTGCAAATTACGAGGTGACGACTAGTTAGCGTGATATATCCTCTCGACTGTTATTCTTGATCAAGCAATGGATCCGCTTGGTACGTGTGTCCATTATATATAGCAGAGAAAGTGTTAGATATGTCACACACTACGTACGGGCGTTTGCTTCCCGCAAGGATTGTTTACAGGACGACTACGTGTAGGTACAGTGCGATGTTACCTAGTCAATTATTTTTCCCTAAAGTGCTCTCAATGTAGAACTGTCTAAGGAAATCTGCGTTCGCATTCTTTCATATCCAGAATTATACTGGGTTCACTTGTTTCAGTATTTAACGAACACCCTGTATAGTAATAACCATTGTTTAGCTCTAGATTCTTAGAAATTAGAAGTGTATCTCAGAAGCCTAAGAACATCTACATTATATCAATAAAATTATAATTTCTTCCTCACACTTGAAAGTGTTGCCTCATACTACGTTTTCATCTCGGGTTCGGTATAAAAAGTCGGAATTAGGATCAGTTCAATTGTTATCTTGACATCACAGGAAAACGGCTCAATATTATTTCTCAAAAATCCGTATTAAAATTCGATGATAGCTATATTGTTCACCAGACTGTATAAGTTACTATGTGATCAGTCAAAAGTGACATAGCAATGAAATGACGAATTTCTCTGTTCAGATAAATTGTATGAAAACGCAGTATATAATAAAGTTGTGTGAAAAACAATTTTAAATCTTTTACGTTCAATGCGCTTTTGTTACCAGAGAAATAATAACGGCGAAAGTAAAGAAAATTCGTATCCTCGACCCGAGGAGGTGCAGCTCCCTTCAAGTACACTCCCAATGCAGGTGAGCTGCATGTACCGTTTTAACCGCAGACCAGCCTTCCTACCGCGAATCGAGACCGGGCCTCAGGGGACGGTAGCTAATAACACTAACCGTTACGCTACGGAGGTAGAAATAATAATGGTGATATTCGCCAATATTACGTTATTCCAAATGTCTCATGAAATATTAGTGATATCTAAAAAGTATAAGTAAAATTATAAAAATGTGACATTTTATATCTGATACATGTTTACTCTACGAGCTACAAAAGCGGAAATAGTCACGAATGTATATTTATATGCCGGTATGTCCATCAACCGCGAGCACGGCTGATGTTAAATGTTCTTCAGTCGTCATGGTAACGAATTAATAGGCGATAGTAATTGTGTTGTGATTGTTTCTATAAGCTATAACCCCACGTGATAATTAACCCCTTTGATTAGGAACATAACTACCGGAATGGGAAGAAACGATCACTCGAAGAATGAGGAAAAATAGAAAAGTAAAAGGTGTTGAGGGGGGGGGGGAGGTCGAACTCCTACTGTGGACAGCCCTGAAGATGGTTTTACATGGTTGCCCATTTTCACACCACTTAAATGCTAGAGCTATACTTAATCAAGGACTCGGCCGTTTCCTTCCCAGTCCTAACCCCTTCCTATCCACCGAGCTCGATAGCTACAGTCGCTTAAGTGCGGCCAGTATCCAGCATTCGGGAGATACTGGGTTCGAACCCCACTGTCGGCAGCCCTGAAGGTGGTTTTCCGTGGTTTCCCATTTTCACACCAGGCAAATGCTGGGGCAGTACATTAATTAAGGCCACGGCCGTTTCCTTCCCACTCCTAGCCCTTTCCTGTCCCATCGTCGCCATAAGACCTCCCTGTGTTGGTCTGAAGTAAAATAAATTGTAAAAAAAAAAGTTTTGAAAGTCTAGAACTCAAATGCCTTATATCTGAAGAAAATGTAATGGCCTACAATCTTGCAGCTTATTTATTTATTTATTTATTTATTTATTTATTTATTTATTTATTTATTTATTTATTTATTTATTTATTTATTTATTTATTTACTTATTTATTTATTTATTTATACAAATAACTATTTTGTCTGTGCATTGCTCAGAATTAAAAATGAATGGTAAATTGCATAAGTGGTGTCTACAGTAAGATGGAATTTTTTTTTAATTTTCCGTGATGTCCGCCTATCTGTCAGTCAGTCAGTCAGTCAGTCAGTCAGTCAGTCTGTCTGTCTGTCTGTCTGTCTGTCTGTCTGTCTGTCTGTCCAGTATGCATGTCTGTATGTACAATATGTATGTACAGTATGTAAATTTGGGCAATAAGGCACTGCAGTCGAGACTATAAATAATTTTATTTGCGCTGGGTGAAATAGTAGTTTAGTGGAAGTTCTAAAATTAAATTCTCAAATATCTGCGTTATTTATGTTCCAATATAATACATAAAAATTACGGGAATACGATTTTCGACCATTTATGCCTTGAGCAGTTTTACTTTACCAGCTATGATAACAGAGATATTCATATTACAGTACTTAGTCCATATGAAAGTCGAGCCACGCGAAAATAACTGAACAGAAAGTTGGTATGAGAAAGTCGTTTAATGGTACGGGAGTTAGGGATTGAAATAACTTACCAAGGGAGATGTTCGATGAATTTCCAATTTATTTGCAATCATTTAAGAAAAGGCTAGGAAAACAACAAGTAGGAAATCTGTCACCTGGGCGACTGTCCTAAATGCAGATGAGTATTGATTGATTGATTGATAGATTGACTGATTGATTCCTAGGTTAAGGCACTACTGTACAGTCTAGGCTATAACTAATATTAATCAAGCTGGGTGAAATGGTAGTGTAGGTGAAGGCCCAAAATTGAATTCACCGAGTGAGTTGACCGTGCGGTTAGGTTCGCGTAGCTGTGAGCTTGCATTCGGAAGATGGCGGGTTCGAAACCTACCGTGGCAGCCATGACAATGTTTTTCCGTAGTTCCCCATTTTCACACTAGGCAAATGCTGGGGCAGTACCTTCATTAAGGCCAAGGACACTACCTTCCCCAAAATCCTTCGATGTGTCATTGCGACATTGAACCAGTAACAAAAAGAAATCTCAAATATCTGGGTTATTAATGGTCAATTCGATAAATACTACATAACAAAGGTTATAAAAATAATAGCATTTCTGATCTTTTATGTGTTACGTAGGTTTTTTTACAACTTGTTTTACGTCGCACCGACACAGATAGGTCTTATGGAGACGATGGGATGGGAAAGGCCTAGGAGTGGGAAGAAAGCGGCCGTGGCCTCAATTAAGGTACAGCCCCAGCATTTGCCTGGTGGGAAAATGGGAAACCACGGAAAACCATCCTCAGGGCTGGCGACAGTGGGGATCGAACCCACTATCTCCAGCTCACAGCTGCGCGCCCCTAACCGCACGGCCAACTCGCCCGGTGTTACGTAGTTTTACCGTACCGGCTATGATAGCAGGTCTATTAATGAATTTAGACTTTTGTTGATTAGTCCATATCATTGCCGAGCACCGGGCGAGTTGGCCGTGCGGTTAGGGGCGCGCAGCTGTAAGCTTGCATCCGGGAGATAGTGGGTTCGGACCCCACCGTTGGCAGCCCTGAAGATGGTTTTCCGTGGTTTTCCCATTTTTGCACCAGGCAAATACTGGGGCTGCACCTTAAATAAGGCCACGACCGCTTCCTTCCTATTCCTAGGCCTTTCTTATCCCATCGTTGGCATAAGACCCATCTGTGTGGGTGCGACGAAAAGCAAATAGCAAAAAAATCAACGCCGAGCATCACTAACGAGTAAATATTGTTCAATCGTGTTAACTGGCGATGGTGGAGGTTTTTTTTTTGTGTGTGTGTGATTCCTTTAAGGTGAAAAACCGTGTGACCATGGGTCCAGATTGAAAAGGAAAATTGTAAAGATGATTGTCAAAATCAGAAGAAAACCGTGAAGATAACGATGGCATTCCTGCTGTATGAGGTAAGGGAGTTACCTACCCGAGTAGACCAGCCTGCCTGAATATTAACGGGAAGTATCTGGGGAGTTAGGGGCTGCCTGGCCGAGGCGGTAAAGGCGTGCTCGGTTCGCCCGGAAAGACGTGGGTTCGAATCTCCGTCAGGAAGTCGTAAAATTGAAGAAACGAGATTTCCACTTCCGGAGGTGCATATGGCTCTGAGGTTCACTCAGCCTACACCAAAAATGAGTACTAGTTTAATTCCTGGGGCCAAAGGCGGCCAGACGTAGAACTAACCACTCCGCCCCATCACGTGCCGAGGTTAACAATGGTGGAAGCCTTTACATTCCACTCCTCCAAGGGCCTTCATGGCCTTTACGGAGGTGACTTTGCTTTGCTTTATCTGGGGAGTTAGATACCTGTGTTTTGTAGCATGTCAGTCCTCTGTTTCATACATGTTCTGATAACTACTGGTATGTAACAAGCTGGTTTATCATAGTATTCCAGCTATTTGATTCCTGCTATGAGCGATGATAGGAATGTGGAGGGTGCACACTTAACGAAAAAATAAATAAATGGCCGGGTCATTCCACCTCTGGAACTTGATATTGTTACAACGCCAGTGTAAAACTGTTCGTGAAAAGTGAGAAACGGTGCCGTTTTTCATTTGATCGAGTAATTAATACAATAGCATTGCTCTTAACCGCGACATCCCAGTCAGTTAACATTATATTTCGACAAGAATGTTGACGTCATTGTAATGACCTATGTCGAGTTCAGTTGTGTCCGTGTTTGTTACAGCATCGTGGAAAATTGGATGGGTGGGTTTTATTGAAACTTGCTTTTTAACTTTAGAATAAGGTCGAGTTGCCCAAAAAATTTCAACACGAGGGGTTGCTGCAGAAGGGACCTAAAGAATAAAACTCGATGTATCTCACGGTTGGTTTTACATGAAAATAGCTTATGGCGAATTTTAGATGTATATTTTTTTGGTATAGTGAAAAACAAAGGAAATATCTGGGACAGTCGTGTAAAAGCTTAACTACAAGAGCCGGTAATTAGCTCTATAGACTGTAAAGAGAGATGCTATGGAGTTCATTCCGGCAACGTTTCACAGGCATTGCATATGTACCAGTATGTTTTGAATATTAACCCGATACTTAACTTTATTTTACACCGGAAGGAAGAGATGGAATCAAGATCGGCAATAACGAAGAAAAATATGAAACTGAAAAAGGGCCGCACAGAGCAAGGAAGTGAGTACGTCACGACAAGCCGTTGACAGGCAGAGGCGTGTCCACTAATGTGCCTCAGAATCTGGGGAACAATATGAGGGGTGAACAAACATGTCATCATGTACATGTCAAGTGATTATCCCGTCAACTGGTCAGCAATAACATTGCCCTGACTATTCTTGTTCGTTGATTTGTGTTATTTCGCTGCCACGTTCTCTTCTATATGGCTGCAATTATAAACAACTAACCCGTCATCAACGGCTATACAACAGCCAATTGTCAATAAACATTAGGATAAATCATACAAGAACAGACTAATGTGACTGGTTCTAATAAAATTACACGCGAAGTTCGTTATCGTCACATAAATAAAACTAATTGCTTGTCTCCGCTTTTTAGAGGCTTACCTGAACAATGCTTCACTTCGCAACGTCTGCTATGTTTATAGATGATTTACTTACCTGAGTATATTATTCATGAAACTAAAGTGTAATCAACAGGGTGATTAAATACATTACTGCTACATTTCGCTATTATGAACACCTGTTATTATTCCATTAACTTTACAGTCCTAAAGGAAAATTATTTATTAATCAACTACACTCCGAAATGTATCTAAGGTGAAGTTTATGATTCAGCAACTTCAGTTTCTAGGAAACCACGAATAATTTTACTAACATGCAAATTAAAATATAACTGCAAGATGTTGTAAGGAGAAGCAGAGGTCGTTCATCTTATAGGTGGCAACGCAGAATGCAGCTCAGAAGTTAGAAAAGAAAAATCACTAAGTTCAGTACTTATAGTAACAAGAATAAGTTCTAACATTAACTGAAGATCACACGCGTATGTGTGTCCTCCTCTTCTCAATCCAGGTATATATAGAGGGTATAAGGTAACTGATGCACCAAAGCAACACAAGTCATAGATCTTGGGGAGAGGATCGCAATGTCGCAAGTTTCAGGTCAGTAGCTTGCACTGTTCTCGGGGAAAGTCGTGCGTTGGGAATTGCAAGAATTGCGACGCAGCGACTGGTGCCGGAGTATGTGCGCAACTGTCTAAACCGGTTGCGGCTTGCTGTTGTATCTTCAAGGTCGAGCGTCCGCTGTCATCAATAACAAAAACAACATGAACTTTTTTCTTTTAGAGGAACGACTAGCACTAGTGCATTAACCGAGTTCTGTGACGATATAGTGTGTAACTTCATCATTAAACTTAACGAACGTAATTAGCATTCGGTAACTATTAAAAAAATGACATTTAAGGGCAACTTGGCCTATTCCAGTGGTGATGATTCCTGCCCCTTATATCTATCCTGAAGGTGAAAATGGAAAATCACAGAACGCTATCTCTAAGACGGCTGGCAGTGGGATTCAAACCTCTCACCATCCGACTGCCGCAAACTCGCTAGAATTGCGTGCCGCTGACAACTGCGCCATGCAGTTCAGGTTGGCCAGCCCGTTAATAAATGCTGTAGTACCTTAATGAGAACACAATTGTCCGGCTGTATAGTTGAATAGCTAGCGTACTAGTCTTCTGTCCTTGAAGCCCCGGGTTCGATTCCCGTCTGGGCCAGCTATTCTTAGATTAACAAGTGCATTCCCGTGGATGGGGGACTCAGTGTCTCTGTCCTATTCGACACTTGTACGCAGCACACAATAAGACACGACCCTCACCTCCACCACGCAGCATTTCTCTTTTAATTGTTGACTTCAAGAAAGGCATCCCGCCGTAAAACGTAGCCAAATCTCCTACAACCCCTGACCCCGCAGCAAAAACGGGATAAAATTAAATGTAAGAGAAACAATCCCAGTGGTACCGCCGATCGCTTCTCACTAAGGCAGTCCGGGTTTGATTCCCGACAATGTGGCATTTACGAAAGGAAACGTCACGTCCTATGGGTTGAATTGCACATAAAATAAAGGTCCTATGGCTTATGATCACAAGAGTAAGGGTCACGCAATATTCTAAGCGTAATTTACGTTTTTACGAAGGAAAATGGGAACACAATGCCATAGCGTTTGTGTATCTTCTAGAGACACATTCGACCAGACTGGTCGTGGGAAATGGTGCACATTGTTAGAGAACGTGTTCCAAATGTCCGCCATGCGCGATAATATATGGTCGGCAACTTCGGCGAAAATTATCATGAACCCGCCGCAGTACTTCGTGGCTTTGAATGATGCCCTGAGCAGTTTCCAAGACACATTCCAGGAGCTCTTGCAGCGTTTCCACTTCTCTGCGATACACCTTAGATCACGTCTAGGCCCACCAGCTTCACGCCTGGGCATGGCATTTCCAGTGACAACTATCTGCTACAATCATACGCTAATAAGGAGCCCTGCTTTGTGAAAATCGTTCAGCGTACATCTCCGCATCTGCACGAACATTCTGTCCTACTTCGCCGTAAATGAAAATCATGTCCAAATATTCATTCAGTGCCGTGGCTTCACTAGCTTCACACTAGTCTTGTTTAATGTACGTCCCACTAAATAGTTTTACCGTTTTCGGAGACACTAGTCATGTCCGGATTGTAAAATTTACATAATAGGTCGCTTCTCCCCCTCCCATCGAGGCTGCTGACCTTCTGGCGTTCGCCTCATAGTAGCTGCATCCACGTTCTTTGCTACCACTGAAGACAAAACATTTTATTTTTTTACCGCTAAACGCATCGAGATTTAGGATAAATAGGAGAAATAACCAATAAAACTTATTTCTAGGTATTTGTACACTACATCGTTTTGCGTTTCGAGCCATTAACCCTTTATACCACTGATTTCATTACGGTATTAAAGCCTAACGGTGCAAGGTATAGCCCTGAAACTTTCAACATCTGTGATTCGCTCACCAAGACTATTTCTTGTGTTATTTTGGTGCATTAGTTACGTTCCACCTTGTATGTAGGGCTGGTAGGATTACGGCATGGCCAGTTACGGTTGATAGCTCTGTACAGGAGACAGGAGAGTTCGAATCCTTCCATCGACCATCCTCGAAATGGTTTTCCGTAGTTTCATCTCCAGGTACCTACCAGGTACCTACGATGGTACCTACTTTTTTACAATTTGCTTTGCGTCGCACCGACATAGATAGGTCTTATGGCGACGATGGGGTAAGAAAGACCTAGGAGTGGGAAGGAAGCGGTCGTGGCCTTAATTAAGGTACAGCCCTAGCATTTCCTGGTGTGAAAATGGGAAACCAAGGAAAACCATCTTCAGGGCTGCCGACAGTGGGGTTCGAACCCACTATCTCTCGGATGCGATGGTACATTTCTGAAGGCCACGACCGCTTCCTTACTATTCCAATCACGTACAATTACGCCTATAACCACAGACAAGACCCTTACGCAGCGGTACATGTAACTCCCATGATGTGTATCGGAAAAGCAGTTACAGAACTCGGGAGCCGAACCTGTCCTCGGATACTCCCAGCACTAAGGAAATCTTACGCAAAATAAATAAATAAAATATGAAGAGTAACAAGACTTCTCATACATGTGCAATTCCTGCATTAACTAATTTATAATATATTATTCGTATAATGCGCTTCAGATACTTGGAGATCAGTAAGTTGGGTTACGAAGAAGTGTAGTTTGGCGTGTAGATGTCGAATAATTTGATAATACTCGACCTATGTATCAGTAAACGCTAGAGAAATGAGATTATATATGAACAGACTGTTGAAGGTTTCGTGACAGAAAATTTACGAATTTTGTTGCACTTTACAAAATTGTCCAAATATGTAACTAATAACCGTGTAAAAGACGATAAGAAGAAGACCAAAAGAACATGCGCGGAACGCATGAGACGCTTTGTAAGTCTGCAGTGCTGACTTGTAGAAACAAACGAGAAGACGGTGTAAATCATACAATTCTTCATCTCACATCATTCACCATTGTTCAGTAAAATGTTGACAATTTCTAAAAAAGTTTGCAAATGTAAATAAATAAATAAATAAATAAATAAATAAATAAATAAATAAATAAATAAATAAATAAATAAAATAATGTGAAAATTTCAACTTGTTTATTATTTTTAATTACAATAAATTACAGACATTTAATGCAACTGTAACAGCTATACCTAGTACACCCTACTATGACTCTTTCCTTAGTGAACGGAGACAGGAGCGTTACAGGAACAAGACATTTTCACAATTAGTTTCACGGTGCACCAACATAACTATGTTTTGTTTTGTTTTTTCCTTTCTTACAAGTTGCTATACGTCGCTCCGACACAGATAAATTTAATAGCGGCGATTGGATAGGAAAGGGATAGGTGTGGGAAGGAAGCAGTATTAATTAAGGTAAATCCCCCAAAGTTTTCCTGGCGTGGCAATGGGAAACTATCTTCAGGGATACTATCTACCGAACGCAAGTGACAGGTACGTGACTTAAACTGCGCAGCCACCCGCTAGGTACGGCAATGCCGCGAATATGCTGTCAGTATATGATTGAAGTTGAAGAAGTGGATTTCTTTTTGTGCATGATATAATTTATACAACAATACTTGAAAACAGGAATGTCCTTCTCGGAGGATTAAGTGTTGATGGTGATTTTGCAGCCAGTGTAAGTTGCTGTTCAGGGTGCAAGAAAGCATTATGAGGCATTTAGCACTTTGTAGAACAAGACAGTGGGTATTTTAAAACATATTTTGTAAAGAAAATGGTTCTGCAAAATAATGAAATTTCATCGATTAAAACTCGAGGCTTCCTCCTTCAGAGTAGACCCTCCCGCTGCACAGATTACAAAGTTTGTCGGCACATCGGGTGCTAGGACAGAAAATCTACTTCTCCAAAGCGCATGTCACAATAATGGTAACCGAACTTACTGAGCTGTGTGTATCTGAAACACGCTATGCATGCTACTATTCTACTTAACACCGGGAGGGTTGCCGTGCGGTTAGAGGCACATGGCTCTGAGTTTGCATCCGGAGGATAGGGGGTTCAAATCCCACTGTCGGCAACCCTGAACATGGTTTTCCGTGGTTTCCCATTTTCACACCAGGCAAATGCTGGGGCTCTACATTCATTAAGGTCACGGCCGCTTCCTTCCAACTGCTAGACCTTTCATAGCCCATCGTCGCCACAAGACCTAATTGTGTCAGTGCGACGTAAAGCCACTAGCAAAAAAAAAAAAAAAAAAAAATCTACTTAACTAATATTCTTAAAATCCTTCAAATATATCATTAAACAATTAGACTCCTAAATATATCGACAGTCACTTAAACGAGACGACGGTATGAAGCCGAAGCAGGCTTAAGCCCAATACATAATTTGGTGATGACGATGATGATAACTCCAAGTTACACGAGGCAATCTCACATGTGAGTTGCAGGCTACGAAGCTACCATTGGGAGATGCTGGTTCAATCCGTCCTGATCTGACATCGACTAAAGAAGAAGCATTTGAGGTAGGAGGAAGAGAATTGGGAACAGATGACGATTCATTCAGCTGTTATGTTCAATCCTATATCCGGTTTCTTCTATGCCAAGCTAATTACCTCGGTATACACAAAAATATTTTCACTCGAATCACGTTTGCTTCACTGTTAGCCCATTCCTGTTACTTTTCACAATTTACTACGAAAAATAGCACTACACACACAACTTATTCCATGCTAACATTTTGCGAAAATGGATTAAAATGAAAAAGCATGCTTCATTATAATTCTATTCAGTTTCTAAATGACAAAAGAAAAAATGTTATTGGCATACGATTATTTCAAGCCATTTCAGCCATTAATCAACTGATGAATAAATATGCAATCTGTAAAAAACAAACGGCCTCTTTGTGATGTCAAAACTTTTCCCGTCCTACACCAAAGCTGTTGTCGTTTTTTTTTTATCGTGTGGCTATTTCTAGCCGAGTGCAGCCCTTGTAAGGCAGACCCTCCGATGATGGTGGTCGGCATCTGCCATGTGTAGGTAACTGCGTGTTATTGTGATGGAGGATAGTGTTATGTGTGGTGTGTGAGTTGCAGGGATGTTGGGGACAGCACAAACACCCAGCCCCCGGGCCAATGGAATTAACTAATGAAGGTTAAAATCCCCGACTTGGCCGGGAATCGAACCCGGGACCCTCTGAACCGCTAACCATTCAGCCAACGAGTCGGACGTCGTCGTTTATTATCGACTCTCCACCACTCATGGTTGTACCTGAGACGCTGGCAGCCCTTAACAGACAGCTCCAACACCAGAAATTAGACACCCTGCAGAGATAGTCGGATTTTAAAATCAAATGTTTTGACAAGCATAGGAATTCTTTTTAAAATAGTGTATACCAAGACACTATGATTGTCTTGTTTCCTCGTCTATTGAATTGTCCCGGTATTTGGCATAATTTGGTAGATTTATGCAGGTTTATACTCTCCATGCGAGTCGAAATCCGACCAGTGATAACTGCAGTTGAATACTAGCGTTTATCTGTGGCTCCACCCGCGTCGAACAGGTTTTTCATATCCAGATGATGGTGTCCATTGAGTTCCGCAAAAATAAAATCGCCAAGTGGAACATAGAGGTGAACTTGCAAATAAGGAATTGTAATTGTATGCCTTTATAGAACAGGAATTAATCCTTAATACACCTGTAAAGCTATAATGTTCGATCACACGGCAACTTGTCATTCATCAACAGACACACAAAGATAGAGATCAAGAGTTCCTACTCAAGCCTGCATGCTGAAGATAAGACAAAGTATTCATACTCCAGCTGGTGTTTCACACGTTATTTGCAGCAGGCGTTGTAGGACCTTGAGTGTCTAAATTCATTAGTAGAGATGAGAATTAAAGGCACTAAAACTGTTAAAATAGGCAGGCATATGAGCTCTTAAATTCACCAAAATAGCCATGTAAATAGGAACTAACGCGTGAAATAGGCATGAAAAATACTTATAATTTAAAAACACACTCAATTACTATAAAAGGAACTTACAACAAAGCAATTTTTCAATTATTTCCGGTAACAATTTTGTTCTCCTGTCATGCAGAATGTTTTTGCATTGATAGAAAGATCTCTGTCCGCCTCTGTGGTGTAGTGGTTAGCGTGATTAGCTGCCACCCCCGGAGGTCCGGGTTCGATTCCCGGCTCTGCCACGAAATTTGAAAAGTGGTACGAGGGCTGGAACGGGGTCCACTCAGCCTCGGGAGGTCAACTGAGTATAGGTGGGTTCGATTCCCACCTCAGCCATCCTGGAAGTGGTTTTCCGTGGTTTCCCACTTCTCCTCCAGGCGAATGCCGGGATGGTACCTAACTTCAGGCCACGGCCGCTTCCTTCCCTCTTCCTTGTCTATCCCTTCCAATCTTCCCATCCCTCCACAAGGCCCCTGTTCAGCATAGCAGGTGAGGCCGCCTGGGCGAGGTACTGGTCATACTCCCCAGTTGTATTCCCCGACCAAGAGTCTGAAGCTCCAGGACACTGCCCTTGAGGCGGTAGAGGTGGGATCCCTCGCTAAGTCCGAGGGAAAAACCGAACCTGGAGGGTAAACAGATGATGATGATGATGATGAGAAAGATCTCTAAACATCACAGGAAGTAACTGGACAAAACTTCAATGAAGCCCCTTCATCTGGGTTTAGTTCAATTGTTTCATCTACCTCAGCTCGTAGCACCCTGGCTACTTTTACCGTCACTTTCCATCCTGGATTCTGCTGCAGGACTCTATCAAACTTTTCGCTGACAGTGGCTACCTTCGCAGAGGTTCGGTCAAACTTCTCCTGACTTCTTCCACAATCCTAAATGACTCTACCAGGAGCATTCCACTTTTCTCCAACACCGGTGATTGCTCCCGGCAGCTTGTTGAAATTTGAAGATGCTCCATTTTATGCTGGGGGATATTAGATCCCCGCATTGCAGTGAACAGCTCTGAAGAAAATTGCTTTTGGACGTTGTTCACAGTGGACTGATACAAAAGCTGCGTTGACATAGCTTTCTGTACTCGTGTCAGAAGCATCGCAGTACTTCTATGTTGATCTATATGGTATTTTTTTCACATATGATCTGAAAAATAATAAAATAGACTTAAAAGTACGATGTTCCCATATCTTAAATGTCTACAGCTGGGCTAATTGACAATGAAAATCCACAGCCTGTTTCCACTCATTCGACCGAGTCAGGAATGGAATGAATGAAGTCCCCATCTACCGGCGAGGATAGGTAATGTGCCGGCTGCCGAAGCCTGTCGCACTCCTCTGGGGCGATGATAAATGACTGACAGATGAAATGAAATGTTAATGAAGAGTGTTGCTGGAATGAAAGATGACAGGGAACACCGTAATACTCGGAGAAGAACCTATCCCGCCTCCGCTTTGTCCAGCAAAAAATGCACATGGAATGACCGGAATTTGAACCACGGTATCCAGTGGTGAAAGGCCGGAGCACTGCCGCCTGAGCCACGGAGGCTCTCTAATTGACTATAATGCTTAGTATATAACTTGCATTTGTTTCGTAAAAACAAGGAAAAAGACTATTAGAGGTGATGTTTCTAGAAGTACAAAACTTTACAGTAAGAACAAGAGAATTCATAATTTACATGGAAAAATGTCCTCAAAAACTTTTCCGTTATAATCTGGCAGTTTCCTGTCGAGTTCTCTCTTTCTGTTTCTTTCTTAATCTGCTTACCCTCCAGGGTTGGCTTTTCCCTCGGTCTCAGCGAGGGATCCCACCTCCACCGCCTCAAGGACAGTGTCTTGGAGCTTCAGACTCTGGGTGGGGGGATACAACTGGGGAGGATGACCAGTACCTTGCCCAGGCGGCCTCACCTGCTGTGCTGAACAGGGGCATTGGTGGGGGATGGGAAGATTGGAAGGGATGCACAAGGAAGAGGGAAGGAATCGGCCGTGTCCTTAAGTTAGGTACCATCCCGGCATTTGCCTGTAGAAGAAGTGGGAAACCACGGAAAACCACTTCCAGGATGGCTGAGGTGGGAATCGAACCCACCTCTACTCAGTTGACCTCCCGAGGCTGAGTGGACCCCGTTCCAGCCCTCGTACTACTTTTCAAATTTCGTGGCAGAGCCGGGAATCGAACCCGGGCCTCTGGGGGTGGCAGCTAATCACACTAACCACTACACCACTGAGGCGAATCCTGTCGAGTTCACCGGGTGAAAAAAATAATAAAAATGACATGAAACGATACCTGAGTAACGTAGATGAGAGATTCGTTCTATATACTTGTCAGGGACCCACCAAGCTGCCCCTAGCAGTAGTCTTACTTGTGTGTTGTTGTGTTTGAGTCATCATTCCATAGACTGGTTTGATGCAGCTCTCCATGCCACCCTATCCTGTGCTAACCTTTTCATTTCTACGTAACTATTGCATCCTACATCTGCTCTAATCTGTTTGTCATATTCATACCTTGGTCTACCCCTACCGTTCGTACCACCTACATTTCCTTCAAAAACCAACTGAACAAGTCCTGGGTGTCTTAAGATGTGTCCTATCATTCTATCTCTTCTTCTCGTCAAATTTAGCCAAATCGATCTCCTCTCACCAATTCGATTCAGTATCTCTTCATTCGTGATTCGATCTATCCATCTCACCTTCAGCATTCTTCTGTAACACCACATTTCAAAAGCTTCTATTCTCTTTCTTTCTGAGCTAGTTATCGTCCATGTTTCACTTCCATACAATGCCACGCTCCACACGAAAGTCTTCAAAAACATCTTTCTAATTCCGATATCAATGTTTGAAGTGAGCAAATTTATTTTCTTAAGAAAGCTCTTCCTTGCTTGTGCTAGTCTGCATTTTATGTCCTCCTTACTTCTGCCATCGTTAGTTATTTTACTACCCAAGTAACAATATTCATCTACTTCCTTTAAGACTTCGTTTCCTAATCTAATATTTCCTACATCACCTGCCTTCGTTCGACTGCACTCCATTACTTTTGTTTTGGATTTATTTATTTTCATCTTGTACTCCTTACCCAAGACTTCATCCATACCATTCAGCAACTTCTCGAGATCTTCTGCAGTCTCAGATAAAATAACAATATCATCGGCAAATCTCAAGGTTTTGATTTCCTCTCCTTGGACTGTGATTCCCTTTCCAAATTTCTCTTTGATATCCTTTACTGCCTGTTCTATGTAAACATTGAAAAGGAGAGGGGACAAACTGCAGCCTTGCCTCACTCCTTTCTGGATTGCTGCTTCTTTTTCAAAGCCCTCGATTCTTATCACTGCAGACTGATTTTGATACAGGTTGTAGATAATTCTTCGTTCTCGGTATTTGGTCCCTATCATCTTCAGAATCATAAATAGCTTGTTCCAATCAACATTATCGAATGCCTTTTCCAGATCTACGAATGCCATGTACGTGGGCTTGTCCTTCTTGATTCGATCCTCTAAGATCAGTCGTAAATTCAGGATTGCTTCACGTGTTCCTACATTTCTTCTGAAGCCAAATTGATCTTCTCCCAGCTCAGCTTCAACTTGTTTTTCCATTCTTCTGTAAATAATACGTGTTAAAATTTTGCAGGCATGAGATACTAAACTAGTGGTGCGGTAGTTTTCACACCTGTCAGCACCGGCTTTCTTGGGAATAGGTACAACAACATTCTGTCGAAATCGGATGGGACTTTTCCTGTCTCATACATCCTGCACACTAAATGAAATAACTTTACCATGCTGGTTTCTCCTAAGGCAGTCAGTAATTCAGAGGTAATATCATCAATTCCAGGTGCCTTGTTCCTATTTGGGTCACTCACATCTCTGTCAAACTCTGACCTCAAAATTGGGTCTCCCATTTCATCAGCATCAACAGCCTCTTCATGTTCCAGAACCAAATTATCTACATCGTTACCTTGATACAACTGTTGGATATGTTCTCGCCATCTTTCTGCTTTGTCTTCTTTCCCTAGAAGTGGCTTTCCATCTGAGCTCTTAATATTCATGCACCTAGATTTCCTTTCTCCAAAGGTTTCCTTGATTTTCCTGTATGCAGCATCTACCTTTCCCAGGACCATACAGCCTTCGACATCCTTGCACTTCGCCTTCAGCCATTCTTCCTTAGCTACCTTGCACTTTCTATCCACTTGATTCTTAATCGCCTGTATTCTTTTCTTTTCTGCCCTCTTCATTTCTAGCATTCTTGTATTTTCGTCGTTCATCAATCAGGTCTAGTATCTCCTGAGTTATCCACTGATTCTTAGTTGATCTTTTCTTCCTTCCTAACATTTCTTCAGCAGCCCTACTGACTTCATTTTTCATGACTCTCCACTCTTCTTCTATTGTGTTTCCTTCAGCTTTTTCATTTAGTCCTTGTGCAACATGTTCCTTGAAACAATCCCTCACACTCTTTTCTTTCAACTTGTCTAGATCCTATCTTTTTGCATTCTTTGCTTTCTTCAATTTCTTCAACTTCAGATGGCATTTCATGACCAACAAGTTGTGGTCAGAGTCCACGTCTGCTCCTGGGAAAGCTTTGCAATCCAACACCTGGTTTCTGAATCTCTGCCTAATCATAATGAAGTCTATTTGATACCTTCCAGTGTCTCCAGGTCTCGTCCACGTATACAGCCGTCGTTTGTGGTGTTTGAACCAAGTATTGGCAATGACTAAATTATGATCAGTGCAGAATTCAACCAGCCGACTTCCTCTTTCGTTCCTTTGTCCCAATCCAAATTCTCCTACTGTACTACCTTCTCTTCCTTTGCCTACCACTGCATTCCAGTCTCCCATCACAATTAGATTCTCGTCACCTTTTACATATTGTATTAAATCTTCTATCTCCTCATATATTCTTTCAATTTCTTCATCATCCGCTGAACTAGTAGGCATATAGACCTGCACTATTGTGGTGGGCATTGGTTTGGTGTCTATCTTGACGACAATAATTCTTTCACTATGCTGGTAGTAGTAGCTTATCCGCTGCCCTATTTTCTTATTCATTATTAAACCAACTCCTGCATTTCCCCTGTTTGATTTCGTGTTGATAATTCGGTAGTCGCCTGACCAAAAATCCTGTTCTTCCTGCCAACGTACTTCACTTATACCAACTGCATTTAACTTTAGCCTATCCATCTCCCTTTTCAGATTCCCTAACTTACCACAACGATTCAAACTTCTAACATTCCACGCTCCGACTCGTAGAATGTCAGTATCCATCTTCCTGATGATCGCCCCCTCTCGTGTAGTCCCCACCCGGATATCCGAATGGGGGACTAGTTTACCTCCGGAATATTTTACCCGGGAGGAAGCCATCATCAGTACATCATTCGTACAGAGAGAGCTGCATGTCCTCGGGAGGTAGTTACGGCTGTAGTTTCCCGTTGCTTTCAGCCGTGTAGCAGTATCAACACAGCTAAGCCATGTTGAGTATTATTACAAGGCCGTATCAGTCAATCATCTAGACTGCCGCCCTTGCAACTACCGAAAGGCTGCTACCCCCCTTTCGATGAACCATTCGTTAGTCTGGTCTCTCAACAGATACCCATCCGATATGGTTGCACCTGCGGCTCGGCTATCTGCATCATTGGGACACGCAAGCCTCCCCACCGCGTCAAGGTCACATGGTTCGCAGACGAGGAGTCTTACTTAGTCTTACTTATACAGAAGAATTAAAACGGAGGCACTATAAACCTCAGATTTGTGAACATTTAATTTGTTGCTATTCGCCGACTTTGGTCAGCCGGGTCAGCGGGCATGAAGGCTATATTCTCTTGCCTGCAATAGATCCTGCATCGTATGTACCCACAACGCTGCCACCTTCGTTGAAAATTAGAAAACCGCGTAATTTGAAATTGTCGTCACATGCGCCCCTAACATCACTTTTCGCCACAATTTAGCAAGACTCTAGAGGGGATGCTAGAACTTACGCACCCCAGACTCTCTTTCCTTGCCCCCCAGCACAACAGTTACTGACCAGACCTCACCAATCCAGACCAACGGTCTTTTCATTGGACTGGTCTTCCTAGATGCACCACATTGGATCTTCAACCTATGTTTCGTGAAGGCTTAGCGGAAGCGTAATCGTTCACTAAAGCCTACACATAGTACTGGAGAAAGTTACTCATGATTTGTTTAAAATTGCATTTCAGCTTCGATTTCAACCTCAGCCATCTTCGAAGTGCTTTTCCGTGGTTTCCTACTTCTACTCCAGAGAAATGCCTGGATGGTTCCTAACTTAAGGCCACGACCACTTCCTTTCCTGTTCCTTGCCTTTCTCTTCCAATCCCTCCACAAGACCACTGTTCAGCATAGGAGGTGAGGCCGCCTGGTCGATGTACTGGTCCTCTTCCCCATATGTATTCCCGACCCATAGTCTCACAATTCAGAATACTGCCCATGAGACGGTAGATGTGGGATCCTTCGCTGAGTCCGAGGTAAAAACCGACCCTGGGGGGTAAACAGATTAAGAAAGAAAGAAAGAAAGAAAGAAAGAAAGAAAGAAAGAAAATATTTCAGTTATAAATCTCTATTTTCATAGGAAATGAATCAGAGTTTAAAATACTGATTTTTAATTTTCATCCACTTCGTGACAAGAGATCACATGCGTTCTAACTCCTTGCTCAGTAATTAAATAATTATTTATATTTTAGCAATCAAATTATTGAAAGTTCACGACAAATACAGCATTGCAACAAAACAACTTTCCACAATACGTAAATTAATAGGTCTATACAGTAAATGGTACAATGAAATGCGACCGTAGTTCTGTCACAAAAATGGTAAAAGAAGCTAACGAACTTACCTCCTTACAGTCCGACTCGTTGGCTGAATGGTCAGCGTACTGGCCTTCGGTTCAGAGGGTCCCGGGTTCGATTCCCGGCCGGGTCGGGGATTTTAACCTTAATTGGTTAATTCCAATGGCCCGGGGGCTGGGTGTTTGTGCTGTCCCCAACATTCCTGCAACTCACACACCACACACAACACTATCCTCTACCACAATAACACGCAGTTACCTACACATGGCAGATGCCGCCCACCCTCGTCGGAGGGTCTGCCTTACAAGGGCTGCACTCGGCTACAAATAGCCACACGAAATTATTATACCTCCTTACAGCAAGCTTGGCAGAAGACTACCCTTCCATCTGTAGTGAAATTGGGATACGCTGTGATCCACTGCTTCAGCCAGTAGGACTTCGACGATTTTCCTTTGGACATTGCCACAGACACACTTCTTATTATTATTATACTTATCCTTCACAATAAATCACAACACATTCTGAAGACAAAGCGTGCGCGTACAACAGTTCACATCGAGAGGCAGGTATAGGGGATATGGCTTGTGCAACAGTTCGACTTTAGTTCTCGCATATGTCTTAGGAGGTTGGAGGGGTTGAAGGCTTCGAGGTCAAATAGTTCCTTGTTTCTCCTGATGGAAATTTCCCAAGAACTATTTCTGGTGACTTCCGAGCATTCCCATTTTCGTTCGTGGGGTAAACAGATATTGAGAAATGAGAATATAATTCTGTCGAGCACATCAGCTACAACATAATGCAGTGGAAGAAAATCGAGTTCTTTAAAATAGATTCAAAAGACATGAAATAGGTAATTATATAGGCACAAACCCTTGAAATAGGCATTTATAGGCCCAATAAAACGAATGAAATATATAACCAAAAAAATAGACCCTAAAATGGATCTATATCTCAAAAGCCTACGTTTCTGAACACAGGAATAAAATAGGCAAATAGGCAAATTCCCATCTCTATTCATCGGAGATGATCATTGTCATCAAGGTGGATAGGTCACAGATAGAATTTAGATGTAATGACACCTTAAAATTATGTGCTAGCATTTCCCGACAAACAAATGATCGTAGTTTCTTTATCAGCATCAAAATTCGTGTAACTTGTCCTCAATGCTGTGAAGCTTTGAAATAAAATCTTTCCTGTGTTAGTCTTTAATATACTTTCTTCTAACACACACTTTGTCAGAAACAAATGATGGCAATCACTACTACACCTTCATTGGCCTTGCTTCATAGAGGGAAGAGGTCGATGAATGTGTAGCTTATTGGAGTTACCGATGAGCCGCTTAGAAATTGAGACACGGTTACTAAATCTTTTCCGCTATCGAGATTGGAACCATAGCTTTGTTTCTTAAAGTTTTCCAGTTCAAAAGCGAATACTTTATTTTGCTATGAATCTTCCCATAATTAGGTTGTCGGACGCCAAGTCTACCCGATACTTGATGTTTTATACTCATGAAAGATAATAACATTTCCCCCTTCATTCTCAGAAAAGTGCCTTAAATTCAAGCTGTAAGACAGAGAATTGAAAAAAAGATACAAGCTGAATACTTGAATTGATAGAGGCTTCCCTGAGTTTCATTACATTAATTCAGCACATTCCCCACATCACCACACATTCACAGACGTGTCCTAAATCTATGAAGTTTTTTCTTCCGAATAGTATGAAGGTTACTTTTATCTTTATCATAAATTTTAAATTAATTTGGGGATTCAAGATTTTATGCTTTATGTAATTATTTGGGCCGCCTCTGTGGTGTAGTGGTTAGCGTGATTAGCTGCCACCCCCGGAGGTCCGGGTTCGATTCCCGGCTCTGCCACGAAATTTGAAAAGTGGTACGAGGGCTGGAACGGGGTCCACTCAGCCTCGGGAGGTCAACTGAGTAGAGGTGGGTTCGATTCCCACCTCAGCCATCCTGGAAGTGGTTTTCCGTGGTTTCCCACTTCTCCTCCAGGCGAATGCCGGGATGGTACCTAACTCAAGGCCACGGCCGCTTCCTTCCCTCTTCCTTGCCTATCCCTTCCAATCTTCCCATCCCTGCACAAGGCCCCTGTTCAGCATAGCAGGTGAGGCCGCCTGGGCGAGGTACTGGTCATACTTCCCAGTTGTATCCCCCGACCAAGAGTCTGAAGCTCCAGGACACTGCCCTTGAGGCGGTAGAGGTGGGATCCCTCGCTAAGTCCGAGGGAAAAACCGAACCTGGAGGGTAAACAGATGATGATGATGATGATGATGTAATTATTTGGTGCATTTAAATTTAATAGGATATTTTATGTCGGTCCCGGTCTAGGCCGCCAAGAATAGTGACCGAGAGGATTCGTCGTGCTGACCATAAGCCACCTCATAATCTGCAGGCCATCGGGCTGAGCAGCGGTGGCTTGGTAGTCAGTGGAGCTTCAGGGCTGTTCGGCATGGGGTTTGGTTTTGGTTCAATAGAACATTTAATCCGTTGGTCTGCAATAAGAACGATGAAGGATTTCTTGTAAACACAAAATAATTTTTTTAGACACATCTTGAATTTGTCGCTCTGATCTGCCATCCTGTAAGAATATAGCTCAAGTACTTGAACAGGTCTACCTGCTACATTCTGGACTTCAGTCTTTTTACGACTTTTCTCTCGAGAGAACACGAGTTGCCATGTTAACTACACTTACGTTCCAGTTATAACCTGAAGATTTTGCAGCCGGGTTTGTCTTAATTAGTATTCAGGCTCCTTACGCCTTTCCAGTCATGAAATTACCAGCGTGCCATTCCAATATGGCAGTCAGCTCGTCAGTTGGATTGCCACATTCTTCCAAGACTCTGGTTCACTTCTGAGAATTTACTTTCTGATATAAGAGCAAAAAGCAGGCATTTATACGGGTGGGGGTACATAACTCCAGTACAGCTCTGTCATTGCATTTTCCTACACAGGAGGGTTGCAGTGTCGTCTCTAAGACGCACTGGCCACTAGCAACTTGGTGAGGTGTAGCAATGTAACTTACGAGCTTACTGCCACACTAGGGTGTAATTTTACGACTGAAAACGTCTGAAAAAATTCCATACTTTAATAGTTGCAATCGGTGATATTAAAATAATGATGGTTATCTTCTGGGAACTTAATTAGTTGCGTATATTTATATTTAAATTAATCTCATCCAACAAGTAACTGTTTCAGTAAATAATCCATCCGTATTTTAAAGAACATGACTGCATCCATGTGTGATTCCCGCTAGTACTTTGAACCAAGACCTGTTACTTTACCTTGTTTCAAAAGCAAAAAGTACTGCGAAGTATTAAGAACTGAAAAGTAAGCTCAATAAAAACTGGAATATGATTTCTACTTGTATAAATAAATTAGGCGGCGTATGTGTGATCTAATAGCATTTACTCTTATCGAAATGGGGAAAGGGGACAGAGGTTGACTATTTGAAAACCACTGGCTTAAACAAGGAGTTCTCTGATCAGCAAGCTATTGTATTTGGTTCAGCTGTTTATAAATCACACAATTCTACTTTAAGCTTGTGCATTTCTCTTTGTAACTTGTGTCATATTGCTTCCACCAGGGGGGGGGGGTGTCCATTGCTATGTAGCTAGAACTTTGCCATGTCTGTAACGCACAAGGTCTGAATGAGTGAAGGGAAGGTGAGTCACTTCCTATTCTCTTCCAAGTAAACTTTTACACTAGCGTTTTTCATGTTGCTTTGAACCTCGGTTATCCGTCTCTCGATTTACCGAACATCGGATTATATGCAGGCATTTCCATTTTTTAAATAATCAACAATATCAGCTAAATATTCCATGCGCCTCCCAGAATATTTCGTATTTACTCGAGCATAATATTCCATTGAAGGTAATAAGCATCCCAATTTCTTTATCCTAATAACCAGAAAGTAATATATTAGCGAATGTATAATGTGCACCGGCAAAAAAAGAAGAATCATGGGATTGTATGCGCTTCTCTACAGTACGTCCATTTTGTCTCTAATAAACATATAATGACACAAAGCAGTTAGCTAATAAAAAAAGCAAAGTCATCTCCGTACACGCTATGAAGGCTCTTGGAGGGGTGGAAGGTAAAGGCTTCCATTATCCGTAACCTCGGCACTTGATGGGGTAAGAGTGGTTAGCTCTACGCCCGGCCACCTTTGCCCCCAGGAATTAACCTGGTACTCATTTTTGGTGTAGGCTGAATGAACCTCAGGGCCGTGTGCACCTCCGGATGTGGAAACTCGTTTCTTGAACTTTTTGACTTCCTGACGGGGATTCGAACCCACGTCCTTCCGGGCGGGTTAACTAATATTTATAAAAAAATAACTATTTCCATCCCATTCTTTTACCACCGATCACATATTCTCCTACAACCTGCACTTGAATCAGCAGAAACCCTCGTGTGTGGAGCAATAAGATGACACTTCATTCCCGGACATTATTTTCCCCCGGAGAACTAGAATAGATATCAGAATATTGCTGGTAGTAAAAATTCAGAAGTTCAGAAGGTCCTGTTCATAAGGACCGATAATCAAGATACTACTGTAGCTTTGATCTAGTTCTGCTGTGGTCACGGGTAGCGCTCAATCACCAGTTTATTGTGATTTATGAGCCTCACATGACGATGACGCCGGCGGTCTTGACTGTAGTGATGTTTCTTCCTTCGCTCGATACACAGCAGCACCATAGCGACGAGTATGGCAGAACCTAGAACTGCCAGGATGGGAGCCACATCCACGAAACAAACTTTCGTTACCACTCCCTTCACAGATGACATCTTCTGCGGCCACTCCCGTTTGTACATCCTCTTCATGAGCCCAGTGCGCTTGAACTCCCTCAGGCTACAAAAGTGAAGTGAGATAAGAATAAGTGATCGCCTCTACATCTTATTTATAATGTACTGATTCAAGCAGAGAGAAACAATGTTTTTCAGAATATTATTATTACTATTATTAATAATGAATAATTAAAATTAACAATAATATTAATAATAATAATAATAATAATAATAATAATAATAATAATAATAATAATAATAATAATAATAATAATAATAATAATAATAATAATGGGGTCCACATATTTTGCCATAAATCTGTACAGAGTTCTCCTCCACATTAAACAGACACTACATACATACGCATTATGGACTGTTATGCCTTTTAGCATTCAGTTCTGCAATTTTCTGTGAATTAACTAAGCACCTCCACAATACTCAACCACCACGATCATTCCATCCCGAGCAGGAAGTCGCTGAATTGAAATGTAAATCTGAGGCCACACAGCGCTACGCTATATTCACAACGCACGACACGTAAAATATTATGTTACGTCCACTACCCCACGTGGCCACACAGAACGCTACGTTATGTTCACTACGGACGCTACGTACGAGGTATATGCTACGTTCGCTACCCCACGTAGCCACACAGAACGCTACGCTATGTTCACTAAACACGCTATGTACGAGATGGATGCTACGTTCGCTACCCCACGTAGCCACACAGAACGCTACGCTATGTTCACTAAACACGCTATGTTCGAGATGCATGCTACGTTCGCTACCCCACGTGGCCACACAGAACGCTACGCTATGTTCACTACACACGCTATGTACGAGATGCATGCTACGTTCGCTACCCCACGTGGCCACACAGAACGCTACGCTATGTTCACTACACACGCTATGTACGAGATGCATGCTACGTTCGCTACCCCACGTGGCCACACAGAACGCTACGCTATGTTCACTACACACGCTATGTACGAGATGCATGCTACGTTCGCTACCCCACGTGGCCACACAGAACGCTACGCTATGTTCACCACACATGCTATGTACGAGATGTATGCTACGTTCGCCACCCCCACGTGGCCACACAGAAAGCTACGCTATGTTCACTAAACACGCTATGTACGAGATGTATGCTACGTTCGCTACCCCACGTGGCCACACAGAACGCTACGCTATGTTCACTACACACGCTATGTACGAGATGCATGCTACGTTCGCTACCCCACGTGGCCACACAGAACGCTACGCTATGTTCACCACACATGCTATGTACGAGATGTATGCTACGTTCGCCACCCCCACGTGGCCACACAGAAAGCTATGTTTTGTACGAGACTGCTCAGCCTTGGCCTTCCTTTCTAAGATTCTTCATTACTGTCCATAAAGCTTTCGCTCTGTTTCTCTCATCTACGTAAAATTCCCTGTCTGCACCAATCCTTGTTTGAAGCCATTTCTGATACGCCTTCCTTTTACGTTTCTAAGCTGCCCTCACTTCATCATTTCACCAAGATTTTCGAATTTCCTCATCTTTACACACAGTGTTCCTAGACATTCCCTTGCTGTTTCTACTACAGCATCCCTGTATGCCTCCCATCCTATTTCTATTTCCTGAACCTGCTTTCTGTCCACTGTTTGGAACTTTTCGTTAATCATATCCATTTACTTCTGTCTAATTTCCTCGTCCTGGAGATTTTCTACATTTATTCGCCTGCAGACAGATTTTACTTTCTCTATCCTAGGCCTAGAGATACTTAGTTCACTACAGATTGTAACGGACTCCTCACGTCACCGGCACCTATTGCTATGAAAATCGCCATGCACATAACCTTTTTTCTACTATTAATATGGACTTACCCTCATCTTGATATAAACCGTACTTTTTCCTGCAACTGGACTTACATACTTCAGTGAATTTCGACACATCATACTTTGCATGAACTCTGCTCTATCCATCTCTACGATCTACGATAAACTGACTTCCTTCTCGCCAGCTGACGTCATACGACATCGCCTGGTTTGTCGCGCATGCTTCAGTAACCTCTGGAATCTTCCAGACATATTTTTTCTCATTATTTCCCCTCTACTCCACTGTATAAATACCTGGCCTCTCTCTGGATATGTTGAGATGGACTTTGGCCTGTGTAGAGGGAGGAACATCTAACGTCGTCTCCGTCCTTAGGGACATGTACCCGGGAGTCTCCATTTTCGGGCAGTACCACCTGTTTCAAGATGAGGTATGACAAACGCTTAATTTCTTTTCTGTAAATACTTCTACTTGCATCGGGAGCTACTTTCCTTTGAATTTCTCACAGGGAGCATGGCATTTCCAGGCCGAGATTTCTCTCGTCCTTTCAATATTTAAAATCTCTAAAAATTAGATGGATGGCTTTTCCGGCGTTTGCTCTATAGTCAAACCTAGTTTAAACTTTGTTTCTAACTGTGCGTGTGGTATATTTGCAACTCCGCGACTTCTACACACACTCGTATCTAATCAGTGCTTCGCCATTTGTGCTTCTGAATGTCTTGAAACTGCTTCATTTGAACTATATGGTGATTTCTGCCTGCATGACAACGTTACTTAGTGTCAATTCGGGTGGTAACTGAAGTGTTATGACTTGCATATTACTTTCGAACTTTGTTTCGAAGATTTCCTGCTGGTATACTCTGATTTTGTAACTGTGAACATCTTTTTTTTTAAATTCTTGTTGTTATTCTGGGTTTCTCTTCTTATAGTCGTATTTATCCTTTCCTTGTTAGTCCCTTTCCATTCCTGCTTTATTCTCTCTTATTTGCTTTCTTTCTCGTGGATATCCTATTTTTGTGAAATAGATTTGTATTTTGCATATGTGGTTGGGAAAATTCCATATTGATATATTCTTCTTTTCATGTAAATATCTAGAGTTTCGATTTAATTATTTCAATATATCTGTTTCCAAATTTTATCATGGTTTCTTATCTATTTTCATCCGTCATGTCCCTTATTCCTCCTCACACTCTCCTTTAATTTTCTAATGTTATTAAGCACTGTTTCCGCTGCGCTATGTGTTGTTACTCTGGAATGCTTGTTGGCGATTTTGATTACCACGGCCTCTATTCTCAAGTCCGCATTTACTTCACGGCGTGAATATTACTACCTACTGATTTGAAACTATTTGGTGTTATCGATACCTTGTGATCTTCCCTTGGCACTATTATATATAATATATGCATATAACCCCCATGAAGGGTTACAGTATCATAGAAGAATCCCTGGAAAACCTGCACATTCCTAACAGATTTCCCGAATTCAAAGTCGTTTAAAATATAGTCTATTACGGATCTGGTACCCCTAGCCTCCCACGTGTAGCGGTGAATAGCCTTATGCCTGAAGAATGTATTGCCGGACTGAGCAGCTCGGACGGTAAAGCGCTGGCTTTCTGAGCCCAACTTGGCAGGTACGATCCTGGCTCAGTCCGGTGATATTTGAAGGTCAGCCTCGTGTCGGTAGATTTACTGGCACGTTAAAGAACTCCTTCGGGACAAACTTCGGCACCTCGGCGTCCCCGAAAACCGTAAAAGTAGTTTGTAGGACGAAAATCAATATTATTATGAAGAACTAGCAAGATACCCGTGCTTCGCTACGGTATTATACCGAAAGTTATAATTGAATGCTTAACGTTTCATACATAATCCGCCGAAATTCGCGATCGGACTCGTTTTCTGAGAGAATCCGCCAAGATTCGCGATCTCACTTGTTTTCTGAGAGATTACGGCAATGTTCCTCCCATTTTCAATCTTTCTTTCCAGCAATCGATTTCGTGCTTCCCGGGCTAGGTCCAGGTATTCCGTCCGGTCAGTTGGGTCCCTAAATCTTGGCCATCTCTTCCTATAAGCCTTTTTGATATGGATCAAATCCTTGAGGAGATCCGGCGTGGTGTCGTCTTGGGTGCCTTGGCGATACTGAACCCGCGGCCGGACTGCATTCGTAGTCATTACCCGGCCAGGACCCGTTTCCAGCGCGGTCCGCACAATTTGACGACGGTCCAGAACATTATTATTATTATTATTATTATTATTATTATTATTATTATTATTATTATTATTATTGTTCAGGATCCCACAGCAAGATGCAAGACTGCTACTTGGCGGTAAATTACATCTGCTGCCATTGTCATTGCTGACAATGTGACCAGCACCATTTTCGCTCATAAGCAAGTGTGCGGGATTTCTGGCGATACGAATGATATACTTCCGTACATTATTGACCTTATTATAGAGGTGAACAATTGCACCGTCAATGTCATTCCTATCGTTTATTTCAAATATGTTTAAATTTTTATTTACATGCCAGGAGAATCTACTGTAGTCTAATCTAAGAACGTTCTCCAAAGGAAAAGATGGCTCTTGAAAATGAACCCAGGAAAGATTAAAAAATGATCGGTTTATGATCAGAATGAGTACATTGAAAATCCACAGCCTGTTTCCAGTCATTCGAAGGGGTCAAGATGGAATGAATGAAGCCCCATCTAGCGGCGAGGATGGGAAGTATTACGGCTGCCGAAGCCTGTCGCACTCCTCTGGGGCAATGATTAATGAATGATAAATGAAATGAAATGATATGGGAGAGTGTTGCAGGAATGAATGATGACAGGGAAAACCGGAGTAACAGGAGAAAAACTTGTCCCACCTGCGCTTTGTCCAGCACAAACCTCACATGGAGAGACCGAGATTTGAACCACGGAACTCTGCGTCGAGAGGCCGGCACGCTGCCACCTGAGCCACGGAGGCTCCTAATAAGTGCATTATGAACAGTAAAATCAATTGGTCTCAACTCCTTTTTCACCCCACCGCAGTTAAGTCGATTTACCCCCCATCTCCAGAAAAATAAGGCGTGTTTCTTTATGTTTAAAGGAGATTCCAAATACCAATGTTCACGTCTGTTACCTTCAGTTTTGATATGTAAGTATCCCCAAAAGATAATTCACTTTTTCACTTCTTTTCACAATCTCCCCCAACCTCTAAGTGAATTTTTCGTCAAAAAGTACTTGTTTATTTAATAATAAAGGCTTTTCTAAATACCAATTATCACGACTCTAGCATCTTCAGTTTTTGAGATATGTGTCCTCATAAAAGGAATTCAACTTCTTTTTCACTCCCGCCCCCAAGTCCCCCTCCGCCAACACGTTTTTCTTTGTTTTTAAAGGTGATCCAAATACCAATTTTCACGTCTGTAACAACTTTTGTCTTTATTAGATGTAAGTATGCTTATACAATTAATTCAAGGAATTTATCAGTTATTTCATCCCACCCCCTCCCCTACTTCATTGGATTTTCCGAGTATACGTGTTTCTTTACTTTAAAAGCAGACTTCAATTACCAAATTTAACGTCTGTAACATCTTCAGCTTAGGGATATAGTATCCTAATTAAAAGAATTCAACCCCATTTTCAGTCACTTTTATCCCTACCCCCACCCACCCAAGTGGTTTTACCGAAAACAAAAAAATACACGTTTATTTATTTTAATAGAGATAAAAAATACCATTTTCACTTCTGTAACATGTTAAGTTTATGAGATATACTGTAGAAAATCTCATTTTAAAATTTCACCCCCTTTTTAGTTCCCGTTAAGTGGAATTTCCAGAAACAAACCACCTATGTTTCTTTACATTTACAGAAGATTCCAAATACCATTTTTACGTGTGTAATATTTTAAGTTTCTGAGATATCCTGTAGATATAGTATTTCGAAAAATTCACCCCAGTTTGTCCCTCCTGTTAAACCCCATTAATTGGATTTTCCAAAAACAAAAAAATACATGTTTCTTTATTTTTAAAGGAGATCTCATATACCAATTTTCAGGTCTGTAATGTCTTCAGTTTCTGAGATATAAGTATCCTCATTAAAGGCATTCAACCCATTTTTCACACTTTTTCACCCCTCCTGTTGGAATTTTCAGAAAACAAAAGATACGTGTTTCTTTATTTTTAGAGAAGATTCTAAATATCAATTTTTGCATCTGTACATTTTAAAATTTTGAGATTAGATACACTCATTTTAAAAAGTCACCCCTTCACCTCCCCCACTATTTGGATTTTCCAAAAAATTACCTTTTCTTTATTTTTAAAGGAGATCCCAAATACCAATTTTCACGTCTATAATATCTTCAGTTTCTGAGATATAAGTATCGCCATTAAAGGCATTCAACCACTTTTTCACTCCTTCTAATGGGATTTTCTGAAAACGAAAAAATACGTGTTTTTTATTTTTATAGGAGATTCTAAATACCAATTTTTTACATATGTACACTTTTAAAGTTTTGAGATATAGATACACTCATTTAAAAAATTCACCCCCCTTTCACCCCCCATTATTCGGATTTTCCAAAATTAAAAATACGTGTTTCTTTATTTTTAAAAGAGATCCCAAACACCAATTTTTCGGGTCTGTAATATCTTCAGTTTCTGAAATATAAGTAGCCTCATTAAAGACATTCAGGCCCTTTCTAACGCTTTTTCACCCCTTCTATTGGGATTTTCCGAAAACAAAAAATACGTCTTTCTTTATCTTTAAAGGAGATTCTAAATACCAATTTTTATATCTGTAAACTTTTAAAGTTTTGAGATATAGATACATTCATTTTTAAAATTCACCCCCCGTTTTAACCCCCTTAGCGACGGAATAACCAAAAATGCTCCCTTAGCGAGCACCTACATTGTAATATAAATGTATCCTCAAAATTTCATTTCTTTATGTCCAGTAGTTTTGGCTCGGTGATGATGAATCTGTCAGTCAGTCAGTCAGTCAGGACATGTTCTTTTATATATATAGATATATTCGTAACTGCTAAACCCATACAAACACTGAAGTCCAGCAAATGCTTTCCATTTTTATTAGCTTCCATATCTTCCCCACAGTTACCTTTCACCCTTTCTTACCCTTCAATTCTATTTATACCTTTCGCACTGAAATCACCCATTAGTACTATCCTATCCTTGCTGTTGACCCTGAATACGATATCACTCAATGCTTCATAAAACTTGTCAAGTTCATCCTCATCTGCACCCTCACATGATGAATACACTAGGACAATTCTCGTCCTAATTCCTCCAACTGCCAAATTTACCCACATCATTCGTTCATTTATGTGCCTGACGTAAATTATGTTGCGTGCAATAGTATTCCTGATGGACAGCCATACCCCACACTCCGCCCTTCTCTTTTTAACACCCGTCAATCTCCTATTTCTTCCTCGTTATCTCCCCTTACCCGAATATTACTTACTCCTAGCACATCCAGGTGCATCCTCTTTGCTGACCCAGCCCGTTCTACTTTCTTTCATCCATAAGCCCAATTAATATTGATAGTTTCCCGATGAATTCTATTTCGTTCGCCAAATTGTTTCCAAAGAGTCCCTCGCCTATCAAATGTGAGTGTAATCCGTTACTCCCATAGCTCCGAGGCTTCCTTAAAACGTTATGAGTGTGCTCGGTGCAAATTCTGTGATGCAGGATGCTATCCTTACTTACACGTAGTCCAAGTGAGGATCTCTCTCCTAACGGGTTAGGGACCAGAATATGTCGGAGTTGCGCGTTCCCGTTCCATAGCAACTGGTATCCCGACTCTCCGGACCACTTACTAGGCACTCAGATGTTGCCAATAGTTCACGAACTAGGGCGTAATTACAGTTCCCCAGACCATGAACCATTTGAACTTCAATACTGAGATTAAAGAAATTCTGTTGAGCTGTTTTCGCTGACGCCGCAATAAACAAAAAAGCAAACAAACAAACAAACAAACAAAGACAAACCCGTATTTTAGACAACAATGTTAATTGTACAAAAAACGTTATAATTTTATTGACTATACACTGTGTGGCCAAAAGTCACGGGAAGGGGTGTCCAATTAGAAAATGTGCCGTGTATGACCCCTGAGCGTTACGGCTAACCGCAGAGTACCTGAGCATTGTGATACAGACACCAGTGTCGTGAAGATGGCAACACGTCACGAGTTAAACGACTTTGAACGTGGGTCATAGCATTGCGGAAATTACAGGCGAATTCAGGTTTCCGAAGTCAACGCTGTTGAGGGCGAATCTTCAAAATCGCAGAGAAAATGTTACCACCCGCGTAAACCGCCGCACGGGAAGACCGCATGTGTTTAACGAACGGACATTACGTGGGCGCTCGACGGGCTACTTTGAGTCAGATCACCGCCCAGTTGAATGTTGGGAGTCAGGAACCCGTTCCTACCAGGACTGTAAGGAGGCAACTGCATCGTTTAGGCTTCACCAGCCGACGACCAACTCGTGTCTTTTTGCTGAGACCTCGACACAGACCTCAATGACGTACATGGGCCCGCGAACATCGGCAATGGACCATGGAACAGTGGTGGCGTGTGGTATGGTTCGATGAATCCCGGTTCCAGTTGTATCGAGCTGATGAGCGCCTGAAAGTCTGGCGTATGCCCCATGAAGCTACGGATCCTGCGTGTCAACAAGGTTGTGTCCAGGCGGGAGGTGGATTAGTTCTCGTCTGGGCGGCGTTCTCATGGGCACGATTAGGCCCCATTGTCCGGCTATAAGGAGCGCTGACAGGTGCACGTTATGTGTACGTTCTTTCAGACCATCTGCATCCCTTTCTGGCCCTAGAATACCCTGATGGAGATGCCAAGACAATGCGCCTTGTCACCGCTCTGTAGTGGCACGCAGGTGGTCAGAGGAGCGCTCCAGTGAAGTTACAACCATGGATTCGTCCTCCACATCCCCGATCTTAATCCAATCGAGCATTTATGGCATGCTCTTGATGCTGATGTACGTTCCATGAACCCCGCACCAACTACACAAGACCAACTGTGAGTAGCAGTGCAAGATGCGTGGGTCCATATCGCTCCAGACCAATTCCAACACCTTGTAGAGTCGATGCCTCTCCGTATTGCTGCAGTTGTGAGGGCTCGCGGAGTAGCAACTCCTTATTAACATCACATTCAGTGTCTTCCCATGACTTTTGGTCACTCAGTGTAAGTTATATTAATGAAGAGGTACGTACTGGTAATTAATAAGTTCTCGATAAGGGTTGCCCTTGGTGAGAGCCATCGCCAGACTCTCTCTTAAATATGTCCCGAGCAACGGCGTCACTTCACAGGGTAAGTTGGCCCCGAATATGCCGGCCGACTCTCGAGGGGCCATGAACACATACTTGTGCTGGGTACACACTCGAATGAAGCCTTCCTGCCTGGTATGGGGCATGGAGGCGATTTGTGGCTGCAGTAGTAACTCGAAGATCTTAATCATGACAGGGTTACTCGTATGCTGAAACAGATAGACACGCGATAAAGATAAACAGCCTTCTAACTGTTCTGAATAAATACCAAGCATATGCTATACAATTTCAAGCACAATTTTGGAATAAGTGCAGTTAACCAGTCCCTGCTATGAATGGTGTGAAAATGTCGCTCATAGGGTCAGTTGGTGCACGCATTTCAGTGGGCTTGGCAGACTGATATGCAAACTTCTGGCTCAGTGAGAAAAGCAATGGGAAACTACTTCACTCCTCATTTCAGCAGTACGCCTCTTCAGTGACACCTAGGCCATCTATGACAGCTAATGGTGGACCTGTTGAGGATCCAACCAGCCTTTAGGCTGAATACCCAACATACATACATACATTTGGAAAGGCTTCATTCGTTTTTGGAAATCGTGAATTTAATTTCGGAACTAGTGATGTTTACTGATGATGATATTGTTTTGTGTAGCACCAGTAGGATATAATTGGAAGAGAGGCTGAAAATCTTGATAAAATCCTTAGAAGACAAAGGCCTAAAAATTAGCAGAAAGAAAACCGAGTAACTGTGCCTCGGAGGTGAGGGGAATGAATTCTTAGAGATGGATGGTACATGCCTAAAAACAGTGGATGGTTTCAAGTATTTAGGATCTTTTGTGTTTAAGGAAGACAACCTAAACGTGGAGTTTAACCATAGAGTGGGCATAAGGGTTAAAGGAAAAGTCTACAAGACAGCAGTGAGGCCAGCCATATTGTATGGTGCAGAGACTTGGGCAACAACAAACCACAATGTAATAAATTAGATGTTACACAGATGAAGATGCTAATATGGATGATTGGTGTAACTAGAATGGACCGCATCAAAAATGAGAAAATCAGAGGAACAGTTAAAGTGATAGAAGTAGCTAAGAAAGTACAGGAGAAAAGACTGCTATGGTATGGACACATTATGCGAAGGGATGAAAGCTATGTAGGTAGGAGAGTGATGGATGAGACTAGAAACAGGGGGAGACCAAGAAGGAGGTGGAAGGAAGGAGAAGAAATTAGAGGAAGATGATGTGTGGGATAGGATAAAGTGAAAAAGACTTACCAGAAACATCGACCCCGCTTGAAGCAGGATAAGATGAAGAAGAAGGAGAAGTGATTTTAATTTGAGAAATCATGAATTTAAATTCAGAAATACTAGTTTATAATATGGTCAGAAAACGTGTGTTCAACTTCGGAAATAACAATATTAATGTCAGAATGTGCCATTTGAGTAAAATTCATAGCGTTGTTATTGTAAATATTCAGCGTATTGATTTTCTTGAATTATCTGTTACAGTATTTGTATTCCATAATATTGTTAGTGTGTATGGTGTGCAAGCATCTGTTCTCAGGAATGTGATATAATCACATATTTGTAATATATTGTATATATTGTATATTGTATTATATATGTATAGCTTATATTAGATAATCCACACATTCTAAGCAAATTGAATTAAATTATATAAATTATTACTTTTCCCAAATTTAATTAACTTTTTTCCTAAATTGATTGAAGTTGTTCCGAAATTTGGACGAAATTTTTCTAATTTCACTCTACTTTTCCGAAGATGATAGAATGAAGCTTGCACTTTTTACACTTATTCTGAAGGCAATGCATCTGTGAAAATCCTAAAATCTACAGTTTTCATCCTATCATCTTAGAATTTTGATCATTTAATGTCAGTATCAGCACGATATAACATACAAAGTTTCAAGTTTCTATCAATAACAGTTTTTGAGATATTCATAAATTTATCAATATTTTTAACAATTTTCGATGTATTTATAAAATGCTCCTCATGCCAAACGGCTCAACAGATCTTTCTTAAAATTTAATCTTAGTTTAAAAAGACCAATATAAAAGAAGTGATGTGTGGGTTTTGACAAATTTTAATTACACTGAAAGGAACAAATTATTTCACATAGGCTTAACTTTTTAAATATATTTTATGATGATCATAATGAAAGAAAACTAGATTTCCATTGAACTATTGCATGTATTATAAAATTTGCAAACTAGTTTCTTATTATGTTCTATCTGAAACTATCCGAAAAGTTTCAAGTAGATTAATTGAAAACTGTGGCATGAGGAGCACTTTGAATCTTGAAAAGTGCTAGAAAATAAATTCTGAGGAAAAAGAGATTGAAATTTTAGAGATGAACAATAGTCCAGTACCTGAATCTAGTTGACTTAAAACTCCCCAGCACCATATGTTGGACCATCTGCTGCCGTCTTCCTGGCCTCACTAGCAGTTTTGAGAGTTTTAGTTTCCTTCGGGCTGTTTTGAACCCTTGTCGTCCAGACACTCCACTGTGGTCATTTCTACGCTTGTCCCTCATTACACTAATTTTCTGTCCTGAGCTGCTAACTTTAACACCCCTAACACTAGCTTTTAGTTTCTCACTTGCTTCACAACCCATGTTGAATTCAGCAATTGCTGATGTTACAGCAATCTCCAGTTCTTTATTTGACATAAACACTTCCTTCGGACACTTAGCCCAAATTACACTATGCATTCCCCGGGCACAATATTTGGTGTGGGGATTTTAACTTCCCCTACTTGATCTTGTAAACTAGTACTTAATCCTGTTAGAAATGGAATTTTTCACTTTATCCAACACTTTACTAAGACGTTTCTTCCGGCGACGACAAGTCTCAATTCTTCTTCCCATTATGTACACTGATAATTACACAACCTCACAAATCCCAACCTCAAAAACTAAGTTGCTTGCACTAAGTAGATCCTGTTACTGTTTATGGATCATTTATAACACACTTATTACAAATATAACATTTAAGAAATTACAGAAAAGCAGAGTAGGCCTAAACACGAATGATAAACTCAAAACGTGAGATCACAACGCTTTGTTTACATTCAACACATGGCCAAGCTCCATCACTGAAATAAGCGCCAATTCCACTCGATATATCGATAGTCCGTCAGAATAGCCAACATAAAGACCCACAGGAACAAAATTTCTTACATTCAAGCCGAGCGCTCAATTAAATTAAAAATCTTCGAAAAACAATACGAAAGATCTTCATGAGGATAGTGTCGATGGGCGGCAACGCCCACTTGCGCCGGGTCATTTAAATGGCCGCTAAGGGCTTTAAATGGCTGATATTTAAATAAAACAAAGCTCAAAAAGAAAGTACAAGGTATAAACATTATGAGAAGTAAAAAACCAAAAATGGATTTTTTTCACAATTTTCACCAAATTTCACCGATGCATTGCCTGAAATTGAACAGCATGAATCAGAAAAGAATCAACTATTATAGAGTACATTCTGAGAGAACTGAAGTCGAAGTTAAACCAATGGCTCTTCTGCATTGATATGAAGTGGATAAAGATAGTTCATATACAGGAACCACTGATTAGTGGTTAAATAAAGAATTGTCTATTTTCTATAAAACTTTTTTGCTAATGGCTTTACGTCGCACCGACACATGGCGACGATGGGACAGGAAAGGCTTAGGAGTTGGAAGGAAACAACCGTGGCCTTAATTAAGGTACAGCCCAAGCATTTGCCTGGTATAAAATGGGAAACCACGGAAAACCATCTTGAGGGCTGCCGACAGTGGGATTCGAACCCACTATCTCCCGGATACAAGCTCACAGCCGCGCGCCCCTAACCGCACGGCCAACTCGCCCGGTTTCTATAGAACTGAAAATGGGTACTTCCTGATTCCTTTTTCCTCAGAACAAAATGTTTCATTTTTTATCGAAACCATACTGTTACGGACATTGCAGTATTTCGCCAGCGCGTGTGGAACAAGGTTGCCATCCATTGCCTGGAATGTTCGAATGTGTCCGACAATCGATGAGGTGCATCACTAAATTATTATTATTATTATTATTATTATTATTATTATTATTATTACTATTATTATGTGCATGGCGGACATTTCGAGCACTTCTCGGATTAGAATGCATCCCTGCTGGTACATCAATATGGCGGTAGCTACTCGACAAGCTAAGGCTATAACCAATATCTCCCGTACAAAGTTGGAAAGTAGGGCATATGTGTACAGGGACTTTGTTGTTTTGGGGTGTACTATTCACTCCCAGGGTACTTCGTACATGTTTGGGAACAGCCCGTATACTTTTTTCTGGTTTATCTATTATCTTCATATTTCAGTATTTTCGTTACAACTAACAAAGTTCATCAATTTCTAATATCTGTAATTGCTACAAAGAATTGTAAAACCCAATTTTCGAAAAGAAAGGGTACAACGCTCAGTCACATAACGCATTAAATGAGAGTAATAAGCACACAAAATTAGGCTGTTAGTGGGGTGTTCATAGTATTCATTTAATGGTCCGTGTTGAGCTATCTACTATCTGCGCACTTTTTAGCGATAGATTTGTGTACGGGTTTGAGGAGTAAGGAGGGAGCACTTCCGGTTCCGTTAGTACTGCCAACGGAATGGAAATGAAATCTGAATTGAATCGATAATATGATCGATCGATATGAATTTTCTAAACTTTTGTTATTTTAAGCCAACAACTGTGTCACACACACACACATTATATAACATTATATAACATTTCTCAATGCGAATCTTATTCCTATAGTAAATTCTATGATTTGGCTTTGCTGTGTAAATAACAACAGTACTAGTACGTATAGTGTACGCCAGATGTCGCACAGCGATGCATAAGCGATTCATAGTTTGTTTCAAAGATTGCCAGTACGAATCTCGAAGATTGCCGAGGTCGGCCGCTTCAGCACTATCGCTAAAAAGTGCGCAGATAGTACACATTCAATGTATGTCAGTTGAATGTCATCATTAGATGCGAATGCGTAATTTTCTGGTGTTTCCTAAAGTCATACTTAAAAAAGTAAATATACAAAACAATGGTTAACTCTTCCAGGGAATCTAGAGCCATGCTGTAATTTTACCTTGATATTCATCGAGATGCGCTGTGCTTTCTTGGAATACGTTGTCTACAGCGCCGGTCGGTTTAATTGGGGCTGGGAGGGCTGGCTCATGGTAAGTGATTGAAATTCTGCAGGACCGAATACGCACATTGGCGTTCTTTTACTAATACACAGAAAACACCAAGTGATGTGTTTAGTATGAGCACTGTTCTGCCCTCCTAGTCTGATGGCGAGCAGTCGCCACTGGTTGCCTGTTACGAAGTGGTTGAAATAGAAGTATTATAGCCTACTAATTACCGTACCACAGCCGGCCACGTGGGCGGGGGTTAGTGAACCTGCCTCTTGCTCGGCGGCCCCGGTTCGATTTCGGGCCAATTCAGGGTTAGCTGGATCTGAAAGCTAATTCAAGGTTCACTCAGCTATACGAGAACAACTGAGGATCATTTGACAGTGAGACAGCGGCCCTGGTGGAGAAAGTCAACAATAACAGCCGAGAAGAGTTCAATCAATCAATCAATCAATCAATCAATCAATCAATCAATCAATCAATCAATCAATCAATCCTGATCTGCATTTAGAGCAGTCGCCCAGGTGGCAGATTCCCTATCTGTTGTTTTCCTACCATTTTCTTAAATGATTTTAAAGAAATTGGAAATTTATTGAACATCTCCCTTGGTAAGTTATTCCAATCCCTAACTCCCCTTCGCCCTTCAAATAACTGTAGGTCTGCGACGGTGTCCGTCATTGGCTGCAGAGCGTGAATCTCGTAGAAAATAGTAATTTTCTCCGTCATTTGAAGAGTAAGCGAAATTATGTACATAAGATAAAATACTTAAAATGAAGGGGCGTTTCAGATATAGTCCACAGATTTTACACATAATCAAGAGTGTAAGAGAAAATTGAAAAGCCTTATTTTCATCTTCCTATAAACTTCCAGTCTATTAAAGGATTTTTAAATAAGATGCATATCGAAACCAGCTCCTGAATGAGTAGACTCTAGATATGAAGTTTGGCCGAGATACAATCAATAGTGTAAGAGAAAACTGAAAAATCTCCCCTGGTCTTCGTATAAATCCTCAGCCTATACAGAGATTTTTAAATGTTATGCATATCAAAACTTGCTCCTGGATGAGTGGACTCTAAATATGAAGTTTGATGGTCATATAATATAATAAACTGTGTAACAGAAAATGAAAAAAGTTGGTATTCGTATAAACCCCCAGTCTATTCAGTGTTTTTAAAATGATATGCATATCGAAACCTGCTTCTGGATTACTAAACTCTAAATATGAAGTTCGGTGGAAATATAATCAATGGTGTAAGGAAAGAAGCTCTCCAGGTCTTCGTATAAACCCCCAGTCTGTTTAGCGATTTTTTAAATTATATGCAAATCGAGACCTGCTCGTGGATGAGTAGACTCTAAATATGAAGTTTGGTCGAGATATAATCAATAATGTAAACGGAAAATTGAAAAAGACTATTTTGGCCTTCCTATGAATTCCCAGTCCGTTCAGTGATTTTTAGATGATATGCAGATCAAAACTTGATCCTGGATGAGAAGACTCTAAATATGAAGTTTGGTGAAGATATAATCAATAGTGTAAGAGAAAATGGAAAACAACTCTGGTGGTCTTCGTATAAACCCCCAGTGTATTCGGCGATTTTTATATTGTATGCATGACAAAACCTGTCCTGGATGCGTAGACGCTAAATATAAAGTTTGGTCGAGATATATTTAATAGTGTAGGAGAGAATTGAAAAACAATCTCTTCTAGCCTTCCTATAAAACCCCAGTCTATTCAGTGTTTTTTAAACGATATGCATATCGAAACCTGATGCTGGATGAGTAAACTCTAAATATGAAGTTTGGTCGAGGCATAATCAATAGTGTAAGAAAAAATTGAGAAAAAAACCTCTTCTGGCCTTCTTATAAAACCCCAATCTGTTCAGTGATTTTTAAATTATATGAATATCAAAACCTGCCCCTGGATGAGTAGACTGTAAATATGAAATTTGTTCGAGGTCTACTGAGCCGTTCATCCGTGAAGGTGGAACAAACAAACACACAAACACGAAACCTAAAATCTACTGATGCGATCTTGAATTGACCTAAAACGGGTAAATATAACTTACCAAAATTTGGCGAAATAAATGACATTACAGACAGCGGGCACCTTAGAATTTTATTTATAAGATTATATTGACAACGCTGATGGTACTTTTCCAGACATTTTAAGTGTATTTTGTAATTATACCAAATCTCGCAACCATAAGAAAGTGTCGATATTATTATGGTAGAGTAAACCGTTTTTTGGGTAGACGGATACACGCGATCGATATATCCAGAGAGCAAACGTTTCAAAACGTGTGTGTACGTGTATGAACATGGATATTTACTGAGTACGTAAATGCAAACAACTGTACGTTCTTAACTCACACGTAGGTGGTTGAAAACGTTTATGCACAGAAAACGTGAGCTGGTAGAGTAGCCTACACGAGAGGTTCTCAGTCGTGTAATTGGGATTCGATTACTACTAAGAGGAATGGTTTCTTCTTGGAAAAAATGTACATGTTTTCGAACATTCTGGAATTTTCTGGACCTTGCTATGCGTACCGTAGCCACCGCTTGTACCGTAGGGCTACGCATCCTCCTCTTATCTCAGAGGCCCCGGCTAGCTTCCTAGCCAGTTTAAGAATTCTAATTGTGGTCTGGAACGGCGTTCACGCAACTTTGTAACACCAACCGAGGAGCTGATCCATACGAGATGAAGTGAATCCGGTAAAGAAAGCCAAGCAATGCGGCTCAGGATATAGTCATGTTGGTCACGTGGAACTCCAGTACCTTCAGGCTATCTGGTAGGGCAGCAATCGACTTGGCAGGCCAAGTCTCTAATGAGCTGGCGCATAACGGGTTTCGTTCTTGTGTTTATATCCGCAAATAGTATATCCCATGTCAGGGTACTTACCTGAGCATTTCATAAAGCTTTATCTTTCTCGTGAACAATGCTTATCACTTCATAAACATTAACGAACGACACATTGAATGTCCCGTTTATACTGTTTTCAAACTCGTATATCACTGTGAATATACGTTCTAATTACTATTCAAGTTATAAGAAGATTATTTCACTATAAATTATATTTTAATATGCCCAATTATTGTGTCTCGTCTACTATCGAGTAAGACTGGAGGATGAATTACACTTCTGTTTACCGTGATTTTGTAGCACTTTGAAACATAACAACGGTCAGCAGACTGCAATAAATCGTAAATTGTAGTAAGTCTTTAAAGAAACAAACAAACGAAACACACCCCATGGCGCTACAACACTGATGTGCCTTGGCATACTAAACGACTACTGCTCAGCCAGAAGATATATTGGATTCAGCAGGTCAAATGGACTGTATCGCGATTTGATGAGGTGGCTCATGCGAGACTACTGGCAAAACTGAGTGCAATTGGACTAGACAAAAGAGTGACTGAATGGGTTGCTATATTTCTAGAAAATAGATCTCAGAGAATTAGAATAGGTGAAGCTTTATCTTATCCTGTAATAATTAAGAGGGGAATTCCTCAAGGCAGTATTATTGGACCTTTATGTTCTTTATATATGAAAATGATATGAGTAAACAAGTGGAATCAGAGTTAAGGCTTTTTGCGGATGATGTTATTCTGTATAGAGTAATAAATAAGTTACAAGATTGTGAGCAAGTGCAACGTGACTTCAATAATGTTGTGAGATGGACTGCAGGCAATGGTATGATGATAAACGGGGTTAAAAGTCAGGTTGTGAGTTTCACAAATAGGAAAAGTCCTCTCAGTTTTAATTTCTGCCTTGATGCGGTGAAAGCTCCTTTAGGGGATCATTGTGAGTATCTAGTTGTTAGTATAAGGAAAGATCTTCATTGGCGTAATCACATAAATGGGATTGTAAGTAAAGGATACAGATCTCTGCACATGGTTATGAGGGTGTTTAGGGGTTGTAGTAATGATGTAAAGGAGAGGGCATATAAGTCTCTGGTAAGACCCCAACTAGAGTATGGTTTCAGTGTATGGGACCCTCACTAGGATTACCTGATTTAAGAACTGGAAAAATCCAAAGAAAAGCAGCTCGATTTGCTCTGGGTGATTTCCGACAAAAAAGTAGCGTTACAAAAATGTTTTAAAGTTTGGGCTGGGAAGAATTGGGAGAAAGAAGACGATCTGCTGGACTAAGTGATATGTTCCAAGCTGTCAGCGGAGAGATGGCGTGGAATGACATTAGTAGACGAATAAGTTTGAGTGGCGTCTTTAAAAGTAGGAAAGATCACAATATGAAGATAAAGTTGGAATTCATGAGGACAAATTGCGGTAAATATTCATTTATAGGAAGGGGAGTTAGGGATTGGGGTAACTTACCAAGGGAGATGTTCAATAAATTTCCAATTTCTTTGAAATGATTTAAGAAAAGGCTAGGAAAACAACAGATAGGGAATCTGCCACCTGGACAACTAGCCTAAATGCAGATGAGTATTGATTGATTGATTGATTGATTGATTGATTGATTGATTGATTGATTGATTGATTGATTGATTGATTGATTGATTGATTGATTGCCGTGCGGATCTTGTTGTCGTCCGTGGTAATCTTACCGCTGCGGGGTACATCGAGCAGATACTGCTACAGTATGTGTTGGTTGCTGCATACGGTGTTGGCCCTGAATTCTTACTCATGCACGACAATGCCAGGGCTCATGTAGCGCGCATCACCAGAACTGTCTTGCGAGAACTGGACATTCAAGAAATGGAATGGCCATCAGTGAGTCCCGACCTTAACCTCATCGAGCATGTGTGGGATAGGCTTGACAGAAGTGTTCTTGGGCGTCCTATTCCATGACAGACTCTCCAAGACCTCAAACAGGCTCTCATTGAAGAATGGGACCTGATACTGCAAGGTGACCTCCATCGACATATACGGAGCATGCCACGTAGGTGCCAAGCTGTAATAAATACTCGTGGAGGACATACAATACTGACGCTCTCCAACTGAATAAAAATCCACCCTAGAGGACTGTTATAACGTTTTTCGCCCTTATTTGGGTATTTCCGCTTGTGTTCTGAAAATGAACACGAATCCTTCGATGTTCTTTTGTATACTTCAACGGTTAAGAACAAAGGTTTAATTGGTAATATACCTGGGCGTGAGGTATTGTCTTGTGGAGCATGACATACGTTCAAAAACATGTTCCCCTAATTGTTTTAAACTGTGTGTAAACTAGCTGTTAACCGCGGCTTCGTTGGCGTGGATTTGTAATTTGATAAAAGTAATCGTTCCTCGGTACTGCACTAAGACATTATCTGAAAATCCCCCACTCACCGGAAAATTGAGTTTCATTTACCCCAGAACCACTTTGTAAACTACATTTGTGGTATTGTCTTTTGGGGCTAAGGTGACCAGACTACAGGCAGAGCTAACTCTGGAACATGCAACATAGAAGTGTACATGTAACAAAGTCCTTTCTCAAGTCGAAAACAAGAAAAAATACCTGTTTCTTTATTTTTAAAGGAGATTCCAAATACCTATTTCCACGTTTGTAACTTCTTCAGGTTCTGAGATGTAAGTATTCCCATACAAAGAATTCAACACCTAGACCCTATATCAGTCCTTCCCGCCATCAGCCTAAGTGGAAATTCGGAAAAGAAAAATATAAAGGTATAAGTATCCATATAAACAGAATTCAACTCCTTCACTTATTTTCACCCCCCTCCCCCCACCCCGAGTGAATTTCCCGAAAGGAAAAAATAGGTGTTTCTTTATTTATAAAGGAGATTCTATGTACCTGAATTATTTTTAAAAAAATATTCTAAATACTAATTTTTCACGTCTGTAACATCTTCAGTTTTGGGATATAAGTATGCTCATAAAAAGGATTCAACCCCTTTTTCACTTATTTTTACTCCCTCTCCCCTCTACCCTTAAGTCTATTTTCCCAAAACAGTTAAGTACGTGTTTCTTTACTTTTTAAGGAGATTCCAAATAGCAATTTTCACTTCTGTCACGTGTTAAGTTTATGAGGTATACTGTAAAAATACTTTTTTTAAATTCACAAGCTTTTTCAATTCTTTTTACCCCTGAGTGGATTTACCGAAAAAAAAGTCGCTTTTTCACTTTTAAAGCAGGTTCCATTACCAATTTTCACGTATATAACATCTTCATTTTTGGGATATAAGCATCCTCCTATAAAAGATTCAAGCATTTTTTCACTAACTTTTACCCGCACTCCCCTCCACCCTTAAGTCGATTTTCCCAAAACAAAAAACGAGTACGTGATCCTTTGTATTTAAAGGAGATTCCAAACATCAATTTTTACGTCTGTAACATGTTAAGTTTTTGATACATACTCATTTTACAAATTCACGCCATGTTCACTATTTTGACCCCCCTAATTGGATTTTCCGAAAACAACAAAATGGGTGTTTCTTTATTTTTGAAAAAGATTCTAAATACTAATTTTTACGTCTGTAACATGTTCAGTTCTTTAGATGTACTCATTTTAAAATTCATCCACTTTTTCACTTATTTTCACCCCCTCACCTTAAGTGTATTTTCCGAAAACAAAAACAAAAATACGCATTTCTCTATTTTTAAAGGAGATTCCATGTACCAATTTTCACGCCTGTAACATCTTCAGTCTTTAAGATATAAGTATTCTCATAAAAATTTCAACATTTTCACTTATTTTCATCCACTCCCCTTAACTGGATTTTCCGAAAACAAAAGAATGCGTATTTATTTATTTTTAAAAGAGAATCCAAATACCAATTTTCATGTCTCCAAACTGTTAAATTTTTGAGATATAGATATACTAATTTAAAATATTCATCCCCCTTTTCACCCCCTTAGCGATGGAATATCCAAAACTCCTCCCTTACTGAGCACCTACACTGTAATATAAATATATCCCCAAAATTTCATTTCTTTATATCTAGTAGTTTTGGCTCGGCGATTATGAATTGGTCAGTCGGTCAGTGAGTCAGTCAGTCAAGTCATGTTATTTTACATATAGATTAAGGTATACCAATGAAAAGATACCTGAATTTATAAGGCATTTCCAGGCATCTTAGAAACCTAAAACTTGGTACCAGAGAAGCTTATGACTTTAGGATCAATAGAAAAATCGAAAATACTAAAAATTCCATGAGAGGGCCATGCTGGGGATTTAAAATTTGGGGTTCAGCATAAGAACTCAGTCGGATATGTTTATCCAAAACGATAACCTACAGGTTTCATACGCTCTAAAGTTTCCTGAAAGTCCTGATTTCTACCCCCTCCCAAAAATCAAGATGGCGGTACAATCTACCAGACGAGTTGGAAAATTGAAATTTTGCAAAATTATAGTTTTTAGCCTGTAACTGACAGAAAAATTCCAAGATGTTTATATTTTTCATTTTTTATCCCCGAAATATATAGAAATGTGTATGTTGGGTATTCAGCCCGAAGGCTGGTTTGATCCTCTGCAGCTCCGCCAACAGCTGTCATAAATAGCCTAGGCGTCACTGAAGAGGCGTACTAGGGAAATGAGGAGTGAGGTAGTTTCCCGTTGCTTTCCACACCGAGCCAGCCGCTGAGATTACATATCAGTCTGCCAAGCCCACTGAAATGCATGCACCAACCGACCCTATGAGCGATATCTTCACACCATTCATAACAGGGACTGGCTGCATAAGCAATGGTATTACTAGCATCACTCATACCTCAGTCACTTTCATATTGTCAAAGCCAAGGATGAGACTGAGACAGGTCAATGAAAGTAACAAATTTGATATGGCCCATACCAGAAGACATAGTGCACTGTAAACACTACATCTCGCCAGCAAAATATGGAGGCAATTTTAATGATGGTTCAGACCTTCGTTTCGAGGTATTTGGTGGCCTAACGGTAATTCGTGTCACAAAATGGATGGAACAATCAAACTCAGAATGACAAGATACAAAATATTAGACCTATAACTTTTTGTCGTATCACGTTAGACAGAGCTGCATTTCTCTATTTTAGATACGTTTGGTAATTTTTACACGTACGCTTTATAGTTTGACACACTTAGAGGAAAGATAGATTCATCAAATTCGGCACGAACATTGGCCCACCCAGTGGCCATTTGCGAGCCAAATTCCATGTTTCTTGCTGTCACACATGTATCCAAAAGTAATGCAATCTTCGAAGACTGTACTCAATTTCGACCTATTCAACGTTACTAACTCAATCTAACCCATAAATAGGGGAGATACGAGAAAATGTCATAGGAACGACCATTCAGACCACTAAAAGGGTCTTATGCTGCAATCCATTTGTCGATATAACGTACTGTTTAGTTAGCAGTTAATCTGTAAATGATGATCTGCAATACTGCAAACATACATATACTTTCGTATGTCGATCTATATATATACATTGAAGTCGATGTTTAGCGATCTAGAAAGGGGATGTCTGCCATTATAATTAATACTTTACAAATGGACAGTGACTTTCAGTAGGAGGGCGTCCGCTATTGTAATCAATACTTCCCACATTGACTCTGACTGGCAGTAGGAATGGGATCTTCTCCAACCCCTATGTAACTGGCATTAGTAACGAATAATTCCCGTGTCACCGGGCGAGTTGGGCGTGCGGTTAGGGGCGCACGGCTACGAGCTTTCATCCGGGAGATAGTGGGTTCGAATCCCACTGTCGGCAGCCCTGAAGATGGTTTTCCATGGTTTCCAATTTTCACACCAGGCAAGTGCTGGGGCTGTACCTTAATTAAGGCCACGGCTGCTTCCTTCCAACTCCTAGGCCTTTCCTATCCCATCGTCGCCATAAAACATATCCGTGAGGACAGAGAGGAATACATTCGAAGAGTTCTCCCACTCAAAATATATATATTTAATTACAGGGTTCATCCATAAATTCATTGTATCTCAGCTTAACTGATAGTATGATTGAATCAATTTAAATTAAAGAAAAAGGATTAATTTTAATTCATTAGAATGTTGAAATCATATGAGGATTTTCTTTTTTGCTATTTGCTTTACGTCGCACCGAAACAGGTAGGTCTTATGGCGATGGTGGGACACGAAAGGCCTGGGAATGGGAAGGAAGCGGCCGAGGCCTTAATTAAGGTACATCCCCGGCATTTGCCTGGTGTGAAAATGGGAAACCACGGAAAACCATCTTCAGGGTTGTTGACAATGGGATTCGAACCCACTATCTCCCGGATGCGAACTTACTGCTGCGCGCTCCTAACCGCACGGCCAACTCGCCCTGTTATGAGGAATTTAACCATGACCACGGAGTACTTACCAGCCTCAGGGGTGGTGATAAGAAATCACGTCATATTTTATTTCACCACCTCACCACTCACTCATAAGTAACACGTCGCTGACTTCTACGCATTCTTACTTTTTTGAGCTACTTCATCATTATTGTAACCGTATAAACATTGTAGATGATAGCCGTGGGGCTATTGTGAACTAGTAGTGCAATGAAAATGAAAATCCACAGCTGTTTCCAGTCATTCGACCGGGTCAGGAATGGGATGAATGAAGCCCCATCTAGCGGCGAGGATAGGAATTGTGCCGGCAGCCGAAGCCTGTCGCACTCCTCTGGGGCAATGATTAATGAATGACAGATGAAATGAAATGATATTGGAGAGTGTTTCCGGAATGAATTATGACAGGAAAACCGGAGTACCCGGAGGAAAACCTGTCCCGCCTGCGCTTTTTCCAGCACTAATCTCATATGGAGTGACCGGGATTTGAACCACGGAATCCAGCGGTGAGAGGCCGGCGCGCTGCCGCCTGAGCCACGGAGGCTCTAGTAATACAATGAAAACCCGAATTTAATTTAAATACTATTAGCCTTCGTAATTTGCGCGGAGGCGTAGTTGCTGATGTTCTACCCAGGTAGCTAATGTTGGAATTCCGGTGATTCCAGAATTTGAATCCTCATCTCAATAACACATGGACCGAGCTCGATAGCTGCAGTCGCTTAAGTGCGGCCAGTATCCAGTATCCGGGAGATAGTGGGTTCGAACCCCACTGTCGGCAGCCCTGAAGATGGTTTTCCGTGGTTTTCCATTTTCACACCAGGCAACTGCTGGGGCTGTACCTTAATGAAGGTCACAGACGCTTCGTTCCCACTCCTAGCCCTTTCCTGTCCCATCGTCACCATAAGGCCTATCTGTGTCGGTGCGACGTAAAGCAACTTTTTAAAAAAAGTCAACACATGGCATTAGAAGGGGGTCCAGTCTAAACCCAAAATGAGTCAGGGTAGCTCTAGTTACTCCAGAAATAATTAGAATAAGGTGGGATATTTTCATTAATACTCTGAGTGTTTTCTTACCTCGAAGTAGCTAATGGCACTAGTATTGGATATTAGTCCGACAGTGAAGGAGCCATCTTGGAGAAGTTGCTTGAATGACTCGAAAGGAGGATCAAACCGCTGAACTGTCAACGAAGAGATGAGGGCAGCTGAATAGGCAGCGGATAGGACGATCGCCGCGAAGTAGGTGAGCCAGTACAGAAGTCGACATGACCAAGCCTGGGGAGTGATGTCGTGACCTGTGGACGAAGAGATCTCGTGTCATGCTCAGAGAGAATGCTTACCGTGCGAGTACTGCACGCTACTATCAGGAGGACTCTGCTGACAATTCTTGACCTATTTGGCGTGTTTCTAATCCTCTATTTTGTCACGCCAAATTTTATTTCACCTCCTTACCGCTCACTCATAAGCAACATGTCACTAACCTCTACGTACTCTTACTTTTAGTGAAGACAAAGGTCGTGTGTGATAGCTGTGCTGTGTTTACAAGTTGTAAAGAGAAACGCTTTTATTCGTGCAATGTGTTGAAATTACTGTGGAGATTGAGACACTTGTTTTGAAACATCTTGTTTCCCTGTACAATTCACTAAAAGAAACTGCAGTCTAAACGCCGAATTCCTACAGCAGAGAAGTAAGGCGAAATACGAGCTAACATGGAACGTCACTTTTAAAAATCTATCCGGCGAATGTATCAGCAGACAAGGATTTCATGGTCCTTTTAGAGCTGTCAGTAAAAGGTTCATTCTGACATCGTGCAGTAACACACCAGAGTACAAACATAAACCTCGTAATTCAGTAGCTAGAGTACATTTCTGTAATAGGAACCTTCAGTCGATTCAAGACGGTGAGACAGATGAACGGCTGATTTTCCTTCGCGATGAAGTCTGGCTCACTCTAAGCACGGTAGCCAACTCACTATTGTATTTACCCACTATTGTATTTATTGAACTGAACATAACAGGCTTTCGCCAAGTTACAATGTTCCAATATGCAATTCAAAATAAACACTTACAGACTATTTATAGCTAAGCACTAACTACTTACTACTTGACTACCTCTAAATCTACTATGTAGCATCCTGCACATGGGCGGATCGCCAGCTCCACATGCAACACACCACCTAACTAAACTAACTACTTTACTACATGAATATATACTAAATCTATCCTAAATCTGTCTGGCCGCGACATCACCCCTGGTGAGGAACTGCTACCACCCTTCCCTGGGATGTCACGACCAGACATGTCTCATGAGGCTCGGAAACCGATACCTCATAGACCCCTTAAGCTGTCAATGTTATTTCCACACCACTCCTTCCTGTAACAACCCACATGTGTGCGGTTTGCCTAGCTCTACGTGTAGGCTGTCATGCCTGTATTCCACTGCCGAGACGGAATCCATAACTCTGCTCATCTTTCACTGTCTCATTGACAACTTACTTCCTCTAACCTAACACTATTCACTACCTTACTCTACTCTACACGTGCAGACGTACCGAATCAACACTTTAGCTTGAGATAGGACAGGCTTATCTCCCCCTCTTCGAACTCTACTGTGCGTCAGCAGCCAAAACAAACTAACTAACAAAACCAAAGTAAAATAAAACAGGCAGACAAACAACAAACAACCTCATTAGAAGTAATACAGTACGGCTTACATATCAATGAACTGAATCTACTAATTAGAAATATACAATACCTAAGGAACAAGGGAACAAAATTGAACAGATACAAAAACGAAAATAATACTAAACTTATAATTATTGTCGCCCTTACTTATTAGTGAGTTAAACTCTATAATGTTCCATATTTGTGAATCAAAGTTGTTTTATGTACATACATGGTTACAAAACTTCGTTATTATTAACCCATACAGAGATGATACTTCAGAGATAACTACTTTCCGTATGTTTTCTTCTACTGACTATAATCAATTTTGAACTTCTTATTCAGTGTACGGGTAACTGATCGATTTGGAGTCTCCCTCTTCCAACTTCGGTCGTCCGAGGTAGGAGAACCGAGACTTGATTCATTCTGAAATACTTGCATGCATTCCTGTATGTGTAGTTTAAGTGTCCCATAATATCCTTTTAACCATGTGTACTCGTGCTGATTTCGCTGTTTAATTTTTTTTTCAGCAGCATGTGCCCCTTCCCTCATTCACCAATTTCATTTTTTTCTCCCACAACCTTCTTATAATTGTGAATAATTTTGATAGTTTCCCTGGCCTTCTCCATTCCCTGTTTATTAATTTGACAAGAGTATAATACTCAGATTCTCTTTCCATTTTATTTATCTTTTCCGCTTCCAAGTATTTAACCCGTAATGCTCTTGTACTTTCACACTGTCTCAAGAAATGCGCATTTCCTAACTCCTTTTCACACAATAAACATGTATTTGCAACTTCTGTAAATGCCTTATTTTTATAAACTCCCATCAACCACCATATCATTCCCATGTATTCTCTTTTGGTTAATTTATCATGTATTATTTTCATACCTGGGTATATATTCATGAATTCCTCCAGGGTTTTCCTATTATTACCCTCAGCTCTTAGCTTTTGTATTTCTATATCTGCTACCCTCTGTGCCACTCTCCCACAGACTTTTTTCTTCTAAATCGTTGTCCCAATAGTTCCCCATCCCAATTCCTTCTAGTATTTTCTTTAAGTTGCCCGCCCAGTACCCATCCTGATACTTCATTTGGTGTCGGTAAGCTATATCTAGAATTTCTCCCGCTCCTCCCCTTTTTAACCTAAACCAATATTTTATTAATCTCTTAATTATATCCACTTTTATATTAATGTCAGTACACATTAATCTTGCTCCACTATTCGCTGTACATATTGGTAAGCCTGTAATTATTTTAATAAATCTACTAGTGACTGAATCGAGCATTACTATTTCCTTTTCTGTGCCCCATACTTCTGAACCGTATATCATTTTAGATTTAATCACAGCGTTGTATACATTTCTTTGTACCCCAAAATCAATATTAGGCATCCTGTTATCTAATATTCTTATACTAGCTAGGGCTGCTGTACCAATCAGTTTTGCTCTCGTGACGTGTTCAGACCAATTTCCGTTTCCTGATATGATAATTCCTAAATATTCTAACTTGTTAACTACTTCCAGATTTACTCCTTCAAGATACCATTTTTTCCTTTTTTGCTAATTTGTTCCCGTTTTTGCACACCATTACTCTAGTTTTCTGTGCGTTAATTTTCATATTCCACTCTTTACAGTACTTCTCGATACCATCAATACTTTTTTGCATTGCAACTGGCGTTAGTGTGAACAGGAGTATGTCGTCAGCAAAGACAAGACCAGGAATATCCTGATTTTCTAAACATGGCAGTGCTAATCTTTCCTCAACTTCAAATTCTAGTATATCGTTAATGAACAATAAAAATAAAATCGGTGACAATTTACATCCCTGTTTCAAACCCATTTTAGAAAAAATCTCTCCTACTACTACTCCTTCTTTGACTCTCACAGTACATTTTACTTCAGCATATATCTTTTCTATAGCCCTTATCATTTTACATGACACTCCTACTTGTCTCAATCTAGTAACGACTGCCCCCCTGTTCACAGTATCGAATGCTTTTTCTAAATCTATTGATGTAATGTAGAGCTTTCCACCTTTCTCTTTACATATTTGTCAATAAGAGTTCTGACAATAAAAACATTATCTGGTGGTATTCTCCCTCTTCTGAAACCACTTTGAAATTTCGACAGGATTGAATGTCTCTCTGCCCAGTTCCTTAGTCTATTTGCTAGTATACCCGTATATACTTTCCCCAATGTATCTAATAAGGTAATTCCCCTATAGTTTCCTGGATTTAATCTATCCCCTTTATTTTTGTATATAGGGCATATTATCCCCTCTTTCCAAGCTTTTGGAAATATCCCCTTCTCGAAGATTTTATTGAATATCTTTGTCAAAATTTCCAACATGCCGCTTCGTTCTCCCACCTCTTTCCAAAATTCATATGTGATACCTGAAATAGCTCCTGATTTTCCCTTTTTGGCTCGTTGTAACAGGTTCCTTATTTCATGAGTCGAAATAGCCTCATCTAATTCAGGCAGAGTGACACTCATGTAGCCAACTCGCAAATCAACATGGTATTTGTCAACAACGAACCCTAGATTAATACACGAAATTCCTCTTCATGGCATAGCATTTGGTGTCTCTCTGTTAGGTCATCAGCCTAGAGGCTGGTTGGATCCTCAAATAGCACCATCTAAGATTATGTGGTTATAGCGAAAACGCAAAAACCAATGGCAGCGCCTAAACAAGGCGTACTAGGCAAGATAAGGAGTGAGGTAGTTTGCCATTACTTTCCACATTAGGCGATACAGTGCTACTGCAGCACAAATAACCCTATGAGCAACACCGTTCATAACACTCAGATGGAGTGGCCATGCTCCGAATGTCATTACTCAGCACCACCCGCACCCCAGCAGCAGCAGCCATGGATGAGACAGGGACTTCTGTGAAAGCTACACTTTGCTCTGGCCTGTGCCAAGAGATGGATGCAAAAGTACTGATCAGTAAATGGAAACAGGCGGAGAATTTGGTGTAAGATGTACTATTTATGTAGATCGGATCATAGGGCGAATCTTCTTCTCAGAAACAAAGCCATGGATATCGTGCTCTTTCTTTAAGGAGTTAACTGACGAACCTATGCATGGTTTCAATAATATTCTCAGACGGCAAACAGAGTATGGGAATCTAACGGCAGTTTTGTACGAACTTTTTTTGAAGACAAGCATAACTATGGATGATGTGGTGCCATCTTGCTGGCTTGACTTCACTACTTGTGACATATATTTGTGAGAAAACAGGAATACGAGGTATGAATATCAAAACCGCAAACAGAGAACGAAGTAAAACAAAACATTCGTGATGAATGTGCCATTGATTTTTACAAATAAACAATGGAAACATCATCGACATCAGGAGGGAAGAAGTCTCCAACATCTTTTGTAAGAACTTGGTCTCTTTGTGGCCAGTGACCTCGGTGTTTGGCTCCTCAAAACTACAATCATTATCACTTTCATTTTTTCTGTCTTCTTTTGACCTGCCCACAGCTAACAAGACGTGGGAAATATCTGGGCTACAGTGATTTCGACAGCCAATTAGCGGGTCCTTAAAGCTTTAGCTTCCTGCTTATATTCATCCATTATATATTCCATTTGTCCTAAATTTATAATGGTTGTTCAGTTGGTAAAAAGTTTAAGTTAGAATAAGAAAATTGTCATAGTTACACATACCACTAAACATACACAAGTAGCCCAGTGTGGCTGGGCTCGCTTGTTTGAAATGCGGGCGGCTTATGTATCAAGCGTACGCCACAATCAAGCAAGAGAGCGAACCCACTCGGCACTGGACAGGAGCTCTCCTAGCACCATTCAACGAAAAGTTGATTGGAGAAACAGATACTATAATCGCAAGAAAAAATGACCTCTGAAAAATAATCGAGGTTTGATTTATACTGCGCTCGATATTCATAGACATGGTTTCATCTATACTATTATATAAAGAGGTAAGGTTTGTTTGCATGTAAAGGCTAATCTCAGGAACTACTGGACCGATTCTAAAAATTATTTCACTAATACATACATACATACATTTATTGAACATAACAGGCGACTTCGCCCCTATACATGTTCACATGCAATAATAATAATAATAATAATAATAATAATAATAATAATAATAATAATAATAATAATAATAAAAATAATAGTAATAATAATAATAATAACGATAAACTGAATAATAAATAATAATAATAAAATGGATAATAATAATAATAATAATAATAATAATAATAAGGATAATCATAATAAGAATAATTAGCAGTCATTAGCTGAAGCAGTTCACTCACTCAGTGTTCATCCAGTGTCCTTATTATGCTCTGTACTTGCGTCACATTCTTGTTACTGACCTACACCTGATCAATAATCAAACAACAACACTCAGCATTTCAGCACTTGCATTCCAGCTAACTTTAAAACAAACAGACCATGCAATCCTGTCCTCTTACCCAACTCCACCTAACTAAGTACTCAGTCCCTATATTCCCTAATCCATTAGAATTTTAACATACTATCCCCTTCCCTTATACAGATAACTATTCCACCCCCCTATTCCCCTGCCCACCCTCTAACTCACTCTCCTTCATTTTACTCTCGCAGGCCTTTTTTGTCGCACAAAAATACCTGTTCAATTCACCCCCTTTTTCCCATTGTTTAATAATCCATCTCAGTATTGCGTTCTCATCCCCTCTCCCCAATATTTCCCGATGCTCGGCACTCAATAATCCATGTCTTAACCCCCTCGTTACCTCACAGTCTCTTAGCAAGTAAAACTCATCATTCACATCTCCACAAAGTACACACCTTGTCTTACCCTCCCCTGTAACCAGCCTGTATTCCTTGGCAAACCTAAAAGCCACCACATCATCCCATATCGTTTTGACCTATCGACGTATCTAATATTCAACCCTGCTATCTCCTCTATTTTCGTCAAAACAGTCAGCGAATTTCTTAGTCTGCTTTCCCCCAATAATTTCTGCCTATGGATATCTCTAATTCTCCTTTCCAGTATATTCATCCCTCTCACTTCTGTCTTTGACCAAACCTCCCCCCACAGGTGTCCTAATCCTATCCTCTCCAAATATCCCTTTATTTTTTCTAACCATCCACCCTTATACATGCTCTTAAATTGCTGTACATATGCTGCCTGTAGTACTCTCCCACCTTCCTGTCTTTTTAAATTCATCCAGTATCTAACTATTCTTTTCACACCCTCTGATTCCAAATCCTCCCCACACATTAATTCCGCCCCTACATTTGCTGTACACCTCGGTAAGCCCATCACTAACTTAGCAAAACTACTAACAATCCTTCTTAGTTCCTCTCTTTTCTCATCCAGCCCCCAAACTTCTGCTCCGTATAATACCCTCCCAACGATTACCGACCTGAACACGAGTCTCAGTGTTTTATAACTGATCCCCGGGTACTTGAGTAGCAAATTTCTGACTGAGGCTAAGGCTGCCAATCCTCTATATTTCACTCTTTTGATCTGGTCACTCCAAGTTCCTTTATCATTAAAAATAACTCCTAGATATTCCAACTTCCTTACCTGTTCCAATCTTTCTCCCTGAATTACCCAATTCCCTTCTATCTTTCTTCTTTTGTCCACCTGTACTACCAATATTTTAGACTTATTTCCATTAATTTTCAATCCCCATTTCCTCGCAAATAGCATCACTGACTCTAAGGCCCTATTCATCGCCCCTGAAGTTAGCGTCATCAATAACACATCATCCGCAAATCTCAGTCCTGGTACTTCCAAACCATTAATTACTGGTACAGCCCAATTTTCTGCCCCAAACCCCTCTAAAATATCGTTGATAAATAAAATAAACAGTATTGGCGATAACTTGCATCCTTGTTTTAAACCCACCTTGGACTCTAATGGTCCACTCATTCTCCCTTCTCCCAATTTTACACAAAACCTGACGTCCCTATATATTCCTTCCACTGCCCTCAACATCTTCTCCGAAATCCCTAACCTACCTAATTTCTCTAGTAGGGCCTCTCTATTCACCTTGTCAAAAGCTTTCTCAAAATCTATTGCTGCTACATAAACCGTACTTCTAGCCATATTCTTATACTTTTCTAAAATAGTCTTTACTATCATTATATTATCCACTGTTCTTTTCTTTTTCCTAAATCCCCCTTGGTAATCTGTCAAAATTTCATTTTCTTCCGCCCACCCGCTTATTCTGTTCGCTAGCACCCCAGTATATATTTTACTCAAAGAATCCAACAGAGATATACCTCTATAACTGTTCACATTGTTCCTACTACCCTTCCCCTTGTATATAGGGCATATAATTCCTGTTTCCCATTCCTTAGGGTAATTTCCTCCCTCAAATATCCTATTGAATAGTTTAACCATGCCCTCTATCATTATCTCATTTTTACTAATTTCCTTCCAAAACTTGTTATTTATACCATTACACCCCCCGGCCGACTTCGCTCTGGCTCTGCTTATCACTCTCCGGATTTCCTCTCTTGTGATTTCTTTATCCAGGTCATAAATTGCCACTCCCCTATTCCTCCAAATTACTTCTTCTCCCGAACCTCTCCACCTATCACCCCCCTTTTTTCCTAGTAATTCATCAAAGTGCCTGACCCATTGCACTTCCTCAATACTCGTTCACTCTATATTCCTTCCACCCTTAATAATTCTATTAATCTTATCCCAAACTCTCTCAAAATTGTTTGTCTTGCAGTCATTATTTATGGCTTCCATTTGTTCCTCTAACCACGTCTTTTTTGTCTCAGAGATTTTCTTTTTATACTCCTTCCCCAATCTACAGAAAAACTCCCTTTCTTGGCTCCCACCTTTCCTTCTATATTTTCCTAACGCGTCCATCACCTTCCTCCGCAATCCTTCACACTCCCTATTAAACCATTCTTCTCCCTCTTTCTTATTTCTTTTTCTAACTTTCACCTTCTGCGCTATCATCTTTATTGGATGTAGCAACAATTCCAAGGCTTTATCAGTATTATTCTCTTCTAACGCCCCTTCCCACCCATATTTCAGAAGATGTAGCTCCTCCTTTACTACCCTATTCCAATCCCGGCCCACCTTCTCTGTCCATTTATACTTATTATAACCACTCCCTCGTTTATCCTTTGTCTCATCTTCCTTCATTGTACACTTCTCTTCCTCCCTTTTCAGCATAACCCTCACCGGGAAATGGTGTGATTCAATCCAATCTCCTATTTCCATACTTACAACTTCCTCAATCATCCCTGCCGAACTTAAAACCATATCTATCACACTACCCCCCTTCTCCGTAACATATGTCAATTTCCCCGTCCTGTCACCCTCTATCCACCCATTCAGAATATACAAATTTCCCACAGCACACATCTCTAGGAGCTTCTCTCCATAACTATTTGTAATTTTGTCCTCACTCCTTCTACTTTCCAACAAACACATTCCATCCTCCCTACTATAAACTGGGCTCTGTTCTCCTATTCTCGCGTTCCAATCCCCAAATAACAACATATCCTCCTCACCTGGATACATTCCCCTTATCCTACCAATATCCACCAATAACTCTTCAAAAAAATATTTATTTGCATATGCTGAATTACTAGGGTGGCAGTAAACAAAAGCTAGATTTATTTTCTTCCTCCTTCTCTCACTCCCTCCCAAATTTAATCTCAGCCATATGGTTTCCATCATATCGGTCTCTATATCCTCTACTCTTTCACTAATTTCTTCCCTAATTAGAACTATCATCCCTCCTGGTGCTCGTCCCTTATTCCTCTCTTTTCTTCTATATTTATATTTTATCTCAAACCCCTTCCATGAAATCTCCCTCCCTGTTTCCAACCACGTCTCCAAGAGTGCCACAACATCAAAACTTTCAATTACTTCCCGAACTTTCTTGTTTCCTAATTTGTTCCTTAGTCCCTCAATATTCACACATCCTATCTTCCAATATAGTTATAACTTCCCTCCCTCCCTTCTAGGTCTCCCCCTCTATTCTTACTTCTAGTATTTATCGACCTCTCTTCCTCTGTATCCTCCATCCCTTTACGTACTTTTCCCCATATGTCTTTTAAGCTCTTACTTCTGACTTTACTCATAATTGTTTTACCTTCTTGTCGATCTGTCTCCTCTTGACCTTTCTTGTTCACTACACCACTGCACCCTGTTCTCACCCCTTCTTGCTGCTCACCCACACTCACCCCCTCACTATTTTGGACTTCTGAATCCACCTTCCTTTGTCCTTTCTTGCTCACTGCACCTCTACACTCTACTCTCCCAGTTTCTTGCTGCTCACTCTCACCGTCCACTTCACTATCTTGATCTTCTGTCTCCCGGCTGCACTGTCCATTCTCTTCCGAGATGCTCTGCTCTCCTGCCACGTCCCTCCTCCTCTTCTTTTCTTCTTCCCATCTTGCCTTGTCCTCTCACCACCCTCAACCCTCTCGTTTTCGTCCATTTCCTTTAGCTTCGTCACTGAATGTACTCTAACCCATCGCCCGTTTGTCACCTCCAACCTCAGACCTCTTATTCGGGCCTTTAGCCCCTGGTTCCTCGCTCTCCATAGGTGCCTATTCAAGATCTTCATATTTTCACTTCCTTCTCTTCCCATGTCTCCTTTCACCCCTATTTTCAGCCCTTGTAAATTCTTGCTGTTACCTAACACAGTTTCTGCCATTAAGGTTGAGAACAATTTAACCCTAATTGGCCTCCGACCTTTGATTTTACCAACTCTCTCTACATCATCTATGTCTATCTCACTAAAGTTTATCTTCATTGCATCACGTATAACTTCCACCACCTTATATATCAGCTCAATCTTGCTCTCTCTCGCCCCTTCCTCAACTCCATATATAAATATGGCTTTTTTCAATCTCTCCTGCCTGTACCCCTCCGCTTCTTTCTTCATCTTCATCACCTCCTCTTTCAGATGTTTCACTTCCCCTCTCAATAACTCGATTTCTTTCTCGTTATTGACCACTCTCCTGCTCGATTCCTCTGTCTTCGTTTCAAGCCATTTCTTCATGTTCCCTATCTCCTTTCTCTGCTCCTCCATCATGTCCTTTATTTCCTGCACCTTATCCCATTGACACTTTTCCTGCATAACTTCACTTACAACCACCCTGAGTGCGGCCAAATCCTCCGTACTATATTTTCCACTGGTATTTGGGCCTGGGTTTACTTCCACCCCCCCAATAACCAGTAGCACTGCTATCACTGTCACCACCAGCACCGCTTCACTCATTTTCAATCCGTCCGTACTTATCACCAATCCACTCCTGGTCTCCTTCTTCTGCCTTGCCTGCCATTTCCCAATAGCGGCCCGGTACTGTTCAATGCCGACCATGTTTACAGCACGCACTTCACTACGCAACCTCTCTCCTCGACCGCTCGAGCTAGACTGCGTATTTCACTAATAGAAAGATACATTATCCGTGAGTGCTATAGGTTATATTTTATTTTCAAAATAATTCGAGGGGGGTTGGGCGACGTGGGGAGATATAAAAGTACAAGGCTAATATAGGCGAAATATCAAATTTATCATACAAGGACGAGGCAAAGCTCATTTTAAGCCCCTTGACGCAAAGAACGAAACTCGGTAAGCCCTACGGGCCCGAAAACCATGATTTAAGGCCCTAAAACCAACCGTTATTGAGATATTGGCACCACACTACCTCTGCTCTAGGAATCGGATAAAGAAATGAAGTGCCGTAACCATGGCAACATCAGTTCCGGCATGCTTACAGCAGCGAGATGATCTACAATATACACTGACTGACAGAGCAAATGCAACACCAAGGAGGAGTGGCTCGAAAGGGATGAAAGTTGGGGAAAAAACAGAGTCGGCGCGGAAGAATAATTGATGTTTATTTCAAACCGATATGCAGGTTACACAATGCGCACGGCATCGACTCAGTAGGATGTAGGACCACCGCGAGCGGCGATGCACGCAGAAACACGTCGAGGTACAGAGTCAATAAGAGTGCGGATGGTGTCCTGAGGGATGGTTCTCCATTCTCTGTGAACCATTTGCCACAGTTGGTCGTCCGTACGAGGCTGGGGCAGAGTTTGCAAACGGCGTCCAATGATATCCCACACGTGTTCGATTGGTGAGAGATCCGGAGAGTACGCTGGCCACGGAAGCATCTGTACACCTCGTAGAGCCTGTTGGGAGATGCGAGCAGTGTGTGGGCGGGCATTATCCTGCTGAAACAGAGCATTGGGCAGCCCCTGAAGGTACGGGAGTGCCACCGGCCGCAGCACATGCTGCACGTAGCGGTGGGCATTTAACGTGCCTTGAATACGCACTAGAGGTGACGTGGAATCATACGCAATAGCGCCCCAAACCATGATGCCGCGTTGTCTAGCGGTAGGGCGCTCCACAGTTACTGCCGGATTTGACCTTTCTCCACGCCGACGCCACACTCGTCTGCGGTGACTATCACTGACAGAACAGAAGCGTGACTCATCGGAGAACACGACGTTCCGCCATTTCCTCATCCAAGTCGCTCTAGCCATGCACCATGCCAGGCGTGCACGTCTATGCAGTGGAGTCAATGGTAGTCTTCTGAGCGGACGCCGGGAGTGCAGGCCTCCTTCAATCAATCGACGGGAAATTGTTCTGGTCGATATTGGAACAGCCAGGGTGTCTTGCACATGCTGAAGAATGGCGGTTGACGTGGCGTGCGGGGCTGCCACCGCTTGGCGGCGGATGCGCCGATCCTCGCGTGCTGACGTCACTCGGGCTGCGCCTGGACCCCTCGCGCGTGCCACATGTCCCTGCGCCAACCATCTTCGCCACAGGCGCTGCACCGTGGACACATCCCTATGGGTATCGGCTGCGATTTGACGAAGCGACCAACCTGCCCTTCTCAGCCCGATCACCATACCCCTCGTAAAGTCGTCTGTCTGCTGGAAATGCCTCCGTTGACGGCGGCCTGGCATTCTTAGCTATACACGTGTCCTGTGGCACACGACAACACGTTCTACAATGACTGTCGGCTGAGAAATCACGGTACGAAGTGGGCCATTCGCCAACGCCGTGTCCCATTTATCGTTCGCTACGTGCGCAGCACAGCGGCGCATTTCACATCATGAGCATACCTCAGTGACGTCAGTCTACCCTGCAATTGGCATAAAGTTCTGACCACTCCTTCTTGGTGTTGCATTTGCTCTGTCAGTCAGTGTATCACAAAAACCTAACATGTTATAGACATAAAATTTGGTATTTGGAAAATGTTTGTTTTCAGAAAATCCACTTAGGAGCGAGGGTTGAAAAGAAGTGAGGAAGGAATTGAATTCTTTATATGAGGATACATATATCACAGAAAGGGAAGATGTTACAGACGTTAAAATTGGTAGGCCGTACTTGGAATCTCTTTTAAAAAGAAATGAACGCACTTTTTCTGGAAAATCCACTTAAGGGGGTGAATTTTTTTTAAAAGCGGGTGATATATTTAAAATGAGTATTTTCTTCTCTTCTGCGTCACACATGTAGATTTGACGCTGTTTTATGACTGGATGCTCTTCCTGACGCCAACCCTATGTGTAGGGATGTAATTACTATTGCGTATTCTTGTTGTCGTTGGTAATGTGGTGTGTTGAGTAAATATGAAGAGGAGACTGTTAGGAGTGTTCGGACAAACACAAGCAACCTGTCCTCGAGCCGGATGAATTATCACACGCGATTAAAATCCTCGACCCAGCCCGGAATCGAACCCGGAACCCTGTGAACCGAAGGCCTAAACGCTGAACACTCAGGCAAGGAGTGGGGAAGTTTTTAAAATGAGTATATCTACAGTATATCTCATAAACTTAACATGTTACAGACGTGAAAATTGGTATTTGGAATCACCTTTAGAAATAAAAGAGCCTTTTCGTTTTTTCGACTTAAAAGAGGACGGTTTCTCACATGTAGAGTTCCATGTCTTATGTTCCAGATTTAGCTCTGCCAGTAGCCTGGTCATCTTAGCCGCAAAAGGCAATGCCACAAACGTGGTTCACAAAGAGGTTCTGGGGTAAATGAAATGCAATTTTTCTGTAAGTTTGTACTGTATACCTTAGGGATTTTCAGATAATGTCTTTGTGCAGTACCGAGGAACAATTAATTTTTATCATCTTACCAAATCCTCGCGAGCGAAGCCGTGGGTAACAGCTAGTGTTCTTACAATTATACATTCATGGAAAACTGACATGTCACAAACTGTGTGTTACAATGTAAAAATATACGGGGTTGAAGTGTGCAAGCTACGACTTATCGGATAGGAATTATAGAATTTCCACTAAGAAAAGTAAAACGCCTGTTATTCTCTCAGTAAAACTTAATATACTTACATACTTTAACAAGTATAATGCTTGATTTTTCATAGTGTTGTAATGCTATGACAACATGTTTATTGCATTTCTGAAGATAGTATTTAAAACTTATTATCAAACGCTCATTGATAATACCTGAAATTTCCAATTAAAGAAATGTGTTGATCAAATTAAAGCTGCTAACCTAAATAGCGAGTGAGTTTAATCAACAGTGAAGTCACAGATTATTACTATGGAAGTAGTACACAGTAAATGCAATAACAAGCCGATATACGGTATGTATTCAAATAAAAAAACTAATGTTATTCTTGGTAAACATGATCGATTTGTTGATGAGTTCATCACATCATTTAAACTCAAGCAACCACAGGCCACAACTTATCCGCCCTACCCCTTATTAGGAATGTTTCTAAAGCATACCTCTCTACCCCTCTTTAAAAAAATTCCCTACCGTTTCTCCCCACACCTGTGGGGTCGCGGATGTGAATTGTATCGCACATGTGGATTTGGCCTGTTTTACGGCAGGATGGCCTTCCTCACGCCAACGTTATATGAAGGGATGTATTCTTGCCACTTTCTGTGGTGGTTGGAAGTACGGTGTATTGTCTGAATATAAAAGAGGAACGCATACCCCTCTTAAAATATAATGGTGAACATCGTAATTTTTGCGTAGAGTGCAAGAATATGTTAAGGTACCAGTAAATATATGTAAGCATAAGAGAAAGAACTAATTTACTACAACATTTACGGTATGTACACACCCATCACCGATTTATATCCACTGGAAATAAATGATATCATTGTTCCGTTAACACTCACTTGAACGTTCACCGTTGATTGGCTTTCATGGATTGTGACGTAACCACAACGTTGCTGTCGCTGAAGCGCACACACTGATCACTCGTTCGCTCGTCTGCTGTGTGCCCGCAGGACGAAAATCCCAGCGTGAGCACCTCTTTGCAAGACGTAAAGGTATTTGAGTTGCCGAGTGGAATGGGTGATTTGAACGAGCGCTCGAAGAGAATTTGCAATTGAAGTAACTACTGAGAGACTACTACAAGTTAATTATGATGGGTAAGGTTGTACGTTTTTTGTCTTACTATGTCGTTCGTAGTTGGTGGTATTGTGTTATAAATTAATTCCAGTCAGCGTTACATTTATATAGGTAACCATTCTTCTGTTCAGAGAGTCACGGGTTCTGGCTGGGTCTGGGATATTAATTGTGTCTGGTTAAATCATCTGGCTCGGAGACAGAGTTTTTCTGTTTGTGTCAAAACACTCCTTTTCATACACACACACACAATACACGCAATAGTCATAACATTCCTCCACATATAGTTAACGTCAGAAAGGGCATCCAGCCATAAAACAGGGCCTATACCACATGTATGACAGAAATCGTACGTGCGAAGCCACCAGGGTGTGGGTAAACTGGCGGAAGAAGTTGCTTTACGTCGCACCGACACAGACAGGTCTTACGGCGACGTTGGGACAGGGAAGGGCTAGGAGTTGTTAGGAAGCTGCCGTGGCTTTAATTAAGGTACAGCTCCAGCATTTGCCTGGTGTGAAAATAGGAAAACCGCAAAACCATTTTCAGGGCTGCCGACAGTGGGGTTCGAACCTATTATCTCCCGAATACTGGATACTGGCCGCACTTAAGCGACTGTAGCTATCGAGCTCGGTGGCGGAAGAAGATAATTATTCACACATACACACAGATGATGTGCGAATGAAACACACCCTACATAATCTACTGAATTTCTTACATTAAGAAATTGCTAGTTTTGTATTTGTCTTTCTTTCGTGCAAAGTCTGTTCACTCGCCAAGTTAAGTGTCGCCCTCACAATTAGCGAGATATCGGTTCTTTATCACGTCACTACAGACAGTGGGGATTGGCACGTTCCATCAAGGATACAAGTCACAAATTCAATTTGCTCCATATTTTCGCTGCCCTAACAATTCGGGAAATAGTTTACTGATTTCTTAATTAAAAGGTCATTCTTACTAGGCCTACCGATTTGTATCCACCAATAACTTAGAATAACAAATGAAACTAAATGTCGTCAAAATTGTTGATAATATCACAAAGTTGCACCCACCTTGCATGCAGAAGATTCCAAAAACGTACATAAGTGAGTCGTAGAGCCTGTAGTTCACAGGACCTCGAGCCTCTGCATTTCCAAGGTAGCGACCGATATGATGAAGGAGTGCCAAGAAGACCGCAATAGTAGGTATGGATGCAGCAATAGCTAACCACACTCCCGCACTGAAAGGACCGAGGAACACTGTCCAATGCAAGTCGGGGTCAGTATAATAGCGCACGAACAGCACCACACTGTAAAGCATAGGGAGACAAACCAAATCAGCAGGACCGGCATAGGCCGATCTCTGGAGTATGTATGAGGATACACAATCATGAGGAATAAGAACATCATATTGTAAACAAGTACATAAAAACAGAGCAGCAGCTTCGTCACTAGTACTGTACAAGAATGAGAATATTATTGCAATCTCGTACTTTAGAGACACAATCGAAACTGATAGATGAGAGGACTAACTAACTCTTCTAAGGAAAAAAGAGTTGCTTGACCATACTCAAAGAAGACAGAAGTTTTCTTTTTTGCTAGTTGCTTTACGTCGCACCGACACAGAGAGGTCTTATGGCGACGATGGGACAGGAAAGGCCTAGGAATGGGAAGGAAGCAGCCGTGGCCTTAATTAAGGTACAGCCGCAGCATTTGCCTGGTGTGAAAATGGGAAACCACGGAAAACCATCTTCAGGCTGCCGACAGTAGGGTTCGAACCCACTATGTCCCGGATGCAAGCTCACAGCTGCATGCTCCTAACCGCACGGCCAACTCTCCCGGTGAAGACAGAAGTGACATGACCTAATATAACCAATAAGTTTCAATAAAAAGGTACTTGTGCAGCGTTTCGTGTTTGTATATAACCCTGATTATATCACCTTAATTTGATATAGGCTACACAGTACCAACATTTCTGTGAGTTCCCTATTCTATCTGTGTTGGGTATTCAGCCCGACCGAGCTCGATAGCTGCAGTCGCTTAAGTGCACCCCATATCCAGTAATCGGCCTTAATTAAGGCCACAGCCTCTTCCTTCCCCCTTCCTAGGCCTTTCCTATCCCATCGTCGCCATTAGACATATCTGTGTCGGTGCGACGTAAAGCAAATAGGAAAAATATTCAGCCCGAAGGCTGGTTTGATCCTCCACAGCTCGGCCAACAGCTGTCATAAATGGCCTAGGCGTCGCTGAAGAGGCGTACTAGGGAAATGAGGAGTGAGGTAGTTTCCCGTTGCTTTCTTCACCGAGCTAGAGTTGCTATTACATATCAGTCTGCCAAGCCCACTGAAATGCATGCACCAACCGACCCTATGGGCGATATTTTTACACCATTCATAACAGGGACTGGCTGCATATGGTATTACTAGCATCGCTCGTACCTCAGTCACTTTCATATTGTCAAAGCCAAGGATGAGACTGAGACATGTCAATGAAAGTAACATATTTGATATATCCCATACCAGAAGACATAGCGCACTGTAAATACTACATCTCGCCAGCAAGTTCATCTATTCTATCTATCTAAATGTTTTCATTCCCCTCTCTGAAGGGAGGGGGCGGGCCACCTAGAGTGTAACGCCCTCTCTCTGGCCAGGAGATTCGAGCAGGTTGGGGACAAGTGAAGGATTAAGGAGGTGGGTAAAGGATTTGGACAGTTGGGAAGTGGTTTGCGGCCTCTTGGCTAAGTATTGTTGTACTTAATTAGGTTAATTAAACGCGGTAAATCATTTTATTTTTTCCTTATTTAATTTATTGTTCTATTGTGGTGGTGCTGAATAGTTTGGGGATGGTAAGAATATGGAGTAAGCGATTGGAAGTGGGAAGTATGAAAGATGGAGGAGCATTTTTTATTATAATATTTTTTGGCGGTGAATTAGGAGACACGGTGAATGGTTGGTGGTGGGAAGTAGGAATGAGCGAGCATTTTATTTATTCTTCTGATTCTTCTTCTTCTTCCCATCCACCAACCCAAGTCCCAGCTGATAACCAAAAAGATGATGAATATACCCTCTACATCCACCCAGATTACCCACTTTATTTAGAATAGATATATGCATGAATGGCTCGAAAAATGCTGTAAATAGAGCAGGGGCTGAGGAGAAGTAGGAGCCTATATAACTTAATTTATGACAGATGGGGCAGGAGTCTGAAGGTGTGTGTGTGAGGGGGGGGGGATAATTATTTATACCCGAGTTTCAAGCGGTGTTAATGTGAAATGTGTATTCAGTCCTGAATGCGACGTCCGAAAATGCAGTTTCAAAGTTTGGTTAGCTGCTGACTGTAAATGAGCGAGTACCAGCGGGGCATTCAAATGGATGGATGTTACACATGGCAATTGTAATAAACTTAATCACGTCCTCTGTGGCCGGTGGAGAAAACAATGAGCGTGTGGGTGTGGTGGGTTTGTCAAAGGTGCCCAAAGGCGCTACGAGTTCTGGTCTGTCTCTGGGAGGGGTAGGGCGGGCTTTGCAACGCCTCGAGTAAGTTGCGTGTTGTTCTCCGCAGGTATTGCACCGGGGAGGCAGGGATACGTTAAGGCATTGAGAGGTGTGGTGGCGCTGGGTACAGTGATCGCATACGAGATGTTCAGAATTGCAGTGTGATGTGGTATAGGCTATCTATTGCAAGATGAGCAACTCTCACAGCGAATAGGCTGTGGTGCAGGTGTACGAGAGGTTTCCACCTTGTGGTGGTGGCGATAAATTACAACCCCACTCGCAAGAACTCTGTCAAGGTCCTCGCATGTGGGAAGGAGTATCCTGACCATGTAAGTGGGCCCAGAGCTGTTCTTTATGAGGAAAGCCTTCCTCGTTGAGTTCCTTGAGAATGGTTTCTTCTGAAATAGCTGAGTTTACTCCCTACTCCCCAGATCACACAGCTGAATAAGTTATGTCTCGGTGGTGTAATAGTGGTGGGATTCGGAGTGTTGGCTGAGAGAGGGGTACTAGAGCCAAGTTGTGCTGAGCCTATCGATTGAGTTAACTTCTGGGCTGTATCTTCTCCGTTGACTTCAATTATCACACCATTGGATGTTGGAGGGATGTCAGCCACCTCAGCCTGTTGTAACGTAGTAGTGTGGACGGTGAACGGAACTCTACTGTGGGGTTTAAGAGGAGGTAGGAATGAGTGCCTTCTGGAGTTAAATGAAGAGTACGGGGGTTTCAAATAGGGTGACGTGTTCCCGATATCAGGAGTTCAGATGCAGCAGAGGAGACTGAAGAGGCGGGAGGACGCTTAGGGCCGTTTTCCCCAAATGATTTTAAACTTGGTTTATTTTAATCTGGTTAAAGTCTGAGTTTAAACTAACATTCATTTTCCCCACATTGGTTTAAACTTTGTTTCAAGTTTAAACTTGGTTCAAAGTTAAACCTTCTATATTGTAGGTTTAAACTGATGTTTATATTCAACCTTCTTAACATTTTATTAACGTATCTGTGATTTTCCTAGTAGAAGGGTTAGTTTTGACTATCAGTACTGCAGCACTTTAACAGAAAACGTACTAAAATTAGAACGTAGTATTAGCATTAGGAAAATGGAAGAATGGAAGTCTTTGGTTAAATAGGAAATAATTTTGATATTCAAGTGAGGTTAAGAAGCCACATGCCAACAAAAGTCTACAATCTTGGAAAATCGGATGTAACGGAGTATTTTGATTGATTTATAATACATAAGCGAACAGCAAGGATTGTCTTGTATCAAAGGATTCATTTAAAACGTCAACTGCACGAAATAATGCTATTCCGCTAGAAGCAATGATTCTGGTTGCTTTAAGATATTATGCAGCAGGCAATTTTCTCATTAACAACGGGGACCACAGGCCTTAAATTGCAGTCTTTTTATAATATTATATAAAATACTGTTGGTGGCTGGTGAGATGGCCGGGGCTGGTGCCACTGAAGAATCCAAGGCGAAGCGACGTGTAGCGGGCTCTGATTCGTGGGGAAGCTGTGACGAATTGAGTTTATATTGCACCTGCATGTCGTCACGTCTTCAGATGAGAAGAAGTGCTCGAAAGTGGAACTGGGAACGGTAGAACCGGAGCGGAGCAGTTGTTTTCGCTCGTCCTCCGGAGACCTCCGGTAGTCCTCCGATATAATTTACTGGCGGAAAATTCAAATGCTTTAATGTGGGCAATGTTGTAACGGTGATCTTAGGTGGAATTACTATTTAGGTTTCAGTACTAAATCCACAGGTGCATGTGTTTTTCTACGTTTGTCATTCAAATGCTGCAGTCGTTTCAAGATCGCCGCATTATTTGTTACGCTATGAATAACAGATTTTGATCTGCTAACATTCAGTTTGCAACAGGTGCAGGTGTATAGAACAATGTAGATTGAATATTGTCATATATTATGCCCTTGCACATGCATTTACAATATTATTAATATTAAAAATATTTAAGTAATAACTATATTCCATGTAATATATACGATTCTCTTAAATGAATTATACTCGTAGCTCATATATTACTGAAGAGAAAGAACTGTTTGGAATTTTTTATATGCTGTACTGGACTGAGAAGTTCAGACGGTAGAGCTCCAGTTTGCGGTTTCAATTCCGACTTTGATCGGTGGTACTTGAAGGTGCTCAAATAAGACAGCCTCATATCGGTAGGTGTCCGGCACATTAAAGAACTCCCGTGGGACAAAATTCTGGCACCTTGACGTCACAGGAAACCACAAAAGTCATTAGTAGGATGAACATTATTATTATTATTATTATTATTATTATTATTATTATTATTATTATTATTATTATTATTATTATTATTATTATTATATTTGCCTTTATTTGCAGTGGCGAAGTTAGGACTCATGGTCCTCTCTTACACTTAACCACACTTCATTAACATTGTACATCTGAGAGCAATATTCACAATCTTATCTTAAAACCACCATTACAAACTATGAAACAAAATAACATAAACTCTATAAATATTCTTAGTCATGTCTTAAAACTATCGTTACAAATTAAAAGTTGAATGACACAAAATACCATTAGCACAGTAAACGTACATTCATACACACATTCACTCTACCAGGTTCATTCAGCCTGGCGGCACACATCGAGGAGATACTCACGGCAAGACAACTTGAAGGAATTTAAGGATTTTATGGCTCTAATGTTGTGGGGGAGAGAATTCCATATTCTAGCTCCATTTGCAATAAAGGAACGGCTAAATGCTGCTGACCTGCTGAGAGGGATAGCAAGTGTACTTCCGGAGCGTGTGCTATGCTGGTGGAAAGAGGATAGGAAATTGAGGTGTGAAGATAAGTAGCATGGAATATTCTCTTTTAATACTCGAAATATTAATACTGCCACGTGGAGGTTTCTATATTGTTCAAATTTTAGAAGGGAAAGTTGTCGATAATAAGGGGTAACATGAACATCATAGCGTAAGGAAAATATAAATCTAATACATGAGTTTAGAGCACGTTGTAATCGGTTTAGTTGTTCTCTCGTGGCATCAATTAGTACTATGTCACAGTAGGAAAATATAGGCAGGATAAGAGTATTTATAAGCCTAATTCTCATGTTTAGTGGCATCATATTTTGATGATATTTTAGTGGGTGAAGGGACGCATACACTTTTCTACAGATATTTGTAATGTGCTATCCCCAGTTAAGATTCTCGTTTATAATTACACCAAGATTTCTTACCGAGTTTTCGTACGGAATAATTTTACCAGATAAAGTTAGTGGAGGAATGTTTCTGTTTTTTCCGCACTGATTTGTTTCGTCTGCCCAACAATAATAGCTTTAGATGTTGATGGATTAATTAAAATACAGTTTTCATGAGCGTATGCACAGATATTATTTAAGTCAGAGTTCATACAACCTACTGCTTGATTGATGTCTGAAATTTTGGAGTGATGATAGATCTGTAGATCGTCAGCATACAAGTGGTATTTACAGTGTCTTAGCCGTGTCGATATATCGTTAATATAGATAACAAAGAGAAGTGGACCAAGTACAGAGCCTTGTGGTACGCCTGAATATTTCATTACCCATTCGGATGACCTATTCTGAAGAATTACGCATTGTTTTCATTCCGTAAGATATGAGAGAAAGAATTCTAGAGTTGTCTGTCCAAGGTGAAGAGATTTCAATTTAGCAACCAGTATTATTATTATCTTTCTATCCGTTTACCCTCCAGGTGGGCTTTACTTTCGGACTCAGCGAGGGATCCCACCTCTAACGCCTCAAGGGCAGTGTCCTGGAGCGCGAGACTTTGGGTCGGGGATTTTTTTTCTACAATTTGCTTTACGTCGCACCGACACAGATATGACTTATGGCGATGATGGGATAGGAAAGGCCTGGGAGTGGGAAGGAAGCGGCCGTGGCCTTGATTGAGGTACTGCTCCAGCATTTGCCTGGTGTGAAAATGGGAAAACCACATTCAAGGCTGCCAACAGTGGGGCTCGAACTCACTATTTCCCGGATGCAAGCTCACAGCTGTGGGCCCCTAACCGCATGGCCAACTCACCCGTTGGTCGGGGAGAGAGCTGGGGAGGAGGTCCAGTACCTCGCCCAGGCGACCTCACTTGCTATGCTGAACAAGGACCTTGTGGGGGGAACGGGGCAATCAGAAGGGATAGACAAGGAAGAGGGAAGGAAGCGGCCGTGGCTTTACGTTAGGTACCATCCCGGCATGTGCCTGGAGGAGAAGTGAGAAACCACGGAAAACCGCTTCGAGGATGGCTGAGGAGGGAATCGACCCCCACCCCCTCTACTCAGTTGACTTCCCGAGGCTGAGCGGACTCCGTTCCAGCCCTCATACCACTTTTAAAATGTCGTGGCAGAGCCGGAAATCGAAACCGGGCCTCCGGGGGTGGCAGCTAGTCACACTAACCACTACACGACAGAGGGGGATAATAATAATAAATTATAATAATTATATAATGTAATTATTATTATTATTATTATTATTATTATTATTATTATTATTATTAAACACTAACGATAAATGGCATTGTATATATTTCATATATTCGCCTTCTTCGTACTTTTAGAGCAGCATGTACTACGTCGCTGGCACATCCGTTGAGCACCACGGGTGGAACTGCAAGCGAGCACACATTCGGTACTGTTCCTCCGTCCTCCGCTCGCCCCCCAAGCACCTTGGTTTCTAAGCAACAGTTTACTACCAGAGAATACCGGAGGGAGCGCTGCACTCGCACTACCGATTGCAATCATAGGAGCAACTGCTCCGTTCCCAGCTCTACTGGGAACTTCGTGGTGAGGGGATCTATCTACCCAAGAAGAAATGGGGATTCTACCCTCGAACCTAGGCAACAAGAAAAGACGGAGTCCTCGAAGTGAGGGGATAATACTATAATCATATAATATACTATATTATTATTATTATTATTATTATTATTATTATTATTATTATTATTATTTAGATATTTAACGACCGAGCTCGATAGCTACAGTCGCTTAAGTGCGGCCAGTATCCAGTATTCGGGAGATAATGGGTTCGAACCCCACTGTCGGCAGCCCTGAAGATGGTTTTCCATGGTTTCCCATTTTCACACCAGGCAAATGATGGAGCTGACCTTAATTAACGCCACGGACGCTTCCTTCCCATTCCTAGCCTTTTCTTGTCCCATCGGTGAGACGTAAAGCAACTTGCAAAAAAAAAAAAAAAAAAAAAAAATTAACGAGATGCCTAACTAGGAATCTAAAGTTGCTCGCTAGGTTGGACGAAGCATATAATTCTGCATTTACAGTAGAACATAAACACTTTAATTTCAGCTGGTGTGACTGAAGTAGCATGGCCAGCAAGAAATAAATGAAGGATCAGAGGATAAAGCAGGTAAGTCCACTTTTTGTCATACTAGAATTAGCGATGATATACTAGACATCGGACCAATCTTAATTCAGTTTATTACATTTCGAAGTTCATTTACACAAAGCATATGATTTTGCAACTTTTTATTTGTTTATCTAGTAACGCTCTGAAATTAAAATTTCGTTTTTCATTAGTTCTGAAAGAAGTTGACTTACCTGTATTTCTTTTTCCTGACCCTCAAATACAAATAATGGTGCAAAGTCAATTTATTACGACAAATATGACAAATGCATTGTACACGGTTTTGAAAGGCACGTGTGAGGATCTAATAGAGACCAGATCATACACATTGTTCAATAACAATTCAAGAAAATTAATGAGCACATGGTATTTTATGGTTCCTCGCAGGTGCACTTTTCTCAGAAACAATTGGACCTATAGACATAATGTTTGTTGTGGATATCAGCAGGTTTTGTAACTACAAGAGAGGTGAATTACATTTTGATTATATTAAGTATGATAAAATATTAAATGCTAGAAACATACAATACCATGCAATCATTCTTTTTTTTTTGAGCAACTACTCATGTATACTAAAAGATTAATCAAGTATTTTACGGCTAAATAGCTAGCTGGCTCGGTATCGGATTACAGAAACCAACATGGTAACAGCGGCTCCGGTGGATCAGTAGAAATGTTCCCCATTAATGATCTCAAGTTCATTGGTTCAATCCTGTCTGAGGTAGTAGTCTTTTGAAGGACGGTTCCAATTCTTGGCACTCTAGGTCATTGTGTTTTGTTTTTAACAACTTTTTTTAACTTGGCAGCACTTAAGGTGGTAGTGAGCGAAGTAATACAAGAAAATTGTCAATGGGATAAGGTACAAGAAATAAAGGACATGATGGAAGAGCAGAGAAAGGAGATAGGGAACATGAAGAAATGGTTAGAAACGAAGACTGAGGAAGCGAACAGGAGAGTGGGCAACAATGAGAAAGAAATAGAGTTATTAAAAGGGAAAGTGAAACATCTAGAAGAGGAGGTGATGATGAAGAGAGAAGCAGAGAGGTACAGGCAGGAGAGAATGAAGAAAGCCATATTTATATATGGACAGAGATAAGTCTGCTTTTTGTTGCTAGTTGCTTTACGTCGCACCGACACAGATAGGTCTTATGGCGACGATGGGACAGGGAAGGACTAGGAGTGGGAAGGAAGCGGCCGTGGCCTTAATTAAGGTACAGCCCCAGCATTTGTCTGGTGTGAAAATGGGAAACCACGGAAAACCACTTTCAGGGCGGCCGACAGTGGGGTTCGAACCTACTATCACCCGAATGCAAGCTCATGGCTGTGCGACCGTAACCGCATGATTAACTACCTAGATAAATCGTTGTTGTTATATCAAATATCTTCGGAGACGTATTGTCACCTGACAAAATTCAATTAACTCAGCCATAGAAACCGTTCAGTAGAAATTCGCTTTCGTTGATAGGGAGCATAAACAGAATATCGAAATTGGTAGGCAGGCTGCCTACCTACATGGCACCACTTGAGGAAGTCTGTAACTTCGTAACTGAGGCCATACGATTATTATTATTATTATTACTATTATTATTATTATTATTATTATCAACGTGGTAATAACTTATATTAGATTTCGAGTGGAACTCATGATCATGTGCTCTTCCAAAATTGCTAGTCTCGTTTCTAAATTTCTCTGGTCTTTACCAGGAATCGAATCCGTGTACCTCCACGAGAACCAGTTCGCTCCTCTCCCCTCTGTTAGGAATGCCCTAAAAAAGGGACAAATGAACTAGTAATGCATGTGAACTTACTCGGAGCTGAGTATCGGGATAGTGAAGTCTAAGATGTCCACTCGCTCGAGTGTCATACTGATGTCACTGGCGAGTACGTCTACTTCTTGACGTGCTGCTTGCCCAACCATCCCGCTCCAGCCGTCCTTTGTAGGTACACCGTACGAGTTGTCTGCAGGAGTGCTAAACTCTGTACTGTACAAACAAAAAACAACAACAGTACTCTAAAGTAGCAATTTATTAGGAATTGGCTCTTTACTACAGCTACCAAACTTGGACTGTAGAAATTATCGGGGCAGAATATTAACAGATCTATCGCTAGTGAGATGAAGTGTGTACAGTGCACTACGTCCTCTGGTATGAACTAGCAAAAATATTTACTTTCATAATGAACCCTTGAACTTACCGTTCCATCGTTGGTTGTCTGCCACAGCTGCTTCAATTGAGCAATATCGAACTCTTGGATCTTTGGGTCGTACCGGGTTTATTTTTGTCACTACATTAACCAAACGATGGGGTACAGAAGAGAGCCTAACTACTTTAAATGAGGAGCAAAAATGTGCCTACTAAAGTTTTATTCAATTAAATCACGACAAAAAATATTTATTAAAATCATCCATAAAAGTAACTTCATAATTTATAGTTTTAATGCAGTCACAATACTCAACGTGAATGTTATCTTCTTATTATTGTTTCAAAGAATTTTTTTTCGTGTGGCTATTTCTAGCCGTGTGCAGCCCTTGTAAGGCAGACCCTCCGATGAGGGTGGGCGGTATCTGCCATGTGTAGGTAACTGCGTGTTATTGTAGTGGAGGATAGTGTTATGTGTGGTGTGTGAGCTGCAGGGATGTTGGGGACAGCACAAACACCCAGCCTCCGGGCCACTGGAATTAACCAATGAAGGTTAAAATCTCCGACCCGGCCAGGAATCGAACCCGGGACCCTCTGAACCGAAGGCCAGTACGCTGACCATTCAGCCAACGAGTCGGACGTTTCAAAGAATGAAAATGTATTATAAAATTCGCTGACAGCAAAACTAGAAAACGAGAATAAAACCTGAAAATCGGGCACCATTAATCCAAACGATAATTGAGAATTAGTCCACACGATCCGTAAAAAATCTGACCTTCAACAAGTAGAATTCCAGATTTATATTTGATTAAGGTTATCCACAAGTCTAGTATCCCATCGGATATTGAAACATCCCCCGAATGGACCCTTAATCGAACCAAATTGACTATCAGTTGCTTTGTATAGGTTGCGAAATATTACTAGAAAGCATAGTGTTCATTACAAGTTTACAGCAATGGTCACAATCAAAAATAAAATTCCACCCTGTATTGTCATCTCGTGACACCCTTAAGTTACGGAATAATCCCGATGATGAAACATGCATCACCCAAACAGATGTTCAGAATGAACCAACAACAACCCTTGATCCGAGGGGATCTTACGTTACGTCGTCCTGAAGGAACAAATCTGCAAAATGCAGGAAAACATTAATTCATCATGCGTCTAGAAGAAATTCCAAACACTGAAGTTAAAGAAAAGTGATAAGCCACTTGAAAATGTTCTTACTAAAGCAACTTTCGGGTTATGGAATAATAATGTCGTTGAGTTAGTTAAATTACAAGTCCACACTACAAAAACAAATGACGGAAATCTTTCCAATTTTCTATAAGTATGACTACCATTACAAATCTGTCTACCTATACTTGTCCCATTAAACCAAACTACAAGTAATCGGCAGACCAGCGTCTCACCTACTGTAATATAAAGTGAAAGAACAAAAATTGAAAATAAAATGTATTAGCAGCTGACGAATTGAAACTGCATTCGTAACGTAAATCCTACATAAATCAGCTGAGTGTCAATACAACAGTACTACCACAAGATAGCGGACATCCAAACAATAAATCATCAAGTCAAGAAAGAAAATAAAAAACGAAAGTTCATCGAACTCCATTAGCTAGGTTTCCATGTTGGACAACCCTCACATTCATGCCACCACTAATGCAACGCTATTATGGGAGCACCTTCTGGCTAGTAGGAATTATGCCGAAACATGGCTTTGATGATACCCGCTAACACTCTTCGCATTCGTATTCACTACTGCAGACACTAACATCGTTCAAGTCGATTTGCAAAAATGACTAACCTATGACTTGACTATATACAGACGACGCCCTAATCCTGTCGTTGAGCCTACGTAGTGTCTACACATCCTTAAATTTATATAATACACGCAGCATCCTAAATCTCTCGTTGAGCCAAAGTTGGGATGTCTACATATCATTTACACTGTCAGGCGACATCGAAACTTCAAACACAATCCCGGATATTTAAATTTAATCCTTGTTGAAACTCTAACACAATGAAATGAAACTCGCCACAGCTGAACTCGAATCCGGAAATATAACTATACCCATTTCGTATAATAACGCGTGAAATTCAAAATTAAACAACGTACGGCTACTTTAATCCATTTCTCAATACAATCTCAACACATGCAGTGAAGTTCGGTGATTAAAAATAAATTCAACACTAGTTAAATTTTACGTAATATCACTAAAGTAGTATACACCACCATCACGGAATCCACAGCATAACTCTAATATGAGGCTCTATATGGCCTTTCATTTCAACGTTCCAAACATGTATTGTCGTGAACTATCCAGTGAAGCAACTTTCCATCTATCTACACAAGCCAGACTATCATTCTAATAACATTCAATTTTCTATCCCGCAATGTTTCCATTCAAATAATAATTTCGTCTCGTAGAAATACAGAATAGAATTCAGTTTACAATAATCAAGCATCATCTCGACCGTATGTCAGAATGCACTTTGTTCGTGAGGTCAACTATCACAAAAATGCACTACGCTGGTTCAACATCGAATCGTCACTTGGATTTAATTGCCAAGACCATGGGAGAACATCGACTTGAAAAAAAAACAGGCGTTACAACGCGCTCACTTAGATTCTGGTCATTATTAAATTAGTCAACTCTTCTGGATTGCTTAGAGGACATCGTCATCTTATACAGCCTGTCTCAGAAATATCACATTCTAATATACAGCCTGTCATAAAATTCTTCTCCATCGACAAACAGAGTCTCTTATCCTCGGCTACATGTTCATTATACATCAGTAGAGCCCGGTCCGACTCGTTGGCTGAATGGTCAGCCTACTGGCCTTCGGTTCAGAGGGTCCCGGGTTCGATTCCCGGCCGGGTCGGGGATTTTAACCCTCATTGGTTAATTCCAATCGCTCGGGGGCTGGATGTTTGTGCTGTCTCCAACATCCCTGCAAGTCACACACCACACATAACACTATCCTCCATCACAATAACACGCAGATATCTACATATGGCAGATGCCGCCTACCCTCATCGGAGTATCTGCCTTGCAAGGGCTGCACTCGGCTAGAAATAGCCACACGAAATTAATTAGTAGAGCCCGGATTTCCATGCAAATGCATGTTTTTAAATAAGCTAGTTACACTTCTCAAACTTTGTAAATATTCGTTTTACGGCTTCACAATTCCAAATAACCGTTCTTTTTTCGTGCATGTTTGCATCTTTTGGCCTTTTTAGGAGAAAATTCATTCATAATGCATATTTGGAAGATTTTGGATTTAATAGGTAATGTTTAATATTGCATAATATGATTTTTATTCTGACTTTGATGCATATATATTGTTAACTTCCATTATAGTGCCTTTTCTGAATACTAGTTTGCAGAATTTGGACAATTTTTCCACGTTATAGGCTACAGTATGTCTATTACTGAGAGACGGAGAGAATGTATTCCTGGCATCCTATATGACAACGAAAGTTAGCAGCCTACATACGGTACAAGTCCTATAATCCAATTAACCAAACATTTTCTTATCTGTTGCTTGAGTAAACAATGATGTAAGTTGTAAGGCCCCCACGTCGATCTCTAATTCTCAGGAATAAGGTGTCCCAGTTCTACAGTTGTACATTGCTATAAATTGAACCGTAAATTGTGCATTACTCATTGACGGCTCATTTTTCGTCTATGTTAGACGAACAAAAGAAAACTTGTATCGCACTTCTGTGGCCCCGCGTTACTGAGATAGCAGCTTACAAACCCTGCATTTAACCCTTTTCCGTTGTTATCCTGGAATTTCCTACCTGGAACTCTCACTCGTCACACGTCTTTGTTATCACAGCAGACAATCGTTACCAGTTATTGAGGACATTCAAATGTGTCTGCAATCATAGCGTGGAGAAGTAGCTGCCGCAGATAGCGGTAAATTGAACAAATTAATTCGTTCAAATCCTGATTTTGAATCGTCAAGCTTATAAAAGACGTATTGTGGTGAAAATGCAAAAGACGTACAATTTGACCTCACTTAGTCCAAATGTCTTCACTGAAGTATGCATCTATCACTTCTTGTGACGTAAAAACATCATTTTCTGTGCTTAAGAATGTGCTGAGAGATAAACGGATAAGCTTAAATCAAGACAATTTGGAGAAATTAAGGCAGTTTTTCTACAATGTTTCAAAAGGAACTGAATTTTGATAGTGCATATTTTCCAGTTTATTGAGCATGTTTTGCTACATGATAGTGCATGTATGCATGCATATTTTGAGATTTGATAGTGCATGGAAATCCGGGCTCTATACATCACTCATAAATATACAGGCTTACTCTGCCTTTAACATCTCCCTAACCATTCTCATAATATTTCATTTCATTACAATCCATTTCTTCCTGTTCAAAACTTTTCAAATATACGTAATCTCATGATAAACAATTTTATAGAATCTCTCCATTAACCTCATTACGTTTTACTGACCTCCGCAACAAAAATAACATACCGTGATTTTCTGTATCACAAATACACGGTATCACAAAATTTAAGTTTCCCAAAAACAACTGATAACTTTATCAGACTTCACTGGATTTCGGTATAAATCGCAAATCTCACTGGACATTACTGTTGAATACATAATTTATTATTAAACATTTATCCTGACATGAATATTTATTTTTTAATTATTATTGTTAATATTTTTATTCATTTCATATTTGACTTTAGCACGCTCACCACGATTATTTTATCGTCATCATATTTGTAACTTTTATCAGCCGGAACATTATTTCATTGATTTTAGTACAATGTTTAAATTTCGCATTTTTTCAGTTTCTTAACAACATTTTAAACACATTTAAGAGTTTCGCACACTGACATGAACAATAGACACTTGCCTGAACATTATAATATACTTAAATCTACACACACAACATAGTAATTTAATGGGACACGCATTTACAATCTATCTACAAAACATATTAAAAATAGACAGACCTTGTAACGGCGTCATCTTAGGGCTCCTGGCTACATTTTAGCCAGCTTGTTCAGGATTAGCTACTCATAATTGCAGAGAATATTCTTTCTTACACAATAATTATATTGATACTGATTTTACATCGGAAATGGTACAAACACACAAATAACGGATTATTCTGGCAGCCTACTATCTGTACGTATTTACCATCCGCTGAAAAAACTGACTCTCTGTGAGAACAACTTGCCCTCACCCCATTTGTTATACCAGGTGTTCACGAGATATCAGACTCGAGGCTTATCTCTGGATAGTTTACCACTCCTATACTGTTTTAAAAACACACAATAATTAGATGAAAGCTAGCTATGCACTTGCAATTTTCATTTGTATAAGTTAAGTAGTTCTGTTACTAATTCAACCAAGAAATGTCCTTTTTACTTTCACCACTCGGTAAAATAGTTAATCTTAATTCACTAACTCACAAGTTTATTTGAAGAACAGTTCAAGATCTATGTTTTGTATTAATGCGACGCGAACTGTCCTCGCGACGACCGAACAAATGAGTGTGTCTACTGTCCAGAGGTGGGGATACTTATAGGTTTCCAAGCGACGCTATCTTGGTCATGATGAACTGTGGTGTAATCATACGATTCCATAACCACTGGGTCGATTTCTTTGAAACTCACCCCAAAACCAGCTAATTTCCAAGTCATGATGGTATTGTTTACAGATTATTTCCGTGCTTTTAACGGGCGTGATTAATTAATTTCATGCATGTGTGCATGTGACTTCGCGCGTTTTTTAATGGCGTGGCCTTGACACGCGCTGTTAATATGTCAATACAGAAACCAACTTTCCTCCAGGCTTAATTACATACATTTCCACCCTGTGGATTTTAGCTTCAGTTAATATTCTTACAATTCTTAATTATTTATTTCTTGGTTAATGATTTTACCGAAATCTCTTGCAATGAAGGTTTATTATGTGGAAGTTAAATATTAACTACACGAGGTCAGTCGAAGTGTTCCGACACCATCCGAATTGATGGCTCGCTCTCTCCCACGGGTATTTCTCATGGTGACTTGTCCCGCCACAGACGATGAGATGCTTGGAATAAAGAATTATGGTTGTGCTTGTAATTGTATTTTGTAGTTGCAATTTTCTAGTTCCAGTATTTAGCAGGGTTAGAATTATAGATTCTATAAGTCTGTCTCATCTTTGGCATTGACAATATGCAAGTGACTGAGCTATGGGCGTGTGTTTGTCCAACCCTTGTCCCGTTTCTCTACTGGGTCGGGTATGAGGTGAGATGAATCTGCCGTGGCGGGTTTTTTATGATCGGATGCCCTTCCTGACATCAACCTCATCAGAGGTGTTATTGAGATGAAATGAATGACGTGAAATATGGTAGTAGGAGGAGGGTGAAACCCGGTGCCGGCACATAGCCTAATCCTGTCGAATAGCACCAAGGGGTCTGCTCAAGGTTTAACGAATCACCATCAACAGCGTCATACGTCTTCACTCCATATGAGCACTGTGGGGAGGTTTGGAATTTAATCCAGGCTTTTGGCACGTAATCTAGTGATTAGAAATTGTATACCACCACCTCTCCTGCACTGCTGGCCAACATTCTGATAGTGAACATTTTTTCGACCAAGAGGACTCGACCAGCTAAGCACGGTGTCAGACCGTTTAGGCTTCAGTGCCTTAACGATCACGGCCACCTGATCACATGGGCACTAAAATGAACAGAATGTTCTCCAGTTATTATTATTATTATTATTATTATTATTATTATTATATAATTCGCTGCGGCCATCAAGGACCACGTTAAGTCTTGTTGCATTTGACACTGAACTTGGCCTTCTTTAGAACCCAAATTTCCCTCATTCTTTGTGAGTGGGCCTGCTTACGCTACTCTGTCCAAGGGGCACCGTGTCTTCTCTTCGGTTGCTCGTCTCGGTTTAGCCCGTTGGTCAACATTTTCTTGCGGAAGCGATCTCTGTTAAGGGCGTCTTCAGTTGATATTATGTATCATTTACAGGTCTTCTTTGGTATTTCTAAACCATTCTAAACCAGGGAATTGTGGTTTTGGGATTTGAATAAAAAAAGTGGAAGATCCCTTTAGTTAACTTTCTTTCGTCCATTCTTTTCAGATGACCGTAAAATCGTGCCTGTCTTTTCATGATTGTGTCGGTAATTCTCTATTTTGCTGTGGACTTCCTCGTTGGATCTCTTTTGATGGATTCCATTTGTGTACTTTGATCCCAAGATTCCTCTCAAAACGTTGCGATATTTTTCTCCAGTTCTTCTTCTTATATTTTTACAAGTTGCTTTACATCACACAGACACAGATAAGTCTTATGGAAATAATGCTCATTTCTGCACTGCTTAAATGGGGAGTAGGCTCCTGATAAGATGAGAGAAGCAAGAGCCATCTTAATTTCCAAGGGTAAGGGTGAGAGATTATTTGGAGGCATATTTCTGTGTGTTCTGTTATAAGGTGTTTGATAGGATAATGAGGCAATGTATAAACATCAGTAAAAAGCAGACAGGATTTTTATCCCAGTCAGGGACATTTGTTAATGTTTCATTGGTTGATGGATATTTAAGACAAGCTAGAAATGACCTACCAAGAGAGAACTTCATGTGAATACACAATTCTAATTAAATCTCAGATCCAATTGAGCTTCAGAAAGGTGTTCTCCAAGAGTTTTCTATTTCTTTTTAATTCAACTATAGATTTCATTCTAAAGGAACTGTCAGGGAAAAAATTAGACAAATATAGAGATTTAGAAAAAATTACCGTGGATGCTTTCACAGATGATATTGTTGTCATAGAACATAATATGCTTGCAACAACACAGAAGCTAGTGATGATAAAATCATTACTGGAAAAAATAGGTCTCGAAATATACGAAAGTAAAACGATTTGTATACATGTTGAATAAAGAAAGCTGACAGAAAGCTTAACTCCTTATACTAATAGTTTAAAAAAGGCATTAAATAAGGAAAATCCGTTAAATATTTAGGTGTTTCTTTCAATGAAGAGAGAGAACGTGGTCGTGAGTCATTCATATTAAATCGTAAAAATTACCCTGCAAACTTAAGTCTTAATGCCTTTGCTATGTCCAGACCAGAAGCTAAAGATAGTTAATCAATACCTATGACCAAAATTTATATTGTTTGCAAGTGGCACCAGTTCAACCACTTTCAGCAAAATACTTCGAAGACATACTGTATATACGCGAATAATCCCCGCCATCGAAAAACCCTTGTATCCTAACTTTAAGAGAGAACATTTTAAAAAAATGTGTGGTTGTGTAGCTTTGTTAAATATTTATATTTAAAAATGCAAATACTGCAATACAATAAATTATAAAATGGTCAGCGCAACCCATGGTCTCGGGTTCAATTTCTGTCTGGAACGGGGATTTTTACTGTGAATGGTTAATTCCCAATACTGTCATCTTCGTGCACAACACACCGCACAAACAACCACCACAGAAACATGTAATTATGAAATACACACCTCCAAATAGGGTTGGTGTCGAGAAGTGTATCTGGCCGTAAAACAGGGTCAAATCCACATGTGCAAAATAGTTTGGACCCATAACTCTACACGGGGAAGAAAAGCAGTTCATGAAGAAGAAGAAGAAGAAGAAGAAGAAGAAGACATATTATTCCTCATGTCATAACTTCATTAGTAGCCTGCACTCCAGTGGCATTTCAAAACATAGACTGCAGGCATCCGGTCTGCATTGCCAATTTTTGAGAGTATATACAAATCTTTCTGATGCAAAGTAATATCAAACCTGTGGAAATTCATTATCTTTTTTCATAATTAGCTGGGAGACGTTGCGCAATGATTTGTTTTCTAACAAAAACAAAAGTTATTTGGTTCAAAAGTACACTTGAGACATCCATGGCTAGCCTTACACACCGTAATTTAGCTCCCAACTGACACATTTTTACTCTCGTAGACGCATATCCAAACTTTCTCTTTTTCAGTCACATATTCACATATGTTGCTTTCAATTTCTAGAAACTTCGCATTTTGTCTGTGAAATGCCCAGCGGTTACTGTTTATCCGTTCAAGACACGTTTAGTTTCCCATATCTCCCATCCTCATTGTACTTTCTTCTCTCAGCACGATTACCAATTTACTCCGCTTCTTCAGTAATGTGGAGCTTTCCTTTAGTTGTGAACGACATACAGCGAGAACTTACACCCAGATGTCCTAAACACGTGCTACTACTTAAACTGACACCGCGCAAATTACATGTATGTGGCACTTCTCAGTTGTGGCGAGAACAGATTTGCCAACAGAGCAGGTGGAATAATACCAACTTCTAGATTTCTGTATGTCTGGATCACTGCATAAATTTCGGCACAAATAGGTAATACCCCGGCTTTTTGCCATCAGATTTTTAAAAAAATATGGGGATTATTCGTGTAAATACACTACATAAGATTGTATCTGTAGTTACATCAAGAAAATATTGTTTTTACCATCTGATCTAACTAAGAGCTTATTATTTGCCTGTAAGAATTTCAAAGGTCTGAGAGTTACTGTCAAGTTGTAATATTATTACTCTAGAAGAAGAACTTAAAGTGTCATGTAATCATTTGGATCTCCCTTGCCCATAAATCAGCTACTAGAACACTCCAGGGAAAACGTTGTCAGATAGAATATGACATTTGGAAAGCGTTGTCTTCAAAGGCCAAAGGGGTTCTTGAGGTCACTGAAGCCAATAATTGAATAGCCAACAAGTCAGGGTTATCTATCTATGAATGGGTTGCCTGTCTGAAAGTGAATGGAAATGTTGCAGCGGTAAGAGTAGTTTCCGTTCAGTTCTTGGAAGGTTTCCGGTACAGATATGGATGCCCATAGAATGAAACCCTTACCCCAATACCATCAAGTAAAGATGATAATTTTTACAGCACAGAAAGAAAAATAATGGAAAGCTGAGGAGGAAATATCCTGTGTTGCAAGAAACGGCTCCGTTAGATGCACGGCATAGAGTTATTCGCATGCTCAAAGGTAACCAGAAATGGATTCCTTATAGACCCAACAATTCGATTTGAAACTGGAAAAAACAACCAGAAGAACGTACACAAGTCAACAATTGATTATTTCAAGAAAAAAATATAATTTGAAATATCTGGAAGTAATGGGACTTCTAATAGGTTCTAGTGGGGCGATTCCTAAATCTTCCCATCTTTTCGGAAACAATTAGGACTATCTCAATCTTGACGAGGAGAAATTGTTACTGAGCCTTTTCGTATTTTGGAAGAAGGTCCATAAGTATGGCTGACAATTGTCAGGGGTTACACCTGAACAGAGAGCAGGAAGTGTCAAATCATATAATTTATACGGTCCTTGACTAAGAAGTTTATTGATGAAATTAATGCATTTTCAATATTGAAAAGAGGAATGAAATCAACATTTTAAAGAATAAAGCGTCTAATATAGGAAGAGCTGTAAAACACACCAATTTCTTGGAGCAGAAACAATGAGTTTATAAACAACAGGAAGGTATGTCATATTATGGGCTACCCTCTTCACTCCCATCTGTACATGTCCATTTGTCTGGTAGATCCCACACCGTGCCAATAAAAATACGAGGGCCATCCGGAAAGTAGTACCCGTTAGCGCCGCATGAAGCGCTGACAACTCGGGTAGCCACTGGGCAAGGTCAAACCGCGTCAGTGGCTTGTCTGCCTGCTCTGTGTGAGGTTGCGTGACGTTAGCATTGTCTGTGTTGTGTCTGTGATCGTTTAAAATGTTTAAACAAATTGAGACCCCGCCAGTTGTGAAGTGAGGGCCGTGATGAAATTTCTTAATGCACGAATTGTTCGACGTTGTGATATTCATCGCCAATTAACGGAGGTGTATGGAGACAATGTGATGGACGAGTCGTCTGTTCGGCGCTGGTGTCGCAACTTCAACCTGGGGAGGGGGAATACACACGACGAGGAGCGTTCAGGGAGACCATCTGTCATTACGGACCAACTGCTGAGCGCAGTAGACGAATGCGTGAGGAACGATCGGTGCGTCACAATTGATGAACTCTGTGAACATTTTCCTAATGTGTCTCGACCAATTGTTCATGAAATTGTCAAAGACCATCTGCATTATTCAAAAATCTGTGCAAGGTGGGTCCCTCGCATGCTTACAGAGGAGCACAAAACCAAGCGTATGGCTGCAGCACTGATGTTTCTGGGACGTTATTCCGATGAAGGAGACTCTTTACTGACTAGCATCATTACTGGGGAATGAAACATGGGTTTGTTATGCATCACCTGAGAGTAAACGACAGTTAATGGAGTGGCATCATGCTCATTCACCAACCAAACCAAAAAAATTCAAGACAGTTCTGTCCACCAGGAAACTCATAGCAACCGTTTCCTGGGATCACCAAGGTGTACTGCTCATTGATTTTGTTGCCCGTGGAGACACAATTAATGCTAATGCGTATTGTGAAACATTAAAGAAATTACGGCGGGAAATACAAAATCGACGGCGAGATCTATTGTCTACAGGCGTCATTCTCCTTCATGACAATGCCAGGCCTCACGCAGCTGCCATAACACATCAACTTTTGCAGCAATGCAAGTGGGAAACCTTCGACCATCCCCCGTATATCCCGGACTTGGCCCCTTCGGATTTTCATCTCTTTACGAAGCTTAAAGACTTTCTGGCGGGAAAAAGATTTTACAGCGAGAACAACTTAACGAGCCGTGAATGCGTATCTCAATACGCTGGCGGCGGAGGACTATGACCCTGGAATAAAAAAACTCGTCCCACATTATGACAAATGCCTAAATTTGCTTGGAGATTATGTGGAGAGGTAGTGTAAAGTATGCTCTTTCCAATAAAAACGTGTATATTTGTTAATAATTAGTCCTGTGTCTTTACTGCGCAAACGGGTACCACTTTTCGAATGGCCTTCTAGTTGCAATGACTTATGTCCCAACCCTTGTATACGTACATCGACATGGGAATGTCTTCCGAAGAAGTAGATTGCTGCGTCCCATTATGCCATGCGTTTGTCGTTCATTCTCCATAATGTTCAATTTTACACATGGTTATCATCAATATTGAAACAGTTACATATGTAACAGCCACGGAAAATGATGGTTTACTTTCCGAGTAAGATGTTTACGTCCGAGCCGCGGAATTACTGAGCGAGTAATGTAAACTTAACACTTTAGTGGTTGTTGCATACAATATTTTATTTCATACAATGGCGAATTTAATTAATTAAATAGTTTACTATAAATAATTTCGGCACGTCGCCAGACGGCCGTGTCCAGCACAATCCCGTGATCTAGTCACAGAAAATCAACACTCGAGAGGAAACTGGAATCAATCACAGAATTCGTTGATAAACGAATTGGAGTTCAACCAATCAGAGACGCTCTTTAAAAGAAAGTGTATGGAAATAGCCGCTGAAGACTAAAGTGTCACTTTTCGTACACTTTTGAATGTGGAAAGAAATCAAATTCGTCATAGCATGGAATAATTTCCTTTTACCATCTGCTTTACGTCTGGGATACGAAGGAGTGAGAAGGAAGAGATTGTGGCCTTCAGCATTTGCATGATGTGAAAATAGGAAACCACGGGAAACCATCTTTCGGGTTGTCGAGAGTGGGGTTCGAACTCACTATGTTCCGACTGCAAGCTGATAGCTACGTGACCCAAACCGCCCAGCCACTTCTTCGGTGGGAATAAAACTATTGAAGACACTACCATGAAGTTTTACATTACAGTATTTAATTTTCATGAACAGCACACTCTTGGTATGTACTATTCTTTGACACGATTAATTTAACTTTTAAAAATAAATAATAGTCCGCCTCTGTGGTGTAGTGGTTAGTGTGATTAGCTGCCACCCCCGGAGGTCCGGGTTCGATTCCCGGCTCTGCCACGAAATTTGAAAAGTGGTACGAGGGCTGGAACGGGGTCCACTCAGCCTCGGGAGGTCAACTGAGTAGAGGTGGGTTCGATTCCCACCTCTGCCATCCTGGAAGTGGTTTTCCGTGGTTCCCCACTTCTCCTCCAGGCAAATGCCGGGATGGTACCTAACTTAAGGCCACGGCCGCTTCCTTCCCTCTTCCTTGCCTATCCCTTCCAATCTTCCCACCCCTCCGCAAGGCCCCTGTTCAGCATAGCAGGTGAGGCTGCCTGGGCGAGGTACTGGTCATTCTCCCCAGTTGTATCCCCCGACCCAAAGTCTGAAGCTCCAGGACACTGCCCTTGAGGCGGTAGAGGTGGGATCACTCGCTGAGTCCGAGGGAAAAACCAAGCCTGGAGGGTAAGCAGTTTAAGAAGAAGAAGGAAAACAATCGTGGAAATATTCAGTGAATTGAACAAACTTCATTATTTTTGCGAAAGTAAATAATAAGGAATTTTGATATAATGTAACACAGGTAATCACTAAGTTTTTAAAATAAACTATCACTTACTTTACGTCGCACGAACACAGGCAGGTCTTATGGTGATCGTGAGATAGGACAGAACCAGGACTGGAAAGAAAGTGACCGTGGCCTTAACTAACGTACAGCTCAGCATTTGCCTGATGTGAAAATAGGAAACCATGGAAAACCATCTTCAGGCCTTCCGACAGTGGGTTTCGAATTCACTATATCCCAAATGCAAGCTAAAAGCTACACTCCTCAAGTCACGCAGCCAACTCGCTCGGTACATTGTAAACACCTGAACATTAACCTATTTCTTAAAAAATGTACTACCGAGCTCGATAGCTGCAGTCGCTTAAGTGCGGCCAGTGTCCAGTATTCGGGAGATAGTAGGTTCGAACCCCACTGTCGGCAGCCCTGAAAATGGTTTTCCGTGGTTTCCCATTTTCAAACCAGGCAAATGCTGGGGCTGTACCTTAATTAAGGCCACGGCCGCTTCCTTCCCACTCCTAGCCCTTCCCTGTCCCATCGTCGCTATAAGACCTATCTGTGTCAGTGCGACGTAAAACAACTAGCAAAAACAAAAAATGTACGGATACAATGAAGTTAAGCATACCAAATTTTGTTTAAGTAGGATTTGTAGTTGGTGAGCTATAAAAATTGACTTTTTCTAGCTAGAAAAAGGTCTACCCCACCCCCATATAATATGTTGTCATTCTTCTTCTTCTTCTTCTTCGTCTTCTTAATCTGTTTACCTTCCAGGGTTGGTTTTTCCCCCCTCGGACTCAGCGAGGGATCCCACCTCTACCGCCTCAAGGGCAGTGTCCTGGAGCTTCAGACATTGGGTCGGGAATACAACTGGGGAGAATGACCAGTACCTCTCCCAGGTGGCCTCACCTGCTATGTTGAACAGGGGCCTTGGTGGGGGATGGAAAGATTGGAAGGGATAGTCAAGGTAGGGGGAAGAAAGCGGCTGTGGCCTTAAGTTAGGTACCATCCCGGCATTTGCCCGGCGGAGAAGTGGGAAACCACGGAAAACCACTTCCAGGATGGCTGAGTTGGGAATCGAACCCACCGCTACTCAGTTGACCTCACGAGGCTGAGTGGACCCCGTTCCAGCCCTCGTACCACTTTTCAAATTTCGTGGCAGAGCCGGGAATCGAACCCGGACCTCCGGGGGTGGCAGCTAATCACACTAACCACTACACCAGAAGCGGTTGTCATTATTGATGGTAAAAATTAATGTTTTTTCGTTTCGGGTGAGGATTTACAGATTATCGTGAAATTGATTAACCGCACAAAAATACGTAACTTAACAGTTGTCTTCTCTGTTCCAATACCTGATAACATATAAGTAACAATCGAAGCGGGGTCCTCACCTACAGTTGATTATGTTGGCCAGAGTGTTCCAGACAGTAACGAAGAAGCCTGAAGCCTGCAATGTCCCATCAGCTGCAGTCCACACACTGGAGAAAGGAGGGAACTGTAAGCAAACACAACAGACTTATCAATTTTTTGAGAGAGAAGTTATTTTAGAACAGCAACTCTTATCGAATCTATTCACAGGATGTTGGATATCTGTGTAGGCACTGAATGTCATATGCTTTTTATGATAGGTATTAAAGCGACACTACTAAATCAATCATGTTACAACGCACCGTGTAGTTGACATGACACGGCGTGCGTTCTGGTTCAGCAAACCAGGTGCGTTGTATGGCTCTGCAAGCTGTTTTTAGACGAACCATGAGGGGTCTCGGTGCGGGTTTTTGTGCCGGCTAGACGGAGCTCGAGCTTGTTCCAGTATATGAGCGCTGTCCCGTGCCATTTTCAAGTGTTTACATGCAGTGATTTAGTTGGAAAAAAATATTTACAGGAACTCACCTTATTAATTCAGCAATTTCCAGATGGACTCGTATTGGGTGTCAAAATCAGCGGCCTCATGTTTCCGACAAGTCGTTTCATCAGATGAACGTCTCCCCTTTCGTAGCCATGACTTGACATATGGTTGTGGGTTAAATATATGCACAGGAGGTCAAACGCTGCTTATGAAAATAAGTCCGCTTGATCTTGCAACCAGCAGCCTATTTCTCTTTTCGGTGTGGATCTCATTCATGGTACTGAAAGCTCTTTCAGCTTCTGCTGAAAAGATGGGAATAGTCTGTACATTCTTGATTAAAGCCATCAGCTCCACTGGAATTTCCTTGGTCTCGACATACTTTGTAAAAGCATTAATGTACCTCCTCTTGTCTGGCATGTGGAAAAAGTCACAAAGGTTGCCAACACTCTCATTACCATAGCAGATATCCAAAGTAGAAGTGGAGGGCCAATTATTTTTGTATAGTACCTTTGAATCACTAGTCCGCTAGAGTACACCCATGACGTTTCAGCGCTATGTATGGATTATAAGATTTTCTTACTGAATGTAAAAGTGTTACGTCATTCTAAAGCGGGAAAATGTTTTCCAGAACGGCGTTCCGGCCCGTTCCGGTCCAACTACACCACTGTTTACATGTACATAACAAGCATTTTTTTGTCTGCTATTGGCGCGAGGGAATAGTCGTAAGTAGATAATGCATTCAGTGATTCCAATGGAGTGCTTAAACAAGGAAATGTTTAAATACATTGAACTTCACGAACAACAAAGAGTGATTTGTGACCTTAGGCACCAACTTCCCAATTATCGTAATAAAGTGCGCGACGCGTCTGAGAGTATAAAGGCACAACTGTAAGGAGATAGTAAACAGTTTTCTGTTAAACAAGCAAAGAAAGACTCCTTGATGTCACAGTCTTGATATGTAAGACAGTCAATGAAGACTGTCAGTGCATAGAGGAAAGGTAAGAGCAATAGTTAAGAGAAGTCATCCTTCACCGCCCCCGTTGTCGTTTCTTCTTCTAAGAGTAGAAAATGTCCACGTCGTCTTATTATTATTCTTCCCACACTATGCTACGGTAGGGTTGCGCGTGCGAACTCCCACGCATTTAGATTTGACCCCATTTGACGGCCGGATGTCCTTCCGTTTTTTCACATTTTGGTTTATTTCGCACCGACACAGATAGGTCTTATGACGACGTTGTAATAGGAAAGGGCTAGGATTGGGAAGGAAGCGGCCGTGGCCCTAATAAAGGTACAGCCCCAGCACTTGCCTGGTGTGAAAATGGGAAACCACGACAAACCATCTTCAGTGCTGCCGACAGTGGGGTTGGAAACCCACTATCTCCCGGATGTGAGCTCACAGCTGCGCGCTCCTAACCGCACGCCAACTCGCCCGATTGGGTAGAAAGTGACCGTGACCATAATTAAGGTAAATCCCCAGCATTTACGTAATGTGTATATGAAAAACCATCGGAAAACCATCTTCAGGGCTCCCGACAGTGGGGTTGGAACCCACTATCTCCTGAATGCACGCTGACAGGATGCCCTTCCTGACGCCAACCCTATGTGGAGAGATGTATTTAGTATTGCGTGTTTCTGTGGTGGTTGGTAATGTAGTGTGTTGTATATATATGAAAAGGAATGCATTGGAACAAGCACAAACACCCAGTCCCCGTGTCAGAGGAATTAACGGGACGTGACCAAATGTCCACATGATGTAACTAAACAGGCAACAGCAACTCCTGTAGCAACCGTGTGTCTGTAGTCCATATTGTCGACTGCAGAATACAAGCGACGACTCAATTACACACTGTGTTTTCTCCACGACTCAAGAAGAATTTTCATGTACCAGACAGAGGCATTTGCCACGTAGAGCTGCGCCGTGTAGTCAAAATGAAAATCCACAGACTGTTTCCAGTCATTCAACCGGTTCAGAAATAGAATGAATGAAGCCCCCATCTATCTGCGAGGATAGGAATTGTGCCGGCTGCCTAAGCCTATCGCACTCCTCTAGGGCAATGATTAATGAATTACAGATGAAATGAAATTATATTAGAGAGTGTTGCTGGAATGAAATATGACAGGGAAAACCGGACTTCCCGGAGAAAAACCTGCCCCGTCTCCGCTTTGTACAGCACAAATCTCACATGGAGTGACCGGGATTTGAACCACGGCGGTGAGAGTCCGGCGCGCTGCCGCCTGACCCACGGAAGCTCTCCTGCGCCGTGTAGTCATTTGTCTAATTTCTTTGATCCGAAAGTCAAACCTTGTCACTATAGACAGGAGCTCATGTTACGCAAACATATACTATACAGTAGTATATTCTTACAAGCAATTGAGGACATAACGATTACAATATTGTACTGTCCTACAGTGATTAAACATATTTATTATATTATCCAAGTCAAATGCGGCCTTAATGAACATGTCAGTCTATTACTGTACAATACAAAATTTGAGAATTTATTCCTAGTTATATACAGTACATGTTAGCCTCGGAGTCATTTTGGACTGACCAGGACTGAATAGGCTACTGCACACGGCTATCTATGATCTATAGTTTACTTTTATGTATGTCGTTCATGTAATACTGAAACATTGACTTACATCAACAGTAGACACCTTCAGAGTGATGTTGTGCAGGTCAGACCTCCTCTTGTGCAGGAATGATAGTATATTAACCCTCAGCTGAATGCCTCGATGTGGGCTCCATGTTCCTAGGACTGTAAACCTCAGAGGGAGGGCCCGATCGACACGATACACCTCCGTGAGACCCACTGTTGTGTCCCTCGTCTGCTTCTGGGCTACCACGAACTGACAGTCGAACGGGACGTAGACTGACCTGAAGAAATCTTGTAGCTGAACGCCTGAGTCCAGGAGAAGCAGCCAACGGGCAAATGACAGGCTGTGCGCCGAAGTGATCTGTAGAGAGAACATAATGGTTGTTGTAAACAAGATAAGGTTTACAAGAACACAACTTATTTATTTGCTTCACACAGAATTCTACAGTATGTACAGGAATAAAACATAAAATTGTCTTGAAGCAAAGTAGATGATTAATCTTGAGAGTTTCCGTTTCTATACACTATGTACACTCTGAATGCATTTACACTCACTGCTATCTTGAAAAGATAGTTCTTGGGAAAGATATAGTTCGTGATAGTTGAAAACTATCATTTGCACTAGCATAGATTAGCTAAGAGAGTTCCTTCTAACTTGAAGTGTCTGAGTTCATAAGCTTGTACTAAATGAAAGCTATGTCCACAATTAGAGAATCTAATGTGTGTGTCGGAGCTTGAGGATGTGTGGCATACAACTTCGGGGCTCGACATGGATGAAGGAACGGGAAAGTGGAGTAGTGACCTGAGGTGAAACCTCATACTACCAGAATTCCGTCCACCTGGTCGAGACACATTTTTAAGAGGAGTAGCCTCCGTGTTCGACGTTCAGTGTATTCTGGAGCAGGACACTGGGGAGAATCCTCATGAGTGACAGACAGGGAGCTCCTTATATACTGCACACGACGTAACAGACACGCGCACTGAAGACTGCGCGTCGAGTCTCGAATGATCCACGCTTGCGTGCGTGCGGCTGGCTGGCGCTGAGCGAAGAGAGCGGAGGACATACGACAATGGTAGAACACCCTGTCATTACTTCATTTGCTAATACTTGCGTACCACTAATCGCTTGCTAGAGCACATTACAAAAACAAAGCTGCGCAGAAACTGTGCGGAAGCTGGAGAGAGTAGGGGTTACAGACCTGTAGTAAGCGGCTGAGAAAATTCAAGTCATCAACCATTTTGATACTCCGTGTGCTACAAACAGTATGCACAACGTGTAAATCATCAAAACTGCATCCTTGATCATTAAAGGAGACCTCGACGCGAGAACTTACTAAATCTTAAAATAATTTGAAGTGAATTTCATCAAACAATTTTCTCTTGGGTTTCACAGAAGTAGGCACACTTTTGAAAAATCTATTCACAAGTTTTACGTTAAATATTATTGACCTACAATAAATAGTGCATTTTAAACCAAGAAATATTAAGGCACATTTGAGATTTTTCGGTACATATAATTCATAATGTATTTCAAGAAGTAGTACCAAATTTAACAATTCATGTTATAACATAATTTCACTTCATCATAAATAAGGTAAAAACATTTCTCTTAAGATATTTTACGAATACACTAAAATGATAGCAAATTCATTTACAAATATCTATAATGAAATATTTTCAAATGAATGAATTCACTTTGGTACCTTCCTGGAAATATATTTTTTCTTTATCAGGATTACTTTGGTAGATAAATGTAAACAAGCCTGCAAAATTTCAATTGCAGACAAATAAAACAGAACATTTACGACAGTTTCATCATCAAGAGTTGACTTAAAGTAAAGTTAATTAAATGGTGGGCTTTGGACAAAAAGTATGTATATCCTTGTTTAGAACGATTTGCTCTACACATTGAGTATGCAGTTGAAAATTTTGGCCTTTATCTAATGTCCGGGTCCCCTTGAAAAATATTCGCGTCGTTTAGGGCTGTCATAATTGCATACAGTGGGATGAGGATTTCTGTGGATATGCAATTGTATCGTGATTACAGGTTGCAAGAGGGAATTTTGGAAACTGTACAATAAAACATTACAAAAGAGATTATAATAAAAAACACGCAATACTCCAAACAATGCATTAAACATGCAATTAACAAAAATTAATAGGAACAGGTGACTTTAATAGCCTAGGTAAATAATTTCCTGGGGTGCTTCTATCATTTCTCTCACAAATATTTCATCATGTTCTACATATAGCACAGGTGTTTAAAAATATTCTCTGTATCACTAAGCTTTCTCGGTGAGTTTGTTACCCATATTATTATTATTATTATTATTATTATTATTATTATTATTATTATTATTATTATTATTATTATTATTATTATCACATCCCTGATTTCCAACCATGGATCCCTGCTGGAGTATCCTGAGGGTCTTTTCGCCTGATAATGCATGTTGGGATATATAGTATTCTGATTTCCAACAAGAGAAAATTTACTACCATGCAAGATAGCTGTGCTATTTGGGATGTGTAGCTGTTACATGTATACAGGAGATGGTGGGTTCGAACTCCAAAGTTGGCAGCCCTGAAATCCGCGGTTTCTCACTTTTACATCAGGGAGAGTCTGGGCCTGTACCTTAAGATCACGGTCGCTTCCTGCCCGTTCCAAATTTTGCCCTATCCTACTGTCGCCGTAAGATGAGTCGGTGCGACTTAAAACGAATTACAAAAATTAAAGAGAACTTGCACTTTATTGTGTTCCATTACAGTTAGCATGATTACGCTAGATGGCATCTCTAGTCTCCCTCCCATAAGTTAGTCCGTGTCAGCGCCTGTGTTACCTGTATATGCATAGTATTCCACGAAGGGACTGTATTGTAAACAGAAACATGTGTGTTTTTGTTTTTGATTTCATGTGGATTAACTATATTTGATTCTTAAGTAATGCTGTCATTAACATCAACATATAAATGATACGTATTGAACCTGAGAGATTACCTTCGTGAGAGCCTGTTCTGTAGAGTTGGCGTTATTCAGAAGCACGTACAGTGGCATATTCCTCCAGCAATTGATGTGAACCATGTCCGAGAAACTCGATAGGGCGGCAGTCCCAAGGTCATTGCGGTGTAGAAGTTTCATAAGGTGGACCAAGCCATGTCCCAACTCCAGAAAACCTATGGAAAGAAAACATTGTTTCTTGAGTACGCGTTGTGTGAAGTGCACGATACCACCACACAATTATAATAAAGGAAAAACGGACATGAAATTGCGAAAGATAACCTACCTTAACCCCAATCGTTGTTTGTAACAAGGTTCAGAGAACGAAGGAAGTAACTCCCATCATTCTATCAAGTACCGATATACTGAAATCTAGACGCCAACCGACCTTATAAGCGAAAATTTCACTCAGTTCATCACAGGGAGCAGCTTATACCCCCAAAAATCAATCAATCAATCAATCAATCAATACTGATCTGCATTTAGGGCAGTCGCCCAGGTGGCTGATCCCCGATCTGTTGTTTTCCTAGCCCTTTCTTAAATGATCGCAAAGATTTTGGAAAATTATAGAACATTTCCCTTGGTAAGTTATTCCAATCCCTAACTTCCCTTCCTATAAACGAATATTTGCCCCAATTTGTCCTCTTGAATTCCAACTTTATCTTCATATTGTGATCTTTCCTACTTTTAAAGACACCACTCAAACTTATTCGTCTACTGATGTCATCCCACGCCATCTCTCCTCTGGCAGCTCGGAACATACCATTTAATCGAGCAGCTCGTCTCCTTTCTCTCGAATCTTCCCAGCCCAAACTTTGCAACATTTTTGTAACGCTACTCTTTTGTCGGAAATCACCCAGAACAAATCGAGCTGCTTTTCTTTGGAGTTTTCCAGTTCTTGAATCAAGTAATCCTGGTGAGGGTCCCATACACTGGAACCATACTCGATACCCCAATAAATTTCCTATTGTTAAAACCAAGGGTGAGACTGAGAGAGATCATTGAAATCAACACATCTGTGCTAGCCCATGGCAGATACCATAGCGCACTGTAAATACTATATCTCACTCAGTAGACTGATGTTGAATAGCATCTTTTGGTTTGGTGAGGATAGCAATTGAACACTACCTCAGTCCTCATTTTTCTAGTACACCTCATCAGGCTTGTGTATGGCCGTTGATGGTGGAACTGTTGTGGATCCAACCAGCAAAGGACTCTTTATGCATTAGCGACAGTAGGTTGAGTGTATTACCTTTTTATATTAGTAGTGTCATATACCATACGTTTCTGAAGGGATTAACATTTTGGTGTGCTGTGTTGAGTCATGGATAATAATACTGATTGTGTGCAGTGAGTAGAAAAAGCTGCGGATCTCTAAAATAGAGAACAACGTCCCATATGGGGCAGGAAAACTTTAGTCCTAACATATCCATTGCTGTCTACAGCAGGAGCCCCTCTTCTGTTGAAAGTATACAATATACCTTATACCTTATGTGAGTAACACCTCAAATATTTGAGACATGCTGGCGATTCCACATATTTTACGTGAAGGTTTGTAAATCATTTGGAGTGATGGAGTATAGTTAACTCACGCTGGTAGTCCGGAGTGTAGAGCAGCAGAACACAGCCCGAACTGAATCTTTGCTGCAGACCTGTCACAATCTCCGCTGTCGTGTCGACGCGCAGACGTTCACAAAAAACTCGGGGAAGGAAAAACATCAACAGGTACAGAACCATAATCTTGATCCCAAAATCATGAGCACGATTCATCGCTGGAAACACGTTCACCTAAAAAACGAAAAAAAGTACTTCAAGGAACAATAATAATAATAATAATAATAATAATAATAATAATAATAATAATAATAATAATAATAGAGTCTGGCGAAACGAATTCTGAACCTTGCCCTATCAATGAAAGTTTAAAAAAAACAATTGGCTGCTCGAAGTTGGAAAAGATTTTCAGGAAATAGGCATCACAGATAACCTGTTCAGAAAATTAGTCGCCAATCACCGCTTTACACATCATCCAAGCACTACCACTTACAAAAGCTAGTCAGAAGATTGCAAAAAAAAATCCACAGTGAGAAGATGAGGTTTTGGGAGAAGAAAAAGGCAACGACATGAGCTAAATAAGTTCAATCGCGCTCCTGAGTCGGAAATAAAGAAAAAAAAAGGTTATGACTACGTCAAGGTACACATAGGAATGCACCTATAAGGTGAAGAAGGAAAACTAGGAAATAATACCTAATAGGTCCAAGATTCAGATTATGTTAACAACAGTCGTAATTAACAAAATTAAATTAGCTTTTTCCGTCTACAAACTTAGGTCTAATGCCGAATTATACATTCAGTGTAAATAAGTAATACAATTTATAACAACGTTGTAAAAATCATTGGGTCAATACCAATTTTGGCAGCAATACAATGAATTCGGAAGCCAACCATTTTCACAAATTACAGAGGATCAAAAAATACGATACAAGGTCTCTGTGGAGTAAATATAGCCATAGAAAATATATGGAAGGTACACATTTTGTTACATGAAGTACAAAGGAAAATTTTTACTCGACCAAATTATACTAACGTACAAATCTATCTCGCCGCCTCTGTGGTGTAGTGGTTAGCGTGATTAGCTGCCACCCCCGGAGGCCCGGGTTCGATTCCCGGCTCTGCCACGAACTTTGAGAAGTGGTACGAGGGCTGGAACGGGGTCCACTCAGCCTCGGGAGGTCAACTGAGTAGAGGTGGGTTCGATTCCCACCTCAGCCATCCTGGAAGTGGTTTTCCGTGGTTTCCCACTTCTCCTCCAGGCAAATGCCGGGATGGTACCTAACTTAAGGCCACGGCCGCTTCCTTCCCTCCTCCTTGCCTATCCCTTCCAATCTTCCCATCCCTCCACAAGGCCCCTGTTCAGCATAGCAGGTGAGGCCGCCTGGGCGAGTTATATCCCCGACCAAGAGTCTGAAGCTCCAGGACACTGCCCTTGAGGCGGTAGAGGTGGGATCCCTCGCTAAGTCCGAGGGAAAAACCGAACCTGGACGGTAAACAGATGATGATGATGATGATGATGACAAGTCTATCTCTATTATATAAAGCCAGAAGGCTAGCTGACTGACTTCCAGATTAGCTAGAAACTTGAAATTCGGCAGTTTGATAGCTTTCAGGGTATAACCTATGAAAACATTCTTAAAAAACCCACATATTTTACCCTCCCCCGCCCCTTTCGGAAATAATTGCGGACGGAAACTTCCAGGTGCCCTAGAAAATCGATATTTGGCAAAATTATAGAGTTTGGTCTGCAAACGACGGAGAAATATTCCAAAAAGTCACACTGTTTAACGTTTTACCTCCGAGAAATATCGAGATCTTGAGGCAATTTTCATGACGGTGCAGACTGTCGTTTCGAGGTACTTGGCAAAACGTAAGACGTATCGCAAAACGGACAACACAGTCGCCAACCATCATGAAGAGATCTACAATTTCTGTTCTAGTCGTATCTCAATCCCTTAGAGTTGCATATTCCGATTTTACGTCAATTTAGTACATTTTCCATCATTTATTTTACTGTTTGGCACACTTTATGACTGATAGAATCATGAAATTCGGCAGACTCATTCGTACGTCCATGGACTATATGCAAACCAAATTGCATGATTCTAGGTATAATGATAATTTCGTGTGGCTATTTCTAGCCGAGTGCAGCCCTTGTAAGGCAGACCCTCCGATGAGGGTGGGCAGCATCTGCCATGTGTAGGTAACTGCGTGTTATTGTGGTGGAGGATAGTGTTAAGTGTGGTGTGTGAGTTGCAGGAATGTTGGGGACAGCACAAACACCCAGACCCCGGGCCATTGGAATTAACCAATTAAGGTTAAAATCCCCGAACCGGCCGTGAATCGAACTCGGGACCCTCTGAACCGAAGGCCAGTACGCTGACCATTCAGCCAACGAGTCGGATGATTCTAGGTGCCGTGTACGTACGGAAAACGAAATGAATATGTGGAAACTGTACTAAAATTTCAGCCTAATCTAAGATTCTAAACCAATCCAAGGTGTACCCGGTGGAGATACGACAAAACGTCAAAGAACCAAAACTGTAGATCTTTTTATTTTGCTATTTGCTTTATGTCGCACCGACACAGATAGGTCTTATGACGACGATGGGAGAGGAAAGTTCTAGGAATTGGAAGGAAGCGGCCGTGGCCTTAATTAAGGTACAGTCCCGGCATTTTACTGGTGTCAAAGTCGGAAACCATGGAAAACCATCTTCAGGACTGCCGACAGTGGGGCTCGAACCCACTGTCTCCCGATTACTGTACACTGGCCGCACTTACGCGAGTACAGCTAACTGTAGATCGTTTCATCCTCGATGCGCCTCCCAAGTTTCATGATTGTAGCTATGCATTTGGTGAGGAAAAAATATCTCAACTTGTGAAAAACGTATGAAATTTGCCTCAGATCGAAATGTTTACCTACATCAATTCTATAAATCACCAATATACGAGAAATAGATATAGGACCAAACATATAGGCTACTAAAAGCGTCGTCTGGTGGTGCAATCCGTATGTCGATCGACGTACCGTTTTACCACAGCAATTATTCAAATGAAGGTCTGTACTTACCAACGAGTATATCCTCGCGCTCTCCACTATATAAAGAGAGAAGGCTATCTGACCGTCTGACTGACTTACTCACTCACTCACTCACTTTAATGTTTACCCACTTCCGTATGAGCTAGAAACTCGAAAAAACGTTATCTATTCTATAAATCGCCAATATACGATAAACAGTCATAGGACCAAACACGTAGACCGCTAAAAGGGCTGTATGGTGGTAAAATCCGTTTCTCGATCGACGTACCGTTTTGCCACAGCAATTTTAAAAATGAAGGTCTACGCTTACAGATGTGCATTTCCTCTCGCTGTCCATTATACAAAGCCAGAGGGGTAACTGACTGAGTCACTGATATAACATTTTACCCACTCCGAGATGTTGAAAGTAAAAATTCCAAAAAGTTCAAACTTTAACTTTTACCCCACCCCAAACAAAATAGCTGCCCCAAACTTTCATGTGCGCTAGAAAATTTTAAGTTGGTAAAATTATATATCCTTGCCTGCAGCTGATGGAGAAATTCCGAAACGTTCCAATGTTTAACATTTTACCTCTGAAAAATATTGAAATGTGGAGGCAATTATCACAACAGTGCAGACCATAATTTCGAGATATTTTGTGGCTAACCAGTAAGCCGTGTCACAAAATGGACAACCTTTAATGAATAGATCAACAATTTCAGTCCTATGACTCTCAGTTGTATCCCAAACCCTTATGCCTTACGTCAATTTTGTACAGTTTCCATAAGACTTATAAGACTGATGGAATCATGGAACACAGCCAGCTCATTGGTACGTCCGTGGGCCATAAGCAAGCCAAACACGGTTTTTATATTGTGTTTGGCACCGCCACTAAAATTGCTCACAATCTGAGTAAAACCAAGGACAAATAGTCCTCACTTTTACATCCTGGGGTATACGAAGTTCCCTGTACTTGCGGTAAGGTATACATCGGCCAAACATGCCGGTCCATTCGTACCCGTATCAAAGAACATGAACGTAATATTCGTCTCAACCAACCAGACAAATCAGCCATACCTGAGCACGCTCTATCGTCGGGTCATGATGTCATGTTCCAAGATGCTCGAGCTCTTACCCACACTAGACACTACAGGTCCAGGATTATACGGGAAGCTGTGGAAATACGTAGAAATCCTAACAATTTCAACAGGGACACCGGCTATCAATTAAGTAATACCTGGTTGCCAGTCATTAAGAATTTACGTAGGTAGTTCCCTTCCCGGTCTCTTCACTCTTGTTATTTCATATCGGTGTTTTCCAAATTCACACGTTCCTCGTGGCCAGATGTTTCATTTCAGGCTTGTGTCTCTGCCATACACCTGCCAATGTCATGTGTTACGCAAACACGTTACGTGAACCGCTTAGAGTGATTGTGATGGTTCGGTCAGCTTCCACTTCGAACGCTAGCGTTGCCACGTCCTGGGGGCCATCTGGTGGCGAATGAACGTACCATTTTTCCACTTCTATTATAACGTCCAAATTTAAAGTGTCATTTTTTAAGAAGCCTTTCTCGTGGACAGGCGAGATTTCTTCTGAGGACGCAGAGCACAGTTCCCTGCGAAACGTTAAGAATTTCACCTTAATTTCTTGACACGGCATACGCCCAAAAGCCTATACAGTATCATATATATAGTTATCACTTATTATTTTCATGAAAGGGTCAAATACCTCCCAGACAATTCGAGCTTCCACAAGGACAAAGTTTTACTCAAAAATTAACTAATCTAAAACTTGAAATCAAACACATCTATATAACTCTGAAACTGCATATTAGATGGTAAAATATCAATCAACATCTCAAAAACGAATGCTATAAAAATTCACTTCGCACATAATGGTAATACAAATCTTAAATGTAATTATGCAAAAACTATCCGGACAACGCCGGGTAGTACAGCTAGTCTACTACAAAATGAAAAGTAAGTTTGTTTGTTCTTTATACAAATCTACACGCCTCCACTGATCAGTACTAAATTTGAACGAAGGCTCATGAGGCACTCGAACGGGTCGTAGAGGTAGATATATAGTCAAAAATATAATAAGATAAAATTGGTCAATTTGGTCATAATGTGTGATGTACGGGTAGAGATGTTATGTATTTACGCCATTTTTAAACGAAAGTCTTAAGAAATAGACTGAACAAACTAATAGCATAGAACTTAAAATCCATTATACAATGTTGCGATTTATTCCCTGGAAAATGAATACAAAATTGTTGTTTTCAGGTAGCTAATTTTGCTCTGTGATACAACGTAGTGATTTGTTGCCTGGAATGAGTATTGAGTGATTGATTTCAGGTGCGTACTATGTATGTATGTTGGGTATTCAGCTATTCAGCCCGAAGGCTGGTTTGATCCTCTGCAGCTCCGCCAACAACTGCCATCAATAGCCTAGGCGTCACTGAAGAGGCGTACTAGGGAAATGAGAAGGGGGTAGTTTCCCGTTGCTTTCCTCAGCGAGCCAGAAGTTTCTATTACATATCAGTCTGCCAAGCCCACTGAAATGCATGCACCAAGCGACCCTATGATCGATATTTTCACACCATTTATAACAGGGACTGGCTGCATAAGGAATGGTATTACTAGCATCACTCATACCTCAGTCACTTTCATAATGTCAAAGCCAAGGATGAGACTGAGACAGGTCAATGAAAGTAACAAATTTGATATAGCCCATACCAGAAGACATAGTGCACTGTAAACACTACATCTCGCCAGCAAAGGCATAGGTGCGTATTGCCATCTATAATCGAATGTGCTGTCAAATACAGGAATCGTTACATAAGGTAACTCTGAAAGTTATCAAAATTAAAATAATAAAATAAAAGTTACACTGAAATTTATGAACTGAATCTGCTATAATAAATGACAGGAGTTTCCTGAGAACAGACACAATTTGGGAATTTACTTCTCCCTGTTATATTACCGTTATCTAAATTAGCATAAACATACATATGCCCTCAACTGGCCTTTCATGACCTGGTATCGGATGAATACTCAAACTAAATTTCTTCGACTTCTTGTATTACATAATTGACCTGAGTTGAATATGAACTGAATACGAGCTAATATAGCCTGTACGATTTGTATATGAGCAAGTTGTAAGCACTTATGAGCACTTATGATCACTGTGTTGTATACATGGATTCTGTGGGTCAATTTATTGTTAATTTGCCTTTAGATCAGCTGAACAGACCTGCTTAACATTTACATATTAGCATTTTACACACTCAGAATTTTAACCCGATCGGGTCTGCATGATTCACAGATATTTTTCCCCAGTTACTAAGGAGATGCTTTAAAGTCTAAGGTTTTAAATTTATTTACACTTAACAGAGGTCTGTTCAGTGATTTAATTATCCAGTTGCAATTTGCTTGGATGCTGTAAGCGAAATGTTGTTTTAAAAGTGGTAACCAAGCTGCCTTCCTTCCCTAAGGTTACTGACCCCATATTTACATTACAGTGTGGATGAATCCTCCCACGTCGACCATAAAACAAACTAAATGACACGAGAAAGAATCAGCTAAGTATATTTTATCCTAATTATACCATCTAAATGCACTCCTGGAAGAGAAGACACCCTATCATATCTAAGCTATACTATTTACACAAAGCAATACAATCACGTACCAATCCGAATGTTATTTACTTCTAAGATGCTGACCGCACCTGTCATTAAAATGACTGAATATTACTAAATATTCTAATGATTTCACTCGTACCAATGTCTGTGGTAATGTCCCACCAGGGACGGTATGTGACCAAGTCCAATTATTTCATATCATGGTCACCGTAACAATTTAAGGGCACGTGTCTCTGAAGACCATGGTAAAATAGTGGAAAAATCACTATATTTGCCATCATAATTTGGCCAGATACACTTGTTCTAGGTAGACAAAAATTATTATGTGCAGTGAATGAACATTGTAGATTGTTTTTATATTATTAGTTATTGGTTCATTTTAATTGTTAATTTTTTATGAGAGTTTATTTCTTGCATTGTTTTTTAAGTCTGCAAAATCACTCCAAGCTTTCGAATGGGTAAACTCAGAAAATACTCGTGTGATATGAATGATATTTTTACATGTGCTACCCACAGTATGTAGCTACAATGTAGACTACAATCATGATATTTCGTAAAATAGTTCTCTTGTGGGAAAATTTCTAAAATTGTTATTAATATTTTCATAAATTGTGTTGAATATTTTATGGCCCATGCTTCATAAATAAAGAGCTATGTTCATGATTGTAGTCTACTTTTCAGATAATTGCACACTGAAACTGTGTGCCAAATTTCAGTGGTCTATCATTAACGGTCACTGAGATAGTAAAATAAATATTCTAAAAAATACAATTTTTCAGGAGAGCCAATTAAAGTAAAAATTTAAGTTTGTGACCAACCCGTCTAGTTTCAATGCATTCCAGTTCCATATTCCTCATGATTGAGGACACACTCATCATCCTGCTGATTTATCATATTTCTTCTCTTTGTTCTGGCTTCTTTCGAGCTTTCAAATATGGCCCTCTCAGCATCAATTACCCTATGGTGATCAATTGCAGCTAATGCTGAGGCCATATTTTCCCCTGAAGACATTCCTAATGACTCCAGTACCTTACATCTGGATGCAGCACCTGCATTGAAGCAGATTACCGCATCCAATGCACCCATTTTTAGAGTAGGAAGACCTACAAATCTGCATTTTGGCACACGTTCCCAAATGCAATGATGGAAACCCTCATTACGGCTCTGTGTTCGTCCATATAAACATTTTTCGAAGAGATTTTTGGCACTAAGATCTATATAAATAGGTTTTATGGCTTCAACAACAGCATTAGGTAATGAATGTTTATGAGAATAATTTTTACCCTCAGCCTTTGCTCTCTGGTACCCACACCAGGAGTCTGTACCTGGAGGACATAACACGTGTTGTGGGTGGTCATCAGCTGATGCTTTGTGAAGTAAACTAGCCCACACAGATTTTCTCATAGTTTCCAAATTACCCTGGTTTCTCCTTATAGCTGAGCCATAGTACAGTTGTAATAAGCCCTGGATGTGGTTTTCTGTGGTTTACCATTTTCACACCAGGCAAATGCTGGATCTTTACAAATAGAGAATGTCTTGCATGCTACTGGCTTCTGTTTACAACCTAACACGTTGCAGCTGACAGGTCTAAGAGCAATCAGTTCGTACGCACAGCAGCCAATCGATAAAATACTACTTACCACTTTCCGATATCTTTACTGGTGGAAAAGTTATGACATTTTCAAATAATTTACATTTAAAGGAGCTTGGCTAGTTAGTACAGACATTTTTAAAAACAACATTTAGGACAAAATATGCTTGCTAACATATGTAAACTATATATATTCTGAAAGAGAGAACTCCAAAGAATAGTAATACACGAAAATAAAAAATTCAAATTTTTGAAAATAATTCACGTACACGTGCCCTTAAACTAGTTGGACATTTCGCTTAAATTAATCATCTAAAGAGTCAGATCGGAATAAATAGGCATGTAGCCTACTTCACGAAAATACATCCGGCTGTACTATCATCGTAAAATATCCTATAATTATTATTCATAGGTAAAATTACAAATAAAAGGTCAAGTAAAAAATCAAGGACATAAATATTATTACCTAACCTCCATAGCCAAAATGTTATCGTGTCAGGTATTTATAATTTGATTTTTATTATCATTGTCATCATTAATGTTGTTATTATTATTAATTTTAAAGTATAAAGTAATTGGGTATTAATTTAACTCTGCTTCATATCAGAGGACACAATCTGGAATCAACCAAAAATCAACTAAATATTCCCAGTGCGTCTGAATGTTGTGATTATCACGGTCTTTATAACCTCTCTCCGAGCATCTGCCTTCCTCTATCACAAAACGTCTTGTCCCTACTTATTTCATCTCTATTTTCAAAGTAGATTCTTATTTCTATTTCTCTATTATTGTTTCATTGGAGCTTTATTTATATTCTTTCCATCGTTACTTGTGAAATCGTACAAAATTCCAACCCCACGTTAAGTCAGTTTTTGTATTTACGGTAATATTTACGCCATAGGTTATGTATTTATTTTGTATTGCGAGTGTCATTTATTTGTTGTAGGGAAAGTTGTGTAAGAAGTTGGTTTTCCGAACATGACGTGTGTCTCCCAATAATTTTCAAGGCGTCAGTACGCCAATGTTGAGAATCACAATTTTAAAAACGGCGTGCCACATGTGACAGAAATTGAAGATTGTGATTACATAGCTAGGACAAAGAAAACCATGCGACTTGAAGAGTTTATTTTATGGCTGGTTGTCCAGAAAGTTGGTCTTATTGGTCTGAAGTAGAGGAAATGTTGTGATCGGTTGGTTGTCCTGTTTGAGGTGTGCGACGTTTAGTCCCAATGAATGCTGCTTGTGTCTGTTTGTTGGAGAATTGTCTCTAGTCAACGGACGTCCGGTCGGGACATACGACAGGCTTATATATCATCATATGTTATATAGAAGTCTGCTATGAAGTGCTCAGTCATTATACTTAGCTGAATATAACGAGAGTGTGGTTTCAATGTAAAAAATACATGAATTGTCACCAAAGGTATCGGCGAGTTTGGTGAGGTTTAGTGGTATTTAACCTCAACTTCAATCAGTCAATGACTACAGATCACTTCGAGATGGTGTAGTTGGTTATACGGCTGAGGTTCGTGATCCAGCTATTCAGACTAGCCAGATTATATATATATATATATATATATATATATATATAAATTCAAGCTAATAAGATATTGTGTATATATATGTACAGTTGAGTTTAGCGTGTGTCAAGGGACGGAGAAAGTCCGAATATGATGTTTCATAGCAAGGTTGCCGTACCAGCTAATTTAATTCAGTAATTATGTCGTGTAAATTCAGTGCAGATTGTGAATAATAAGAGAAAACAATTTCTTTTTTAAATTGTAATTTTTGTTGTCATGTGTTATGGAGGTGGTATGTATAGGTATATCATTGTGGTTAATTTTAAGTGTAGGCTATATCTCTTGCGTTGTCGCTTTGTTGTCATCTGTTGTGAAGAATATTGAGGTGGTTAATTTTGAAGGTATATTTATATATTTTAAAGGACTGCGTGTCATTTCACAAAACAGTATAACCTAGCCAGTATATCCTCATACCTTTCTCAGTTCAACAAGTCGTCAGATAGATAAGAAAGTCAGGATATCGTCAGCCTATGACCCCACCCTGGATAATATTCACATGCTAATTTCATATTGTGTATCATCAAGTGCACTGGTACCCAATGTTTTCTTTTTTGTAAGTTGTGTTCCATAACATTGTATTAATTAAGAGTAAATGTATTGGGGAGTCCAGAAATCTGAAGATGCCACTTGGGTTATACAGAAGTTTAGTTTTAATAATAATAATAATAATAATAATAATAATAATAATAATAATAATAATAATAATAATAATAATAATAATAATAATAATAATAAGAGTGCTGATCAACAAAGGCTGAGACTGATTTTTTCACAGATGTTTATTACTCCATTTCAATGTTTACATGATCTTTTCAAAGTAGTCCTTTCCTTCTTCAATGCACTTTTTATAGCGTCTCTGCCAGCCCTTGAACACATGCTGCAGATCATTCTTTGTCAGGTCCTTGAGAATCGCCTCACTTTTCTTGAGCACTGCTTCAGAGTTCTTAAATCGAATGCCCCTAATCTTTGCTTTTAGTGATGGGAATAAAAAATCACAGGGTACAAGATCAGGGCTATAAGGTGGATGCGGTACACAGGTAATGTTGAATCAAGTCAGAAACTGCATGACTTGATTTGCGACGTGAGGCCGTGTATTGTCATGATGAAGTCGTCACCCAGTCCGAGAAAGCTCTGGTCGTTTCTTGGCAATGTGCTTCCTCAGCGTAGCCAATACTGACGTGTAGTAACAATAGTGTGAGGGGGAACTGCATGCTGGTAAATCATTCCATTACAGTCAAAAAATGTGATCACCATCACTTTCCCTGCAGATGGACAACTTTTGCCTTCTTTGGTGTTGGAGAACCTGGAGATTTCCACACTGTGCTGGCTTGTTTTCCTTCAGGATCATAATGATGCAGCCATGACTCATCACCGGTGACAACCGATTTCAAAAACGCATCCCTTCCATCAGGAAAGAGACACAGCACCTCATGGCATGTCTCCATTCGCACATCCTTTTGTTCGTGGCACCCAACGGGCACAAACTCGGGTCATATCGAGATCACCGTTCATGATCGTAAAGACACTGCCGTATGAAATTCTCAACATTTCACAGAGGTTACGTAATGTTATCCGCCGATCCTCACGGACAATCACAACAGCTGTGTTGATGTTGACTTCAGTCATAGCAGAAGCCGAAACACCAGGCTCACCTTTCTTAACACAGACAAGTCGGCCTTCTTTGAAGTCCTTGAACCACCTAAACATTGTTGCACGAGGCAGTGGCGAATATAGAATATATATTTGGGGGGAGCCAAGATTGATGTAAGGTTAATTTTAAGAGGTCAGACGATTTTAAACACTTTAGAAAGGAAAAAGGAAACATTGATTTGGGCTGATACATACATACATACATACATACATACATACATACATACATACATACATACATACATACATACATACATACATACATACATACATACATACTGAACCATTCTGTTCATGGACCAATAGTATAGATTTTAGTACTAGATATTGAGATTACATAAGACCACCCATGAAGTCATTGTCTTATAGTTTATTTCATAACAGATTCCAGAAGAAGCGTTCTCGTGGGAAGAGAGCTAGAGCGTCAATATGAAAATCTCCAGAACCTCATTAAAGGGAGTTATGTCCCAAGCCAAGCCTCTTAATGAAGATTGGGGACGCTTCCCGGATCCCGGCAAAACTAACCTTCGGAGGGAAGAAAGAATTAAATTAATATCTTTGGTTACAGAAGAGATGCATTGGATCTGACACAAGAATTGCAACCTGCATAATTTATGCTTAATTTTGATATGCATTAGGGCTGCAATCATAAATGCATTCGTTAAGTAGGGTACTTGACGTGCTTTGTGCGGGAAAACTTCGAGTCGCGGGCGCGCGTATCCTGCACGCGATCAAGCGGCGTGGCTACGCCAACCTGATTATAAATGCAAGGCCGCCTGGCACATCAGCCTCATTCTCTGACCGTAAGGCTGCTTGAACGAAGTCGTCATGCTACAAGTCGGCACCGCGAACAACGTTTTATCTTCGAGCTGCACATACAACTAGTACTACTGAATCTGCGAGGAATTACCCTTGCATCAAGCCAGAACGAGCTTCTACATCATCACTGCGAGGAAGCCACAACGGGAGCTGAAGTCGGCACGACATCGGGAATCGATCCAGGAACGTTGGGCGTACCTGATCAGCGCGACGTCGAAGGGGACATCTTCCAACCATCTAAGGAGCTGTACGAAGGACTCACACAAGATAGAATGTCTCCAATTGTTCACCAGTATCTGCTGCAAGCGTCGCAGTTTGTCATGATGTGGTAAATTCAGTGGTCCACAGGAAGGGCCGCTCCGTCATGTCATCAATCCTATAAGGTCAGAGCTTTCCAATTCTGTTTCAAGCATGTCATTTAAATTTAGATAGGAACAAAGGGGTCCGTCAGCCAACAGGTTAGTTTATGGTAGGAAAATTCTTGGTAATAAAGAGCTAGGCCTCAAGCTCGAACCCCGTACATTAGGGTAGATGATAGTTGTAGATTCCTTGTTGGTGTGTTTATATTTCATTTCGATAGTATTATATTAGCGTACGTGTTATCTTCATGGGTCAGGTCCAACTACCTTGGTCATGGTAGGTTAGTCAAACAGGCAGGCACTATTTATTGTGTCGCGTTTAGGCATTTGTCTCTGCAGACGTACGTTGTGTAGTTGAGACCAGGATTTACCCCGTAATTCACCTAGCTTTACTGACAGGGCGAGAGAGTCCGAATGTTTGAGAGATGTGGGCATTATGCATGTAGCTGACTGTATGAATTGATATGAGAGAGCCCCAGCACAGTTTGAGAGTGTATTGGATGCATTTGAGATGCCTTATTATGGCCATGTGACTATAGCTTACTGTATTGTGCCTTTGTATTATCAAGGTTAAGCCCATGGGAGGCGGAAATAAGATTTGTTATATTGCTGGTGATATTGAGATGAGGGCGGATAGCCCGTGTGTATTTAAAAGAGTGCTTTTAGCGGCCAGATTATGTGAGGTACTTTGAAAGGCGAGGTTTCTTAGCACGCAGTCAGTCAGCTGGGCTCATAAATTGTGTGGGCTGCCGCTTGTCGAGTGCTCGGCTGGTGAGGGTTATTGTGCCTGACGTCACAGTCTTGAAGCTTGGTTATATGGCTGTCTGCAGCTTGTCGAGTGTGTAAGGGGGAGAAGACGACCTTGATGTTTTGAACGCAGGGAGATATTTTTGTTCTGTTTGTTCTGCTTTAATTTTAACACTGGCCCGTTTGATATTGACCCCTTGGACATGTTGGTTGTGTTCCTTTGTATATTGTTTGTATATGAATATTCTACGCCTTACTCTTCATGGGACCAGGGTTCGAGACCGGGTCAGGGCACTGTACATTATGTGTTTATATTTGTTTGCACCGGGGTTCGATGGTACGAGGCATAGTAAATTTTATGGAAATTACTGTTAGATGTGTATTTCAGCAGATATCCATTTTTCTAGATTTCATTACTTACACAATTGTAACATGATTGTTACAGCAGAGCTGTTTCGTGAAGGCAGTGAACTGGTTGTCATCGGCTCAACATTATCTTTACCCCAATCATATTTGAAAGCTCTTATATTTGTAAATAGTATATTTTATGTAATAAATCCCTGGTTGTAAAACTTTGAATGCAGCGATGTTTTCTGTTAGATATATTTTTTCATTTTATTTTAGCAGATTCTTACCTGATTAGTCACATATCCTAGTGTTTTATCTTAATATTGCCCTTTGTTCACCCATGTTATCCCTGAGAAGTGCGCGATTGTGCGGCCGAGCGTGGATATGTGTTCAGGTAAGACTATGTGCACAAGCTCACGTTTGTGGGAGTTCTTTCACTACTGTACTCTGGGTTCGAGACCGGCATTCGCCTGGCCGGAACCATACGGTCCTGTAGGGCACAATACATACATACATACATACATACATACATACATACATACATACATACATACATACAGTACAGCAATGGTTACAAAACGAAGTCCAGGTTTCTTGGTACACTTGCAAACTTATCAAGAACTTCTTCGTCACTAACTATAATGTCTCTGTGAATAGAGAGTAAAGCAAGCCTACTGTCAGATGTGCTGTTCCTTAAGTAAGTCTTCAGTCTCCTTAGGCTAGAGAAAGTTCTTTCTACGGTTGCGACAGAAACAGGAAGAACGGCGAGTAATTTGAGAAGGGTATAAATGTTGGGGAAGAAAGTCTTATCACATTTTTCTAGAGAACTTACAGCCATTTGAAGGATTTTCCTAACTCCACTTTTCTTTCTACAACATAAACTCACTTTGCACAATCTGTTTATGTGACAGATCTCCTTCGTAGAAACTAAAAGCAGCCTCCAGTGAACCGAAATCTGTTACGATACACAATTGTGGAAGGATGTTTTGTAAGGATGCAACTATTTCCTTGTGAGATTCAAAGCGTTCTTTTAGTGAGTTACAAAAATCATCCAGGTATGGCACATAAACAGCTATTCAATAGTATTCTTCTTCTGTGGTGTAAGGGACGTTGCTACGTGCTGTTTGAAGGCAGCAAATTCTTGGAATCTCTTCTTTAATGTCAAGTTTGGCAGCAAATGACTGTGCTTGATTATACAAGGCTTTAAATGAGTCATCAGCATTTGCTCTCTCCTTCGTTAGAAGTTGGAAGACACTCATGACGTTAGTCAAGGCCTGTGGAAGATCTATATTGTTGTTTTGAAACTGCTCAGGTAAGTTATGCATGGTTGATAGCATCCAGCTAAAAACAGAGTCGTGCCTTTCTACCCATCGGGTTTCGCACAATGAAATAAGTTTCTGTTTCTTTTGTTCTGGACAACATTCAGAAATCATTGATTTCAATATTTCGTTTCTTTTGGCTGATATATGAAAGAATCCACAGACTTCTTTTATGACACCCATACAGTTTCTTACAGAGGGTACTTTTTATCGCATCTGACAAACATAAATTTAGTGTGTGTGTGAAGAACAATGTGTATAAAGGGCCAACGGTAGCCCGAATTGCCCGCTCATCGTGGCAGCACCATCGTACCCTTGGTCTCTCATTTTGTTTAGATCAAGCCCCAATGTTGACAAGGTCTCCAATATTGTGTTGGCCAAACCTGCTCCAGTGACGTCATAAACGGGGACGAATGTCAGAAAATCTTCTCTGATTTTGAAGGTTTGTTCCTCTACATAACGTACACAGAGAGAAATCTGTTTGATTTGGCTGATGTCAGTGGTTATCTCCTAAAATCGAATAAAAACAGACTTTCTGACATTTTGATTGCATTAAGTGACCGAATGTGTTAATAAGTTCGTTTTGAATGAAAGAACTTGTGTACATCGTCTTCCCACCACTGGTCGTTAATTGGTCCTTAAGAATATTATCTCCACTGTTGGCTCGGTATTTCAACAACGATCGAAAATTCCCATCATTTTGGTCCGGTTCTTCAAGGCTTATATATTTTTTCGGTGGGGGAGGCCAGGCCCCCTGGGCCCCTGGGCCCCTCCCCCCTTATATACGCCCCTAGCACGAGGTAGTGTATCTTCACCGTACGCTTGCTTCAGCTTTTCGTAAGTTTCAGTGGCTGTAGAGTTTAAACGAAAACAGAATTTGATTGCGTGTACTGCTCCTCTCGCGTCACGTCCATTCTCTGGTATGCGAAATGCACGTAGCGTCTACACAACAGAGCATTACTACCAACCTACCGATACGAGAGTGCTGCCGCCTACGGACATTATACATAAAAATCCGCTCTTTTCAAATATTTGTTACAGATAGGAAACTATCACGAAAGCTACAGGAAAAATCAGTCTCAGTCTTTGCTGATCAGCCCACGTAACAATGGATTTATGATAATTACCCTGTGTAGTGCAGGTTTAAGTACCTCCGTGGCTCATACGGCAGCGCGTCGGCCTTTCACCGCTGGATGCCGTGGTTCAAATCCCGGTCACTCCATGTGAGATTTGTGCTGGACAAAGCGGAGGCGGGACAGGTTTTTCTCCGGGTACTCCGGTTTTCCCTGTCGTCTTTCATTCCAGCAACACTCTCCATTATCATTTCATTTCATAGCATCTATCAGTCATTAATAAATCACTTTGGGAGTGGCGACCCCATCGTACAAATAGCCTATATATGCTTCATTCATTACATCCCTGACCCGTTCACTGGCTGGAAAACAGGTTGTAGGTTTTCATTTTCAGTGCAGGTTTAAAAGCGAATGTCATCAATTTTCGCATAGTGCATACAACACGCTATCTTATCTTGTTGTCTACCCTAGTAAGCTTGTGATCAATTTGTGGAGCTAGTGTTTGGCTGGTACCAGTGTACTTGTAGACATTTGCTCTCATAACGTCACTTGTTAATCCAGGATTTTCTCACTGGTACCTCAACATAACATTTTCCACTTGCGGGGTTTTATTACTTTCTCATTGTGGGACAAAATTTGCTTATTGCTCGATATATTTCATTTATTTCAGACCACAACTCACTTCTACCCATTCTGTCGGCTCTGCATCAATAAACTCACTGTTATGTAAACAACAAAAATTATCATTTATTTCTTAGAAGTCCCCAATTATTTTATTGCGGTATGGCATCAATAATAGATCCTTCCATGGACCTCAATATGCTCATACTCCGACGTTATGTTGAAAAATTCGATAATTCCATAACTCAGAGTTAGCCAAATAACTCATGAAAATCGCTATTATTATTATTATTATTATTATTATTATTATTATTATTATTATTATTATTATTATTATTTCCGTCTCTTTCAAGGGTCTGCACACATCAAAGAAATAACAACACTAAGTCACTATTATTATTTCTGGCCGTCTGCCCTACATACGTCTGCACCCGTCAGATCGTGCAGTTCGAACTTTTATACATCCCTAATACATCCGCCGAATCAAGTTATTTTGCAATGTACGCATACTACTGCCTTGTCGAGGAACGTACCTGTTGATTAACTGCTCTCTCAACTATACGAGTGTGTTAAAACAAAAATCTGTAAACTATTAATAATAATATTAAATAGCCAACACCTGCATTTTCGCATAGTGCATACAACACGCTATCTTATCTTGTTGTCTACCCATATGTGTCAGGAAACTAATGAAATATTTGTAAATGATTATCTCTCCTATCCATCTACCCTTAGTCATCTCTTGTAGGTTCGATTCCTAGGTTTGGAATGTGCAACAGTGGGCTGGTTCGCGGTGGGTTCGAATCCCGGGGCAGGTCAGGGAATTTTACCTCCAGCTAAATGTTGGTTTATAGACTACACAGCCTTCATGTTTACAAATTGTGATGTAAACTGTTACTACAATAGCATCCTTAGTCTGGATTTTCTCACTAGGCAAATGCTGAGACTGTACCTCAGGCTAGGTAAAGGAACAAGTCCCCGCCTCACACCTCTTAAAACAAGAGCACGTATTCGTGCTCACCTACAAGCAACTTCTCCGCCAGGATAACACTGAGATTCTGAAAAATTGTAACATTCCTGCTTTTCCGACCAAGTGGCTGCGCTGTTTGGGACACGTGCTTTCAGGAGATAGTAAGTGGGTTTTTTTTTTTTTAGTGTAGAGGTAAGGTTCGATTTTCATTTCAGCTATCTGCGAAGTAGATTTTCCGTAGTTTCTCTGCTTCTTCTCCAGACAAGTGCCGGGATAGTACCTAACTTATTCCCACAGCCCGCTACCTCCAGAAGCCTGCGTTCGATTCCCGGACACACGTTCGTAGAATTTAAAACATTTGAAAATATTCCTGCTAACACAACAACCTATTGACTTATTTTTATATGTGCCATGTCATTTACCATCCACAAACAAATATTCTTACGATATTATGAATGAGGATAGCCCTTTATAATTATTATTAGTGTGTGTTTCTACACCGTATATTATGGAATTATAGGCATAGCCACGATCTGTGTTCATAATAAGGATTACAAATAACAATTAAGTAAGGAACACCCGGAGTTCGATTCTTGTCAATGTCAACATAAGAAAATGATTGTGGAATGTGTGGTAACCATTTTAATGATAGAGAGTTCCAGGCCACTTTAATGTCACAATCATGATGTTCGTTACTTCGACTCCCGACCAGGTCAATGAATGTGGTATTTCCCGATGGTTATCATTGATGGATGATTTATTCTGTTAGCATACGTGACTTGTGTTTATTGTACATTTTGGCAACGCAAACTCTGATTTGTTGTTGTAATGTTTTGATTTTGGATTAATTTCATGTGATTGTATTGATTGAAGCAGAGGTTCTGTCCTTCTGCTGTAGACTCGGTGTAGATATAAGCTTTTGGGGAATTTATGTTAGTTGTAGGGTCCTTCGCTACAAGTTTATGTTTATTTAATGTAAAAGGAAACAGCTGATCATGTATGTGTGGTGTTAAGTATTTTCCTTGTAAAATCAGAATTGTAGTTCATAATATTCACGTGAGATGTACTTATCGGCTCGGATTCGTTTTTTGTTAGGTGTTTGTAGATGAGCGTATGAAGCCACGAAATGAAAGAATGATTTAATATCGGTTAAATAATTCATGTACAGCAGAAAGATCTAATATCAGTTAAACAATTCATGTACAGAAGAAATGAAGTATAAATTTTTGGATTTAATTGTCACTCAAGTGAAGATGGTGTATATAATACCAGTCAACTATATTTGTTTTTGTTATGTTAATAAGTAAATGATAACAAAAACCGATAGGTGGTAATTAAAAGAACGATTTAATTAAATTGACGTCGGCAGTATTTATGGTAATGAAGTTGTTAAACATGAATTTGTTAAGAGATGTAATAATATTTCAATTGTTTGATATGCATTTGTTTGGATTTGGAGTATAGTAAAGAAGAATGTTATTTATGGTAATAATTTATAAATGAAATTGAATTGGTTTGAAACTTATGCCGACTTGCAAAATTCAATGAAGCATTGGTGATTGATTGGAATAAATAATTAAGTGGATTAAATCAATTTTATAAAATGAATCAAATTAGTAAGGGTTTCAGTTAATCGAGTGCGTGAGTGACGAATTTGTATAGCAATTTTTTTTCATTTGCCATTTATTTTAGTGTTCTACTTTGCCAAAAGTTTATTTTTTCTTCAATAAATTTGTTTTGCCACAAAAGGTTCTCATTCATGTCTTTTTTATTTAATTTTTCTTCTCTCTTACCCTTCCTGCTTATAATAATAATAATAATAATAATAATAATAATAATAATAATAATAATCTACTCGAAGATATCTCTGGGTATTGCCCGTTATCAAACGTAAAAGTGTAATTATATTTAATAATTATGTCTTTATATATGTCGGTAGTCTCTTTAACCTGTACAATTAACCAGCGTTGAATATGTCGTTAGTAAGTATTGGTGTCTGGAAATGGGAACAGTCCAGCGTCCGGAAATAGGAGCAAGTCTGTCCATCATTCAAATTTCGCGCCGTGATCCCACGTGCCGTGACTTACATATTAACACCCACACATTGCCTGGTTAAACCTTCCATCTTCAATACTTAAGATTCTCTTACTCTCAGGTTGTACTTATTCTCATTTTAAGTGAAACGAAAGACCAGAATAAATATACAGTCAAGGAAAAGTATAGGAGGCGAGTATTACGGAGTTTCCTTTGATATTGTTTGGAGCAAGAACCGCGCGAGTCCTCCCATTCGCTACTGTTTCGCTCTACTGCACAGGGATGCTGTCATCTAGTTAACAGTTTCGAAAACTCGTCAGGCGCTTATTTCAAATGTAAATCACATAGACGTTACGAATGTCCGGAAATAGGAGCTGTCCGGGTATTGGCCCCTCTACCCTATTTATTAAATATGACCTACTTCCGCAAATTAAATTTCATTTTGAATGTCACTACGATTTCCTATTCAAAGTAGGAGAAGCATTGTGTTTACAAAACTTTATCTTCCTGTAACTACATGAAACTTAATTTATTTGTTTACACCTCATACTTATGCAAACGTTCACGAACTGCAGTAATATAATTTACCTATCTCTGAGCACTTCTGCAGAATGTGCTGCGTAGCTGGCTGCTTGTTGAGTAGCTGAGTTTCTTGTGAAAGCGCAACTTCACCATATAATAAACACTGTTGCTTCCTAGAGAATCCAAAGTTTTCCAAAACTACCAGACCCACAGCTAGCGCAACTTTTCTCAATCCAAATTCTTAGTTAATTTTTATTCGTATACCATTCACATTCCATAAATTTGACAACGCACATTTATTCATTGATGCATTCATTACTTTTCCGTTCTGGAATAAAAATAAAAGTGATGGTTTGATAATTATGTCAAGAGTATGATTTATGTATCAATAAAAAACATGTTATATGTGTGAAAATAAAATACGATTCTGGAATATAATGTTACACGATAATTTTAAAACGACCTTTTTCTGTGAGCGCTATTACATTTAGGAAATAACTTTTACATCATCTTCATTCTGGCACTTCCTGCATCTTAGTTTTCAATATTTTTTTAAAGAACAAAGTTCATATTTCACACGTTTTCATCCGACTTGACGTGGAATGTGCTGTAGGTTACCTGTAAGCTCGTGATAAAAAAAGTTCTCTTTGTTATGGAAAAACATGATTAAATGAAGTTTGGACAATTTTTCTCATGTTCATGTGTTATAGCTCCCTCCTTCACTTGCTGCCTCATATTATAACATCGATTGTCAAGACATCTTCCACTCTACAAAAACTGACAGCCTCAACCGGGACCGAACCTACAACGTTTTGATGCTGAGTCTGACCCTTTATCTCCAATCTACTGAGGCAGCTAGCATTATAATATTTGAATTTAATGTCTACCACGTTACGTTGCCCAAATAGTACCTGTTATATAAATAGCTTGTTGTTAACACATTATTAAAATAATATCAGCAGCTAAAATACGAAATTAAAATATATTTCACTCAATATCTAATTTGCATCAAGGTGGAAAGTAAGATCTCTTACAAATTTTACATGCTTAAATACTGTATCGTTAAATAACAATTTTCCTTTATCCTTTGTAGGTTCACACAAGAAGATATTACCTAGTAGTTGCGTATTATGTGTCTCCCAGGTGGTGCTGAATGTGGAGATCTTCATAGCCTGCCCAACACACCAACTCCACTCCCTCGTCAATGTGCGAGTGTGCTTGTACAGCTGGAAAAGAATAGTACTTCCGAGATGTCACTTGGTGGTCGATATCATCTCTGTTTGCTGTACTTGACACTCGGGCTACGTGATGATGACAGTGTGAGATACTAGCGGTGTAATTAACACGAACTAAAGTACCTATAGAGAAAAGCAAATACACCTGTTCCCTACATGCAACTGTTTGTCCGACTCATGCATTGTTATTCATCTATTAGTTTAGATCTTAATTAATGTTTCGTTTATTTACTTCTAAGCACAGTAGTATTGCACTTCTTTCACCATGTGTACTCAGAGGTCCTTTCTTGTAAAGAAGTTCGAAGCTTTGGAGCGGAGTGCAATATTGTTCTTATTTGTTCTTTTGTGTACAAGGACGCCATTCGTTCTGGGGAAATACACGAGTTTCTGTATTTTATAACTTTCAGGCAGTCAATATTGTATGAAAATAAAAAATTAAAATTGTTTCATTGAATTTCTCTTGTCAAATTTAATGTGTTCCCCAGTCTTCTTTACCAGAAAATGCTACTGGTTATATCAGTCTAGAAGTTTGAATAACATTAACATTTGTTCACTGAAATTCTACTGCTTACTACGTTGTCCGACACCCATATCCACGTATCATAGGAATACTAACCCTAGAACTGGGAGCACCAGGCGAGTTGGCCGTGCGCGTAGAGGCGCGCGGCTGTGAGCTTGCATCCGGGAGATAGTAGGTTCGAATCCCACTATCGGCAGCCCTGAAAATGGTTTTCCGTGGTTTCCCATTTTCACACCAGGCAAATGCTGAGACTGTACCTTAATTAAGGCCACGGCCGCTTCCTTCCAACTCCTAGGCCTTTCCTATCCCATTGTCGCCATAAGACCTATCTGTGTCGGTGCGACGTAAAGCAACTTGCAAAAAAAAAAAGTACTGGGAGCTAACGATAAATCAACATATGTACACCTATCTCATTCCCCACTATCGACATAACGACAGGTCTCCATTATCGGCAACAGCTGCTAGAAAACGCAAAGTTTTTTTTTTTTTTTTTTTTTTTTTGCTACTTGCTTTACGTCGCACCGACACAGATACGTCTTATGGCGACAATCGGATAGGAACGGCCTAGGAAGTGGAAGGAAGCGGCCGTGGCATTAATTAAGGTACAGCTCCGGCATTTGCCTGGTGTGAAAATGGGAAACCATGGAAAACCATCTTCAGGGCTGCCGACAATGGGGCTCGAACCCACTATCTCTCGATTACTGGATACTGGCCGCACTTAAGCGACTGCAGCTATCGAGCTCGGTACGCAAAGTTTTCTGATAAGTGGCAGCATCCCTTGAGACATACTGGATTATTTAGCGTTCTAATGAGTTACCTTTAGAACAAATGGAGTTTACTTTAAAATACGATGACCAGTATTTTGGAGCATTTTCATGAATATAATGAGAGTGAATCAAATGTATCTGTTAACTCAACTGACAACTCTGATTCAGATTGTAGTCGTTTATTGTTGGAGTGATGGGTGAAATGAACTAGGCTCAAGTGACTCAAACCTAAATCCAAACATCAATTGTATTTGTTTACCTAGGCATTTTATGTTAGATTGCGATGCAAAAATAATGTAATAATATAAATTCAGCTAACAGTTTTATTGAGGTGCCTAAGGCTATTGCCATTAAATTATACTGAGGTGAATAGAACGTCATTACTCTAGTAGATTACTAAGAGCAAATATCAAACACATGTATATATATGAAGCCAAAAAAGCAGGCACTTATAGCACGTGAATGTAAGTAGCCCCCGGTGCACTGTCACTGCGCGTACTTCAAAGGAGGCTTGCAGTGGGATATCAACGGCGCACTAGCCGCCAGCGTCTTTGAGAGGTGTGGTAATCCAACTGATGAGCCCGTATGGCATTTAGACGAAATGCTGGTAAATTCACGATTGGAAAAGAGCTTGAATAGTCAAAATCAAACAGTTTTACTACTCTTCCATGGATGATAAAGGAAGTTTTAGTAGTATACACTCAAAATTTACATGGATATTACTAAAAGTCATTCCTCTACAAAATACGTATTTTGAACAATTCCAAAGAGTCAATTTTTGATTTTCATGTGAAATGTTATAAAATATATGTTTAAAAAATACATTTTAAAACATTAATGAATGGGATTATAAAATGAAAATATGTCGGGAAAATACAAACCACTTATTACAACATACAGTGCATTCTGAACATTGGTACATGGTATTTGTATATCCCAAGGCTAACGCGCATATCAGTCATATGTACAACAAGTACTGCAAATCAATGATAACATCGAAAGTTTGAGGTAAATCAACTTCCAGCTCGGGGTTTAAGAAACTTGAATAATATAATATTCAGCGCCACCGGAGAATAATTATGTGAAGAAAATTACTTAATTTAGCAAGTTGTTACGTTGTAAAGATATATCTTCTACTCAACGAATGTTGAGGGCTTAATTTTCTTTAAACAAGTAAGCGAATGTCAGCGTTCTCGGAAAAGATACAGAAGACGAACATTGAAGTCATAATTATCAATCAGCAACTCTACCAGATAGCTCACGTGATCTGGATGCCAAACACCAACAGATACATTCTTTTTCCGAGGTTAGAGAAGAAAACCGTAACACAGGATAGCAAAGGAAACGTTGCGAAGATGTTGCAAAAGCTAGTCTGGCAAAGTACAACCTAGGATGAACGTCTAGAAAAATTTAGCCTTATATCACTCTCTATAAAGGAAATATATCAATGGATATTCAATTTTCACAACCGCATTGTACTAACACGTACGTGAGCCGTAGGAATTAAACCGTACATAGTTAAAATCCCCAATCCGCCCGGCAATCGAACCTAGGACCCTTTGAACAAAAGGCCAGTACGCTGACTATTCATCCAAGAAGCCGTAACCTCCTCTAATCTTTATTAAGATGATAAAAATATCTAGACGAGCCGGGGTTCGAACTCTACACAGCTTACTACAGAACACAACACATGGGCCTTGAGTAAGTATTCAGCCTAACCTGTTTGTTACAGTACGTCATTAACGAATGTGATATATCGTGAGAAGCGATGATAAGCGAGCGCACTGTGTGTTGCTTGGCAGCGAAGCTGTAACGACCCCAATTGATTACATTTGATTAATGAATATTTCGATTAATACTGTATGTCTATGCAGATCGCTTATCCCGCCAGTTGATAAGGGAAAGTGTTGTACCTTTCAACAAAGAGGTGGGAAATTTACTGAAAGTGGAAACATGGAACGCCTTTAGCTATCATGTCTTCTTCTTTTTCTATATCTGTTTACCCTCCTGGGTCTGTTTTTCCCTCGGACTCAGCGAAGGATACCACCTCTACCGCCTCAAGGGCAGTGTCCTGGAGCTTCAGACTCTTCGTCGGGGGATACAACTGGGGAGAATGACCAGTACCTCGCCCAGGCGGCCTCACCTGCTATGCTGAACAGGGGCCTTGCGGGGGATGGGGAAGATTGGAAGGGATAGACAAGGAAGAGGGAAGGAAGCGGCCGTGGCCTTAAGTTAGGTACCATCCCAGCATTTGCCTGGAGGAGAAGTCGGAAACCACGGAAAACCACTTCCAGGATGGCTAAGGTGGGAATCGAACCCACCTCTACTCAGTTGACCTCCCGAGACTGAGTGGACCCCGCTCCAGCCCTCGTACCACTTTTTACATTTCGTGACAGAACCAGGAATCGAACCCGGGCCTCCAGGGGTGGCAGCTAATCACACTAACCACTACACCACAGAGGCGGACGGCTATCATGTCACTGCACAAAATTAATGAGGTCGGAAAGAAACTGGAGGTGAACCAACTCCAGACCAAGATGCACAGCGCAAGCAATGCCAGAACACGCCGCAATTCGTGGATGTTCCTTGAAGTTTATGTAGAGGTAATACTGGAGTTCCTTCTACTTTCAGATATGTTCTGCATCTCCGGATGAATTATGGAGTTACTATGGAACGCTCTCTACAGTAGAATATCGAAGTACTGACAACAGCCAAACCGAGTGTACTATAAATGAGAAGTTCTTAACAAAATCATCCTTTGGCAATTTTTACGAAAATGAAATAAGGATGCCATTCTGTGGCTAAAGATGACTGTTACGATCTTCCATTATGTAATCCGTCAAAATTAACCCATGTGCGGCTTTGCGCTTTCTGGAAGAATCACCTTCTTGTTTTCTTCTTTTCCTTCTTCTTCTTCTTATTCTTCTTCTTCTTCTCTTCTGGTAATGCCTTTTCCCCGTAGAAGGTTGTCGTCCATCGTAGAGAATTTTTTTTCTGCTTCCCGTATTAGGGTCATCGTATCATGGATATCAAACTATGGTCATAGTTTCCGTGTCCAAGTTATTCTCCACTCTCATCAACGTTTCCCTTCTATTATCTGTTGTATCAGGCTATATTTGACATTCCGACAACACAACACTTGTACACCATCAGTGATAAATTTCTAGAAATAGACTTTCAACGTATTACGTCATGTTCAGTACGTATTCTACATAGAGAAGAGGTGTTAAGCACAGAACCAAATGGCCAACTTGACACCAGTAAATTCGAACCCGCAACCTTCCGATTTCGCATCGGATGCTTTACCAGTTGAGCTATGGTGACCTAGGCCGTATCTTGTCTTGTCTTGTCTTGTCTTGTGTTGTCTTGTCTTGTCTTGTCTTGTCTTGTCTTGTCTTGTCTTGATAATTTAATGGGCTTCGCGTGACAGCGGTGTACCCCGTCACTGACCCTATAAGGAACATCAAAGTATGCAGGAGGCGAAAACGCAAGAGATAAAGTTAAAAAAGGAGGTTATGAATTCTACGACTAATCTGCAACACGCAGGAGTAGCACAAAGACACAAAGCTTCATGCCAGAGCGACCTATCTCGGCGACTTGCTACCACACGAACATGACCGGGTCAACATAAAAGGTAGAGACAAAGGGACAGAGATTAAAGAAAAGTGTTGGTGTCAGAAATAAATTCAATAGAGCTACCACCGTAGTGGGCGTGGGATTGAGTATCCAACATGGCAATTGAGTGGGTAACGCGAATTGTTGCCTAAAAATCGGCTGTAACCATTTTATTCTACTAACTTCGAGCAACGGACATTGAAACAAGATATGGTTAATTGTACCAACCGAAGTACGACATTTACAGAGGTTAGACTCAACCAATTTCATACGAAATAACTGATCAGGCGTGCACATATGATTTAGCCGCAAACGAATATTGATGTGACGTCTAGTATAATAATGTTTGGTGAACAACGGAGAGCGCGGAATGTTCGGAAGGAGCGTAAACAAACTACGACCTGTTCGACACGAGGGGTGACTCCAATCGTCCTGCGGTTACGTGCCAGAAGCGACCCATCAATCACAATTGATCTGCATTTAGGGCTGTCACCAAGTGGCAGATTGCTTATCAGTTACTAACTTAGTATTTTCTAAAATAAAGTTCTGATGCCGTGGTTAGCCGGTTCGAGTGTCGTTGGACGAAAAAATAATTATAATAATGTTGATAGCTTTACGTTCCAGTAACTATGTTTCTGGTTTAATGAGACGACGAGGTGCCGGAATTTAGTCCCGCAGGAGTTATTTTACGTGCCAGTGAATCCACAGAGAAGAAGCTGACGTATTTGAGCACCTTCTAACATCAACCGGATTGAGCCAGGATCGAACCTGCCAAGTTGGAGTCGGAAGACCAGCATCTCAACCGTCTGAACCACTTAGCCTGGATGAAAAAAAAGCACCATCATAATGCAGGCCGGCAGAGTAGGAAAGTTGGCGGTACACAATTTGTAATCACTTGTGCCAAAAGTCTGGATTCAAATCCAAACCTGTTCGCATTGTTCAAATGGAGTGAGGGAATATGATGCTGATGATGGTGATTCGTTCGTCGGATGACGACGTAAAGCTTTGAACAGACCCCTTGGTGTTATTCGAGAGGAGTATGCTACGTGCCGACACCGGGTTTCACCCTCTCCCTACCCCATTATCATAATCACATCCATAAGCGCAAGACGCCCATGGGAGTCAGGTAGAATACGTACTCGTACACTCCCGGCACTAATAGGACACGATAAGTAAGTAGGCCTAAGTCATAAATAATTTCAGAGAATTAGGAAATTTATTGAACATCTCCCTTGGTGAATATTCCAATTTCTAACTCCTCGTCCTATAAACGAATATTTCCCCCAATTTGTCGTCTTGAATTCTAACTTCATATTGTAATCTTTCCTACTTTTAAAAACACCACTCAAACATTTCGTCTATTAATGCCATTCTACGCCATCTCTCCAATGACAGCTCGGAACATCCCGCTTAGTCGAGCAGCTCGTCTTCTTACTTCTAAGTCTTCCCAGCCCAAGATTTGCAACATTTTTGTAAAGGTACTCGTGTGTTTTGTTACCAAACATTATCGATTGTTTTCTGAAAGGGTTCCAACCTCAATTTCGGAGTCCCCGGTACAGCGTAATTAGATTCTGAAACAAATTTAGATATGATTAGCTGATGTGCGCGTGCTTCGCTACGGAATCCTACATTGTATTCAGAATTCTACACGTTGTGAGTAAGACTTTTCTCATGTGAAGACTGGGTTAGGGAATTATAATGACAGTTCCTCTTGCCTACTATCAGTCACAATGAACTTGGGGAGTTTTCATTACGATGGCAGGCCCACTTCCTACCGCCAGTCAGTCGAGTTGGGCAATTTGATGATAGTGGCAGACAATCACTCTCCACCTGTCTTTTTACATCCTTAGAAAGGCTGTCTTTGTGGTTTTCCCAACTGAAATCATCATAGGTCATTACAATAAAGTCAGTAGGAATATCACGATTACAAGCTATATTATCATATGAAATAATAAAATAGAAAATCGCACTTTTTCTCATTTTTAACGAACAGTGCTATGCTGCCGATCTAACAATCCAAAGTTCCCGACCTGGAATGACCAGGCTGTAGACGGCCGTGAACACTCTTCTGCCATTATTCCTTTAAGAGTGCACACTACTTATTCCAATCAGCGCCTCGGAGTAGGGATCAAATGCGTGGAATACTATGATAAACCTGTGCGTTACGTACCAGTAGTATCAGACAATCGACGAACCAGAGGAATGTCATAATAAAGAATAGAGTTATCTAACTCCACATCCCGCTGTGGGTGGGGGCAGTAGAATAACATCCAGGGTATTGCCTGCCTGTCGCAAGAGGCTCTCAACTTGGGAGCGTGGGTTGGCGACCACGGGGCAATGAGTTGAGTCCTGGCACTGCTCCCATCTACTTATACCAGGCTTCTCACTTTCGTCTATCCTATCCCATCTCCCTTGATCAACTCACGTTCTTTTCCGACCCCGACGGTATTTAGGAAGTCTTTCACTTTCACGCCCTTCGTGGCCCTTGTCTTTCTTTCGCTGATATTTTCATTTTTCGCAGTGTCGGATGCCTTCCTTTTTTTCTCTCTGATAATCACTACCAGCACATTAACACGTAGCGTTTCTCATCTAATGGTTGGCGTCAAGAAAAACATCCAGCCGTAAAAGTCTGCCAAATCTGCTACAAACCCTGACCCGCAGTAAAAACGGAATAAAGTCGGGAATAATAGAAACGAGCCCAGTGGTATCACTGCTCGCTTCTCACCAAGGCAGTCCGGGTTTGATTCCCGGCCAATACATGTGGGATTTACGAAATTAAATGCCACGTCCTATGGGTCGGATTCTACATAAAAATGTACGGGTAATTACTTTTTAATAGAAAAACATTAAAACAATGACAAAGCGATGTACCTTTTAGAGGATACCACACTTGACCAGATTGGCCGTGGGAAATGATTTTCATTGTTACAGCAGTGTTCGAAAACACCATTGGCGGCAATACATGCTCGGCACCTTCGGAGAAAATTCTCTTGAACCCGCCTCAGTATCTCGTTTTGACTGATGTCCTGAGCAGCTTCCAAGACACATTCCCGGAACTGTTGCAGAGTTTCCACTTCTCTGCGATAAACCTCAGATTTCATGTACCCCCAAAAGAAGTAATGTAAGGGGTTTGATCGGGACTTCTTGTCGGCCGATCCATCACTGCGGATAGGCGGCTTCCAGGTGACGGCGCACTGCGTTGGTAAAGTGCGGGGGTGCCCCATCATGTTGCAACCACAGATGCCGTCGCGTATTGAGTGGAACATCCTCTAGTAGTAGTAGTAGTAGTAGCAGTGGTAGAGTGCCTTCTAGAAACTGTAGATAAGATACGCTAGCCATTCTATGAGGTAATATCACAGATCCTCTGATAATGCTACCCAAAATCCCTGTCCAAACATTAATGGGAAAACCGAACCTGGTGGTGGGAACGTCTCATAGCATGGGGCTTGTTCTCCGACTACACATACGCGTTGTCAAAACTGAAGCTGCCATTCCTCGTAAACGAGACCTCATTTGTGAACATGATGTCTTAGGGTTGAGGATGGACCTATTCACAGAAGGCTATCTGCGGTGCATAATTTCTTTCCAGTAGTGCTGAACACACTGCAAATGATACTGATGGTGCCGGTCTTCCTGTTATGTTTGCAGGACGGTCAACTCCTACCACTCCCGCGATTTGGCGAGTATTGATGCTAGGGATCCTCTGCAGTAAATTCTAATATGCGGTCCTCTGTGCGAAGATCAGGCCTAGACCCACCAGCTTCACGCATGGGCATGGCGTTTCCAATGTCAGCTATTCTCTGTAGGGCCTATACCTGCTACAACACTCCTCACTAGAAGACACAACAAATCATTGATTGATTAACATTTTTTAGCATCTGGCTTTTAGTGCCAGGAGGGTCCGAGGATGTATGCTGTGTGAGGGTGTTGCCTGAGAGTGTAACTGCACGGGCTAGAAATTGGAGGAAGGTGCCATCAACGCATTTTCCTGAAGATGAAAATGGTAAACCACGAGAAACCATTTTCGAGAATTTTTAGGATTTTGTCCTTGAAATATCTCTTGCGTTGTGCCTATTTATAACCCATCTATGGTTTCTTTGGGAATAACTCGGTTTATGGCATTCCAAATTATACATTACACTGACATATTTCAACAAGTTCTTGAATTGGGGATATGTGTGTGAAGTGATATATTTTTATTTAAACTTTCGTAAGAAATGTACTCATTCATTATTATTTATGAGCCTTTCATGCAATCATTCGAATTGTTCTCCGTAAAGAGCTGTATAGGTTGTATTTCCCGATGACTAATTCACTGTACATTAATGTTGTGCACAGTTTGCGGATTAGTAGTTGAACAGAACAAAGACACTTTCATTCCCTACCCTGTAAGAAGTGTTCTCAATTTTTGGCCATTTTTCTAACTTTTTCTGGTTCTGATTTAGCTTACCTTATCTTGGGGGATGACAAAGCTTATCAAATGACGATTTGCTTGTCAACGCCAGTCGCATCCGGCACGGTTACAGATTATGCGGTCACTAGTGGCACGGGTCGCATGCGGCACGGTCGCATCTGGCACGACACCCATCCTGCCATAATTGTCTAATCTTACCTCGACAACCGCTCCAATAATCAGTGAAGGGTAACGCTGACCTTCAGCTGCCGCCTGAGCCAAGGCATCAGCCTGTTCATTACCTTTGATATTTGAATGACCCGGAATCCAAATTAAGGTAATCCTTTTACCTAATTGGTGTAAATCGAAACAGAGTTTGCGAAGATTTTGAATGTATCAATTTGTCCGAAAACTGGGATTATTTAAGGCTTGGAGCACACTCAGGGAATCAGATGCAATGTAGACACTGTCTAGTGGCGAATACTTGATGCATAGTAAGGCTTGACGGATTGCAAAAGCCTCCGCCGTAAAATTAGCTGTCTCCGACGGGAGTGAATATTGTTTTGAAATGTGTAAATTGGGTGAGAAAAAAGCTGCCCCTACACCTGGAGGGGTGTGAAGTGTGGACCCATCAGTATAGAAAATTGGTGAAAGGTAATGAACATCCTGGGACAAAGCTAGAGGTACTGTACGTACTTCCTAGCACTGTGTGTCCAGAACGGGCCAAAGGGTCGAGAACCACCGAATGATGGTAAAATAAGGGAAGGTACATGATAGTTTGCTTGAAAGGGAAGAATATAATTAGATGTGGACGGAGTATTAGCCGTATCTACTCTGTTGGAAAGGATCTAAACTATAGATCTGTTACTACTGCCATCACAACTGTAGAGTGTGCGCTAGTCACCCCTTGCGGGTCAATTCAATGAATATGGATTTTTCATGACCGCGTTGACTCGAAATAAACTTTCAACGTATTAGGTCGTGTTCGGTACACACAGTAGGTAGCCTACCGAAGTACAGAACCGTAGCTCAAATGATAAGAGGCACAACACACAGCACTAACAGAACCACAGGAAAACACACTAGTGAATTCACCCCTCCACAAACGTTGACGTCAGGAACAACGCCCACCCGTAAATCTAGGCCAAATCTCCGGTAAACTGGGAAAACGCCAAAAGGAAGAAGAATACTGGTCAGAGGAGGAAATGGAAGAAGAATGAAAGTATCAGCAAAAGAACAGAAAAAGAAGGACCACGAAGTGTGTGAAAACGAATGACTCTGGTAGTGATTATGCTTTTTAAGATGAAGTACTATACAAATGCTCATCAATCATTTATTAAGTGTTAAGAAGAAAAATTGGACATTCCAACTCATAATAAAGCCGTTTCTTCTTTCGTACAGCATTTCTAACCTCATCACTCCAGAGCCATATATCTTTGTCAATTTTTCGCCATCCTGGTTTTGTTGATCCAATAATAGTTCATGCGGTATCATGATCAGCCTCCTTCAGCTTGATCCAACTCTCATTGACTGTAGTAATCGGTGGCAATGTTATTCCTGCGACAAAATCAGCCTCTTTTTCTTTGAAGAGCCACCATTTGATTCTCGCTGGTCCTGTACGAAAGGCATGCTCGCAACTTGCAGATTATTAGTCGATGTTGCGTCGCGACAGTTCCTCATGGCATAATCTTTGTCCCTAACACGACTTGACGCCTGGCGAGGATGTAATCGATCTGTATTGCCTTTGTCCCGCTGTAATATGTAATTAAATGCGAATCACGCTTTTTGAATCAGGTGTTTGCGATGATCAGGTCATGAGCTTCTGCATAATCGAGGATTCGTTGAACATCGTCGTTCTTTTCCCCGAAAGTATGTCCATCGCGGGCAGCATGATCTTCCTTTCTGTGACCGACATGTCCGTTTAGATCACCGGCGATAGTGAGGTAGACTTCTAGAAGTACTTCGGTCGTCTTCTCTTCAAGCATCTCCCAGAAGGCATCCTTTGTTGTTTCAGGTAAACATGTCTGCGAGGAGTATGCGCTGAAAAAGTGTACCTGCGGCGTAGATAATCTTAATTAGGTGGTATCCATACCGCTGCACATCAGACATACAGCTGTCGAACTTCGTTGATACAACAATACCAACGGCAGTGATTGTTGCACGCGTACCACTTTATATCAGTTTGTAACCGCATCCGATGTCGTACGAATTCTGTCCACTCTATCGTGTTCACTCTACCGCACAAGCATCGGTCTGTCTCCTTTCAAGAGCCTTTGACATTTCGCTGTACCGCCCGGACATAGTGCCGACGTTGAGTGAAGCAAGACGGATAGTATGGGCTAGCTTGTTTAGTCGTCGCCACCCATGCGACAGTAACACTTGCATACTTCTCACGTTGACCGTGCCTTGCCAATGAGCGTCGCCTAGGGGGGACGCCCGAGCTTTAGTAGTATATCCAAAAGATATCATTCCATGAGATTGTGACTGAGTGATTTTACAGCCGGTTTGTCACATAGCCTGTCGCCAAGCATTTTAGAGCTGCTGCCAGCATCTCCCTGGGTGTTCGGGATTGAGGGCAGGCATTTCCTCCTACTTCAAATCGGAATAGATTTCCCGCAAATACTCAGGTGGCTGATTGTAGGAGTTCCCCACTGGGTCGCCACATTCCGACGCAATAATAATAATAATAATAATAATAATAATAATAATAATAATAATAATAATAATACCGAGCTCGATAGCTGCAGTCGCTTAAGTGCGTCCAGTATCCAGTATTCGGGAGATAGTGAGTTCGAAACCCACTGTCGGCAGCCCTGAAGATGGTTTTCCGTGGTTTCCCATTTTCACACCAGGCAAGTGCTGGGGCTGTACCTTAATTAAAGCCACGGCCGCTTCCTTCCCACTCCTAGCCCTTCCCTGTCCCATTGTCGCCATAAGACCTAACTGTGCCGGTGCGACGTAAAGCAACTAGCAAAAAATAGACCTATTTGTGTCGGTGTGAAGCCAATAGAAAATAATAATAATAATGTCGTGATAGAGACCAATTCAGGAAAAGACTTTCCAACATAAAAGTTCTGGTTGAAGAAAAGAAAGAGCGCAGAGGGGGAAGATGGACCGAAGAGAGAAGAGCGCAACATTCTGAAAGAATGAAGGCACTGTGGAGAAAGAGGAAGGAAGAAGGGATGATTAGAAGGAAGTGAAGTGGTATTGGCGTGGTCCTAAGTTTGGCTGGTTCGCAAGAAAGAAAGAATAATAATAATAATAATAATAATAATAATAATAATAATAATAATAATAATAATAATAATAATAATAATAATAATTGTTCCGGGGAGTTTGTGGATCACAGAGGTGAAAGAAAGATTGATTTAAAACTTTAAAATTGGCAATTTTATTTATTTTCTTAACCTTTTCTTTTTCTGTTTTCAAATCTTAATACTTTGCCAAAAAATTAACGATCAGTTACAGAAATTTAGCTTGAAAAACCCTTTTAGAGAAGTCAAAACTAATTAAATAAGAATTTCACAAGCTGAGCTTGAAGCTCCCAATTACAATTATTACCTGAGCACTACTGCTCCTTGGAATTAATAGTCAGGAGACGGATCTCCCGATTCCTTTTACACCAATAGTAAGAACATCCTTGCTCTATCAATTTACACTTAGGAATCTATTCTCAAAATTTTCCAGGCCGATCGAAGGCACAACCTACATTTTACAAAATCAAACAGTATTCACTGCCTTAAATGCTCAACAGTTTATATCCTTACATGAAAAGAATAAAATAGAGTTTAACAGGGGTAACAAGTTCCCATTCTACAAGGCCTTTGGTTAAAACAAAAGGTTAAATTACTGGTCCAAAAATCAAATTGATAAGGAGGCAAACACTTACATTCCTTGAAATTTACATAAAATAGGTTAACCTATGGGGGCTTATGGCCTATACTACGGAGTTGACTAGGTAGAGAAGAATCCGCAGTTGTTATTTAGAACACGCGTCTCGCTCTATTAATCTCACGCAATTCACGGCCGTTGCCACTTGTTTTGCCAATGTCTTTAGGCTATTCTGCGAAGACATGAGCCTTTTCCTAGTACGATTTGTGCTGATAAGCATGTTGTTTCTATCCTTAAAACAATAATCACTACTACTTCAAGCATTTTTTTTCTGAGTATATTAGACACGTTTTCGAGATTACTAACTGGTTTGATAGAAGGTAGTTCGGGTTTAGCTAAGGTTATTCTAGTGAAGCTCAACTTGCACGATTCCAGCAAGATATAGCAGATAGTTTAGATTCGGGAGGTTTAATGGACTGTATCGCTATTGACCTATCCTAGGCTTTTGATAGGATAGATCATGGGAGATTACGGACAAACATGAGGGCATTTGGACTAGACACAAGAATGGTTGAATGGATGGCTAAATTTCTACAAAATAGAACTCAGAGAATTAGAGTAGGTAAAGCGTTATCTGATTCTGTAATGATTAAGAGGGGCGTCCTTCAGTGCAGTATTATTCGACCTTTTAAGTTTTCTTATACGTGTAAGTGATATGAGTGTCTTTCTTTTTTGCTATTTGTTTTACGTCGCACCGACACAGATATGTCTTATGGCGACGATGGGACAGGAAAGGCCTAGGAATGGGAAGGAAGCGTCCGTGGCCTTAGTTAACATACAGCCCCAGCATTTGCCTGGTGTGAAAATGGGAAACCACGGAAAACCATCTTCAGGGCTGCCGACAGTGGGGTTCTAAGCCACTATCTCCCGAATACTGGATACTGGCCGCACTTAAGCGACTGCAGCTATCGAGCTCGGTAGTGATATGAGTAAAGGTCTGGAATGGGGCCGATGACCTTAGATGTTAGGCCCCTTTAAACAACAAGCATCAACATACTCATTGGCTGAATGGCCAGCGTACTGACCTTCGGTTCAGAGGGTCCCAGGTTCCATTTCCGGCCGGTTCGGGGATTTTAACCTTCATTGGTTAATTCCAATGGCTCGGGGGCTGGGTGTTTGTGCTGTCCCCAACATTCCTGCAAATCATACACCACACATAACACCATCCTCCACCACAATAACACGCAGTAACCTACACATGGCAGATGCCACCCACCCTCATTGGAGGGTCTGCCTTACAAGGGCTGCACCCGGCTAGAAATGTATGTATGTTCAGTCCGTCAGTGATGCCGCTGGTGGGATCCTCAGCAGCTCTGCCATCAGTTGTCATAGATGGCCTAGCCATCACTGAAGAGGCGTACTAGGGAAATTAGGAGTGAGGTAGCTTCCCGTTGCTTTCCTCACCGGCTAGAAATAGCCACACGAAATTATTAGCATCATCATCAATGATCTGGAATCACAGAAAAGGATATTTGCGGATGATGTTATGCTGTATAGAGTTGTAAATGAGTTGCAGGTTTGGTTCATTAACGAAGTAGTTAAGAAAGGTTACAAATCTCTTCACATGGTTATGAGAGTATTGAGGGTTTTAGTAAGGATGTAAAGGAGAGGGCATATAAATCTCTGGTATGACTACAGTTACAGTATGGTTCCAGTGTATGGGACCCACACCAGGATTACTTGATACAAGAACTGGAAAAATATTCAAAGGAAAGCAGCTCGATTTGTTCTGGGTAATTTCTGAGAAAGGAGTACAGTTTTTTAGTGCTATTTGTTCGGGGCGTCGACCCATGTGGATCTTTTGCCCCTACTGGCACCATATTGTAAGAACCTGCGTGTAATTGGAATGGCGGTAGTGTGGAATGTTGTGTGTGAGGAAATGAAGATTAAGGATATGACAAACACCCCGTCTCCAGGCCAGGGATATTAATCATTACAATTTTAAAACCCTGACCCGGTCGGGAATCGAATCCGGGGCCACCGCGTGACAGGCGGGCGCTTTGCCCCCTACACCGCGGGCCCGGACAAGGAGTAATGTTACTAAAGTATTGCAAACTTTGGGCTGGGAAGTCTTGGGAGTAAAGCGACGAGATGCTCGACTATGTGATATGGTTCGAGCTGTTGGTGGTGAGTTGGCGTGGAATGACATAAGTAGAAGAATAAGCTTGAGTGGAGCTTTTAAAAATAGGAAAGGTCATAATAAGATAAAGTTAGAATTCAAGAGGACAGATTTTGGGGCAAGTATTCATCTGTAGGAGGAGAAAAAAGGGATTAGAATAAATTATTACGGGATGTGTTCGATACATTTTCAAGTTCATTGACAATATTTAAGAAAAAGCAAGGTAAACATTTATCTATATAAAAAAAGTTATGGGGGGTCCGCTGTCTGTAATTTCGTTTGTTTTGCCAATTTTTCAGATATTTATCTGTTTTCGGTCAACTCAAGACCATATCAGTGGTTTTTATTTTTCGTGTCTCTTTGTCCCTTTGTGACGGCGAAATGGCTGGATAGATCTCGACCAAACGTCATATTTAGATTATACTCATCCCCGGGATGGTTTCGATATGCATATGACTTAAAAATCTCTGAACAGATGGCGGTTTATAGGAAAATCTGAACAATTTTCTTCTATATCCTCTTATACTATTGATTTTCTGTAAAAACCGCGGACTGTGTGTGAAACGTCCCTTCATTATAAACACCTTTTGTTATGTTCATAATTTCGCTTAACCTTCAAATGACGGAGAAAATTACTGTTATATACGGGGCTCATGCTCTGCATTGAGTGACCGACAGACCGACAACGAACCTACACGTTACTATGGCAACGTCTCTGACTGCTTGCCAGCAGGGAAGTACCGTATTGCCATTTTCGTCATCATTCCTGTAAACTCGTGGTAGTTCTTTGGGTAGAAAGCAAGAGAGACGTCAATCGGCCATTCTACGTGTGACTGGCGTAATACCGCTGTAAGTTAAAATCGTCCTCGAATAGCACTAAGGAGCGTTGTTAATATTTGAATAGTGCCGTGGGGTGTAGCCTATTATTTCACACCGTAAGGTGTTTTCTGGCATTTGCTGTAATTATTACTGTATTTCCATTCTACTTCTGTTTTCCGCTTTATTTCCTTGCCTCCGCCTTGCCTCATTAGGCTTAATTAATAACACCATTAGTCATCTTCTTATCTGTTGACCTAAGAATCCCTGCACCTAAATTTCTCGTCTGTTACCGCCTTCTTATATCCTTAACTCATACCATTTACCGGGCGAGTTGGCCGTGCGCGTAGAGGCGCGCGGCTGTGAGCTTGCATCCGGGAGATAGTAGGTTCGAATCCCACTATCGGCAGCCCTGAAGATGGTTTTCCGTGGTTTCCCATTTTCACACCAGGCAAATGCTGGGGCTGTACCTTAATTAAGGCCACGGCCGCTTCCTTCCAACTCCTAGGCCTTTCCTATCCCATCGTCGCCATAAGACCTATCTGTGTTGGTGCGACGTAAAACCCCTAGCAAAAAAAAAACTCTTACCATCATAATTTATTGAGGGGAATTTTATTTTCCATTACATCCACTTGGTATTTACATATTTGGCTTATCCGGCTGTCCTCTCAGTGATAATCCTATTTTCTGTTCTTTTCAACTTCCTTAACCGCATTACTTTCTTCCTGAAAATTACTCCGTATGTATGCGAGTGCTAATCGCGAAACCTGGACACACTTTTCTTTGAGGAAAAATTCCAAGCTGTTCAAATGTATAAATTTTGGCCCCGAAAAATACTGAAATATGGATGCATACTAATAACGGTGCAGACATTCGTTCATGGTAGTTAATAGATAAACAGTAAGTCGTATTGCAAAACAGATAGCGCAATTGCCGTTCAATTTGGAGAGGTCTGCAACATTGGTCCCATGACTTATTATCGTGTCTCGATTGTTGATCGTTAGATAGCGCTGCATTTCTCAGTTATAATCAAATCTCTCCAGCTCGATTATGACTGTAATTAGGAAAAGGGGCCTGTGCTTATTATGAAAACTCTCCATCTCTACTGTGAACTGCAGCTGCTAAGTGAGTCTGCCGTTATAGAGAAACTCCCGAACACGATTGTGATCTGCAGTTGGAAATGTGGCCTGCCAATATCCTCAAAACTTCCCCAGTGCCTACCTTACATTGGAAACGACGAATGGTGTTCTCCCTGTTTCGCTTCATGGACGGATGGATGGATTCAGCCCAGTTTTATGGCTGAAGGCCTTTCCTGACGGCAAGCTTATGTGGAGGGATATATTCACTATTTATTTCTGTGGCGGTTTGTAATGAGATGTATGTAAATGAAGATGTGTATTAACAAGCGAACACTTTTTTCAGTGGCAATCCTGAGAGTGATGAGAAAGATGTTTAAGTTCATGTACTAAGTTGTGATGAAACTATGAGAAATTAAACTCAGATTTAACCAAGGTAACATAACGTTAGGTTTTTTTTTTTATTTTTAAGATTGTTGAATTCTCAAAGTTTCGTATTGTTTAATTCATGAACAACTATGGTCACAAACTGCAACACTATAACGTAAAGTCCCTAGCAACCAAATTCTATTAATGTTTTTACCCATGATAAACATTTACGGAAATAAGTTATGTTATTTGCTTTGGCATACATAAATTTAGTAATCATACATCAGTTTCTTTTCGCCTTCGGCTCACCCATAAAGTGTCGTGAAGTAGGGAGGCTGGCGCAGACAACAGGTAAGTAAGGTAAGTAGGGATTAGTGGGTGGAAATTACATATAAATATGTGCACTCCGTGAAAATTAAAAATCACCATGAATTAATTTACTTAGCAGAGGGAACTTTTATTGAGTCACACTTGAGAACGTATAGAACACACGAAAGGAGAAGGTGGCAGTGTATCACGTTGGTACCAACAACGTAAGGCAAGCAGGTATAAGTACCAACATAGTTGGGAATGTGTGTGATCTGGTAAATGCAGCACAGATGCAATTTAAGGAAGCCGAAAATATTACCAGTGGAATGTTGTGTAGGAGAGATACCGACTGGAAGGTGATTGCGGATTTAAATGAGACTATAGAATGGGTATGTGGGCAACTGGGAGTGAGATTTCTAGATCCTACTGGGTAGCCAGGAGAAAGAGATCTGCGCAAGATGGCCTTCACTTAAACCGCAGTGGTACATATAAGTTAGGAAATTTGTTTAGAACAGTTATAGGGAGGTACATTCAGGGAAACTGGGTGGTCTAGGGAGCAGTGATAAGGGTACAGGAATATGGAATTCAAGTAGGGATGACATAAAAATGTTGGTGTTCAACTGTAGAAGTACTGTAAAGAAAGGAGTAGAATTAAGTAATTTAATAGATATACACTTACCATATATTGAAATAGGAGTTGAATCATGGCTGAGAAATGATACAATGGATGCAGAAACAATTTTCTCACGGAACTGGAGTGTGTATCATAGAGATATGATAGGAGTGGTGGGAGGGGGAGTATTCATTCTGGTGAAAGAAGAATTTGTAAGCTACGAAAAATTTAAAGATGACAAACATGAAATTCTAGGTGTAAGGTTCATTTCTAAAGATAATAGGCAACTTGATATCCATGGAGTGTACAAACCGGGGAAGGGTAGCGTTGACGCTGATTCATAATTATTTGATAAGATAATCAACTATGTGGGAAACGATATGGAAAGGAATGTGATTGTAGCGGGAGATCTCAATTTGCCAAATGTCAATTGGGAAGGTAATGCGAACGAAAGGAAACATGAACATCAAACGGAAAATAAGTTAATATGGGAAAGTGATGGAACCCACTAGACGGAAGAATATTCTGGACGTGGTGCTGATAAACCTGATGAATTTTATAGAGAACCCGAAGAAATAGAAAATAGATGGTATTAGTGAGCACGAAGCTGTTTTTGTCGTAGTTAAAAATAAATGTGTTAGAAAGGAAGGTCTTAAAAGTATGACCATTAGGCAGTACCATATGGCTGATAAAACAGGAAAGAGGGAGTTTTTAAAAAGTAACCATGATCGGTGGAAAACGGAAAATAAAAATGTAAACAGACACTCGGATGGATTTAAAGCAGTTGTTGTGGAATGTGAAAACAAGTTTGTACATTCAAAGGTGGTAAGGAATGGCACAGACCCACGATATTATAACAGAGAAGTCAAGAGATTAGGAAGAGGTGCATATTGCAAAGGAATAGAGTTAGAATGGCTGAAGGAACTTACTAGGAGTTTGAATCTAGCGAAGGAGGCAGCTAAGTATAACATGATAACATGCATAATTGGCGGTCATACAAATTCTAGTGAAAAATTGAAGGGTATGTATAGGTACTTTAAGGCAGGAACAGGTTCCATGGACAGTCCAGGAATCATTAATGAACAAGGCGAGTGTGTATGTGATGATATTCAAAAGGCAAGTATTCAGTCATCAGTATGTAAAGATTGTTGGTTACAAGGGTAGTGTCCAGATAGAGGTGGTAACTAACACTAAAGAAGTATTAAAATTTATCTATGGTAACAACGACATTTACAATAAGGTACAAAAGTTGAAAACCAGAAAAGCGGGTGGAATTGATAGGATTTCTGGGGATATACTAAAGACAATGTGTAGGCATATAGTATCATACCTGAAGTACTTATCTGATTATTGTTTGCATGAAGGAGCTGAACCAAATGAATGGAGAGTTGCTAAAGTAGCTCCTGTGTATAAAGGAAAGGGTGATAGACAAAAAGCTGAAAATTACAGGCCATTCAGTTTGACATGCATTGCATGTAAACTTTGGGAAAGCATTCTCTCTGATTATATTGGACATGTTTGCAAAATTAATAACTGGTTCGATAGAACGCAGTTCGGGTTTAGGAAAGGTTGTTCCACTGAAGCTCAATTTCTAGCAAGGTATAGCAGATATCTTGGATTCAGGAGGTCAAATGGACTGTATCACGATTGACATGTCTAAAGCATTTGATAGGATGGATCATGGGAGACTACTGGAAAAAAATGAGTGCAATTGGACTATACAAAAGAATGACTGAATGGGTTGCTATATTTCTAGAAAATATATCTCAGAGAATTAAAGTAGGCAAAGCTTTATCTGACCCCGTAATAATTAAGAGGGAAATTCCTCAAGGCATGGAACTTTATGTTTTTATATATATGTATAAATGATGTGAGTAAAGAAGTCGAACCAGAGATAAGGCTTTTTACGAATGATGTTATTCTGTGTGGGGTAATAAATAAGTTACAAGATTGTGAGCAACTGCAAAATGACCTCGATAATGTTGTGAGATGGACAGCAGGCAATGGTATGAGGATAAACGGGGTTCAAAGTCATGTTGGTAGTCTCACAAATAGGAAAAGTCCTCTCTGTTTTAATTACTTCGTTGATGGGGTGAACGTTCCTTATGGGAATCATTGTAAGTACCTACTGTAGGTGTTAATATAAGGAAAGATCTCCATTGGGCTAATCACATAAATGGGATTGTAAATAAAGGGTACAGATCTCTGCACACAGTTATAAGGGTGTTTAGGGGTTGTAGTAAGGATGTAAAGGAGAGGGCATGTAAGTCTCCGGTAAGACCCCAACTAGAGTATGGTTCCAGTGTACGGGACCCTCACCAGGATTACTTGATTCAAGAACTGGAAAAAATCCAGAGAAAAGTAGCTCGATTTGTTCTTGGTGATTTCCGACAAAAGAGCAGCGTTACAAAAATGTTGCACATTTTCGGCTGGGAAGACTTGCCAGAGAGGAGACGAGCTGCTCGACTAAGCGGTAATGTCCGAGCTGTCAGCGGAGTGATGGTGTGGAATGACATTAGTAGACGAATAAGTTTGGGTGGTGTCTTTAAAAGTAGGAAAGATAAAAGGGCGACTGCCCTAAATGCAGGTCAGGATTGATTGATTGATTGATTGATTGATTGATTGATTGATTGATTGATTGATTGATTGATTGATTGATTGATTGATTGATTGATTGATTGATTGATTGATTGATTGATTGATTGATTGATTGATTGATTGATTGATTGATTGATTGATTGATTGATTGATTGATTGATTGATTGATTGATTGATTGATTGATTGATTGATTGATTGATTGATTGATTGATTGATTGATTGATTGATTGATTGATTGATTGATTGATTGATTGATTGATTGATTGATTGATTGATTGATTGATTGATTGATTGATTGATTGATTGATTGATTGATTGATTGATTGATTGATTGATTGATTGATTGATTGATTGATTGATTGATTGATTGATTGATTGATTGATTGATTGATTGATTGATTGATTGATTGATTGATTGATTGATTGATTGATTGATTGATTGATTGATTGATTGATTGATTGATTGATTGATTGATTGATTGATTGATTGATTGATTGATTGATTGATTGATTGATTGATTGATTGATTGATTGATTGATTGATTGATTGATTGATTGATTGATTGATTGATTGATTGATTGATTGATTGATTGATTGATTGATTGATTGATTGATTGATTGATTGATTGATTGATTGATTGATTGATTGATTGATTGATTGATTGATTGATTGATTGATTGATTGATTGATTGATTGATTGATTGATTGATTGATTGATTGATTGATTGATTGATTGATTGATTGATTGATTGATTGATTGATTGATTGATTGATTGATTGATTGATTGATTGATTGATTGATTGATTGATTGATTGATTGATTGATTGATTGATTGATTGATTGATTGATTGATTGATTGATTGATTGATTGATTGATTGATTGATTGATTGATTGATTGATTGATTGATTGATTGATTGATTGATTGATTGATTGATTGATTGATTGATTGATTGATTGATTGATTGATTGATTGATTGATTGATTGATTGATTGATTGATTGATTGATTGATTGATTGATTGATTGATTGATTGATTGATTGATTGATTGATTGATTGATTGATTGATTGATTGATTGATTGATTGATTGATTGATTGATTGATTGATTGCACCGACAGAGCCATATGCATCTGAGTATAGTCGACAGGGTGTGCGCAGTATCAGCGCTAGTACCGTGTAAATCCTCTTTGCAGCAATGCAGGCTGCAATTCTCCCCTGCAGATGATGGTAGATGTGACAAAAATGTAGTCTGGCGGAATGGCCTGCCATGCAGTTTCCACCTGGTGCCTCAGTTGGGCCATATTTCATGGTGGTCGTGCAGACCCAGCAAGGTGACGTTTCATCCGGTCCCTAACATGCTCAATGGAGGACAGATCTGTGGATCGTGCAGGCCGGGTGCTTGACGTACACCTTGTAGTGCACGTTAAGTGGGACGGGATACATATGGACGTGCAATGTCCCATTGAAAACCCATCGCCATGTTGGTGCATGAACGGTAGAACGACGGGTTTAATGATGGTTTGGATACACCGTGCACTGCCCAATGTTACGTCGACGAACACCAGAGGAGAACGGCCAGGTTCCCCACACCATGTTGCCGGTTGTTGGCCCTGTGTGCCTTTATCTTATATACTCCAGACGTTGGAGGTCACCTGCATGACGCCACACACGCGTATGACCATCATTGGCACCAAGGCCGAAGCGACTCTCATCGTTGAAGACGACACGTCTCCATTCGTTCTTCCATAAGTGCCTATCACGACGCCACTGGAGGTGGGCTGCTCGATGGTGGAACGTGAGCGGAATACGCCCTAACGCCACGCAGGATCGTAGCCCTGCTTCACGGAGACGGTTGCGAATGATCCTCACTGATACCCCCGGAGCAACAGTATCCCTAATTTGTTGTGAAGTCGCGGTGCGGTCCAATACGGTACTTCGTAAGATGCAACGGTCTTGGCGTGCATCTGTGCGTCGCCACTGTCCGGACCCAGGCCGACGGGCGTGTGCACTTTCTGCTGACCACTGGTGACAACATCGATGCACTATTGAGACCTCTCGCCGCACTTAATGCGGATTTCTGTGGTATGACCGCCCGGTCTCCCGCAGGCCCACTATACGCCCTCGTTCAAACTCCGTTAGTTGCACAAGTGGTTCACGTACACGCTGTCGCGGCATGGTAACGATGTTGCAGACACAGACGGGAGCTCCGAAACCACGGCAAAATGGCTGTCACTAGTTCAGGCGCTGACTATCTCTTGCGCAGCTTGCAACATTCCAGGGCTGATAACGCGGTTCCTGGTGTGTCCGCAGCGCTACGTGTTTAATCATCGCATGCACTGCCTTCTCGTTGTGTCGCGTGGAAGTATGGCAGGCATTATTCACTTGCGTCAAGGTGTTCTTTGTTCATTTTCCCGGAGTGTATATGTATATTTAGTACGTAGTGACACTTCCTCAATTAAGAAGCTGTCTAAAGGACAAAGTGTAGTATGTACCAGCTAAAATTGTGTAATGGAACAACAAAATTTTAAATTTTAAAGAAAATTGCTGAAGATGGTTTCTTAAAATACTTACTGATGACTTTAAGGCAGAGAGTGCAATGCCATTAATGTGGAATGTCTTGTAGAGCTCAAAGATTTTTCGAGATACGGTACTATACCCCTATGAATTCGAACTTTTTTAGATTATATGCTTGCTTGTAGAATGGAGCTGTAGGCGCATATGTTCCCTTCCTATCACGCGCACCATTGTCAGGTTGGATGGCGGCGGATTCGAAGTGGATAGTTGGATCAGTTATATATCCTGTGTTGTTGTCTTTGTAGGTAATCGTATCAATCCTTCGAGTGTTACCATACTCTGCAAACCATGAATCTCTTCATGGACGGTGGATCAGGTTCTTCTGAAGGATTGGGCGGTGGTGGTTCTTGTTTGATGATGTTAATCACGCGCAGAGTCTCGCCGTGCTAGCAGGAACCAAGGACGTGTGTAAATGTTTCAATCTCTTTGAGGCATCGCCTACAACGGTTGCTGTCTATAGTCCTGCCGAGCACAGCCCGAACTGTTCCTATATTCCCCGTCGTCTTCAGGGCACTCTCCATTCGCTGTGTGATAATCCTTCGTAGTGGGTGGCCCTTTTATTGGAAGCTAGATGTTCTTTTAAAAAAAGGATAACTCCTATACCTTTGTAAGGGAGATCCCACCACTTCTTAGATTCCAAGTCTCTTAATATCCTTCTGATCTTCCGAAAGTCTGTAAATCCATCTTTGGGATTCACCAGGTTGTCATCTGGTGATAGTTGAGTCTTGTTAGGCAAGTTTTGCTTTCTTTTTCGAGGTTCCTTGTACCGAAGATGTAGGGGCTCCGATATCATTTCAAAATTCGCAAACCGTTCATGTGCTGTAGGAATGAATCCCATATGCACAGAATAGTCAAAGTCCCTTGAATTTTTTGTGACTTTAGATCCTGCCATCTGGTAGATCGGCTGGTAACTGAAGGATTTCTTTCAGATTTGACTTTATCAATTTTTCTGCATCCACGAGGAATTCCACTCTGTGGTGCAGTGATTAGCGTGATTAGCTGCCACCCCCGGAGGTCAGGGTTCGATTCCCGTCTCTATCACGGAATTTGAAAAGTGGTACGAGGGCTGGAACTGGGTCCACTCAGCCTCGGGAGGTTCGATTCCCACCTCTATCATCCTGGAAGTGGTTAACCGTGGTGTTCCACTTCTCCTCCAGGCAAATGCCGGGATGGTACCTAACTTAAGGTCACGGCCGCTTTCTTCCCTTTTCCTTGTCTATCCCTTTCAATTGTCTCATCCACCCGCCAAGGCCCGTGTTCAGCATAGCAGGTGAGGCCACCTGGGCGAGGTACTGGTCATCCTCCACAGCTGTATCCACCGATCTAGAGTCTGCAGCTCCAGGACACTGTCCTTGGGCGGTAGAGGTGGGATCCCTCGCTGAGTTCGAGGGGAAAACTGACCCTGGAGGGTAAACAAATTGAGAAAGAAAAAAAAAGATATTCTACATCGACGAGGACTTCCACAAGATTAAATTTATAGGAACAATTTGGAAATTGTAGAAGGTGGACAGATGGAAGTGTTGATAATACAACATTTCTGATTGGCATGCAACAGAGGGGAAAAGTGAGTAATTCAGTCTTACTACACAATTTCTGCGTTGTGTTTTGAGGATTAACAGTGATCACATTACAAAAGCTAACTCCGAGATATTTTATGGGTTCCTTAGGAGATATGCGTTTAATGCCACCTTCGTAAGTTGACAGGTGGTCTTCAATGAGCTGTCCGTTAACAATGTTTACACACCCAGATTTTAGATTTCTAGTCCAACATCATAAAATCCTTATAAGCCATTCTTGTTCATTCCAATGCAGAATCCTTGTCTTTTCCTACAATCACGGTGTAGTCCACCAAATGCGACGACTGTTAGAGGTTTCAGACCAGCTGCTAGTGAAAACCTGTATTTGGTTGCTACAGTTTCTTCAGACAGCTCGCTGAAAATGTGGTCTGTAGCTAAAGTATATAGAACGGGTGAAAGGGGTGAACCTAGCACTATGCCTTTCAATAATTTGGTGGCCTTTGTTATTGAGTGATTAACCTCAATATGTGTCTTATTTCCTTCTTGTAAGGATAAGATTAGGGCATTTAATTTGGACGGCACTGTGAATTTTTCCAGACTTTTGTTAAGATGTTCGTGGCCAATATTGTCCAAGGCTTTGCGTATATCAGGAAAGACGACTGTTACATCAGACTAGGCGTCTTTGGCATTCTTTACAACAAGTTGTAATAATACCGTGTTTAGATGAGTTCGTGGAATACTTGTGAAACTACTTTGATATTCATGGAAGGAGACGAATTCACGCTATTTCTGATCAAGAACTAGTTCGATAGTCCTTATAATGACCGAACACATGCTCATAGGTGGCTAGTTTTGGAGAGCCTCTTCGTCTCCTGACTGTGTGATTACGGTCCGTGCTTTCTTGAGGCATCGGGGAACGAAGAATGTTCCGAGTCCTCTCTCACGACTCGCATTAAGACCGTCGTCAGGACCGCGGAATATATCAACTGCATTTTTTTAATAGCTGAACTTAGTTCTTGATTGGTAATGACTTCTGGATAAGTTTCATCTAGGGCAATTCTCTCACGATCGGTAATTCGATTTCGTAAGAATGCTGGTAGAAAAAAGGTTCTTCGAGGTCTCGGATGGGAAGTTTGCATTGCGTTTGGTTGTTACTTAAGAGAGCGCGAATTTCTTTCCTTCTTTGGTTATAGTAAAACAAACTTAGTAAGTTGATACAAGAAATTAGCTTTCCTTTCTTTCCCCATATCCGTCTTTGTTTGCCGTTCGAGATTGGACTGTGAGAACGTTCGCTGGATATTAAAGTCATTTTTCCTTAGCTCGTAGAAAATCTCCTCGCAAGTTGCTTTGGTCTGGGAAAGGAATCTATTGCGTTCGCCAAATACCTTCCAAAATCGTGAACTATGTCTGAGAAAGTAGCATTATAAACATCATCTTTGAATGTATTTTTCCACTCTATAATATTGAATTTGAACTCCTTAGATGTTTGTTAGGACTCGTGGGCTGAGTTCTGTTATATCGAAGAGAGTGGCTTGTTATAATATGTCACTTAACTTGTTATCTTCTTAAGTGAATAAACTGTTGTGCTCCTTCTCGTTGCAGACAGCTAAAAAGTTGTTTTTTCTTTCTTTTATTTTTTCCACCGTCACAGTAACACATCGAAGGTTTTCGGTGAGCCAAGGATGAGAAAGGGTTAGGATTTGGAAGTAAGCGGCCGTGGCCTTAAATATACAGCCCCAGCATTTGCCTGGTGTGAAAATAGAAAACTGCGGAAAACGATTTTCACAGCTACCGACGGTGAGATTCTAACCCACCATCTCCCGAATATAAGCTCACAGCTACGCGACCCTAACCGCATAATTTATGAAGAGGAGCACGCTGGCGCAGTAGTAGCTAACAAACCAAATGTTCAAATTTCAAATCTCGGTGACTTCGGTTCGAATTTCAAAAAAGAATCAAAGTGTAGCGGCAGAAAATTCGTTGATCAGGAAATGATTTCACAAATTTGGCACAATACATATGTATGTTGCATATTCAGCCCGAATGCTGGGTTGAACCTCAATAGCTCAACCGTCATCTTTCATAGATGGCTTAGGCAACGCTGAGGAAGTCTTCTAGAAAAATTATGAGTGAGGTAGCTTCCCCTTGCTTTCCTTACCGAGCCAGACATTGCTATTACGTATATCAGGCTGCCAAGCCCGCTTAAATGAATGCACCAACAAATATAAGGGAAATACAAACAAGTGATTAACTACAAGACCAAACCACAAAAGTAAGGAAAAAATATACAACTACATAGAACAGATGTCTAGTGTAAGATGTAATCGACTTAACTTAGACTGCAGTCTTCGTGTTGAACGATGAAAAGTCGTCCTTAATTGATATGTTTAAGGCGAATGACCCTGCATTTCTCCTATGTTGGCAACGGACTGATGATCTAGCAGATCATGGTGGAATGACTACGATGAAATCCATTCTCGTATTCCGATGACTGTAGTGGTCCTCTTCACACGGCAGCAGTTCCGCAGTAACGCACTGAAACGTGTACAAGACAATTACAAGTAATCCTGGACACAGTTTCTTTTAATATCATGAAATGATACGTCCTTTGTCACAAGTGACTAATATCATTCGACGTCCGTTGGTTTAGTAACTTTATATTTGAATCATGTAAGCGAGCACACTTCCATAAGCAACTGTTTGACTAAAATGCGAATAGCTCCAGTCGAGCGTCGATTATATCGCTCCACTGTCCACTGCGACTGCCAAAATCAGAATGAGAGCTCGTTACGACGGTCAAAACCAGAATGAGAGTGAGTGCTTGCACTACCCTTAGTTAAATAGGGCACATTCCTACTATTACGGGAAGTGCATGTTCAATTCAGATACTGAATTCTTGTATTATCGTTCGATTTATTGAACATTAAATACACTCGTAAATTTTCATAAAACTGAGCACAAATTATCTTCTAAATGTTGTATGTCAAGTATGACTTGTATGACCTAATTTCACATTGACACATGTACTCGTATTTACTGCAGATAGCGCTGTTATCTTCTTCCAATGATAAAAATATTCCAGTACCCTTTTCATTTATCAGGTGAGAGTCAACTCTTAAATGTGCGTTTTCCAATGTGCGATTGTAGACGCACAGTACCTCCGCACATTCGCAGTTTGAGTTTGGTCTACGACTCGCGGCGATTGTGGCATGAGCTGCCACACTGGTGCAGGGAGCAGTGCTGGCAGCCGCAGTCGCTGCGACAGTTGATATAAGTTTCCGTTGTGTAGTAGTTAATTACTGATTTTGGGTACGATGTCGAAGCAACGAAAAGTCGAGGGAGTGTTTAGTCACTCGCATGATATAGCTCTTTGCCACTTAGTTTCCGAGCATAAATGTGTGTACGACTTAAAAAAAAACGTGTTCGTGTGTCTGTCTACTGATCGTTATGTCTTACTGTAAAAACATTTATTCAGCTGAGCTAAATACTGTTAAAATAAAATTAAAATGTCCGTACCTGAGAGTGAGTGCAAGTTTCTCAGCTGGTCTGATGGGCTTCTTGTACCGTTTGCACGGCGTTTTCAAAATTTCACTTTTTATAAGTTCAAGAATGTAACTAAACTGACTAACTCTCAGTCTGATATACTCCGTGAACTTTGTCTCATCACTTAAAAGATGTATGTTAATTAAAATGATATAGCATCCTTCCTCAGAGTGCGATGCAAATATACTGTTGACTTTCCTTCTTTTCGTGCCGAGATACCACATTAACAATATTTCGTCGTCTTCTTCCATTAAAATATCAAAGAAAGCCCTGCCACTAACGAAATCGCCGCTCTCGTCCAGTTCTGACAGACTGGACAGCGCGACTGGCGGCTGGAGTCGTGTCTAAGTAATCACCCCACGTGCCCGTCGCTTGCGGCTGCTGTCGCTAACGTATATGGCGACCCCAGTCGTGCGGCTGTGGCCGCCGTGGCGGCTACAGTCGCACCTTGGAAAACGCACCTTAAGAGTGCATGGTTTTGTTATCTTCTTTTGTACCGGGCGGCGCTGTCTCCATTCGCAAGCGATAAAAATAGCAGCACAATTTTAAAAAATGAAACCTCGCTTGTCATGGCCAAGGCACACGTGTCACGCCTTAAAAGGAGAGAGACCAGGTGATGCACACTGGAATAAATCAATAAAACCAAACCAAACCAAACCCCATGGCACTACAGCCCTTGAAGGGCCTTGGCCTACCAAGCGACCGCTGCTCAGCCCGAAGGCCTGCAGATTACGAGGTGTCGTGTGGTCAGCACGACGAATCCTCTCGGCCGTTATTCTTGGCTTTCTAGACCGGGAAATCAATAAAACACCTTCTCATAAGAAGCATACTGTCACGATACTGATATATGTTGCGTGTACCCAACTTTGGGAGTTTCCCTCCAGAAGTGTAAATTTCGGTTTCCAAAAATGGCGCGAAGCCCGATGTTTTTGTTAATGTTCTCTGATGTCAATTGTAACTGTTCAGAGTTGTACGTTAGTTACTTTGCAGCGAACTAGCTGCTACTAAGAGAAATAGTGGTCTGTTTTATCTGTCTGGATGTAGCCCTAAACATGAACATTCAGAGTGAATATTTGGTACTTCTGATTTATTGAGGGGTCTAAGATCCACTTAAGTAGTTCTCATAATATGCAATTTTGAATTTCTGTTTCCCATTTATAGAATTTTCAATAACTTCTTTGGCATTGTTGTTTATAATGAGCCCACATTCACAGTCACACTGTCAATACCATTAGAAAATAATGGCCACCACCATTTCTTGCCTCTAGTCCATTGTTTTCATTTCAGAATGAGTTTTCGCCGAATGAAATTACGAACAGCTGAAGGATTCAGTGGTATCCTTATACTCACCGACTATCACTCACTGTCTCAGTCAAAAGTTTCCTGGAGTTTAGATGCTACAAATACGATATTACGGAACAGATTTGATGAAATTAAGTACATCCTCCTTTGTAACAGTGACGAACTGGTTATGTCGGATGAGTTCTCCAAGCTGCGACCTTTCCTCAATGAACTCAATAAAAGATTCTTAGAGTTTGGTACATTTTTTCATAAAATATCTATAGATGAACAGCTGAAACAGTATTTTGGATGCCATTCGACCGAGATATAATTTGGATTCAAACTCGGGTATGTCCTCAGTAACAGGATATGTGTATCAGTTTGAGCCTTATGACAGAACTTCGCTGAGGAACAATGAAAGTTTGTGTTTAAGACATTCTTTGCAAGTGGAACTATGCAAGGGAATTGACTGATATCCTGTCCTGTTCAGACAACAAAAGACGTAGCAAAGGAGCCGAAAGGAAGCTTTGATTTCAGATTTGATGCCAGCAACAAATTATTCGCATAAACGTGGCATGGTACTTTTGTTGTCACAGTTGTGAACAATTTTGGTATCTTGGGGCCACTACTGTATGTAAAGAGGTACAACAGGAAAGTAAAGGAGCACACTATGGCTCCTCAGCCTAAATTATTCCACATAAACAACCAAGGAACTGGGGGAGTGGATTTACATGATAATGGCATTGCAAACGAGAGGATAAGAATTGGGACAAAAAGTGGTGGTGGCTATTATTTTCTAATGGTGTGTACAGTGTGATTTTGAATAATTGGAAGATATATCACCTGACAATAGGCTCTACCATAAGTCAAATAGACTTCAGATAGTTTTATGCCTGCTAAGGAGTGAGGAGGAAGATTTAAAATTGGATCCAAAAGAGCAACCAGTCAGAAGAAACAGTAACCTCGGGCACTCAAACAAGAACAGCATACCATACTCAGAGAGTGAAGACCGAATTCTTCATGTTATCATCCGCCTTGAATAAAATGCAAGTAGAAGCTGTGCGGTGTGTAAAATTTGGGCAATATATGTATGCAAAAAATGTCAGGATCACCTGCATACAGACTGCTTCTAACATTTCATGAATATATATATATATTTTTTAAATTTTTTTTTTTGCTAGTTGCTTTACGTCGCACCGACACAGATACGTCTTAGGGCAACGATGGGACAGGAAAGGGCTAGGAGTGGGAAGGAAGCGGCCGTGGCCTTAATTAAGGTACAGCACCAGCATTTGCCTGGTGCGAAAATAGGAAACCACGGAAAATCATTTTCAGGGCTGCCGACAGTGGGATTCGAACCTACTGTCTCCCGAATACTGGATACTTGCCGCACTTAAGCGACTGCAGCTATCGAGTTCGGTGAATAAAAGATTAAGTTTTTTTTTTTTTGCTATGGGCTTTACGTCGCACCGACACAGATAGGTCTTATGGCGACGATGGGATAGGAAAGGCCTAGGAGTTGGAAGGAAGCGGCCGTGGCCTTAATTAAGGTACAGCCCCAGCATTTGCCTGGTGGGAAAATGGAAAACCACGGAAAACCATTTTCAGGGCTGCCGATAGTGGGATTCGAACCTACTATCTCCCGGATGCAAGCTCACAGCCGCGCGCCTCTACGCGCACGGCCAACTCGTCCGGTAAAAGATTAATTTTATGTTGTGAAATTTGTTTGAAAGGCTCCTATGCGTAGACAGAATTAGTAATGTTATAATTTTCCATGAATCAAACATTAGGAGAAAGTGCAGAAAGCGTAAGAATAAGGCAAAATTTGTTTTAAAGAAGCTGTTATTATTATTATTATTATTATTATTATTATTATTATTATTATTATTATTATTATTATTATTATTTAAATTACATTATTCAAGCCATACATTCTTGTGAAATTTGGTTGTGTCACTGATGAAGTTGTTACATTGTTTGTAAAGTAAATAAATACAAGAAGTCTGACAGGCACTGTAATCATATGTTCTACCAAAGAATTCTCAGCGTTGCGTCATCGCAACGTTATTGATCGTGGTCATTACAAAAGCCATTGATATATTTGGCCAATAATAATAATAATAATAATTTCGTATGGCTATTTCTAGCTGAGTGAAGCCCTTGTAATACAGACCCTCCGATGAGGGTGGGCGGCATCTGCCATGTGTAGGTAACTGCGTGTTATTGTGGCGGAAGATAGTGTAATACGTGGCGTGTGAGTTGAAGGGATGTTGGGGACAGCACAAACACCCAGGCCCCGAGCCACTGGAATTAACCAATGAAGGTTAAAATATCCGACCCGGTCGGCAATCGAAGCCGGGACCCTCTGAACCGAAGGCCAGCAAGCTATCCATTCAGCCAACGAATCGGACTATTTAACCAATTACGCTTTATGTTATTAAATTTTAAAATAAAATCAATGGAAAAAGTGCAATTTTAAAATTAATTTTGATGCACGGGAAGAGATAGGATAAAAATGTACCTTGTAATAACAGGAATATCTTAGCATGCCGACTCAACCATTACACAAATACTGAACAACCTTCATGGTGCTAATGAGTGAGTAGTATATGACGTTGCGTCACCTAAAACTTTACGTTGTCCGCGGCGATTTCATTTAAAATGTTGTCTGAGCCTTTTATCTGTGCTAAGTATATTTCAATATTCTCATGAGTGTTTAATTCTAAACTACATCGCATTAATTTTGTAGATTAATATAGATTAATTTTAATAACCCACTGGTGTTGAAACTAAGATTCCGTAAACCGACGATTATGGATTAAATCATTTTAATATGAGTAGTGAGAAAAAGAACAAGTTGGCACAGGGTCTAGTGGTGATAAATTACCTTTTATGGGACTAACTCGAGGGGCTGTGCCTGGGCTCCTGGGGCAAGATGGCCGCTACACATTGCTCTTATGGGAATGACTGTAGGAAGCTGGCACAGGCACTAAAGGTGATGCATTGCTCTTATGAACTTAGGAGAGCTAACATAGGGGCTGACAACTTGTCACTTACGACCTATTAGTCTTATTAGGCTAACTTTGGTGAATTGGCGCAGATGGAATAAACTCTAAGGAGCTGGCACAAGGGTTAATAGTAATACATTTCTCTTATGGGCCTAAATCTGGAGAGCTACCTCAGAGGGCTCACAATATGCAACATAGGACCTATTAGAGTTATTGGCCTAACTTTTGAGAACTGACGCAAGGTCTATTGGGCAGGATGGATGCTATGTAACGCTCTTTTTGGACTAACTCTGGAGAGCAACCTCAGGCGCTCGCATGTAACTTGGGACATATTATTCTGACGGGCCTAACTTTCGGGAACTGTCGCAAGGATACTGGGCAAGATGGCTGACATACATTGCTGTTATGGGACTAACTCTGTAGTAAAGCAACCTCAGGGGCTCACAACTTGTAACTTAGGACTTCTTGGTCTTACCGACCTATCATGCTTATATGTACATATAGGCTAAAAGGGCTAAAGGGCTCTTACAGACACAGAGGCTAAAGAGCTTTTATAAGCTAGCTAGCTAAACTCGGCCATGCTTCACAGTGGCTCAGTCAGAATATATGAAATGAATAGGTAAGTAAATAAATGAATTCTAGCGAATATAGATTCATCGACAAAATACATCGTACAATTCAGTACCTTGCCTTGCTGTGGCTAAGCTGTAGATGAAATGAAAGAAAAAATGATGCTTTTAACATAAAATCATTTTATTGTAAAGCTTATGCATTTACTTTTTTTTTTTTGCATAAACATAAAGATTAGACGGTTTACCGACTCTGAAGCATGTGCGGTATAAGCGCCGGTGAGAGAAGTAATCGCTTTCTGAATTCAAACCGCACAGTTTGCAAAGATTGCCCTTGCACTTTATTGAAGTTATAGCAAACGCGCGTAGCAGTTCATCCGTCTGTCCGTTCTTCTTGACCGATTTGCTTCATTTTTGTTTTATTCTCTCCAGAATTACCTGCAGGTGAATCAGGAGACATTGATAGGTCACTTAAATTCCGCCAACTTTAAATAGTCATAAAAACAAATCATTAAATGCTCACTCCAATAATTGCAGGCGAAGGCTTACCCTAACCCGCAATACATTCTGTACTTAACAGATTGCTAAGCGACTAAGACTTTCATTAGTATTCTGATCCTTAATAATGTCACTGCATGCCGCGATGTTTGAATACTACGTCAAGACAGAGAGTATACACTTCCTCTGATCACGGAAGAATACTATTCCCTGCTAGATACTATTTTATTCTCTAACCTTTCCCAGCTTCCAAATATATTCAACAGATGGCAGAACGTTCCTAAGAACGTACATGCTGCTAAGAGTAAAAAGTCTACGTACAAACGAACCCCATCATGACATACGTCTTAGACATCATCTGGGAATACATATCGAAGGATAACCTAGGTACACTAGAACGAGTGAAGGCCATGTATGTTAGAAAAGTTTTCTGTCTAGTAAAAAACGCTTCTTCGAGATTAAACTATGAGCTCACAAGACAACCGTTCTATGTAGAACTACGATTAACAATACTAATACCTTCTACGACACAATACCAAGCTTCACATCAAGAACTGCAGGATAAAAAAGTGAATATATGGATAGATTTGTTTACCAAATAGTCGTTATGATGACATTAGAATGGATTATTTCTGACTTACGAATTGCGGGATATCATAATGCGCTTATAAAGGTGAGTTATCTGACCTAATTATAACGAATGCTGCGGAGCGGCACGGGTCTCTAGTATATATAAAGCTAATAGGGAAACGGAGATTCTTCTGGGTTGCAAATTTGAACTCTTCTGACTTAGAAACTTAGTTACTAGCTTCTTACTAGCTTCTATTGCTAGGCTGTGTAACTCAGATTGTAAAACACTTGCCTCTTGAGCTTTAGTTAGCAGTTTCGATCTCGGCTCAGTCCGGTAGTATTTGCACGTTCGAATTTACTATTCTATTTTATATACGTGGACTCTTATCGGTGAGAACTCTAGTCCCGTTGAACGTTTGGAGGTAGATTACAAATGCATTTAGTATCAGGAGATCAGAAGATGTGAAGAATTGCATTTTTTGCGAGGTTGCTATGATACCACGTGTCAGAAATCTTCAACACGTACTAAATGTACGTAACACGACCTAATAGGTTGAAAGTCGGTTTCGATTACAATGTGGTCGTGAAATTTCAATATTCATTGACATGGCCCTCAACGGGTGATTTAAGCGCACTCTACAGTGCACTGGCAATAGTGCCATACCTGTAGCTTAGATCCTTCCCAACAGAACAAAGCTGGACTAGGCCACCATAGCTCAATTGGTAGAGCAACCGACGGGTAATCGGGAGGTTGTGGGTTCGGATTCCACTGGTGTCAAGTTGGTTTTTTTGTTCTGTACTTAACACCTCTTCAACACGTACTAAATGTACGTAACACGACCTAATAGGTTGAAAGTCGGTTTCGATTATTCTGCTGTCTATAGCACAGTCTCGCGAGAAATAGTAACTGCGGAAGCAAGTTATTTCTGCACTGTCAGCATTCAGAATTATTATTCTCAAAGCAAGATATACACAGCTTACATGGGCTAGGCTTCTCTCTTAAAACAAAGATTCAGGGCTCGATTCTGAATGGCGGCGGGGGCTTTTATCTGGAGAAAGGCAATTATTTTTAATCTGAATGGATGAGGTATGAAGTTTAACAGCTCGGTCTGCTTGAAAGGATATAAGCTCGATTCTCTGTTAAGAAGTGAGGGAGATAGCTTAGAGGTTTACTCAACTTTCAACAGAAATGAGTACTAGGTTAATTTATGAGAAGTAAGACAACTGGTTGAGGGATATTTACAGTGTAATTTATTGGATATGGGGGAGTGGGGTGCTGAAATTACGTCAGGTGCGAACCCGTCTGAGTTTTTTGGGAGTGAGATAAAAGTAGACTTAAGCTATTTTATAAGGAACAGGAGAACAAAAAGGATACAAGAAAGATAAGTGTATTGTTTGCTAAGCGCTACAGCTTTTGAGTTCAATACGTAGGTACTACTATTCTAGATTTCTTAACCTTATTATACATCAGTATAAAAAGATCTAGACAGACATAGATGACCTTGAAACTTGCAGTTTAGCAGCATATCAAGGTCATATGTTATAATGATGTAATTAGTTCGAGCTCCTTCTTGGTTGAAATAATTTTCACCGGCCGGCAATGGTGGGAAAGGTAATCATAATTACTAGATTGTGAGCCAAAGTAATTTAATTCAAAAAGTCTCTGTACTGTTCATACAGACTAAAACTGTTAATGGTGATTCGTCCGTCGGATGGAGCGTTGAGCAGTTGCATAGGCAGTTCGCTGTATTTCCCGCAATGAAATTACTCGACCGCCATCTTTGTTCCATTATCTCAGATAAGTTTCTTAACTGGCCGTCATTCCTAGTCCATATAATGAAAGGTCACAATACACTAATAAAATAATAAGATAAATTCTCTTGTGAGCCGATTGCCCCAAAGAAAGCCTCTAACAATCCCTTTCATCATCATCATCATCATCATCATCATCATCATCATCATCATCATCATCATCATCGTGTCAAGGATAACTGAGACAGTTCAATGAAAGTAACAAATGTATTCTAGCCCATACTAGAAGACATACAGCATCGTAAACTCTACGTCTCACCAAAAAAAGGCATGCAGCATAGGCACTAATAAAGTACAGTAATAAAATTAATTATCTAGTGAGGTGATGACCTCAAAGTAAGCTTCTAACAATCTATCATCATCATCATCATCATCATCATCATCATCATTAGATTCGGCCAGAGGATTATGGTGATCCGAAAATGTTGACTGCTAATTTCAAGACTATATAACGAGTGTTATTTTCAAACTCACTGTGTGTTTTCAGGTCACACGAGAGATGCTGACATTCTACTTGCTCAACATTCAACCATAGAATCATTCAATCCGAAGAGAAGTTCAAGCCTTCCACAAGAAATCAACAAATACTATTTTAATTCATCTGCTTATCGTACTCCCACAGAGAACACAGCGGCAATAGATGTACATAGAAGGGACGTGGAATCATCTCTTGCACTCATAACCAATAATACATGCGTAATAGATAATGAAACGTTGGAAGTTCGCTGTAATCTTGATAATCTCTCAAACATTGACGGACAGTTGTTAAATTCTGTTAATGAAAGATATCCATTGCTTGATGTAAGCCAGTATGCAAGAAGTGACGACTTTACCTCCATGGACAGCAAAGAGAACTATCGCTCAATTAGTAATTTCATATCCCAATCTCCTCTTCAGACAACCAACCTTACGTCAATGGTGCCACCAGTACATTACTCTCTTCCAAGCAATAAGACGCTTGAGGTCGCAAAGTCCAAATTGATACACATTCCTGAGCTTCACTGTTGCTGCAGAAAACTTGAGAATAACTTATTTTATTGTGTACACGCCGAAAATGGATGTGAAGGGTTACAAATTGACGACAAAAATCCTTTAATAGATAACAAGAAGAATCAGGGAAGGTTCAAGATTGATGAGACTTTACTGAAAACTATTCTTAACAAAAGTAAGTTTATGACATCGTCCACTTCCTTACCCAAGACGCTTGACACAACACCAATTTCGTTAGTGGATTTCCTGAAACCGCTTCCAAGTCAATCAAACGGACATGAAGTCAGCAAAAAGTACGAGACAATAATTAAAGTTCAGTGCGATATTATGAAGAGTAAAATAGAAGCAACGGCGCATACCGAATATTTTATAAATGATTTTTTTTCAACCACAATGGCATACGTAGAAAATTTGTTGAATATGAAAATGGCTCTGGTGGGCGCACGGCCATTCACTGCTGAATTACCTGCAAAGATGAAGTTTGAGCTGGAGGACACTGACAGGCGGATGGAAACTTCATTAAAACGGAAAGACAAATCTCCAAAAGGAAATACGGAGGCACACAATATTTCCAAACTGGCCACGTAACACGAATACTGTTTGGGATTGAAAGTTTTGTTGAATGTAACATGAAACTCGATTGACAGACATGTGAGAGATCTTTGAGAGGTGCAGAAATGTACTCTGAAAGCAGAAGATACAAGTTATGAGTCCCGTTGAACTGCAATCTTTCACCATTAAGGGGTTAGATGAAGGGACAGAAAAATGAGGGCCTCTGACTGCTGAGAATGTCATGATATTCAAAGTGCTATGCCATATCACAAAATGTGGATGATTCAAATGATGCTGGAGAAGGAACAAATTGATTAACCACTACAAAATTGAACTTAGAACCTAGCTCTGGCATATATTGGACACCACGATTATAACCATTATTATAGTTCTTGTCCTCTGATTAACGTACTGGTCAGTGCGACAATGAAGAGGATTTTCCTCTATATATGATATACAGTCGTCATATTTCTACGAGTAGAAATATATCGCTGTAATGTGAAAAAATGAAAACTACCTCAAGAGAGCGAATGGATTAATAAAGGTACCTGGCAGTATGAATAAGAAAGACATGCCAGAGCAGAAACATTAACGTTGCGGCGAAGTTCTGAGCTGATTAAATATCTGACTTTAGTGGAACTTGGTGACGTCGAAGTTCTGAGCTGATTAAATATCTGACGTTAGTGGAACTTGGTGACGTCGAAGTTACAATGCTGTCTAGGGAATTAGTAGCGACCATACGATCACTCGGAAGAAAAGTAAATCTCAAACAGGAACAAGTATTGTAAGTTAGACAATGGATTTGTAGGAAAAAGATCGTAAATAAAACAAGAATGTGAATCCTAGATGTAGAATTTTAATGCTATATGTAGGCCACTACATGAACAAGGGTTCGGATAACATTGATTACAAAGAAATTGTTTATAGTTTACATGGATTATTTTTTGAAAGGTATAAATTCTCAGGGAGGGATTCAGTTGAGTAGAAATGTAGTTAGCAGTCTGACCTAAGCCGACGTCTTGGTTTTCATGGCAGCCTGTGCCGAAAGCCTGCGATCGAATATCCTGACGCCTGAGAAGTGCTGGTCAACTCTTTTTCTTTTCCGACCCCGACTGTATTAAGTTCCCGAGGCCTAGAGAGTCTTTCATTTTCACGCCTTTCGAGGCGCTTGTCTTTCTTCGGCCGATACCTTAATTTTTCGAAGTGTTTGATCCCTTCCATTCCCCCCCCCCTCTGATTAGTATTATATAGAGGATGGTTACCCAGTTGTACTTCCTCTTAAGACTAATCACCACCACCGCTGCGAGTATGATATGAAAATTAGCATTTCGAAGACTAAAGTGATTTTCAGGTTTCGGATAATTATGAATATTGAATATGCAATTGCATGTTTGGAGTAGTTTTATCTTAATAGTGTATAGTTTGTGCTTTCCTCTTGTTAGACCATATTTTGAAAATAGTCTGCAGACATCAGCTTCTGCAGGACAGTACGGAAAATTTGACATGTATTTGAGTGCTGGGAACTTGTGCATGACTCATGCCATATTCAAAAAGTTCAATTGTGCTGGTTATCGCCAGGTAGCCCGTTTGACAGGTGGGTAGCGCGTATAAAATTAGCAACATCAGTTCTACATCCGACCATGGCTTTGTCTACTTGTAACTCAGTTAGGTAAGTAGGGTAACACGTCTTGGAATTTCACTTATGGCAGGACTGTCTTTTGCCCACTTCGTAAATTGTTAAATACAATGTCCTTTCATGCGTAATAATTAGTTCTTGTCAGTTCTGTTCGGTTGTGACTCATAGTACATTAAAGGTCTATGTTAATGCTACTTAATTCATAGTGCCTAAGGAGTAGAGAACTGCTAGTGATGTATTGATATCATATGCACACGAGTTTGAAGACTTTACAACTGACGAATTATTTTGTTTTGTAAATATTTTAGTACTGCCATAATGGTAATTAGAAAGGTATCAAGTTCAACATCATCTCACGACGAAACGCAATAAATTAAAAATGGTAAACTTGATTATTTTGAAGTAGTAAAGGATGTAGTTGAAGGCCTAGATTCTGATGAAGCACAAGAAATCTTCAGAAATGATGTAACTTATATTCATTTGTTCCGATCTGATGTGCACATTCATAGCCATCAAGAAATGGAAAAAAAGAAGACAGTCCCTTCACGTTAGTACTAGAATTGTTGAAGAAATTGTACGATCCCCAGAGAAACAAATCAAATATTCTCGAAAAATGCAGAGAGAAGTGTTATAACAGTCTCCGTAAAAATTTAAAATGTCTGTGGTATTCTCCAAGGCAAGAGAAAAATTGTCTGTGCATCGATGCTAGATGTCTGATTTCGCGAAGTTGGAGTATGCTACAATTGTGGCATGTGATGTAGAGACTGTGTTTTCTGAGCACAAAACCATTTTAAATGAAAATAGGCGCAAGTATGTATTTGAGCACCTGTGGCATCATGATGTGATTAAGGTTAATCAAGACTTGCGAATTGCATTGATGAACTGGAGCATTTTATTGTGGTACAGTATGTAATGTTATTGATTTTGTCGATGTTAAAAGCGTAACATTTATTTTTATAACACAACCTAGCTGCTGTACTCGTGCTTCGCTACAGAATTCTACATTGTACATAGAATTCTAAGTTAGGTATTGTACACGTTGTGAGTAAGATTGTATTAAATTGCGTAGCTCTTAACTTTACCCTAGAAACGCGACGGGGAAAACACCAAACGTCTTTTCTCATATGAACGCTGAGTTAGGGAATTTTCATTGTAATGGTAGGCCCGCTTCACTACCATAAGTTACAATCAGGATGAGAATACTTCATTATAATGGTAGACACTCACTCCCCACCTACCTTTTTACATCCTCAGAATGTCTTAGTAGTTTTCCCTACTGAAATGAACATAGGCCATTACAATAACCTCAGTAGGAATGTCGCGAATAAAAGCAATCCTTTTATATGAAATACCCAATCAAATGAAAAATGAAAATTTTCTCACTTTTAACGAACAGTACTACGCTGCCGATCTAACAGTCCGAAGTTCCAGAAATGGAATGACCAAGTCGCAGACAGCCGTGATCCGTGAACACTCTTCGTCTTTTTTCTGTGGGGGAGGGTTTGAATAGTGGAGGGCCTCAGGGCTAAAAATAAGCCCTTTTACTCATCGATTTTCGACGAGTACCAGATGACTCGAAAAATCTCAAATCAAAACGCTGGCGGCGGAAAAATCTATCTGACTTGGAGGCAAATTTTTTCTCCAAACCAGAGGAGAAACCCTCTCTGCACTGATAATTTGCAATAAAATGAATGTAGAATTTAATAAATGTGAATAGGAAGAAGCTTTTTCTTAAGAAAGGGTTGAATTTTGAGTTATATAGTGAATTGTGCTGCTATAATTTGAAATAGGCCTAAATTGTAATTCTAAACCAGATCATACTACTACTACTACTACTAGAGTACTACTAAGTGAACCTCTGCCTTATGTGTGCACATTGCTCATTCGAAACAACGCGTCAGAGTAGGGATCGATTAGCTGGAATACTACGATGAACCAGTTTGATACGTACCAGCAGTATCACAAAATGTATGGACCAGAGGAATTGAATGCTAAAGAAGAAAGTTTTCTAACTCCCGAGCTACCCCCCCCCCCCCCAATATTCAGTCACGATGTTATACTCGGTACGCAGCAGTAATGCCATCTGTCGGAGTTGAGTGCCAGCATAAGAGACAAAGAACATCACACCAATGAGTGGCCAATGTAATGTTATTGTTGATCAATGTTATGCGCTTTCCATATTGTAGGCCTTCATATTTAGTTTTCTTCCGACCCTGAAATACCACTCTTATCATAGTCGGTACGGTAAAACTGAATAAAACATAAATGATCGGAAATTGTATTATGTTATGTAGTACTTTACAATAGGACCAATAACATAGGCATTTAAAAATTTAATTTTAGGTGCCTTCCCCTAAACTACAATTTCATCCAAGGTGAATAAATTTATTTTTAGCTTAGACCGTAGTTTCTTATTCCCCGACTCTGTATACCGATTTTAAATAAATTCTCTTTACACATTTTCTCGTGGCTCGGCGTTGATAGTGACTTACCAACAAAAATACAAATTCATGAATATCTGTGTTATCATAGGCGATACGGTAAAAATGTATAAGACATAAATGATCGTAAATTTAATTCTATATAAGTTTAATTACGTAGTATTTATCGATAGGACCACTAATAATATAAATATTTGAGAATTACATTTTAGGCCTCCCCCTAAACAACCATTTCACTCAGCGCGAATAAAATAATTAATAGCCTAGATTGTAGTGGCTCATTCCCCTACTTTACATACCGATTTTCATTAAATTATCTTAAGCCGTTTTTTGGTTATGCGTGTACATGCATACAGATAGACAGACAGACAGAAATTACGGAAACGTAAAAAGTGCATTTCCTTGTTACTGCGGACATAACCGATACAGAAATACCATTATTTTTAAATTCTGAGCAATGTACAGACAAAACGTTTATTTTATGTATAGAGATGTATCGCTAATTGATATCACTGATATCAGATTTATATTTCTCAATGCATATTTCAATATTTTGCTGAATATTTTGACAATTTTAGTGTACATTTACATGCATGTTGTGCAATTTTAAATGTATAATTGTCCGAAAGTAATTGGGCTGTGTATGTTCTAAAACAATGGGTGCTTCGTCAGCATTTTCCCACGGTTTTGGCGAAAAATTTGAATTTTTGCTGAGACAGCAAAAAGGTTTGATCAGGCAAGGTCATTGACCCCTAGTCAATGACGTCATTTTGATGTCATACCTTACCTTGATGAGCAGGCCTAACATCACCTCATCGGGTTAGGTTAGGGATCGAAGTTTTGGTTTCTTGGAAAGGGTGTAGAGGGTCCTCTCCTCGCTCCAGGTTACCACCTCCCAGCCCCTACCAAAAATAGGGGAAGGGTGAGAGAGGGGTTGCTCTCTCTTCCAGAGGACCAACTCACGGTCCTCGCCCAAAAAATATTGCCGGCTTCCCTCTCGGGAAGACTGGTAGTGGATCTCTCTGTTCTCTGACTTTTATTGCATGGTCGTGTGGGTGGGGATGTGTGTGGATCATGGGCGAATGGTAGTGTGCCTGGACGCTAACACCTCCTTCGCAGTGACTTGGCGAGTTACTATGTGTGGGTGGAGCGGAGACATATCACCGCACGCTCGTGGCGTCTTCGTGAGTTACTGTAAACAAATATCCCGCTAGAGAGATAACAGAGCGCTCTTGCGCCAACTTTCGTGAGTTACTGTAAACAAATGACTATCAAATCCCGCTAGAGACATATTGTTGCGGTCCCGCAGCGACTTCGTGAGTTATTGTAACCAAACGACTATCAGATTCCGCTAGAGATATAACAGGGGAATTGCTAGTGCACATGTGCACATGTGCATATGTACATCAGCTTGAGGTACACTCTGATGGCGAGTTTGCATGTTACTGTAGAACGGATTGTTCACGCACTCTGTTAGCCGTGAGAGAAAGTAGGATTGCGGGGGGCGCTATCTGTTTAAAGAAATGGCAAGCAGTTCTCCATTCTTCGGATAAGTGTTGCATGCATGTATGTAAGACGGATAACATAGGCGCTAATTTTAAACTTTGTATGTATGTGTTTAGAAGCAAAGGGATACTGTGCGGTGGACATCGAAAAAAACAAGAGGAATAAGGAAGTTCGTATGGGAGCGTGGTAAGAGACAAACAAGGTTGTGATTAAAAGAAAACTAGAAGTTCTTCGGCCTACAAATTCATAAAAAAAGCAATGACTAGGAAAATATTTTATAGGTGTGAGGACACAAAGGGAATGTACAACATTTTAAATTTCATGGAATATTTATTCCGTACTTATTTACAAAATTTAGCAAACTACTACAATCTTTGTTATGCTGCCGAAAAAGTTGCTGTGCTTCTTAACATCTTACTGTGAAGAGTTTGCATGCTCGCAAAATTGTTATGCCCCCTGCAACATTTAAATTAAACAGAATATTTATTGTTTATGAATTTAAGTTTTCAAAATATATTATACTATGCATGTTATGCTTCGCAAAGAAGCTGATGCAGTTCTTACCTTGATGTCATCCATGTGTTTAGTTCCTTTTTTCGGATTAGGTCCATCCCAATCAATGTGATTTTAACTTCGATGCTTGTAATGACGTCGGCAGCGTCTGCATGAAGCTACATCGATTTACATCTTACTGTGGAGAGGTATTCATTCACCAAAATAAATCTGTTTAGTCCTTAGATATTTCTTTGCTGTTTTCGACTTTTAAGACCTCCACCCAGCAATAGTTTCCTTTTTATTTCACTGGCAACGATAAGTGTTACTATCTTCTCAACATCTGTAGCATTAGGTGACGTCACACGCTGCATAGCTTTACGAAGCAGATTTTCATCAGCTACACGTCTTAGTTCAGATTTGTTTTGGCGATAAGCAATGCCATGCTCTTTGCAGGCAGCATTTAACATATTAATACGAGGATCACTGCGTGCCAAATGGACGTCGAGTTCCAGAGCCACAATAGTGGTAACTAGGAAGATGAAGCTCAAAAGAACGAAGACCAATCACCTTATTGATGAGCTTGTACCGAGCATGCTTCCTTACCTTTCTCCCAGCACGTTTCTTCACCTTTTTCTGCGACAGTTTGCTTACTATTTTCGCAGTCATGATAATTGTTTATAAGTGAAGTTAACTCGTTAGTTTTAAGTCCTAGACACAGTTTAATGAGATGACATGTACGGAACTGTCTCACTGAAGGCCTGTTAGCTAAACTCACTTGCTCATGATGTATATCCCCCTGTGGGTGGGGGCGGTAGAATAACGCCCACGGTATCCCCTGCCTGTCGTAAGAGGCGACTAAAAGGGGCCTCAGGGGCTCTGAACTTTGGAGCGTGGGTTGGCGACCACGGGGCCCTCAGCTGAGTCCTAGCATTGCTTCCACTTACTTGTGCCAGGCTCCTCACTTTCTTCTATCCTATCCGACCTTTCTTGGTCAACTCTTGTTCTTTTCCGACCCCGACGCTATTAGGTTTGCGAGGGCTAGGGAGTCTTTCATTTTCATGCCCTTCGTGGCCCTTGTCTTCCTTTGGCCGATATCTTCATTTTTCGAAGTGTCGGATCCCTTCCATTTTTCTGTCTGATTAGTGTTATATAGAGGATGGTTGCCTAGTTGTACTTCCTCTTAAAACAATAATCACCACCACCACCATCATGATGTATACTACACGTTTGAAGCTCTGACAAAACAGGATCTTGCGTCCACTCACGAGGCACCTTACCCCAGACCTTCTTTACAGCATTCGCAGCTACATTGACCAAAAATGCCTTTGGTTATGCGTGCAACTCTTCTTCAAAAGTGTTTAGTTTCTTTTTGCAAGCATAAAACTTTACGATTGCCTTTTCAACTGCGTTACACTTAGTATCAGATAGAAATGGCATGATGTCTTTACTCTACAAATGGTTCTTTCTCACTGTCGACATTGGAACACTGCGCTTTGCATATATAGCTCATTTACCGGCATACATCACCACACAACCTTCAGAAGATTGTTTAATGATGGGCATCCTAATTCATGCAGATCGAAAACTTCACATGTTGTTGGTAGATACCCGGGCACAACCGTTTACAAACACTGGATCTGCTCTTGAAAAATGAGCGTTCAAAATCATAGCTAGAAAGCGTAATGGAATTCCATCCTCCCACCCAAGTTCTAAATATTTTTTCACTCATTGCGTCTGCCTTTAACCTTCATCCGTTTGCAAGCAGTAAGAAAAATGTGGGCTAAATACAAAACTCACGACTTTTGGTGCCCACAACACAGTGCAGTCCAACACAGCTACCTATTTGAACACAAATTTGTTTCCGTTCACTTGAACATCAACTATCAACGTCCTTGTCATGATAAACCACAAAACGCGCAACTCTCTGTTACAGTATCTTATCGACTAAGTAAAACAATGTCTACGCATAGCATATATAAAGACTTGAATTTACAGGAGAGAGAGCCTGATAGCGAACAAGTCTAAACATGCATACCTATGACTGCGTGTCAAGAACAATGTGGCCTCATTATGGTACATGCTCAGCTCAGTTAGATTAAGCTAGCACTTTTATGCGCGTAGTCCGGGTACCGGTATCGAACTTAAATTCTGGTAAGTTAACTTACACAATTTTTGTGGTCAGCCTTGGAGGTTAGGTTCAGCTTCGAGCCCCCAACTACTACCTCATCCTCCTCAGAGACTTAGACTTCCTCCTTTCTCCTTATAGAACTACTAAGTCTATAAGGGGAAGAGAAGGAGGTTGAGGAGGAGGAGGTCTATGAGAAGGAATAGATTCTTATACGCTACTAGGTTAGCTTCTAGTTCTATGAGGAGGATAGAACTCTGTTAGGAGGAGGAGGATATTCAGATAAATTAGTTAAGGCAGTAAAAGGAAATAGTATAAAGAGCGTTAAGTACAAAGGTTACTTTTAACATGCTAGATCTTGCATAAGAAAGATAGATTTCAAAGGAAATACGTTAACACATGTGTTCACGTGACAATTGGTTCTACTTAGAACAGAGGGTCAGTTGTTATGTTCGAAAAAATATCTTACTCTGGCGTATAAAAGAAGAGAATTAAATGATAGGAAAGGCATCTTGCCTGAAAACATTATTTTTACGGTTCCTTATATCATCGAGTAGGCAAAACAGAAAGTGAAATTAAAACTTTTTAAAAACCGTCACAACCAGACTCCTGAGTTGAGAAACCCTAGTTGCCCCTTTTAGTCACCTCCTACAAGAGACAATGGGTTACTGTAGTGTTATACTAACGCCCCCTACCCACAGCAGTCGGATCACCCTATAGTCGCTAGGGGCCCCTTTTAGTCGCCTCTTACAAGAGGCAAGGGGATAACGGGGTGTTATTCTTCTACCTCACTAGAATAATGCATGAAATGTATCTCGCACTGATGTTAAAAAAGAAGCTACATTTTTGCTATTTATTTTACGTCCCACCAACACAGATACGCCTCATGGCGATAGGAAAGGCCTAGGAATGTGAAGGAAGCGGCCGTGGGCTTAATTAAGGTACAGCCCCAGCATTTTCCTGGTGTGAAAATGGGGAAACCGTCTTCAGGGCTGCCGACAGTGAGATCCCAGGTCGTCTGAGCCACTAGCCCCTTCCTGGAAGTACCGAAAGGGGCTCCCACGGGGCTGGCACGTAACTTTATGAACTTATTTCATTAGAAAATTTAACTGCATCTTTCAGAAAAATCCCCCAGTTTGAGGCAGTAAAGTACAGGTAACCCAAAAGTTCACAAGGCAATACTTCACGGAATATTAGAGGTAGAGAGGTAATAATTGACACACATGATTGGCATGGCATGGAGTTTTATTGACACCAAAATAAAGTACACAAAATGACTAACAGATGGCACTGGACAGCAACACGTCAGGTACTAATGGCCACACATGCTTGACATGACATGGTGTTTTATTGACACCAACACGTCAGTGATGCCGTATACGGTATAAAAGGAGCCGTCGTGAGAGAGGGCGTCAGATGCGCCTGCAATCGCGGCATGTTAACACTACCAGAAAAGGCACTGTTAGTGAAGCTTTCAGAAATTTCATCTGATACTGAAGATGATGCACCACTTTCTCAATAGGAAATTGAACGTGTTATCCTTTTGCAGAATGAGAAGAAAGCTCCCGGTTGGGACGGACTGTCTGCTATTATAATCAAAAACATTCACTGCTGCTTTCCTTCCTCATTTATTTGTCATTCTGTTCAATAAATATCTGGCTCTAAAACATTTTCCAACTTCTTAGAAATTAGCAATTGTTAAAATAATTCCGAAGGGAAGTTCCATAGTTAATTTTACTTCCAAATCATTTAGACCAATTTGCCTTCTACCTGTGCATGCATATATCTTAGAGAAATTATTCATTGATCGAGTTGTATATCACATGTATTTCTATGTTTTTCTGAGTTGCAATCAATATGGCTTTACCGCTTAGAAATCAACCGAAGATGCTGTTCTTGACGTGGTAGAATGGATCCAAGACATATTTTCAAACAAGAAAGTTGCTGTATTAATTTTTTTGAACATAAGTGGTGCTTTTGACAATGCTTGGTAGCCCAACATTTTTTCCGAGTTAAAGGAGAAACTATGCCCAAGAAACCTCTATAAGCTAATTCAATCTTACTTTGTGTAAACAAAGAGTGAAGCTTCAGATTGGAACAGCAGTTTCCACAAAATATGTTTCCAAAGCCTGTCCGCAAGGATCAACATGTAGCACTGGTTTCTGCAATATTCTTTATGACGATCTCTTACAGCTTTATTCTTCCAACGGGATGTCGAGTCATTGACTACGCCGATGATCTTCTTCTATTTGAAGCTGTAGATGTGAGAGATCTCACTGCTCGAAAAAATTATGCTTTGTGTAGTGTTTTTAATTGGGGTGAAACTAACAAACTGCAATTTAATGCAACGAAGACCAAAGCGATGTTTCTCACGAGGAAAAGAAAACAGAAGAAACCAATAATATTTAGGAATGGACATCAGATAAAAATTGAGGAACAATTACCATTTTTGGGCATTACCCTGGACAAACATCTCACATTCAGGACTCACTTCAACAACTTACATTTTAAAGCCAGTAAATTTTTACAGGGATTAACTATTGTATGCAGGCCATCATGGGGACTAAATTCAGAAGTACTTAAAATAATTTATTATACGGCATATGTGCCCCTGATTCTATAATGTGCCTCTTCTTTCTGAAACACACTGGGAAATAAATGGACCCGGAATAAATTATTGCAATTTCAAAGAGGCTTTGCACTCCGGATCTCCAGAGCTTACCGGACAACTTCTACCGACGCAGCACTTATTACTTCCGGAATTGAGCCGCTCTTTTTTGACTGCAGTTGGACTAGCCGAACTGAGATGACTAAAGAAAAACAGACCATCGCCTGAGCCTATCATCAGTACTGTTATATAACAACAATGCCACCTTTTACAGTCTGGTCATCGAAAAATGTTCAAGATGATTCTCCGTAACAAGTGCATAGATACTCATGACTGCATCATTTATACTGATGGCTCTCGTACATCAAGCAACGATGGTAAGGACCCTGTTGGGTGTGCTTTTGTAGTCTATGAAAACGAAAGTGAAGTTTTTACAGCGCAGTATAAATTATCCTCCTGCTGTTTGGTCCTTCAGGCCAGAAGCGGCGATTGGGAGTTAGAAGGAGGGTGGGGGTGGGGGGCACAAAAATGAGACAGCACAAAGTACCCGGGTTTAAGGGCTATAGGAGGGAGGACGGTAGGACATAGAAATTGGAAAAAAAAAACGTAGTAAATGGCAATTTTTAATGCTCTCTGCGCGGATTTCAATAGAGACTTCAGTGCCGTAATAATAGTACTATACAACAGAACTTTCACCAAAGGGACAATAATTAGGCCTGCACATGCATTATAATTAAATAGAAGTTCGGCGTTATCATACAATTAAAATGTCACTTAGTATTTGACTACACATTAACAAACAGACACTAGATAGATCTACACAGGCACATTTACTGAGCGAGACTGCCAGAATGACGAATGAACGTGGTAAGGGAGTGAATCGGTTAGCCGCAACGAACGATATTTTCTGAGTATTAAAGAAAGGAATTAGCCGAAGAACAATATGGATTGCTCTTTTTTATAATTTTTAGTTTCAGGTGATTTTTTTTAATAACTATTAGATTGTTCAATCTATGCAAACTTCAAAATACTCGGGTGGCTAAAAAAGAATAAATATTTATTTTTCTCCACAAAGTGGGAGAGAATTGCACCCCCCGCCCCCAATCGCCGCTACCGTTTCAGGCAGAACTACTAGCCATTACATATGTAATACTGTGGTGCCATGTCAACAACAAAAGGGTCCAAATACTCAGTGACTCGCAAGATGCGTTGAAGTGTATAGACAACAAATATAATACGAACTCGTTAGCAGTTGCTATAAGAACTATAGCTCAACAAAACCGTCATATCTGCATTTTCTGGATTCGTGGATACACTGGATCCCCTGGAAATGAGAGACCTGGTCAACTAGCAAAAGTTGCTGCTCAATGAAATCTGGTAGTTTTGTATGCATTTGAATTTTCCGCCTTAAAGTACTCCTCTACAGCTGAAACTCTGAACTTGAAAACTGAATTAATTCAACCGTTTATCAGAAGATGTCACTGTGTTAATTTCGAATGGTTTTTGTTTTCTAATTATCAAGAAGTGTGGACATTTTCTCACAGATGTCTCTACCAAAAAACTATGATCATGCACCCTGGTGCGAAGTGATGGAACTTTTCTTGAAGATATTTTATACTCATAAGTTTTCCTATAACTAAATTTCGTTCTTTCATTTGTAGGCTGGCAAAGTAAATCTTTTCTTTCCGCCAGTTTTGAAGTTAGCCAATCAATAATTTCTGTCATTAATTTTCAGCCAATGGTATCTTTCTTCCCCAATTTTGATGTGTACATTTTAGTTATCCAATAAACGACTGTGGGTGTATCTTAATCATTCATGAAAGGTCTCGAATCTTCCACGAGGGTATAAAAGCTGCTGATTTTCTGGTCTCTCGGCCACTCGTACAACATCTAGCTTAGTGTACGGAAGAATAGTAGGAGGCGGGAAGCGCCTCTTTCATCAGTCAGCAGCCCTTCAAAACGGTAATGGCCGTTTAACATCTTTATTTTTCTTGCTAGCTCAGCAGTTTAATCCTCGGGGAAGGTCCGAAACCGTTTTGATGTAACCTATATCATTTCGATGTAAAATTTTCATGTTACTTTAACTGTAAATCGGACATAGAGGGTGCCTTACCCTATCGAGCGCCCCTTCATTTTGATCTGAGGTGACTACGTTTTCATAACCGATTTTCTTCTCTTTCCTAATGTATTAAAATTTTCTTATACGAGTCACCTCCCTAGTGTGGGAATAGCCCCTGTTGAATCGGCCTAGTGCCACTTAGGTTTTAACAAGCTTTCATGTAGGAGTGCAAGTTCTCGCCTCCATTCATCTTAGTATCTTGGGCCATTAACTTAACCCGTTTTGTTTTCCTTCCTGCGAAGGCCCAGTAGATTGGGTACGAGATACTCCTGTTTATATTTGTAAGTTGTGCCTTGATGGCAGCTAATTGTAAAGTCTGGTATTGCCTTTAATAAGCTTGAAAGATTGAGAGCGGGTCAGCTCTGAAAGGTGCCTCTAGGAGGCTTGACATTACTAGGTGGGAGCAAGTGGTCCATGTAATTAGGGGTTTTCTGCCCTTTGGTAATATGTGGTTGTGAGCTGAGAGCTCAGGAATTGTAAAAGGTGGGGCTCGAAGCCCAGATAGTAAAATATCTTTATCTTGAATTTCCTGGTCTTGTACCTGATTTGTTAACTTGTTGTTATTTGTTGTATGTTCAAAGTCTATATCAAATCTGTTAAGTTTGGCTTTTTGAAAATATAACCTTTATTGAAATTTTAATTCATCTTTCGGACTTGTAGTTAGACCCATTCCAGCCCGCACCTTCTTTCACCTCTGCTGATCCACCAAAACATGGTAACAATAATAATAATAATAATAATAATAATAATAATAATAATAATAATAATAATAATAATAATAATAATAATAATAATAATAGCAGCGAAGCTTTATTTAATTTATTTTGGTGTCAATAAAACCCCATGTCATGTCAATGATGTGTCTCAGTTATTACCTCTTTACCTCCAATATTCCTCGAAGTACTCGTATTACCTCGTCAAATGTTAACGAATACAGTATTTGGGTCACTCTGTACATTCACGGTATTCACTGCCTGCCGTAAAGGCCACTAGAGACTTTCAACTTGGGAGTGTAGGTTAGTGACGGCCGTTCCCATAGCTGGGTCCGGTATTACTTCCAGTTACTGATGCCAGTCTCCTCGGTGTCTTCTTTCCTCTCTGACATCCCTTGTTTTCTTCCGACCCCAACGGTATTGGCTTCATGAGACCTAGGGAGCCTGCGTTTTAAACCCTTCATGCTATTCCCTGTAATTTTTCAAAGGAACGGATCTTTTCCTTCTTTTCCCCTCTGATTAGTGTTAAGAGAGGGTGGTTCCCCAGTTGTACTTCCTCTATAAACAATAATCATCACAACCCCCGCCACCACTTCCAGACAATGTCGTTCGAAATTCTATGGACGGAATTAGTGCATCTGCTGCTACTACTAATTAATAATAATAATAATAATTGTACCGGGAGGTACACCTCTACGCCTCACATTTAAATCTTGCGCCTTAAAGAACTCCTCTACAGGAGAAACCGTGAACTTGAAACTGGACCAACTTATAAATTTTCTCTGAAGATGCCACCACTAGAATTTGTTATTGTGAACTGTGTGAATTTCTACTTGTTTTTGTTTTCCATTCATCCAGAAGTTTGAACATTCTCTCATAGATGTCACTACTAACAAACTTTGATCATGCACCCTGGTGCGAAGTGAAGGAACCTTTTTGAAGAAACTTTGTATTCATTAGTTTTATCTTTACTAAATTTCGTTCATTCATCTTTAGGTTGGCAATATTTATCTTTTCTTTCCGTCAGTTTTGAATTTAGCCAATCAAGAATTTCTGTAATTAATTTTCAACCAATCCCGTGTTTCTTCTTCGATTTTGAGTGTAACTTTTTCATTCACCAATAAAATTCTGTGGGTGTGTTTTGATTATTTACGAAAGGTCTCGAACGTTCCCCGAGGGTTTATAAACTGCGGATTTTCTTGTCTCTTGGCCATTTGATCAACATCTAACTTAGTGTGTGTGTCTAGCAGGAGGCGGGAGGTGCATCTTTCTTCAGGCAGCAGGTATTCAGCAAGGTAATGGCCAGTTAACATCCTATTTCTTGCTATCTCCGCAGTTTAACCTGAGGGAAAGGTCCGAAACCTTAAATATGTAACCTACTTCTCTAAAAATGTAATTCTCTGCCGGCTTATGTAAAAAGTTCATAAAATATTTTCTGTAAATCGGGGATAGAGAGTGATGCACCCTCTCGAGCGCCCCTTCATTTTGGTTTGAGGTGACTACGTTTTGTAACTGATTTTCTTCCTTTCCGTAATGTGTTAAAATTCTTTATTATACGAGTCACCTCCATAGTTTGGGAATAACCCCTGTTTCATTGGCCTAGTGCCCTTTAGGTTTTAAAATTCACATCTAGGAGTGTAAGTATTCGACTCCTTTCATTTTATGTTCGGGCCATTTATTTAACTGTTATTTCTTATACACGAAGGCTTTATAGGTTGGGTACAAGATACCCCTGTTTCAATTTTGTAAGCTGGGCCATGGAAGGCCAAAAGATGTAAGATATTTTGGGTGTTGCCTTGAATAGGCTTGAAAACTGAAAGCCTGTTAGCTCTTTTTCAAAGTAAGATTACTGAATGCCTTTTGAAGGCTTAATAATTTAAGTTGGGAGCCAGTGCTCCACGTATTAGGGGATTTCTGCCCTTAAGTAAGGTTATGATCTTTGTAAAGTTAAGGGTGTAGCTCAGGAAGTGTAAAGTGAGGGCTTGAAGCCCAAGTTCTGTTTATACCACCAATCTTGTCTTTCCTACACTTGTTTATTGCTACTGGTACCTGTTACATTGTTACTTGTTTTATTTTTTTAAAGAGAAAATAAATATAACCTTTGTTGCCGTTTTAAATTAACTTCGATTTTGTAGTTAGACCCATTCACCCCGGCACCTTCTTTCACCTCTGCTGGTCCACGGATATCCCCGTAACAATAATAAGAATAAGAATAAGAATAAGAATAAGAATAAGAATAAGAATAAGAATAAGAATAAGAATAAGAATAAGAATAAGAATAAGAATATCCGGCCCTTAGCTAAATGGTCAGCATAGTTACCTTTGATTCAGAGGACTACGGATTCGATTCCTGGCCGGGTTGAAGATTTAAACCTTAAATCGTTAAATCCCCTAGCTGTTTGTAACGTCTCCAACATCCCTGCAACTCACACATCACACAAAACACTATCCTCCCTCACAAGGACTGCACCAGGCTAGTAATAGCCACACGGAATAATAATAATAATAATAATAATAATAATAATAATAATAATAATAATAATAATAATAATAATAATAATCGTATGGCCTGAGCTACCGAGTTGCAGACTTTCTGGAATGTCATCTAGGCAGCCCGTCAAGCAATTTTGATATTCCGACTTTGCTACTGTCTAGCAATGAAAGCGGAATTCTACTGGGCGGGTTCGGTACTACGGTTGAGTCAATTTAATGCTGCCGGGTGTCACTCAGTGCATCGCTGGAGATATTTAACATACCCATAAGAATATCAAGATTTTGACCGTCCTTTAAAAATACACTACCTCAACCACGATAGAACCCGTGAACTTGGCATCATGAGTCGCGGACGCTCTACCACTGATCCACCGAAGTAGCTTCATCTTTTTTTTTTTTTTTTTTTACAATTAACTTTTCATTCACACCGACACAGATAGGTCTTATGACGACGATGGGATAGGAAAGCGCTAGGAGTTGGAAAGAAGCGGCCGTAACCTTAATGAAGGTACAGCCCCAGTATCTGCCTGGTGTGAAATTGAGAGAACACGGAAAACCATCTTCAGGACTGCTGACAGTGGGATTCGAACCCACTACCTCCAGAATGTAAGCTCACAGCTGCCCGCTGTGGGAGAGAAAAGAAATGAACTGAGTATGCTAGAAGAAATGTAATCCACATCTGTTGGATTTTCCTCTAATTTATGTGCCTCTGAATCTCTGCTACATTTCTTTGCGAGCCTTTATGTTTCTGAGTCAGCGATTAGTCTTTTTTAGTCGCCTGACTCAGGTAAGGTTGATGTTGATGATGATGATGATGATGATGATGATGATGATGATGATGATAATGATGATGATGATGATTTTTCTAGCTTTCCACCTAGATAGCCGGGCTTCGAGTACCCGTGACATAGGGTTGAGATTTTCACGTGAGTATTCATGCGGCTTTAGGAAGGTCAACCAGCACAAATTACTGTCCAAGTCCAAACAGAAAGAAATACTCTAGAACAGCAGTAGAAGATTTCCGTTTTCTAATAATAATAATAATAATAATAATAATAATAATAATAATAATAATAATAATAATTCCTCAAAGCAGTATTATTGGACCTTTATGTTTTCTTATATATATATATATATATATATATATATATATATATATATATATATATATCAATGATACGTTTAAAGAAGTGGAATCAGAGATAAGGCTGTTTGCGGATGATGTTATTCTGTACAGAGTAATAAATAAGTTAGAACTGCAAAATGACCTCGATAACGTTGTGAGATGGAGAGTTATAACAGAGAAGTAAAGAGACTAAGAAGGAGGTGCAGATTGGAAAGAGAGTTAAAAATAGCTGTGGAAGTAAGGATAAATTGAAGGAACTTATTACGAAATTGAATCTAGCAAAGAAATCAGTTAAGGATAACATGATGGCAAGCATAATTGGCGGCCATGCAAATTTTAGTGAAAAATGGAAGAGTATTTATGTTACTTTAAGGCAGAAACAGGTTCCAAGAGGGACATTCCAGGAATCATTAATGAACAAGGGGAGTGTGTATTCGAGGATCTTCAAAAGGCAGAAGTATTCAGTTAGCAGTATGTAAAGATTGTTGGTTACAAGGATAATGTCCAGATAGAGGAGGTGACTCATACTAAAGAAGTATTAAAATTTATCTATGACAGCAATGACATTTACAGTAAGATACAAAAGTTGAAAACTAGAAAAGCACCTGGAATTTATAAGGTTTCGGGGGATATATTAAAGACAATGGGTTGGGATATAGTACCATATCTGAAGTACTTGTTTGATTATTGTTTGCATGAAGAAGCTTTAGCAAATGAATGGAGAGTTGCTGTAGTAGCCCCTGTATATAAAGGAAAGGGTGATAGACATAAAGCTGAAAATATCAGGCCAGTCAGTTTGACATGCATTGGGTGTAAACTTTGTGAAAGCATTCTTTCTGATTATATAAGACATGCTTGCGAAATTAATAACTGGTTTGATAGAAGGCAGTTTGGGTTCAGGAAAGGTTATTCCACTGAAGCCCAGCTTGTAGGATTCCAGCAAGATATAACAGATATCCAGGATTCAGCAGGTCAATTAGACTGTATCGCGATTGACCTGCCCAAGCCATCTGAGACTACATGGGAGACTACTGGCAAAAATGTGTGCAATTGGACTTGACAAAAGAGTGATTGTTTCTAGAAAATAGAACTCAGAGAATTAGAGTAGGTGTAGCTTTACCTATCCCTGTAATAATTAAAAGGGGAATTCCTCAAAGCAGTATTATTGGACCTTTATGTTTTCTTATATACACTGACTGCAAGAGCAAATGCAACACCAAGAAGGAGTGGTCAGAACTTTATGCCAATTGCAGGGTAGACTGACGTCACTGAGGTATGCTCATGATGTGAAATGCGCCGCTGTGCTGCGCACGTAGCGAACGATAAATGGGACACGGCGTTGGCGAATGGCCCACTTCGTACCGTGATTTCTCAGCCGACAGTCATTGTAGAACGTGTTGTCGTGTGCCACAGGACTCGTGTATAGCTAAGAATGTCAGGCCGCCGTCAACGGATGCATTTCCAGCAGACAGACGACTTTACGAGGGGTATGGTGATCGGGCTGAGAAGGGCAGGTTGGTCGCTTCGTCAAATCGCAGCCGATACCCATAGGGATGTGTCCACGGTGCAGCGCCTGTGGCGAAGGTGGTTGGCGCAGGGACATGTGGCACGTGCGAGGGGTCCAGGCGCAGCCCGAGTGACGTCAGCACGCGAGGATCGGCGCATCCGCCGCCAAGCGGTGGCAGCCCCGCACGCCACGTCAACCGCCATTCTTCAGCATGTGCAAGACACCCTGGCTGTTCCAATATCGACCAGAACAATTTCCCGTCGATTGGTTGAAGGAGGCCTGCACTCCCGGCCCCGGCGTCCGCTCAGAAGATTACCATTGACTCCACAGCATAGACGTGCACGCCTGGCATGGTGCCGGGCTAGAGCGACTTGGATGTGGGAATGGCGGAACGTCGTGTTCTCCGATGAGTCACGCTTCTGTTCTGTCAGTGATAGTCACCGCAGACGAGTGTGGCGTCGGCGTGGAGAAAGGTCAAATCCGGCAGTAACTGTGGAGCGCCCTACCGCTAGACAACGCGGCATCATGGTTTGGGGCGCTATTGCGTATGATTCCACGTCACCTCTAGTGCGTATTCAAGGCACGTTAAATGCCCACCGCTACGTGCAGCATGTGCTGCGGCCGGTGGCACTCCCGTACCTTCAGGGGCTGCCCAATGCTCTGTTTCAGCAGGATAATGCCCGCCCACACACTGCTCGCATCTCCCAACAGGCTCTACGAGGTGTACAGATGCTTCCGTGGCCAGCGTACTCTCCGGATCTCTCACCAATCGAACACGTGTGGGATCTCATTGGACGCCGTTTGCAAACTCTGCCCCAGCCTCGTACGGACGACCAACTGTGGCAAATGGTTCACAGAGAATGGAGAACCATCCCTCAGGACACCATCCGCACTCTTATTGACTCTGTACCTCGACGTGTTTCTGCGTGCATCGCCGCTCGCGGTGGTCCTACATCCTACTGAGTCGATCCCGTGCGCATTGTGTAACCTGCATATCGGTTTGAAATAAACATCAATTATTCGTCCGTGCCGTCTCTGTTTTTTTTCCCAACTTTCATCCCTTTCGAACCACTCCTCCTTGGTGTTGCATTTGCTCTGTCAGTCAGTGTATATCAATGATACGTGTAAAGAAGTGGAATCAGAGATAAGGCTGTTTGCGGATGATGTTATTCTGTACAGAGTAATAAATAAGTTAGAACTGCAAACTGACCTCGATAACGTTGTGAGATGGACAGAAGGCAATGGTACAATGATAAACGGGGATAAAAGTCAGGTTGTGAGTTTCACAAATAGGAAAAGTCCTCTTAGTTTTAATTACTGCGTTGATGGGGTGAAAGTTCCTTTTGGGGATCATTGTAAATACCTAGGTATTAATATAAGGAAAGACCTTCATTTGTGTAATCACATAAATATGATTGTGAATAAAGGGTACAGATCTCTGCACATGGTTATGAGGGTGTTTACGGGTTGTAGTTAGGATGTAAAGGAGAGAGCATATTTGTCTCTGGTAAGACCCCAACTAGACTATGGTTCCAGTGTATGGGATCCTCACCAGGATGACTTCATTCAGGAACTGGAAAAAAAATCCAAAGAAAAGCAGCTCGATTTGTTCTGGGCGATTTCCGACAAAAGAGTATAGCGTTACAAAACTGTTGCAAATTTGGGCTGGGAAGACTTGGGAGAAAGGAGACGAGCTGCTCGACTACGTGGTATGTTCCGAGCTGTCAGTGGAGAGATGGCGTGGGAGGACGTCAGTAGACAAATAAGTTTGAGTGATGTCTTTAAAATTAGAAAAGATCACAATATGAAGATAAAGTTGGAATTCAAGAGGACGAATTGGGGCAAATATTCGTTTATAGGAAGGGGAGTTAGGGATTGGAATAAGTTGCCAAGGCAGATGTTCAATAAATTTCCAATTTCTTTGCAATCATTTAAGAAAAGGCTAGGGAAACAACGGGTAGGGAATCTGGACGACTGCCCTAAATGCAGATCAGTATTGATTGATTGATTGATTGATTGATTGATTGATTGATTGATTGATTGATTGATTGATTGATTGATTGATTGATTGATTGATTGATTGATTGATTGATTGATTGATTGATTGATTGATTGATTGATTGATTGATTGATTGATTGATTGATTGATTGATTGATTGATTGATTGATTGATTGATTGATTGATTGACACTGGCGTAAGGTTCTTTATCATTTAAAACGTATTTTCACATTCTTTTTAAGTAGCTGGGTGATTTCAAACAGGACTTTAAAAGCCTGTTGTGCCGATGACTTAGATGTTAGGTCCCTTTAAACAACAAGCCAGCAAAATCATGTTAAATGAAAAAAATAGTTTTAGCCTTAATCCAAACCCCCCTCCCCCCTCCCCGCAGAAAGTTCTCCTGCTAGATGTTAAGTCCCCTTAGAACATGGAGTTTGCTAGTCTTCGGAGGCTGCCAAGCCGTTAAATCTGGAGAAGGTGGAAGGTAGTTTTATATCAAGAAATGAGATTAGAAAGCGGGCATTCCTTCAGAGAACTACAGTTCCCAATGGTGACTGTGAGCTTTTCAGATTTCGTATCATGAAATTCATAATATACAGTACGGTAACAGGTTATTTATTAAGGAAATGTATTTATGAAGTAACTTCTAATTATTTTACTTGCGATTATTTTTGATAGCTTCGTATATAAAACATTCCTTCAAAATAATTACTGTATTTATGAAACAAGTTCTATTCTCCTGTTTACTTGTGAATATTACTAAAAACTCCGTGCATAAGACTCGTTCAAATGTGTTTTTGAGGAACAGGCTCTATTATTGTTCTGTTTTTATTTCTGATTGTTAGTGGATATTTTTATTATATATGAATGTTTGCATTAATAGTTGTTCCTCATTTCACATGTCTGTGTTCATGTTAATCATGCTCCCGACCCCCCCCCCCCCCCCCGATTAATTCCCCGAAGTCGGCGCGCCCACTCTCTACGGTTGTACAAAATGAGTTCTAACATGAAAAGAAAGCGTTTCCGGATCCATGTCCACATAACATATTTTCTTCTACGTGTGGTGAAGTGTCCTGAAAGTTCGCTAAGTATTTTAAGTTCCCTCCTCTATAAACGTAATGTAGTACGCAGATCGAGTCATAAGTAGGGAATTCGATCCCGGCCCTTATTTGTAATCCCGGGAGTTCGGGATTACATTTGGTCAGTCCCGGGATCCCGGGATTATCCCGCGATTGAATGTTACAAATAAAGAAAGAAAATCTTACAGAAATCAGCTGCTTATTCAGCAAATCGAAATTTAGACAAAAGCAACATATTGTACCTTATACACCCAGCTAATCTAAACGCTCTAACTAATCAGACTTCGAGTCAGACTAACCAGATTTAAAATCACTCAGTATCTATATTAAAATTATTCTGTTCCAGGAATCAGTGAGATCTCTTAAAACTTACATAAATTGAAAAACCCTTATGTAACAAACTATGCAAATAAACTTTGGAAATTAACAACAATCTCTCTGAACATAGACTAAATAGACGACTTTCGTGTAACAACATAATAAGTAGGTAGAAAGTTTCTTAGCAAAAGGTATTTAAAATTAATCAGTCACATTTCACATTTCTCGTAAATATAAAGAAAACTAATTTAATTGGAACTAATTCAAATTTGAATTGCGAAAATGTGTGTGATCTGAGAAATAACAACGCGTCCAGTGTCTCATCACCAAGCCTGCTTCTCAATTTGTTGCACATATATGCAGCTGCTGAGAAAGGGCGTTCAGGTTCGATGGAAGTTGGAGGAATCGTTAGTAAATACTTATAAGCCTGCTCTAGGTTATAGCTCCCAGTAGAATTTGAAGACTCGTATAGGTTCATTTCCTTCTTAATAATATTCTGGAAAATTCATTTTCATTTAATGCTTCAGGAGACACAGTTTTCATGCTGTTTTCTATTTCCAGCTGAAGCTTTACTTTGAGTGTCAAATCACTTTTTTCTGTATTTGTATACTCGACTTGCATATTTTGTTCTTCCCTTTGTCTCTTTGTCATTTTTTTACCATTTAATTTCTCAATTAAAGAAACAATCTGGTTTTCTATCAGGACTTTGCTCGGACTTGAAAATGTACGCTTTATTTCATCATCTAACGCCACTATGAGGATTTGTGGTAGCATACTACGCCACTCAACTCATTTCTTCGGCGATCTTTCATGCCCTTTTGTAAATGTATCTTGAATTTAGAAGCCAACTCGGAGCTATTGTCATTTAACTGCTTAAAAAGAAACTTAAGGGCAGCATCAGCTGTGCATAAATTCGCGTCAGTGTGACAGAGTGCTTTTACAGTTAATTTGACCGGAGCCAAGACTTTAATGATTTCATCGATGAGCTCGAAATCGGACTCTTCCAACTGCACTGGATTATTCAAATCTATAAGAGCCTTTTTGACGCTAAATTTCAAGAAGGCAAAACGCTCCAGCATAGTATAGAGCAGGGCCTCTCAAACGCCCAAAATCTCACGCGTGCAGAGCGAGGCGCAAGAGCTCCGTGCACTGTGCATCGGTGCCGCTCGGTGCCGCTCGGTATGGCTCGGATCAACGCTTCGTCTCTGGGCTACTCGGCTATGCTCGGCTCTACTCGGCTATACTCGGCTCAACTCAGCCCGGATTTGGAGCGCTACGGCGCAAGTGGGGGAGAGGGAGACAGGCGGAGCGAGCGAGAGAGGCGTGAGGAAAGAGAGAGTTAGCGCTATTGCTCCAAATCGAGGAGTGGGGGGTCTGCACTCTGGTCAACCAAGCCAAGTCGTCTTTTGCACCGTGCACAGTGCATGCACCACGCGCATGCACCCTGAGAGGCCCTGGTATAGAGGCTGATCCTTCTGGTTTTGCAATCAAGCAGTAAACTTACCTGCTGGCCATGTTCTATCTTCACATATTTTTGAAGTATGGTATCATTCTTCAAGGACGCTCTTTTGAAAATAAGAACCACTTTGCGAACTTTCTTTATTACATCCTTGATGTTCTGGTCATTCGTCAACTCCGGGCAATTTTCGCTTTCTTCAATGTCTAATCCTGATTCAAGATCTTCGTCATCATCATCATCATCATCATCATCATCTAAGTCTACATCGTGGAGCTCAGTGGACTCATTTTCTGAAGTCGGTATACAGGGTATACTTTCTTTACAAAGTAAATCGCAAGCGGCTAAGTGAATGCCATGAGCAAAACAAACTTGGTGCTCTGCATTGACATGTTTTCCGACTTTGAGCATGACATTTGGACCGTCGGTTACGATTGCCACGATTTCGCTGTCCAGTGAAATATCGAACTGATAAAGGAGCTCTTTTAAAAGAACAACACATGTTTCCGCCTTCAAAGATGCATCAGTACGAATAAGGCTTAAACTCCAAAACTTTTTCTCGGAATGAATATTTACGTTCATGTACCTTTTGTTAGAAGTCGATGTCCATTCATCAAAGCTCAAACTAAAGCGCTGGCCTTCAGTTTTTAAAACAGTTAATTCAGCTTTTATATGCTTTTATATGCCGGTTTTCAGGATCCCGGGATCGAATCCTCTAGTCATAAGTCATGGCAGCTGTTTTTTTTTCTCGCGAACAGGAGACAACACGGAAAATCTAAGATATGCATTTGGAAACGTGCGGTATGTACTTGCGTATGATGCCACTAGATGATGTATGGTAACAACAGTATGGGTCTAATAAGCATGCCCCCAAGTTCAGTGTGTGAGTGAGAGCGTCACAAAATGGAAGTCGACACGCAGGAGCAACGATCGTATATTAAAATAGCAGTTCTCCGCGGCAGAAATGCACGCCAATGCCATGCAGAGCTGCAGGAAGCATTAGGTGTGCATGCCATGCCCTATAGATCAGTGGCGAGGTGGGTGGAGACGTTCATCCAGTGCGTGAGGGGCACACTGTCAATGCAGTTTATTACAATTCATTTTTGTTGTACCAATTGTGTCGTGCAGTGCGAAGCAAACGTCCAGATCTTTTGGACAACGCCATACTCCTACACGATAACGCGACAGCTCACACAGCAGCCATCGTTCAGCGTCGCTTACAACGGTGGGGATGGGAGGTTTTTCCACACCCGCCTTATTCACCTGATATGAGCTCATTTGACTAGGATCTAATCCCCAAAGTCAATAAACCATTACGTGAACAACGGTTTGCTAACAAAGAGGACATCGTAACAGCATTTGGGAGGTGTCACACGTTAGCGATACACATGCAGCGAATGGTATTCAGTGCCTGCCCCACCACTGACAACGCACAGTGGAAACCTTGGGTGATCACTTCGAAGGTCTGTAACCAATGGAAACCTGTCCTTTTTACGTCTTGTGTATTTGCTGTCTATACCATAATAGAACAATGTTTACCAATGGCCTGTGTTCTGTCATTTTCCTACGAGAATTTGTCTTCAGACACTATTTGTAAGTACATGCCCTATATTTCCAAATGTATATCTTAGATTTTCCGTGTTGTCTCCTGTTCGCGAGAGAAAGAATAGTTGCCATGACTTATGACTCGACCCTTGTAATACCAGGAACTTCGCTGTAGACACGAGGGAGGCGCATTACGAGCAGTATTCATCCTGCAGCAGCTCGTGTACAAGGAAGAAGTGCTCCCCGCGGACAAAGGACTGTACACACAATGAAACCCACCATAATCTCGCCGCAGTTTATTGTGTGTCCCTGATGTCTGTGCAAAAAGTGCGAACGAAGTGGAAGCATTTGCTCAGGGAAAATGGTATACTTTTTTGCGGAATCTCGTACACAGAGTTTAGTCCCGGCATTTTAAAACTGACACTGTGGTCCAGTCACTCGTTGGGGGGCTGTTTGCAGAAGTCCCAGAGTTGGTGGAACGTATGTATTGTAAAAAAAAACTGTAATATATAGGCCTGTCTAGTCTTACAGAGGAGTCAAGTGTAATAACAATAATGGCGTCTGGCCTCGGAGAAGCCTGGTGCGCGTATTTTTTGAGTAGACGGCCTGTAAGTGACCTGCATGTCCCTGAAGATGCGGCCTTACACAAGATGATTTCTAAGGAGGAAGACATCACAAACACCCAGCCCCTGAGCCAGACAAATTAACCAATTACCGTTAAAATCCCCGACCTAGCCGTAAATCGAATATGGGACAATTTATATCAAATGTTAGCCATGGAGTAGGACAAGATCCAAGTGAATATTGAAAAATATAACACTAAAATTATGAATAAATGTGCTATTACTCGCGCGTGAATTACTTCATACCCCCACTCCATCTTCTGTTCAAGGAGGTCAATTACATATCGTCTGATATGAATTTCTAAAAAAGGTTTCATCAGCATCACTTCCATCAAATACGGAAAGGCATCTCTGCAACTTCCATTATCTCACGATGTGTCCAGCATCTTGTCGCTATGACAAACAAATCATTCCTGGCTAATACTTCCTACCTCTGTCTTTGTAAGACACGGTGCTAATATCATCATCTTCTCCTTATATCTCCATCATAGACTATTATGCCTTTCAGCTTTCAGTCTGCTAGCCTCTGTGAATTTACTAAACGTCCCCAGAATCCTCTGCTTGTATATAATTCTAGTTCTATACCTCTTATTTTCAAATCGTTAGAAACCAGTCTAACCATCGTCGTGTTGGTCTCCCTCTACTTCTCTTACCTCCATAACAGTCCTGGTAACCTATTCTCCTTCATTCGCCTCACATGGCCCACCACTCAAGCCAGTTTATGCGTACAGTTTCATCCACCGAGTTCATTCCTAACTTAGATTGTATTTCCTCATTCCGAGTACCCTCCTGCCACTTCCCACTTATTTGTACCAGCAATCATTCCTGCTACTTCCATGTCGGTTACTTCTAACTTATGAATATCCTGAGTTCACCCAGATTTTACTCCCGTACAGCAAAGTTTGTCTGAGAACATACCGATTTAAAGATAGTTCCGTCCGGGAGCTGACTTCCCTCTTACAGAACGCTGTTGATCGCGACTGCGAGCTCACTGCATTAGCTTTACTGCACCTTGATTAACTCTCACTTACAATTCTACCATCCTGGTAGAAAACACATCCTAAATACTTGAAATTATCTACCTATTCCAGCTTGGTATCCGCAATCTGACATTCAGTTCTCTTGGATTTCTTACCTACTGACATCAGTTTAGTCCTGGAAAGGCTGATTTTCATGCCATACCCATTGCACCTATTTTCAAGTTCCAAGATATTAGACCACAGGCTTTCGGTACAATCTGTCATTAAGACCAAGTCGTCAGCGTAGACCAGACTGCTTACCACATTTCCACCTAACTGAATTCCTCCCTGTCACTTTATACTTTTCAGTAGAAGATCCATGTAAACTATGACCAAACCCTACAATTACCGTGAACCAAGAACTCATTCTCACAGCAATTCTCACTGCAGCCCAATTGTCAACATAAATGCCTCTGATTGATTTTAATAATCTACACTTAATCCCACAGCCCCCAGCGTGGAGAAAATCTTTTCTCTCGGTACTCTGCCATACGCTTTCTCTAGATCTACGAAACAAACTGTCTAAGTTATTCGTCTCGTAGCATTTTTCTATTGCTTGGCGCATACTGAAAATCTGATCCTGACAGCCCTCTGTGGTTTCAGACGACACTGGTTTTCATACAACTTCCTCTCAACCACGGATCGCACCCTTCCTTCCAAGATGCCAGTGAACACTTTACCTGGTATACTGATCAAGGAGATAGCTCGATAGTTATTGCTTGCAGATAGGTGCAATTACTGCATGTGTCCAATCATCTTACCAACACACCATGCTAATCTTATTACTCTAGGTAGCCATTTCATTCCATCTTCTCACTATTTCACCATTTCAGGCCTAATTTCATATATTCCTGCTGCTTTATGAAACTGAAATTTGTTTACCATCGTTTTCACTTCATCAAGCCTAATTTCACCAATATCATTGTCCTCCTCCCCATGAACTCGGTTGTTCGCGACGTCACTAGGAACATTTTATTTTATGTTGAGAAGATTTTCAAAATATTCCTTCCATCTATCCAGTGAAATGAAATGTATGGCTTTCAGTGCCGGGATATCCCAGAACGGGTTCAGCTCGCCAGGTGGAGGTCTTTCTATTTGACACCCGTAGGCGACCTGCGCATTGTGATGAGGATGAAATGATGATGAAACAACACACACATCCAGCCCCCGTGCCATTATAATTAACCAATTAAGGTTAAAATCCCCGACCCGGCCGGGAATCGAGCCCGGGACCCTCTGAACCGCAGGCCAGTACGCTGACCGTTCAGCCAACGAGTCACCTGTCCAGTGATTCTGTGGGATCAATTATGAGTTCACCTGAATTACCCAAAACACAATTCACTTCCTTTTTTCCTCCGATCCTAAGATTCTTTATTACTGCCCAGAAAGGTTTCCCTGCTGCTTGACCTAGCCTTTCCAAGTTATTTCCAAAATTTCCCACGACTACTTTTTGGATTCAACAACTACTTTTTCGCTCTGTTTCTTTCATCTACGTGCAATTCCCTGTCTACAACAGTCCTTATTTGGAGCCATTTCTGATAAGCCATATTTATACATTTACAAGCTGCTCTCACTTCATCATTTCACCAAGATGTTCGAATTTTTCCCATCTTTACACACAGTTGTTCCTAAGCATTCCCTTGCTGTTTCTTTCAAAGCATCCCTGTTTGCCACCTATTCTCTTTCTATATCCTGAACCTGCTTACAGTCCATTGTGTGGAACTTTCCCTAATCATATCCATGTACTTCTAATTTCCTCGTCCTGGATATTTTCTACCCTTATTCGTCCTTATCCTCGGCCTAGAGTTACTTAGTTCACTAAAGATCCGATAGTGGTCTGTATCATTGAAAAATCCCCAGAAAACCCGAACATTCCTAACAGATTGCCTGAATTCGAAGTCGGTTAAGGTATAGTCTATTACGGATCTGGTGCCCACGTGTAGCGGTGAATAGCCTTATGCTTGAAGAATGTATTCGTAACTGCTAAACCCATACTAGCCCAGAAGACGAGCAAATGCTTCCCATTCCTATTACCTTCCATATCTTCCCCACATTTACCAATCACCCTTTCGTATCCTTCAGTTCTATTTCCAACTCTCGCATTGAAATCGCCTATTAGCATTATCCTACCCTTGCTGTTGACCCTGACTACGATGTCACTCAATGATTCATAAAACTTATTAACTTCATCCTCATCTGTACCCTCACATGGTGAATATACTGAAACAATTCTTGTCCTAATACCTCCAGCTACCAAATCTACCCACATCATTCGCTCATTTACGTGCCTAACAGAAACTATGTTGCGTGCAATAGTATTCCTGATGAACAGCCCAACCCTACATTCTGCCCTTCCCTTTTTAACACCCGTCGAGGAAACTTTATAATCTTCTACCTCTTCCTCGTTATCTCCCCTTACCCGAATATCATTAACTCCTAGTACATCCAGATGCATCCTCTTTGCTGACTCTGCCAGTTCTACTTTCTTCCATAAGCCCCATTAATATTGATAGCACCCCATCGAATTCCATTTCGTTCGCCAAGTTGTTTCCTAGGAGTCCCTAGCCTGCCAAATGGGAGTGGGACTCCCTTACTAATATTATTAATATTATACCGTATGTAGGTAGGCCTATATACCCACATATCACTAGTAATAAATACACTTCATCTGACGTAATACAGTACAGTCTTTATTAAAACAGAACGTGGTTGATCACATTTTAGCTCTATATTTTACTCCAATGGCACATATTAGTTACAGGCACAAGTTACTTTATACAGGAAAGGAAAGGCTAATAAAATAAGAAAAATGCGCTTCTAAGAAAAGGTTGTAGGTTGGCTTTGTTTTTTTTTTTTTTTTTTTGCTATACAACACTTGCATAAAAGTATGTGGCAAGAAATCGCAGTACAAATTGTGTTCACGTAGAAATTTTGAAAGATACATCTTACCTTAATCATTCTTAGACAATAAACACAGACTTCATTCCTTTCCTTCATGATGCGTAGGATTTATAGAGGGTCCACAAACATGAAATAAACCTACTCAAAATAACCGACTGGAGTGAATACAGAATTAATTACTTAGTTATTATTTTCATAAAGAATGCATCCAGACTCCCCGTGTGGTATTCAACAACTAGTTACCAAGTTCTCGTTTGGTCGATAGAGATCCTACCATGAACGTGGGTCTGAGCGTTAGGTTGCACTGCAGTGCCACGGACAGTTTTAAGATTTAAGAAACCTGGGTACCTCATTGCAATAGTACCATCGTAAATTGTGTAACACACAGTTCATTAGTCCCACTACGTAACTAGGAGCAGTATTTGATATTAATGAACGTCGTATACAGTCAGAGACTAGAACCAACTTATTAGTACTGACAGACACACTTGTAACTAAATTGCTCTCATTCTATATCTACAAAGAAATAAATGTAGAACGTTGGAAACACGCTGTCCATCTCAGGAGTTTATAGAGTAAAGAAGTCGCACATTTAAACAGCTACGTTGACACTTCACTCATTCAAAATGCTTAAACCCCTGACAAGATAAAAACGGCCTCTTACCGACACATATATCGGTAGGCCCTACTTGAAGAACTACTGTGGGACGGGCTCCGGCACATTGAGGTCTCCGAAAAACGTAAAAGTAATTAGAGAGGCGTAAAAGAGCCCCACGTTCTTGGCCTGTCGTGCCTGTCCCTTAACACCAGACCCCGGATTCGATTTCCGGTCAGCTCGGTGGTTTGTACCTGTATCTGAGGGATAGTTGTTGGTGCTCTCAGCCTACTTAAAAAGAACTGAGGAGCTATATGACGGTGGGGTAGTGAACCCGGTTCAGAAAAATAATAACAACCGAGAGATTCGTCTTGCTGACCGCGCGTCATCTCGTAATCTGCAGGACTTAGAGCTGACTGGTAGATAGGTAGACTAAGGCCCAACATGCCTGTAGTTTAATTTGTTTTGGTTTTTATTTATTTATTTATTTATTTATTTATTTATTTATTTATTTATTTATTTATTTATTTATTTATTTATTTATTTATTTATTTATTTATTTATAACTTTTATTTTTATAATTATTCTTACCATTATTCTTATTGACAGGAATACAGTAGTCACACCAGGAGGCTGTCGACTTTGATCGTGGGAGAACTGTGGTACAGTCGCGACGTCCATTGGACTCCCAGGTGGCAACATTTCAGTTGTAGCAGAACACACTCTTCGTCCCTCAGAATTTTTTGGCTGGGCTTCCAGTATCACGTTGTTATCACATGGTGGCTCACATTTCATAAATTTTGTTTTTTTTAACACGCTCCACAATAAATTCCACAACAACGCTGTGGAACAGTAAGCTGAGAGATTTTAGGCAATAACGCTTTTGTTTTGCCTTTCCTTTTTCTTCAGAAGCCCAGCTGCATCACTTGGAGGGTACGTCCTACTTTGAAAGGCGTTCCGCTCTCCTTGATGCCGGCTGGGGTTCCAATGATCGTAGCGACTGTATATCTAGACTGCGGATTATCCATCCGAGACATTGGTTCTCGTGTTGGATGAAATGCAGCCACAGTGATGCGAGTATGAAATCGGCGAGTCGAGGGGACGAACTGACCAATGTGAAGAATCCCGACAGCCTCGTCGCACTTCCGAACAAGAGGGTACACATCCTGTGGGGGCAGCTATTATGGGTCGTACAGCTACCTCACAAACACCCTACCTACTATGGACCCTACAGCTACATCACAAAAAAGTACGAATTTAGGTGTGTGAGACCACAAGTACACTCCGACATAGTCTGCAGCATCGAGGTATTTTATTTCAAAGCACTCTAGCTCCAGCTAAGCTTTACCCTTGGAGACGATCATAATTCTGAGAAGAAGAAAAAGAAAAGAAGGGATGGAATTTAACAAAGATTAAAGAAAAACAAATTTTGGGTCATCGGGAGAAGAGATTAAACAAAGATGCAGAAATGTGACAATGAAAAAATTAACAAAATAGTGGAAGGATCAACAAATTTCTAAGAATCTGAAAATAATTCTGGCAAACTGTCGAGTATTTCCCATACTAATGTATGGATGGGAGTTGTGGACCTTAAGAAAGGAGGACATGGAAAAATCGATTCAAATGGAATGATTAGCTGGAAAAGGATGTTAAGAATTCCATGGACTAATCAACGCACAAATATCTCCATCTTAAAAGAGCTTGAAGTTGAAAGGAGAATCTCAGACCAGGTTTGGCTCCGTCAGCTGAAATACAGTACTTTGACCTTGTAAAGAAGAGAGGACCAGGAAATATGGAGAAGTTGATCATTCAGTGAACAACCCAGGGACAGAGCCTACGAGGAAGAGTCCAAACAAGATTACCAGTATATGTGGAAGGACATTGTACACTGACTGACAGAGCAAATGCAACACCAAGAAGGAGTGGTCAGAACTTTATGCCAATTGCAGGGTAGACTGACGTCACTGAGGTATGCTCATGATGTGAAATGCGCCGCTGTGCTGCGCACGTAGCGAACGATAAATGGGACACGGCGTTGGCGAATGGCCCACTTCGTACCGTGATTTCTCAGCCGACAGTCATTGTAGAACGTGTTGTCGTGTGCCACAGGACACGTGTATAGCAAAGAATGCCAGGCCGCCGTCAACGGAGGCATTTCCAGCAGACAGACGACTTTACGAGGGGTATGGTGATCGGGCTGAGAAGGGCAGGTTGGTCGCTTCGTCAAATCGCAGCCGATACCCATAGGGATGTGTCCACGGTGCAGCGCCTGTGGCGAAGATGGTTGGCGCAGGGACATGTGGCACGTGCGAGGGGTCCAGGCGCAGCCCGAGTGACGTCAGCACGCGAGGATCGGCGCATCCGCCGCCAAGCGGTGGCAGCCCCGCACGCCACGTCAACCGCCATTCTTCAGCATGTGCAAGACACCCTGGCTGTTCCAATATCGACCAGAACAATTTCCCGTCCATTGGTTGAAGGAGGCCTGCACTCCCGGCGTCCGCTCAGAAGACTACCATTGACTCCATAGCATAGACGTGCACGCCTGGCATGGTGCCGGGCTAGAGCGACTTGGATGAGGGAATGGCGGAACGTCGTGTTCTCCGATGAGTCACGCTTCTGTTCTGTCAGTGATAGTCACCGCAGACGAGTGTGGCGTCGGCGTGGAGAAAGGTCAAATCCAGCAGTAACTGTGGAGCGCCCTACCGCTAGACAACGCGGCATCATGGTTTGGGGCGCTATTGCGTATGATTCCACGTCACCTCTAGTGCGTATTCAAGGCACGTTAAATGCCCACCGCTACGTGCAGCATGTGCTGCGGCCGGTGGCACTCCCGTACCTTCAGGGGCTGCCCAATGCTCTGTTTCAGCAGGATAATGCCCGCCCACACACTGCTCGCATCTCCCAACAGGCTCTACGAGGTGTACAGATGCTTCCGTGGCCAGCGTACTCTCCGGATCTCTCACCAATCGAACACGTGTGGGATCTCATTGGACGCCGTTTGCAAACTCTGCCCCAGCCTCGTACGGACGACTAACTGTGGCAAATGGTTGACAGAGAATGGAGAACCATCCCTCAGGACACCATCCGCACTCTTATTGACTCTGTACCTCGACGTGTTTCTGCGTGCATCGCCGCTCGCGGTGGTCCTACATCCTACTGAGTCGATGCCGTGCGCATTGTGTAACCTGCATATCGGTTTGAAATAAACATCAATTATTCGTCCGTGCCGTCTCTGTTTTTTCCCCAACTTTCATCCCTTTCGAACCACTCCTCCTTGGTGTTGCATTGTCACTGTCAGTCAGTGTATGTTCTAATAGAACAAGTCAGTGACAGGTAACCATGGAGAAAAATTATCTAGGATATTACAACGACCACCACAACTCCTACAGGACTCGGGATTGAAAAGGAGAGGGGGAGAGAGAAGAAGAAGAATAGCAAAGGGGTTCAGGAGCTGTTCAAGCATAAGACTGGCGAGACCATAAACAACTTTGTTACTGAATCAGACAGTGAATGAATATGGCAGATTATTAAATAAAAACTTAAATGAGCATTATAGTATATGTGCCTTTGGAAACAAGACATCTTACTATAGTCCTTGGAACACATGATATAATTATAAAATATTGGGAAGTCAAGCAGGAAGCAGGAAATGTAGCAACACGATAAACAAAGAAGATAAGAGAGGATTCATAGTCAATTAAATGTAGAGAGACAGATGAATATAGAGTTTAAGATAACACAGAGCCGAAATAAGAAGATAATTGTAGAGAAAGCCGAAGTTGTTAGAGAGAATACAAGATAAAACTGAAACAGAGATAAAATATCAGGATGGAATTTTAAATCAACTGCAAGGAGATGTAGAAGAACTATACATGAGGAAATTAGCTGATGCGAACATTATGGAAAGTGAAAATAATGTTGAAGACAACTAGCCTGATTTGTTGTAAGAGACTTGTATCATGGTAGCAGAGATACGCAGACAATGACAGGTGGTAGCAAGAGGGCCTTGAAAAGAATAAAACCTCGATGCTTAAGGCTATCTACCTATCTATCTATCTATACAACTATCATCCTATATAACTACTTATTTATAAATCCCATTATTTTTGCTGAATGGAGCAAAGAAAGATGAAGAGAAGTGGAGAATCAAAGCGTTAAAGAATAACAAAGCACCGGATGAATATGGGATTGAATTATTGATTAACAAATGGTGAAGAGGGAATTGAAGAGGCCATTTATGACCTAATAATTGAAGAACGGATAAAGAAGGAGATGCCACATACGTCAGAAAGGAGACAAAGCAATTTCCTTGGGTCACCCCGTGAGACTATTTTGAAGATTCTAGCCTCACGACTGGAACTGTGGATGGATAGTACAGTACATCGGCGAAGTACCGAGCAGGGACATTCACTACGACAACTACTGGAGCAATTTTACGAATATGACAAACAGATTCATCAGATATACAATATGTTGATTTTAAACAGGAAGATGATAGTCATTACACAAGCAATCTAAATGAGATATGGAAGATCGTGTAATCCAACAGGAATTGGTAGGGCTGACAGAAGTGACTAAAAACCACTGCTTGTAAAGTCAGAATAGAATGAGATGTGTCAGGGACATTTGTATTAAAGAAGGGGCTAAAACAAGGAGAAGTATTCTCTAAACTGCTGTTAAAATTAGTTTTCAAAAAAGTAATTCACCAATAGCCCATCTAACAATAGGGAGCAGTTCTTAATAGACAAGTACAATTGGTAGCATCAGAAAGCACTTGAAGAGACTCCTACCGTACTAGAAAACAAGGCCGTCGCCATAAGACCTATCTGTGTCGGCGCGACGTAAAGCCAATCCAAAAAAACAAAAAAGAACAAACAAGGAACAAGATCTAGAGCTAGAACTAATACATGAAGTAGGAAAACGTCGAAGAGTCAAAGAGGAATTGCTCTAAGTTTGAATACCAAGCAGATGAAATTTACGAACACTTAGAGTCAGATAACGAAACATCAGCAGATATGGAGAAACTGATCCTATTACGTCTTGCAAAACACGTACAAATCTAGAAACATCAGAGACGATACCAAGATTAAAATATGCATAGGCCTACAACCGTGCTAGGACCTATAATTTGTATGGTTCGGAGTGCTGTGTGATGACCGCAGAGTTGGTGGGAAAGAAGGATCTTAAGGAATATATTCGGAGTAGTGCGAGGTGAAAGTGACCGGGTAATGAGGACAAACTGTAGGAAATATTGGGAAGCCTAATTATATGTCGATAATTAATCAGTGGAGGATAAGTTGAGTTGAGTTGAGTTGAGTTGAGTTGAGTTGAGTTGAGATGGAAGAAGACCAGCAATATGTAAGCTTTAGAATATGGAGAAAGAAAGGTGCACATTGAGAAGTATGTAGGTAGATGACTAAGGCAGCGGGGTTCTACGTAGACTGTAATGGGCATCTATCTAAGTATCTGTCAAAACATCTGCCTACCTACACACCTATCTATCTATCTATCTATCTATCTATCTATCTATCTATCTATCTATCTATCTGTCAAAACAACTGCCTACTACTTACGTACCTGTCTATCTGTCAAAACATCTGCCTACCTACATACCTGTCTATACTTCAATCTATTTATAAATCTATTTATACATCTATTTACCTATCTATCTACCTATCTATCTACTTGTCTACATATCTATCTGTATAACTATCTATATAAATTTATTTAGCTATCTACCTATCTGCATATCTATGTATCTACCTATCTACATATATATCTACCTGTCTACATACCTATCTACCTGTGAATATACAGTATCTGTCTACCTATCTACATACATATCTATCTGCCTATCTATCTATCTATATATATATATCTATATATCTATCTATCTATCTATCTATCTATCTATCTACATACCTATCTACCTATCTATCTACGTAACAAGAAGTGAGTGTGATGTAGCTGCAATTCCCGTAACAGCCTTGCTCACAAGATGTGTACCCTCCCGTTCAGTTGTGCTCTAGCTGTTGGGATTCCTTCACGTCGGTCAGTTCGTCCATCTTCGACTCACGGATTCCACATTCACACCACTGTGGCCGTATTCCATCCAACACGGTACCAGTGTCTCGGATGGTTAATAATCCACAGTCTCGAAACGCCACAGTTTTCCTGCGATCAAAGGCGATAACCCGCTGTTGTGGCTGCTGTATTCCTCGACAAGGATCTTTCTTTCTTTCTTTCCTTCTTTCTTTCTTTCTTTCTTTCTTTCTTTCTTTCCAATCCATGTCAAATTAATCTACCTCCCCCCACCCCGGCCAAGTCTACAAAGCATATAATTACACTAAAGCCATCCTGTGGGGGGCGGGGGCAGTATCCTCTGCCTGTCGTAAGAGGCGACTAAAACGGATAAGCTCCGGGTGTCGCCACTATGGATTACTGTACTTCCTCAAAAACCAATAATCGCCATCACAATCTGCGGGTTATACTAAACTATGGCGGCAATTCTACCCGAAAGAACTATTGGGTTCTGGTTTTCCTTTTAGCAGGAATATTCTGTGTTAAGAGCAGTTCGTATATTTCTATGGACACAAAGCCATAGTCAGTGTTTTAAACATGGTTTAGCATCAAGTTGAAAGAAAGTGCCAACACTACCTATCCTAAGTTAGCCAACTACACGTGAAGTATCACGTCTAGCCCCGCTTTGACACTTCTGCAACTAGCAGGTTGTAGTGGACAAACATAACGGGCGATTATTTCAAACAATGAAACATTAAATGACCCAATTTTGCACTGTTTCTTCTATTTGTAGTATTATTTCATGTCTGTAGTTTGGACGTCTCTCTTAAACAAAATGCTAGTTCGTCTTTTAGAAGAGAAGTCTGCGCTCATCGTTTAGTTCTGATGAAGGTAGTTCATTGGATCATTCTAGACATTAAAGAAACAGTTGTTATTTCAACAAGTGTTCAAGTCATCATTACCTTTATGCAAAGTTGAGTCATGCTGAACCATTCCCTGAGTAAATTTGAAAAATAGTCTTTCCAAACCTTCTTTCATTGTTTGTAACAATTTCTTTCTTAATTTTTCACATTCAGTGCGGAAGAAATCTCCATGGACTTGTTGAGAAACGTTTCTCGTCAGGATCAACACTTCTTCATTCTGAGGATCAAACAAAAGTAAAAAATGTTTTTAAAATAATTTAGAGAAACCTTTTCAGAGAAAACTGATATCAACATTAATATAATAATAACAATATTGACAGTGACTACGAAATACTTTTACCTCAACGACAAACTAAATACTACATTTATTGGTCCACAGTCGCCGTACATTTGTGTTATATCGTAGTATTAATACTTGATTTCTGGATTGGTGTTGAATTACTGTAACAATAATAGCGCACGAGCTCCGGAGAGGCCTGTGGCAGGTCTCTCGAGTTGACGCCTACGAGCGACTTGCGCGTCTGTGACGATGGAGCCCTTCCTAAGATGAATTCTAATGTTGAAGACAGCACATACAGTTTTCCTCTAGCCAGAGGAATAAAAAACAACACGGAAAGAATGATCTCGAGTAGTGTCTATCAATTCCCAACATTCTCCCCACCCTGGTCAACCTCTAGGGGGATGACCAGCTGAATTGGTCGGGCTATTTTATGTCCCTGTGGAGTTCGAAGAATCACAGTCCTTATCTTCTGGTCCTGAAGTTCGACATGCCCGACACAGCCGGAATTCGAACCCCGTTCCCATTCGATCAAAGACCAGCCCACCAGGCTAACTAATTAGCCATGGACGGCGAGAGAATTAGAGTAGGCGAAGCTTTATCTGTCCCTGTAATAATTAAGAGGGAAATTCCTCAAGGCAGTATTATTGGAACTTTATGTTTTCTTATATATATAAATGCTATGAGTAAAGGAGTGGAATCAGAGGTAAGGCTTTTTTCGGATGATGTTATTCTCTATAGAGTGATAAATAAGACACAAGATTGTGAGCAACTGCAACGTGACCTCGATAATGTTGTGAGATGTACAGCAGGCAATGGTATGTTGATAAACGGGGTTAAAAGTCAGGTTGTGAGTTTCACAAATAGGAAAAGTCCTCTCAGTTTTAATTACTGCGTTAAGTATCTAGGTGTTAATATAAGGAAAGATCTTCACTGAGGTAAACACATAAATGGGATTGTAAATAAAGGGTACAGATCTCTGCACATGGTTATTAGGGTGTTTAGGGGTTGTAGTAAGGGTGTAAAGGAGAGGGCATATAAGTCTCTGGTAAGACCCCAACTAGAGTATGGTTCCAGTGTACGGGACCCTCACCAGAATTACCTGATTCAAGAACTGGAAAAAAAATCCAAAGAAAAGCAGCTCGATTTGTTCTGGGTGATTTCCAACAAAAGAGTAGCGTTACAAAAATGTTGAAAAATTTGGGCTGGGAAGAATTGGGTGAAATAAGACGAGCTGCTCGACTAAGTGGTATGTTTCGAGCTGTCTGCGGAGAGATGGCGTGGAATGACATAAGTTTGAGGCGAATAAGTTTGAGTGGCGTTTATAAAAGTAGGAAAGATCACAATATGAAGCTAAAGTTGGAATGTGATTTGATTGATTGATTGATTGATTGATTGATTGATTGATTGATTGATTGATTGATTGATTGATTGATTGATTGATTGATTGATTGATTGATTGATTGATTGATTGATTGATTGATTGATTGATTGATTGATTGATTGATTGATTGATTGATTGATTGATTGATTGATTGATTGATTGATTGATTGATTGATTGATTGATTGATTGATTGATTGATTGATTGATTGATTGATTGATTGATTGATTGATTGATTGATTGATTGATTGATTGATTGATTGATTGATTGATTGATTGATTGATTGATTGATTGATTGATTGATTGATTGATTGATTGATTGATTGATTGATTGATTGATTGATTGATTGATTGATTGATTGATTGATTGATTGATTGATTGATTGATTGATTGATTGATTGATTGATTGATTGATTGATTGATTGATTGATTGATTGATTGATTGATTGATTGATTGATTGATTGATTGATTGATTGACCATTACTTTGGCTGAGACATGTGGAAGTAACTTTGAACCTAAAATTGACATACCAGCATTTTGGTGAATTAACGTGCACGACAGTTCATTATGACGTCATTTGTGTACCTTGCGCACCGTTCCAAGTTGTAGGATATTATAACACAGCGAATGCGTTTGAACTCAGGATTTTGTTTTCCTGTGTAAACAGTTCATTTGTCTCCAGTATTTTATACTCTGAATTATGCGATTGCCTCGTGTCATTACTTTGCACAGTAGATACGTTCGGTGATTACTAGTGAGTACATAACAACAGTTGATAAGCAGAATTGAAACTATCCGCGTCATGAAATACAAGATTAGATCAACCATTATTATAAGAAGCACTCTGTGAGTAAAGTCCTGATGAGCGACCACTGCTTGCAGATCACGAGTTGATGCCCGGTTATCATGACACAATCTTTTGATGTTATTCATGGCTTTCACAACTGGGGCTGCTATATTGACGTCAGATAGTTCCTCAGAATGCAGAATCGCTAGCCACCACCCATAAATGCCCCACAAGTGGCCCCCTTTTCTCCACTTTTAAAAAGGAACTAGTTGATGAGATTTAGTTGAGTTAATTACCTTTATATGATCCTGGTGATGATCGCTAGTTAGCTGCTGTCCTCGGAGAATCGGCTTCAATCCTCGCTGCATGTAGTTGAAGTAACATTGGAAGGAACTTCACCACTTCGAGTGTTACTCAAATACGAATAAGTTTTGCTATCACCATCACCGTAGCCACTCAGCTGTTCGGTACATGACAACATAGTAAAGTCTTTCTTGGTTGAGAACACTTTGCTTCTTAACAAATGTCCAGTAATTGACCACTCAGATAATTGATGGATTCAGTGTCACTTATTTCGCTGAGCGTGGGGCGAAATTCTCTGCCGTTCACGTTTACTCGTCTTGAACTCCACCATTCCACAGACTCCGATCATTTCTCTACTCGTGGGCTATTTCCATAAGCACATCTCAACATTCAACACATGAACCCTCGTGGTAAAACATATCCACAGATTCCTCCGCGACCATAAGCGGCGAACATCCAAGGCTTCTAGAAGTGGTCCATGAGTGTGATGAGATGAACAAGGGCAAGGCTCCTCGCATTAATCCTTCCTATTTGATCTCTCTTGATCATTTCTTGTTCTCTTGTGACGTCGACTGAATTATATTCTTCGAGGTACTAGTAGTTTTTCATTTCCACACTCTTTCATCATTCGAAGAATCGAACATTTGTTTTATCCTCGGATAAAATCAAGAGAGGGTTGCTATAATCTTGTTCTGCATCGCAGTAGAGCAAAAGCTCTACCACTGCCACCATCACATCCTACTGGCTTTTAATACACATTAGATTGTGTGTTTGCCGATAACATTCACGAGATATATTAATACAGCCAACACATTTCCATGAAGGAATATGAGATTGAAATTACAACAGAGGTAGTTAGGAGTATGTCAATATCACGCTGATCGTCACCTCCCTTCATTTAAAGTCTTCTACTTCTTAGCATTTTGTCCGTTCGTACGGTGTCTACATGTTAAGCCACTTAACATGCTTACCCTCTACACTATCCATAATCCCCTTAGTAATTAAGCCTAAACTACCTATTCGTGAACTGTCAATGTTTAATATTTCGGAGGCGAGGACGTCGTATGAACATTCCTCTGTGCACTTCATTCATCTTCGGACAGTCCTTAACGTATCTCCTGCCCTTTGGAAATCGTGGAAGGGTATCAGGATATTACACACCGCCAGTTGGAAACCTTCTCTTCTTATGTTGTACAATTCAGAACGAGGCAGCAATGATGTTTGTCGAATGATAACGCCAGCTATAGTTTATGTTCTCTACAACATCAGTTCATTGTAATGGATGGAACTCCAGTAGGTGATTCTGCAACGCCTTTCATCTGAGAGTTGGATGATTTTCAAATTTCTGGCAATGTGTTCCTGGTGAAATCACGTTACTTATATAGTACACCCGTTGAGAAGTGCATGAAATGCACTAAAGTGTTTTCATGAGTTACGGTGCAGATTTCTTAGTCATCATTATACTGTTCTGAAAAGTGGTTAGTACACAAAGAGTACAGGAGAACGCACTTGTTGTAGTCTCAGACACTTCAGCGGGATGAGATGAACAAACGTCGACCATCTGCAACAAAAAGGAATACTATAGCGAAATTAGAGCACAGAACTTCAGGCAGGATTTAATTCTTTTTGTGACTGTTGACATCGTTAATTTACGTGAAATATGAACCACAGAGCCTTTGAATTGTAAAAATATGTTTGAAAGAAGCATATTTTCTAGGACCATAAATTAGATAACTTATATAAACTGGTCGCATATATGAACAGCATCTGTGGATGTACAGGGCAAACTGGAGGAGGCTCGTACTATTTGTACTGAAGAGACGTTCTAGTGGACAAGGGGACCTGACGCGCACGATAGTAGGTTCTGGTGCTCGTGTTTAGTTTCGTAGTTTGACCTAACGCTAATGACGTGGCTGCATCACCTTCTTCGGTCTCTACACTCCAAAAACATCGAGTTGCCTATTGTCTTTGGAGATGAACCTTACACCTAGAAATTCATGTTTGTCATTTTTAACCTTTCCGTAGCTTGCAAATTCCTGATCAGAGCCCCAACCCTACCCACCTCATTTGATTAGACTCAATATGAAGAATGTGTACCTTTTCATTGTGATTTGACTCTCATCAATGTGTATCTCACAAATCATCAAGACAGCTCAACAGGCGTGTGTAATAGCAACTCATGCAATAATGCTCCTTCTCAACATTACTTTTTATTATTTTTTTTTTTTTTGCTAGTTGTTTTACGTCGCACCGACACAGATAGGTCTTATGGCGACGATGGGACAGGAACGGGCTGGGAGTGAGAAGGAAGCGGCCGTGGCCTTAATTAAGATACAGCCCCAGCATTTGCCTGGTGTGAAAATGGGAAACCACGGAAAACCATTTTCAGGGCTGCCGACAGTGGGGTTCGAACCTACTATCTCCTGAATACTGGATACTGGCCGTACTTAAGCGACTGCAGCTATCGAGCTCGGTCTCACATTACTGATAATGACAAACAAAGGGAGGACTATAAAACCAGTTAAAGAAATAGAAGACTCGACATTTTCCTTTATGAGTGGTGGTGGTGATTATTGTTTTAAGAGGAAATACATCTAGGCAATCGTCCTCTATTAACACTAATCAGAGGGAAAACTTGAAAAATGAAAGTATCGGCCAAAGAAAAAGAAAGGCCACGAAGGGCGTGAAAATGAAATACTGCAATACCGTCAGGGTCTGAAAAGAACAAGATTTGACCTAGGGTGATCGGATAGGTTAGTTGAAAGTGAGGAGCCTGGCACAAGTAAGTGGAAGCAATGACAGGACACAGCTAAGGGTCCTGTGGTCTCCAACCTACGCTCCAAATTTCAGAGCCCCTGCAGCCCCGATTAGTCGCCTCGTATGACAGGCAGGGAATACAGAGGCTGCCGCATCCACCCACATGGGGGGGGGTAGAACTTGTTAGAGAGGAAATAAGAGAGGTTTTCTATGAATAAATAGATACTTCGAAATTTACGATGGCACAGCAACCACGTTCCGTCCGGCTCTATGGCTCAATGGTTGTGCTAGCCTTTGATCCAAAGGGTCCCGGGTACGATCTTCGGTCGTGTCGGGGATTTATCTTTCATTAGTTAATTCCTATGGCTCGGGGGCTGGGAGTTTGTTTCATCTTAGGTAGGCCCCATCCTCGTAGAGGCGCAGGTTGCCTACACGGCGTCAACTCGAGAAACCTGTACCAGACCTCTCCGCATGTCACACGCCCCTTTCTGACCTACAAAGGGGTGATGAAATATTGGCGGTGGTGGTGGCTGTTATCTTATGGAAAGTACAACTGGATAATAAGATTCTCTTAATTCTAATCGAAATAGAAAGTGTTCCAACTTCGACCCAGGGGGAATAAGAGTATCAGCCAAGGAGGGAGGCCGAGTAAGTTAGCTGTGCGGTTAGGCTCGCGCAGCTGTAAGCTTGCATTCGGGAGGCAGTGGGTTCGAATTCCACCGTCTGCAGCCCTCAAGATGGTTTTCTGTGGTTTCTTATTTTCACACCAGGCAATTGCTCGGGCTGTACCTTAAGTAATGCCACGACAGCTACCTTCCCAGTCCTGTCCCTCTCCCATCCTTCCGTCACCGAAAACCTGCGAACTGTTAGTGCAACGTTAAACAAGTATCAAAAAAATATGAGAGAGAAAGAAACAAAGTTCACCAGAGAAGTTAAAAACAGTCTGGTTCAAGTAAGTGGAAAACTTGTGGTCACCAACCCAAGTTACAGCCTGTATGTATATTCTATGGCCCCAATGATGAGATCAGCCACAGTCTCCTCTAAGGTCAGAGTAATCCAAGCACTCAGTAAAGATCCAGAAATGGGATCCACAGGAACACACTGGGTGGTATTCTCTCCTTAGGTAAGAGGGCGTAGAATTTTCCAACAACAATCCCCAACTTGCATTAAAATAAGGCCTACCTACGTGAAAACGGAAAGCGGTCTTCACTTGTGGGGGATTCAGACTCCAGGATTGTACAGCACTAATATCCCTAGTACCGTGCATATATCAACAGAACTAGTTGGTAATGAAGCCACCTCTTTCGTAAACTGGTCAGTGAATTCATCCCCTCCTGTGCTACGAGGTTAAAAGCCATGTGTAGGTAGTCATCATGATCATACAACCTGGCTAGGAGGCTGTGGATCAGTTGCACCAACGGGTACTGGACAAACGCCAAAAAATTCAAAAAGTCGGCACGCTCGAGAAACTGATGTCGTTCGTGAACATGTGCAAAGAGTGGCTCCACTAGACAGTCCATGACTGGAAACGAGTGATTTGGAGTAATGAATCACGCTATACCCTGTGGCAATTCGATGGAAGAGTTTGGGTTTGGCGAATGCCTGGAGAATGTTACCTGCAAGTATGTGCAGTGCCAACAGCGAAGTACCGCTACGAAGGAGGTAGTGTTATGGTATGGGACGTTTTTCGTGGTTAGGGTGTTGTCCCCTTATTGTGCTTAAGAAAACTTTAAATGCGGAAGGATATGAACACGTTTAAAACCATTCTGTAGAGGAGCATTTCGCGGGCGATGATTGTTCACATCAGCATGGCAATTCACCTGTCATAAAGCTTCAACTCTGAGGCAATGGTTTCTGGACAATAACATTCCTGAAATGGACTGGCCTGCCCAGAGTCCCGACCTGAACCCAGTTGAACACTTTAGGGATGAGTTAGAACGTTGACTTCGATCCAGGCCCCAGCGTCCAACATCACGACCTTCTCTGGTTTCGACTTTTGAGGACGGATGGGCTGCCATTCCTCCACAGTCATTCAGACACTCCGGCAGAGTTAAGACGCAAGGTGGACCCAACACATATAGGGAACGTGGCACGGGTAAAGCCTAAGTGCAATATCAGAGAGGTGTCCAGATACTTGTGATGTGTACCTCCATTAAAGTACAATGATGGAAAAACTCGGACTAACATTGAAATTAAGCGTCATTGCAAGGTTGGTAAAAATTGTGAGTTATTATACCATAACTTAAAAGAGGGAATGCCAATTAAAAAGTGACACGTGCCGATCAATATAATGTGAGTTACCTCGTAAAACAGAGATGTAATAATGTGTGTAAGAGGTCACTTCATTCTTCACTTCACTGTATATCTCTGGAACAATCCGTAGTTCCAAGGACTGAAGTGGTTAAGTCAAGGAAAATTACAGTGCCAACAAACTTCCAGTGCCTTATTTTTTAGAGAAAAAGACGACGGAACTTGGAGAAAAACTGTAATTTTAGTGAGTTATTTAAATGAGGCTTTCAAAAGAAGATGAAGTACAGGAATTAAAAACATCACTTTTAATTGTTGAACGTTGAACTTAATTATTCGAACATGCTAAAGGACAATATGTAATGAAAGTAAGATATTCTTAGTAACTTAGAGACGTGATGTAATCAGGACTTGTTTAAGAAATTAAAAATGGAAAAGGAATTATAAACTAGTTCGTACCGCAAGCATTCGCATTTTCTTTGTCGGAACAATGAACTGTGAAGACTTTTCATTGGTCATGTATGTTGTGTAGTACAGAAATGAAACCACACTTATATGAATGGTGAACAAATAATTAAATATATAGCAATGCAGTTGTTTAGAAATAACGTAATAACCTTCAAAAAACAGGCTAATGACAAAACTTGAATTAACTTTACTCCTACGTACCCGCCGTACTGTAAGAAGCTCGCCAAGCCCATCAGCTGTTCGTTTAGAGCGACTAAACGAATGTTATGAGTTGTATTTAATGAATGTAACACATAGTAATTGTGAGCGTTCTTTGGATAATTGTGACTGTTGAAAGACAGACCTTTATTGTTAAGTATCTTGCATGATTCTTCTCTAAATTTGTCACATCGGGATTTACATAAACAGCTCTTACTGAGATACGTAACGAGACATGTTTAGGTTAGGTATGTTATTTTCATGTGGTGAATAACGTAAATCAAGGAACGTAATGCTTCTTGTGCACCGCCGCCTCGATCTTGTGAAATTTGTTCATTGAATCGATACTGTATTGTACAACTTTGTGGGAATAAATTTTCACAATGTTAAAAATGTTGTGTACTTCACGACGAATATCCCACTATACAAGTGACTAGAATTTTCTAATTTCTTTCGAATGAGTACAGGAGAAACTTATGGAAGACAAAAATCTTAACTGAAAATGTAACTATTATGAAGAATACAGGAGTATGTTTCACTCATTTTTCCACCGAGCTCGATAGCTGCAGTCGCTTAAGTGCGGCCAGTATCCAGTATTCGGGAGATAGTAGGTTCGAACCCTACTGTCGGCAGCCCTGAAGATGGTTTTCCGTGGTTTCCCATTTTCACACCAGGCAAATGCTGGGGCTGTGCCTTAATTAAGGCCATGGCCGCTTCCTTCCCATTCCTAGGCCTTTCCTGTCCCATCGTCGCCATAAGACCTATCTGTGTCGGCGCGACGTAAAGCAACTAGCAAAAAAAAAAAAAGAACTCATTTTTCCGAGCTGAGGGTGAGTTCTACTTTTGAACTTTCTTCTTGTTATGTAGATGTATTGCAGTGTGTTTTATTGTTGATGAAGTACAATCCTAAAAGTAACACAGATGATCAGTAACTAAGTGAGCCTACATTTGTGTTATTTCTTGGGTTAGGTAATGTTGAGAATGTGCAATAAAAGCGCAATCCAGTCCAAAATGTAGAATTAAATGCAGTTTATAAAACCCAACCTTCTACTAAATGAGTTTGGTAGTGTTATACATACAAAAGACAGACACACCTCCGTACAGGCCATGAAGGCCCTTGGAGGAGCGGAAGGTAACCGCGGCGCGTGATGGAGTAGTGGTTAGCTCTACGCCCGGCCGCCTTTGCCCCCAGGAATTAACGTGGTACTCATTTTTGGTGTAGGCTGAGTGAACCTCAGGGCCATATGCACCTCCGGAAGTGGAAATCTCATTTCTTAAATTTTACGACTTCCTGACGGGGATTCGAACCCACGTCCTTCCGGGCAAACCGAGCACGCCTTTACCGCCTCGGCCAGGCAGCCCCTAGTGTTATACATACACTTTAAGTAATTTAAATTAAACTGTTGCTAGAAGACAATATTTAGGTACTACAAGTAATGCAACTTAATTTCCTGAAGGATAGTGCCAGGAGTTCGAAGGAAAGGAACCAGGGAAGTATTTATGATTATTTAGAGGTATTGTGCCAAAGCCTTATTTTTTTATTTGTGTAGGCCTACGTTCGTTGTCTCCATATTTGTATTAATGCACAATCATTAGGATTTGTTGCGTACATGGACGAGTAATACAATCCTTATGATTTGACCACTTTGATCAGATTTTAAGTCTACTTCTCCTAAAATTGCATAGATCTAACTTACCAGATATCAAATGATAACAGTAATTAGTGATCTCACCTTTCCTATTAATACAACATTTGAGAATATTTCTTAAGTACAAGGCACAGACTTATCATGTACTTGCATTGCGCGGATCGGACGGAGGAAACAGTTCGTCTCTTTGCGTGATCCGAGCTACAGTACGGCTTGTACATCACGAAGGAAGTGCTCCCTGAGGAGTGCTCTTACTGAGTAATGTATTTGCTCACTTCCGTACAGCTTATACACGCCGTTTATTCTTTGAAAACTGGGTCTATATTCATAGACTTGTAGCAAATGGCCATGATTACGTCTGTCAACACATGTTCAATGAAAGAAACACTTCCAGCATCACTGGTATGTTAAAATATTCTGACAACACAAAATTTAAACTTCCTGGACTGCTTGTAAAATGAAACACACACTAAGAGTATATGGCGCTACATCAACTAATTCTTCTCAAGTTTGTATCAGAATAAGAAATTACCTTGGTAGATGAGTTGAACACCACACCTCCACTCCAGATAGGAGACATATTACTTGTGATCTGTTTTATGACCGATCCTTCATTAGTCATTGTGGTAAACGGGACAGATCACTAATTGAATTCTGCAACATGTAACTCAAAATGTGACGTTATGTAGCTCCATATTCAGTATTATTATAAAGTTATGGCCATTACCATAGAAATAAACATACGTATTGTTGGTTTGTGATTGTTCTCTATAACGCTTGTTGATCGTCAGTAGGCTATGGACATTTTTCGTTTTAGACAGATAACATCACAGCTTTCAGTGCCTCTGTGAATGAAGATAGCTCCGTGGTCTCTCACCTAGAAAGCATTAACAACTCGGCCGTGAGCTTCATTTGGCGGTAGTTTTAAGAGCAAGTACAACTGGGCGATCTTCCTCTGTTAACGCTAAATGAGAAGAAAATGGAAGGGGCGGGAAAGGCGTGAAAAAGAACGACTGCTAATCAACGAAGGCCACAAACTGGCGGGAAGTTCGGACAGGCTCTGTTGAACGTGAGGAGTCTGATGTGAGTGTGTCACCCATGATCATGGCGGCCAGGTGGCTAATAATAATAATAATAATAATAATAATAATAATAATAATAATAATAATAATAATAATAATAATAATGGTTTTACGTCCCACTAACTACTTTTCGTTTTTTCGGAGACGCCGGAATTTTGTCCCGCAGGAGTTCTTTTACGTGCCAGTAAATCTACCGACACGAGGCTGACGCATTTGAGCACCTTCAAATACCACCGGTCTGAGCCAGGATCGAACTTGCCACGTTGGGGTCAGAAGGTCAGCTCCTCAACCGTCTGAGCCACTCAGCCTGGAATAATAATAATAATAATAATAATAATAATAATAATAATAATAATAATAATAATCTGGTCTATACTGAATGTTTATATACCAGCCAATGCCCTTTGATGAGCTACATTCTAGAGAAGCTGGAGGTCATAGAAAGGAGAAAGGAAAACCATGGGCACAGTCCGTACTGAAGACGGCTGAAAACTTCGGAGCAACAAAGAAGTCTACCAGAACATCCTCGGAGACCGTGAGGAAAAGGGAGCCGACATTTCTGGCACCTGTACAGATCGGACAAAACAGATGTTGGCTTTGACAAAGAAGCTCGGATAAACCTTGAAGGGTCCAACATCCTGGAGATCCAAACGTTGGCAAGGAGTGTGTTTTGGAGAAGACTACAAAATTTGGAAGGGTTTCGAGTCGAATAAATTACAATGTTATTCAGATCAGAACCTCTTCATATAAGAGCCACCAAAATAATACACTATTTTAATCATCATCTAACTTATCACACCTTCCTTCCTGTAAATACTTCATGACAGTGATTCACTGGTATAGCCAAGGTGGCGGGCCAGGGGGCCGCCCGCCCCCCAAATATTCTCTGAAACTAGAGCGAGGATCAGCCATTGTTTTACGTACGGTACAAACAACTTCAAAACTTACGCCGCAATGTTAAATTGACGTAGCGACAAAGAATCTACTAACCAGGCTCAGTAGGGCCGTACATAATTCTCCATATTTGCACTGCTTGAACGGTCGGAAAACACTTAGGATTGTGATGCGCGGGAATATTTCCCTGTAGAGGCCTCAGTATTGGGAATATAACCGTGCGTTGACAAATGTCAATAGATGAGAGAAAGGGTAATTTGCAGGAACGTGACAACCGAGATAACAGGGACCACGGCCAGAAACAGTTGCAAGCTTTTTGCACATCAGTTCCAGGAAACAACTATGCCCTAGGAAACCTGGGGTTGTACCGTGGTTGAGAGATGTGCTGTGTTTAAGTTGCAGTGTTGGGAAGACTGTGACAGGATTGTGAGCTGCACGTTAGTTCCGCATTTTGTGCCATATAAGTAACTTTTTTCTTAAGATGGACCGTTCGTCATTTCATCATCATCGTCATCATCATCATTTTCCAACTCCAGTTTCCCAGGTGTGGTGTACAAGCTCGCCATCTCCTTCTGCCTTCATACTACATCTTCTGTTCCAGTACATCCTCCCTCATGTGTCCTCTCTCCTCAACATCTGATCTTACAGTCTCTATCCAGAGTTCTCTTGGTCTTTCCTACTTTCAAACCTAAAACAAGTCTTGTCATAAATAAGCCAAAACTATGTGCATCCTCGGTAAGTTATGAAGAAAATTTTTATTATTCTAACAGTAGCAAGACAGATCGCGGATGTGTGCCAAAGTAGGTAGACCTATATACACCAGTGTCCAAAAGTTAAGCATAAGTTACGAATAAGCAGGGCAACAGGAAATAGACCGCAAATCACACGACATATGCACCTATCAACCTTAAGTGTTTGCTCTGTATAGGAAAGGAGTGATCCCTGCTTTGACTAGCAGAACCGCAAGGTAAACACAGCCAGTGTCTGTGCCATATATTCCCTCAGTCGTGTTTGGCCTGTTATAGTGTGCGGAGTGTAGCCTCTTGGTGAACGTTACAACATAATGCACAACGACGCCATCTGGAGCCCGTTTTACAGGGTAGAATACTCGGCCGCCTGGAAGCAGGCCAGACGCAGACCGAAGTCGCCGTATCCTTGAATGTGCCACAAAGTGTCATTTCCAGGCTTTGGAGACGATTTTGAGAAACAGGAGATGTTAGTCGTAGGCCAGTACCAGGTCGACCAAGGGTAACCACCACACAGCAGGACCGATATCTGGCCTTAAAAACCCGACGAAATCGGAGTGCACCTGCAAGACAATTGTCGGCGGAGTTTTCAGCCGTCTCAGGGGTTTCCGTTTCTAGGCAAACTGTGTACCGGAGGCTCAGAACAGCAGGACTGTTTGCCCGACGTCCAGAGGTGTGCATCCCACTCACTCCAGCATAGAGACGGGACCGTTTACTATGGAGCCGTCATCTTCGAAACTGGACCATGAATGAATGGAGGCATGTGCTCTTCACAGATGAATCCCGCTTCAGTTTGTACAGTAGAACGATTTCCGTCGCACATTAATCTGGAGATAACCGGGTAGCCGATACAGCCACAGGATCATCGTGGAACGGGGCCAGTATGGTGGTGATGGCATCGTGGTGTAGAGCGGCACCATGTTGAATGTCCGTACTGACCTGCACATCTTCATGGGTGGTCCGAGGAACACTGTTAACGCTCGGAGATACAGGAATGGGGTACTGAGACCAATGTTCGACTCTTCAGAAGTGCGGTTGGTTCAGACTTCCTCTTAATGGACGACAATGCCCGACCGCACTGCGCTGCTCTGGTGGATGCATTTCTGGCTGGAGAAGACATTCATCGCATGAACTGGCCAGCGAGGTCTGCGGATCTGAATCCTATAGAACATGCCTGAGATTCTTTGGGGAGCCTCCACCAAGGACCCTCCAAGACCCAATTGCCCTTTCGGAGGAATGGGATCGACTGCCACAAGAGACCATCTGACAGAGAGCATGCCACGTCGCTGCGAAGCATGTGTGGCCGTTAGGGGTAATCATGTACCTTATTAAAAGCATATTTTGCTGTGGAAGACATTGCCAAGTTTTGTTAGTTGTTGTCAAGGGTGTACCTTAGCTATCAGAACCTTTCTGACTTTTTCTTTTTGAAGAAGATGTGTGACATATGGTGTGTGAGTCAGCTTCCGTTTGTTCAGCAATCCGTCTGACACTCCTATCAGGCGGTATGGCCTCGTTTAGTGATTATGCTTAACTTTCGGACACTAGTGTATTTTGTCAAATGCCCGGGGACTGATTGGAACCTCAAATGGCACCAACAAAAGTGAGGGTAACTATTTTGTAATTATCGGGCATGATAACTCAGTTCCAATGGTTCTATGTTCTCATCAAGATGGCCGAGGCTTGAATCGCAGTCGATACATCAAACTTTTTAAAAAATGGGAAATTACGTTCTATTGATTCGGATTCTACTTAAAACACTAGATTCCGTCCCTTACCTTTCGTTAGTACTTTTGAGCCATAACCGCATCATTTATGTTGGTGTATTTTGAGTATCCAATCATTCTTCGGGCTTACCTTGTACCTTAAATGGTGTGTGGATGCAGTGGTGTACCCACAAAATAATTTCAGTGGGTGGGGTGGGGTGTAAGTCCAGGCCAGTAGCGTGGATACTTTTCCTTGGAAGGGGTTGTGAAAATATGTTTTATTTAGTATTTGCTTTACGTCGCACCGCAAGTCTTATGGCGACGACGGGAAAGGAAAGGACTAGGAGTGGGAAGGAAATGGCCATAGCCTTAATTAAAGTACAGTCCCAAAATTTTCTTGCTGTGAAAATGGAAAACCACGGAAAACTATCTTTAGGACTGCCAACAGTGGGGTTCAAACCCACTTTCTCCCGGATGCAAGCTCACAGCTGTGCGCCCCTAACCGCCGGTGCATATGAAAAGAAAGCCGGTCGTACCGAGTGCGGTGACGGATCTTCAGCAGATATTGATGGTTTTGATTGTTACCATGTAATTATATCCAACAATCGAAATCATTGCTTCCGCACTCTTAACATAAATCGGCTGCATTATTGAAACTGTTCGTAAAATTGATAACATCGCTCTTCGTTTGTGAGGAGGTAGAATCTTCATTTAATTTGTCTTCTTAAAAAAAAAAGGAACCACTTTCGTACTTCGCCCCGTGAATGTGCCTGACCACCTTCCAGGTCGTAGATATTTCGATTACGGGAGACTCAAGGCCAACTCTACTGTACCCACAAACAGGGCGGTATCTTCCCCATCCCATGCCTTTCTTAACTCTGTCAGTGTCGGGAATCGAATGCAGGTTCCCTTAGGTCAAATTCTAAAATAAGGAGACCTAAAAGTAAACAGCCGGCCCCGCGGTGTATGGGTAGCGTGCCTGCCTTTTACTGGAGGCCCCGGGTTCGATTCCCGGCCAGGTCAGGGATTTTTGCCTGGATCTGAGGACTGGTTCGAGGTACACTCAGCCCACGTGCTTATAATTGAGGAGCTATCTGACGGTGAGATGGCAGCCCCGGTCTAGAAAGCCAACAATAACTGCGGAGAGGATTCCTCGTGCTGACCTCACGACACCTCGTAATCTGCAGGCGTTCGGGCTGAACAGTGGTCGCTAGGCAGGCGATTCCCCTTCGAGGCTGTAATGCCATGGAGTTTAGTTTGGAAAAGTAAACAGAGAAGGAAGCAACATCCCTGCAAGGCTCTTTAGCTTCCAGCTAGTTCTTCCGTCTGGTCTCGTGCATTTTTTTTTTTTTTTTTTTTTTTGCTAGCGGCTTTACGTCGCGCCGACACAGATAGGTCTTATGGCGACGAGGGGATAGGAAAGGCCTAGGAGTTGGAAGGAAGCGGCCGTGGCCTTAATTAATTAAGGTACAGCCCCAGTATTTGCCTGGTGTGAAAATGGGAAACCGCGGAAAACCATCTTCAGGGCTGCCGATAGTGGGATTCGAACCTACTATCTCCCGAATGCAAGCTCACAGCCGCGCGCCTCTACGCGCACGGCCAACTCGCCCGGTCTCGTGCATTTAGGACAGTTGGAAAACGTACGCTTTAATAAATGTTCCTCATACAACCTTTGTAAAAGTACACTGCATTTATTTATAGCAATAATCACAAACACCTCCTTTCCATGTGACTCAGTTGGTTGAGTCGCAGCCCTTCTGAGTCCGAGCTCGCAGGTTCAAATCCCGGCTTGGGTCGGTGGTCCTTAAACGGAGAAGA